>NC_138555.1:52884467-53484467 GCF_964273705.1 Natrix helvetica | reverse complement strand
TATGTGCGTGTGACAGTCTGTGAGTTTTTAAAATGTCTGAGGGTATCCAGGAAGAGGGAAGAGGCAGAGGGGCTGAAAATGTGTGCATGTGACAGTATGTGAGTTTTGAAAATGTCTGAATGAATCCAGTAAGAGGGAAGAGGCAGAGGGGCTGGTAGTGTGTACATGTGACAGGCTGTGAGTTTTAAAAATGTCTGAGTGCATCCAGGAAGAGGGAAGATGCAGAGGGGCTGGAGGTGTGTGCATGTGACAGGCTGTCAGTTTTAAAAATGTCTTAGTGTATCCAGGAAGAGGGAAGAAGCAGAGCGGCTGGCACTGTGTGCATGTGACAGGCTGTGAATTTTAAAAATGACAGAGTGTATCCAAAAAGAGGGAAGGGGCAGAGGGGCTGGAGATGTGTGCATGTGACAGGCTGTGAGTTTTCAAAGTGACTGAGTGAATCCAGGAAGAGGGAAGAGGCAGAGGGGCTGGTAGTGTGTGCATGTGACCGGCTGTTTGTTTTAAAAATGTCTGAGTGTACCCAAAAAGAGGGAAGGGGCAGAGGGGCTGGAGATGTGTGCATGTGACAGGCTGTAAGTTTTAAAAATGTCTGAGTGTATCCAGGAAGAGGGAAGATGCAGAGGGGCTGAAAGTATTTGCGTGTGACATTCTGTGAGTTTTAAAAATGTCTGAGTGAACCCAGGAAGGGGGAAGAGGCAGAGGGGCAGGAAGTATGTGCGTGTGACAGTCTGTGAGTTTTTAAAATGTCTGAGGGTATCCAGGAAGAGGGAAGAGGCAGAGGGGCTGAAAATGTGTGCATGTGACAGTATGTGAGTTTTGAAAATGTCTGAATGAATCCAGTAAGAGGGAAGAGGCAGAGGGGCTGGTAGTGTGTGCATGTGACAGGCTGTGAGTTTTAAAAATGACTGAGTGAATCCAGGAAGAGGGAAGAGGCAGAGGTGATGGAGGTGTGTGCGTGTGACTGGCTGTTTGTTTTAAAAATGTCTGAGTGTACCCAAAAAGAGGGAAGGGGCAGAGGGGCTGGAGATGTGTGCATGTGACAGGCTGTAAGTTTTAAAAATGTCTGAGTGTATCCAGGAAGAGGGAAGATGCAGAGGGGCTGAAAGTATTTGCGTGTGACATTCTGTGAGTTTTAAAAATGTCTGAGTGAACCCAGGAAGGGGGAAGAGGCAGAGGGGCAGGAAGTATGTGCGTGTGACAGTCTGTGAGTTTTTAAAATGTCTGAGGGTATCCAGGAAGAGGGAAGAGGCAGAGGGGCTGAAAATGTGTGCATGTGACAGTATGTGAGTTTTGAAAATGTCTGAATGAATCCAGTAAGAGGGAAGAGGCAGAGGGGCTGGTAGTGTGTACATGTGACAGGCTGTGAGTTTTAAAAATGTCTGAGTGTATCCAGGAAGAGGGAAGAAGCAGAGCGGCTGGCACTGTGTGCATGTGACAGGCTGTGAATTTTAAAAATGACAGAGTGTATCCAAAAAGAGGGAAGGGGCAGAGGGGCTGGAGATGTGTGCATGTGACAGGCTGTGAGTTTTCAAAGTGACTGAGTGAATCCAGGAAGAGGGAAGAGGCAGAGGGGCTGGTAGTGTGTGCATGTGACAGGCTGTGAGTTTTAAAAATGACTGAGTGAAATTAGGATGAGTGAAGAGGCAGAGGTGCTGGAGATGTGTGCATGTGACAGTCTGTGAGTTTTAAAAATGACTGAGTGTATCCAGGAAGGGGGAAGATGCAGAGGGGCTGCAGGTGTGTGCATGTGACAGACTGTCAGTTTTAAAAATGTATTAGTGTATCCAGGAAGAGGGAAGAGGCAGAGGGGCTGGAGATGTGTGCATGTGACAGGCTGTCAGTTTTAAAAATGTCTGAGCGTATCCAGGAAGGGGGAAGAGGCAGAGGGGCTGAAAGTGTGTCCGTTTGACATTGTGAGTTTTAAAAATGACTGAGTGAATCCATGAAGAGGGAAGAGGCAGAGGGGCTGGAAGTATGTGCGTGTGACAGTCTGTGAGTTTTAAAAATGACTGAGTTTATCCAGGAAGAGGGAAGAGGCAGAGGGGCTGCTACTTTGTGCATGTGACAGTCTGTGAGTTTTAAAATGTCTGAGTGAATCCAGGAAGGGGGAAGTGGCAGAGGGGCAGGAAGTATGTGCGTGTGACAGTCTGTGAGTTTTATAAATGTCTGAGTGAACCCAGGAAGGGGGAAGAGGCAGAGGGGCAGGAAGTTTGTGCGTGTGACAGTCTGTGAGTTTTTAAAATGTCTGAGGGTATCCAGGAAGAGGGAAGAGGCAGAGGGGCTGGAAGTGTGTGCATGTGCCAGTATGTGAGTTTTAAAAATGTCTGAGTGTATCCAGGAAGAGGGAAGATGCAGAGGGGCTGCAGGTGTGTGCATGTGACAGGCTGTCAGTTTTAAAAATGTCTGAGCGTATCCAGGAAGGGGGAAGAGGCAGAGGGGCTGAAAGTGTGTCCGTTTGACATTGTGAGTTTTAAAAATGACTGAGTGAATCCAGGAAGAGGGAAGAGGCAGAGGGGCTGGTAGTGTGTCCGTTTGACAATGTGAGTTTTAAAAATGACTTAGTGAATCCAGGAAAAGGGAAGAGGCAGATAGGCTGGAAGTGTGTGCGTGTGACGGGCTGTTAGTTTTAAAAATGTCTGAGTGTATCCAGGAAGAGGGAAGAGGCAGAGTGGCTGGTAGTGGGTGTATGTGACAGTATGTGAGTTTTAAAAATGTCTGAATGTATCCAGGAAGAGGGAAGATGCAGAGGGGCTGGAGGTGTGTGCATGTGACAGGCTGTCAGTTTTAAAAATGTCTGAGTGTATCTAGGAAGAGGGAAGAGGCAGAGGGGCTGGTAGTGTGTGCATGTGACCGGCTGTGAGTTTTAAAAATGTCTGAGTGTATCCAAAAAGAGGGAGGGGGCAGAGGGGCTGGGGATGTGTGCATGTGACAGGCTGTCAGTTTTAAAAATGCTTGAGTATATCCAGGAAGAGGGAAGATGCAAAGGGGCTGAAAGTATTTACGTGTGACACTGAGTTTTAAAAATGACTGAGTGAATCCAGGAAGAGGGAAGAGGCAGAGGGGCTGGTAGTGTGTGCATGTGACCGGCTGTGAGTTTTAAAAATGTCTGAGTGTATCCAGGAAGAGGGAAGAGGCAGAGGGGATGCTAGTTTGTGCATGTGACAGGCTGTGAGTTTTAAAAATGACTGAGTGAATCCAGGATGAGTGAAGAGGCAGAGGGGCTGGAAGTATGTGCGTGTGACAGTCTGTGAGTTTTAAAAATGTCTGAGTGTATCCAGGAAGAGGGAAGAGGCAGAGGGGATGCTAGTTTGTGTATGTGACAGGCTGTGAGTTTTATAAATGTCTAAGTGAACCCAGGAAGGGGGAAGAGGCAGAGGGGCTGGAAGTATGTGCGTGTGACAGTCTGTGAGTTTTAAAAATGTCTTAGTCTATCCAGGAAGAGGGAAGAAGCAGAGGGGCTGGAAGTGTGTGCATGTGACAGGCTGTGAGTTTTAAAAATGTCTGAGTGTGTCCAGGAAGAGGAAAGAGGCAGAGGGGCTGGAAGTATGTGCGTGTGACAGTCTGTGAGTTTTAAAAATGTCTGAGTGTATCCAGGAAGGGGGAAGAGACAGAGGGGCTGGAGGTGTGTGCATGTGACTGGCTGTGAGTTTTAAAAATGACTGAGTGAATCCAGGATGAGTGAAGAGGCAGAGGGGCTGGAGGTGTGTGCATGTGACAGGCTGTCAGTTTTAAAAATGTCTTAGTCTATCCAGGAAGAGGGAAGAAGCAGAGGGGCTGGAAGTGTGTGCATGTGACAGGCTGTGAGTTTTAAAAATGACTGAGTGAATCCAGGAAGAGTGAAGAGGCAGAGGGGCTGGAAGGTTGTGCGTGTGACAGGCTGTGAGTTTTATAAATGTCTAAGTGAACCCAGGAAGGGGGAAGAGGCAGAGGGGCAGGAAGTATGTGCGTGTGACAGTCTGTGAGTTTTTAAAATGTCTGACGGTATCCAGGAAGAGGGAAGAGGCAGAGGGGATGGAGGTCTGTGCGTGTGACTGGCTGTTTGTTTTAAAAATGTCTGAGTGTACCCAAAAAGAGGGAAGGGGCAGAGGGGCTGGAGATGTGTGCATGTGACAGGCTGTGAGTTTTCAAAATGACTGAGTGAATCCAGGATGAGTGAAGAGGCAGAGGGGCAGGAAGTGTGTGCATGTGACAGGCTGTGAGTTTTAAAAATGTCTGAGTGCATCCAGGAAGAGGGAAGATGCAGAGGGGCTGGAGGTGTGTGCATGTGACAGGCTGTCAGTTTTAAAAATGTCTGAGTGAATCCAGGAAGAGGGAAGAGGCAGAGGGGCTGGTAGTGTGTGCATGTGACAGGCTGTGAGTTTTAAAAATGACTGAGTGAATCTAGGATGAGTGAAGAGGCAGAGGTGCTGGAGATGTGTGCATGTGACAGTCTGTGAGTTTTAAAAATGTCTGAGTGTATCCAGGAAGGGGGAAGAGGCAGAGGGGCTGAAAGTGTGTCCGTTTGACACTGAGTTTTAAAAATGACTGAGTGAATCCAGGAAGAGGGAAGAGGCAGAGGGGCTGGTAGTGTGTGCATGTGACCGGCTGTGAGTTTTAAAAATGTCTGAGTGTATCCAGGAAGAGGGAAGATTCAGAGGGGCTGAAAGTATTTGCGTGTGACAGTTTGTGAGTTTCAAAAATGTCTGAGTGAACCCAGGAAGGGGGAAGAGGCAGAGGGGCAGGAAGTATGTGCGTGTGACAGCCTGTGAGTTTTTAAAATGTCTGAGGGTATCCAGGAAGAGGGAAGAGGCAGAGGGGCTGGAAGTATGTGCGTGTGACAGTCTGTGAGTTTTAAAAATGTCTGAGTGTATCCAGGAAGAGGGAAGAGGCAGAGGGGATGCTAGTTTGTGCATGTGACAGGCTGTGAGTTTTAAAAATGACTGAGTGAATCCAGGATGAGTGAAGAGGCAGAGGGGCTGGAGGTGTGTGTATGTGACAGGCTGTGAGTTTTATAAATGTCTAAGTGAACCCAGGAAGGGGGAAGAGGCAGAGGGGCTGGAAGTATGTGCGTGTGACAGTCTGTGAGTTTTAAAAATGTCTGAGTGTATCAAGGAAGAGGGAAGAGGCAGAGGGGCTGGAAGTATGTGCGTGTGACAGTCTGTGAGTTTTAAAAATGTCTGAGTGTATCCAGGAAGGGGGAAGAGACAGAGGGGCTGGAGGTGTGTGCATGTGACAGGCTGTGAGTTTTAAAAATGACTGAGTGAATCCAGGAAGAGTGAAGAGGCAGAGGGGCTGGAAGTTTGTGCGTGTGACAGGCTGTGAGTTTTATAAATGTCTAAGTGAACCCAGGAAGGGGGAAGAGGCAGAGGGGCAGGAAGTATGTGCGTGTGACTGTCTGTGAGTTTTTAAAATGTCTGACGGTATCCAGGAAGAGGGAAGAGGCAGAGGGGCTGAAAATGTGTGCATGTGACAGTATGTGAGTTTTGAAAATGTCTGAGTGTATCCAGGAAGGGGGAAGAGGCAGAGGGGCTGAAAGTGTGTCCGTTTGACACTGTGAGTTTTAAAAATGACTGAGTGAATCCAGGAAGAGGGAAGAGGCAGAGGGGCTGGTAGTGTGTGCATGTGACCGGCTGTTTGTTTTAAAAATGTCTGAGTGTACCCAAAAAGAGGGAAGGGGCAGAGGGGCTGGAGATGTGTGCATGTGACAGGCTGTAAGTTTTAAAAATGTCTGAGTGTATCCAGGAAGAGGGAAGATGCAGAGGGGCTGGAAGTATGTGCGTGTGACAGTCTGTGAATTTTAAAAATGACAGAGTGTATCCAAAAAGAGGGAAGAGGCAGAGGGGCTGGAAGTATGTGCGTGTGACAGTCTGTGAGTTTTAAAAATGTCTTAGTCTATCCAGGAAGAGGGAAGAAGCAGAGGGGCTGGAAGTGTGTGCATGTGACAGGCTGTGAGTTTTAAAAATGTCTGAGTGTATCAAGGAAGAGGGAAGAGGCAGAGGGGCTGGAAGTATGTGCGTGTGACAGTCTGTGAGTTTTAAAAATGTCTGAGTGTATCCAGGAAGGGGGAAGAGACAGAGGGGCTGGAGGTGTGTGCATGTGACAGGCTGTGAGTTTTAAAAATGACTGAGTGAATCCAGGATGAGTGAAGAGGCAGAGGGGCTGGAAGTGTGTGCATGTGACAGGCTGTCAGTTTTAAAAATGTCTTAGTCTATCCAGGAAGAGGGAAGAAGCAGAGGGGCTGGAAGTGTGTGCATGTGACAGGCTGTGAGTTTTAAAAATGACTGAGTGAATCCAGGAAGAGTGAAGAGGCAGAGGGGCTGGAAGTTTGTGCGTGTGACAGGCTGTGAGTTTTATAAATGTCTAAGTGAACCCAGGAAGGGGGAAGAGGCAGAGGGGCAGGAAGTATGTGCGTGTGACAGTCTGTGAGTTTTTAAAATGTCTGACGGTATCCAGGAAGAGGGAAGAGGCAGAGGGGCTGAAAATGTGTGCATGTGACAGTATGTGAGTTTTGAAAATGTCTGAGTGTATCCAGGAAGGGGGAAGAGGCAGAGGGGCTGAAAGTGTGTCCGTTTGACACTGTGAGTTTTAAAAATGACTGAGTGAATCCAGGAAGAGGGAAGAGGCAGAGGGGCTGGTAGTGTGTGCATGTGACAGGCTGTTTGTTTTAAAAATGTCTGAGTGTACCCAAAAAGAGGGAAGGGGCAGAGGGGCTGGAGATGTGTGCATGTGACAGGCTGTAAGTTTTAAAAATGTCTGAGTGTATCCAGGAAGAGGGAAGATGCAGAGGGGCTGAAAGTATTTGCGTGTGACAGTCTGTGAGTTTTAAAAATGTCTGAGTGAACCCAGGAAGGGGGAAGAGGCAGAGGGGCAGGAAGTATGTGCGTGTGACAGTCTGTGAGTTTTAAAAATGTCTGAGGGTATCCAGGAAGAGGGAAGAGGCAGAGGGGCTGAAAATGTGTGCATGTGACAGTATGTGAGTTTTGAAAATGTCTGAATGAATCCAGTAAGAGGGAAGAGGCAGAGGGGCTGGTAGTGTGTGCATGTGACAGGCTGTGAGTTTTAAAAATGACTGAGTGAATCCAGGATGAGTGAAGAGGCAGAGGGGTTGGAAGTGTGTGCATGTGCCAGTATGTGAGTTTTAAAAATGTCTGAGTGCATCCAGGAAGAGGGAAGATGCAGAGGGGCTGGAGGTGTGTGAATGTGACAGGCTGTCAGTTTTAAAAATGTCTTAGTGTATCCAGGAAGAGGGAAGAAGCAGAGCGGCTGGCACTGTGTGCATGTGACAGGCTGTGAGTTTTAAAAATGGCTGAGTGTATCCAAAAAGAGGGAAGGGGCAGAGGGGCTGGAGATGTGTGCATGTGACAGTCTGTGAGTTTTAAAAATGTCTGAGTGTATCCAGGAAGGGGGAAGAGGCAGAGGGGCTGAAAGTGTGTCCGTTTGACACTGAGTTTTAAAAATGACTGAGTGAATCCAGGAAGAGGGAAGAGGCAGAGGGGCTGGTAGTGTGTGCATGTGACCGGCTGTGAGTTTTAAAAATGTCTGAGTGAACCCAGGAAGAAAGAAGAGGCAGAGGGGCTGGAGGTGAGTGCATGTGACATTCTGTGAGTTTTAAAAATGTCTGAGTGAACCCAGGAAGGGGGAAGAGGCAGAGGGGCAGGAAGTATGTGCATGTGACAGTCTGTGAGTTTTAAAAATGTCTGAATGAATCCAGTAAGAGGGAAGAGGCAGAGGGGCTGGTAGTGTGTGCATGTGACAGGCTGTGAGTTTTAAAAATGACTGAGTGTATCCAGGAAGAGGGAAGATGCAGAGGGGCTGGAGGTGTGTGCATGTGACAGGCCTTCAGTTTTAAAAATGTCTGAGTGTATCCAGGAAGAGGGAAGAGGCAGAGGGGCTGGAAGTGTGTGCATGTGACAGTCTGTGAGTTTTAAAAAGGTCTGAGGGAATCCAGAAGGGGGAAGAGGCTGAGGCGATGGAGGTGTGTGCATGGGACTGGCTGTCAGTTTTAAAAATGTCTGAATGAATCCAGTAAGAGGGAAGAGGCAGAGGGGCTGGTAGTGTGTGCATGTGACAGGCTGTGAGTTTTAAAAATGACTGAGTGTATCCAGGAAGAGGGAAGATGCAGAGGGGTTGGAGGTGTGTGCATGTGACAGGCTGTCAGTTTTAAAAATGTCTGAGTTTATCCAGGAAGAGGGAAGATGCAGAGGGGCTGAAAGTATTTGCGTGTGACAGTCTGTGAGTTTTAAAAATGACTGAGTGAATCTAGGAAGGGGGAAGAGGCAGAGGGGCAGGAAGTATGTGCGTGTGACAGTCTGTGAGTTTTAAAATGTCTGAGTGAATCCAGTAAGAGTGAAGAGGCAGAGTAGCTGGAGGTGTGTGCATGTGACAGGCTGTCAGTTTTAAAAATATCTTAGTGTATCCAGGAAGAGGGAAGAGGCAGAGGGGCAGGAAGTATGTTCGTGTGACAGTCTGTGAGTTTTAAAATGTCTGAGTGTATCCAGGAAGGGGGAAGAGGCAGAGGGGCTGAACGTGTGTCCGTTTGACACTGTGAGTTTTAAAAATGACTGAGTGAATCCAGGAAGAGGGAAGAGGCAGAGGGGCTGGTAGTGTGTGCATGTGACCGGCTGTGAGTTTTAAAAACAACTGAGTGTATCCAGGAAGAGGGAAGATGCAGAGGGGCTGGAGGTGTGTGCATGTGACAGGCTGTCAGTTTTAAAAATGTCTGAGTGTATCCAGGAAGAGGGAAGATGCAGAGGGGCTGAAAGTATTTGCGTGTGACAGTCTGTGAGTTTTAAAAATGTCTGAGTGAACCCAGGAAAGGGGAAGAGGCAGAGGGGCAGGAAGTATGTGCGTGTGACAGTCTGTGAGTTTTGAAAATGTCTGAGTGTATCCAGGAAGAGGCAAGAGGCAGAGGAGCTGGAGGTGTGTGCATGTGACAGGCTGTCAGTTTTAAAAATGTCTGAGTGTATCCAGGAAGAGGGAAGATTCAGAGGCGCTGGAGGTGTGTGCATGTGACAGGCTTTGAGTTTTAAAAATGACTGAGTGTATCCAGGAAGAGGGAAGATGCAGAGGGGCTTTAGGTGTGTGCATGTGACAGGCTGTCAGTTTTAAAAAGGTCTGAGGGAATCCAAAAGCGGGAAGAGGCAGAGGGGATGGAGGTGTGTGCATGGGACTGGCTGTCAGTTTTTAAAAGGTCTGAATAAATCCAGTAAGAGGGAAGAGGTAGAGGGGCTGGTGGTGTGTGCATGTGACAGGCTGTGAGTTTTAAAAATGACTGAGTGAATCCAGGAAGATGGAATAGGCAGAGAGGCTGGAAGTGTGTCCGTGTGATAGGATGTGAGTTTAAAAAATGTCTGAGTGAATCCAGGAAGAGTGAAGAGTCAGAGGGGCTGGAAGTGTGTGCATGTGACAGTATGTGAGTTTTAAAAATGTCTGAGTGAATGCAGGAAGAGTGAAGAGGCAGAGGGGCTGGAAGTTTATGCGTGTGACAGGGTGTCAGTTTTAAAATTGTCTGAGTGTATCCAGGAAGAGGGAAGAGTCAGAGGGGCTGGAAGTTTGTGCGTCTGACAGTCTGTGAGTTTTAAAAAGGTCTGAGGGAATCCAGAAGGGGGAAGAGGGAGAGGGGATGGAGGTGTGTGCATGGGACTGGCTGTCAGTTTTAAAAAGGTCTGAATAAATCCAGTAAGAGGGAAGAGGCAGAGGGGCTGGTAGTGTGTGCATGTGACAGGCTGTGAGTTTTAAAAATGACTGAGTGAATCCAGGAAGATGGAAGAGGCAGAGAGGCTGGAAGTGTGTGCGTGTGATAGGATGTGAGTTTAAAAAATGTCTGAGTGAATCCAGGAAGAGTGAAGAGGCAGAGGGGCTGGAAGTTTGTGCGTGTGACAGGGTGTCAGTTTTAAAATTGTCTGAGTCTATCCAGGAAGAGGGAAGAGGCAGAGGGGCTGGAAGTGTGTGCATGTGACAGTCTGTGAGTTTTAAAAAGGTCTGAGGGAATCCAGAAGGGGGAAGAGGGAGCGGGGATGGAGGTGTGTGCATGGGACTGGCTGTCAGTTTTAAAAAGGTCTGAATAAATCCAGTAAGAGGGAAGAGGCAGAGGGGCTGGTAGTGTGTGCATGTGACAGGCTGTGAGTTTTAAAAATGACTGAGTGTATCCAGGAATGGGGAAGATGCAGAGGGGCTGGAGGTGTGTGCATGTGACAGGCTGTCAGTTTTAAAAATGTCTTAGTGTATCCAGGAAGAGGGAAGAGTCAGAGGGGCTGGAAGTTTGTGCGTCTAACTGTCTGTGAGTTTTTAAAATGTCTGAGGGTATACAGGAAGAGGGAAGAGGAAGAGGGGCTGGAAGTGCGTACATGTGACAGTCTGTGAGTTTTAAAAAGGTCTGAGGGAATCCATAAGGGAGAAGAGGCAGAGGGGATAGAGGTGTGTGCATGGGACTGGCTGTCAGTTTTAAAAATGACTGAGTTTATCCAGGAAGAGGGAAGAGGCAGAGGGGCTGCTACTTTGTGCATGTGACAGTCTGTGAGTTTTAAAATGTCTGAGTGAATCCAGTAAGAGGGAAGATGCAGAGGGGCTGGTAGTGTGTGCATGTGATAGGCTGTGAGTTTTAAAAATGACTGAGTGAATCCAGGAAGAGTGAAGAGGCAGAGGGGCTGGAAGTTTCTGCGTGTGATAGGCTGTGAGTTTTATAAATGTCTAAGTGAACCCAGGAAGGGGGAAGAGGCAGAGGGGCAGGAAGTATGTGCGTGTGACAGTCTGTGAGTTTTTAAAATGTCTGAGGGTATCCAGGAAGAGGGAAGAGGCAGAGGGGCTGAAAATGTGTGCATGTGACAGTATGTGAGTTTTGAAAATGTCTGAGTGTATCCAGGAAGAGGCAACAGGCAGAGGAGCTGGAGGTGTGCGCATGTGACAGGCTGTCAGTTTTAAAAATGTCTGAGTGTATCCAGGAAGGGGGAAGAGGCAGAGGGGGTTAACGTGTGTCCGTTTGACACTGTGAGTTTTAAAAATGACTGAGTGAATCCAGGAAGAGGGAAGAGGCAGAGGGGCTGGTAGTGTGTGCATGTGACCGGCTGTGAGTTTTAAAAATGACTGAGTGTATCCAGGAAGAGGGAAGATGCAGAGGGGCTGGAGGTCTGTGCATGTGACAGGCTGTCAGTTTTAAAAATGTCTGAGTGTATCCAGGAAGAGGGAAGATGCAGAGGGGCTGAAAGTATTTGCGTGTGACAGTCTGTGAGTTTTAAAAATGTCTGAGTGAACCCAGGAAAGGGGAAGAGGGAGAGGGGCAGGAAGTATGTGCGTGTGACAGTCTGTGAGTTTTTAAAATGTTTGAGGGTATCCAGGGGGAGGGAAGAGGCAGAGGGGCTGGTACTGTGTCCATATGACAGTATGTGAGTTTTAAAAATGTCTCAGTGAATCCAGGAAGGGGGAAGAGGCAGTGGGGCTGAAAGTGTGCCGATTGACACTATGGGTTTCAAAAATGACTGTGTGAATCCAGGAAGAGGGAAGAGGCAGAGAGGCTGGATGTGTGTGTGTGTGACAGGCTGTGAGTTTTAAAAATGTCTGAGTGAATCCAGGAAGAGTGAAGAGTCAGAGGGGCTGGAAGTGTGTGCATGTGACAGTATGTGAGTTTTAAAAATGTCTGAGTGAATGCAGGAAGAGTGAAGAGGCAGAGGGGCTGGAAGTTTATGCGTGTGACAGGGTGTCAGTTTTAAAATTGTCTGAGTGTATCCAGGAAGAGGGAAGAGTCAGAGGGGCTGGAAGTTTGTGCGTCTGACAGTCTGTGACTTTTTAAAATGTCTGAGGGTATACAGGAAGAGGGAAGAGGAAGACGGGCTGGAAGTGTGTGCATGTGACAGTCTGTGAGTTTTAAAAAGGTCTGAGGGAATCCAGAAGGGGGAAGAGGGAGAGGGGATGGAGGTGTGTGCATGGGACTGGCTGTCAGTTTTAAAAAGGTCTGAATAAATCCAGTAAGAGGGAAGAGGCAGAGGGGCTGGTAGTGTGTGCATGTGACAGGCTGTGAGTTTTAAAAATGACTGAGTGAATCCAGGAAGATGGAAGAGGCAGAGAGGCTGGAAGTGTGTGCGTGTGATAGGATGTGAGTTTAAAAAATGTCTGAGTGAATCCAGGAAGAGTGAAGAGGCAGAGGGGCTGGAAGTTTGTGCGTGTGACAGGGTGTCAGTTTTAAAATTGTCTGAGTCTATCCAGGAAGAGGGAAGAGGCAGAGGGGCTGGAAGTGTGTGCATGTGACAGTCTGTGAGTTTTAAAAAGGTCTGAGGGAATCCAGAAGGGGGAAGAGGCAGAGGGGATGGAGGTGTGTGCATGGGACTGGCTGTCAGTTTTAAAAATGTCTGAATGAATCCAGTAAGAGGGAAGAGGCAGAGGGGCTGGTAGTGTGTGCATGTGACAGGCTGTGAGTTTTAAAAATGACTGAGTGTATCCAGGAAGAGGGAAGATGCAGAGGGGCTGGAGGTTTGTCCATGTGACAGGCTGTCAGTTTTAAAAATGCCTGAGTGTATCCAGGAAGAGGGAAGATGCAGAGGGGCTGAAAGTATTTGCATGTGACAGTCTGTGAGTTTTAAAAATGTCTGAGTGAACCCAGGAAGGGGGAAGAGGCAGAGGGGCAGGAAGTATGTGAGTGTGACAGTCTGTGAGTTTTTAAAATGTCTTAGTGTATCCAGGAAGAGGGAAGAGTCAGAGGGGCTGGAAGTTTGTGCGTCTAACTGTCTGTGAGTTTTTAAAATGTCTGAGGGTATACAGGAAGAGGGAAGAGGAAGAGGGGCTGGAAGTGCGTACATGTGACAGTCTGTGAGTTTTAAAAAGGTCTGAGGGAATCCAGAAGGGAGAAGAGGCAGAGGGGATACAGGTGTGTGCATGGGACTGGCTGTCAGTTTTAAAAATGACTGAGTTTATCCAGGAAGAGGGAAGAGGCAGAGGGGCTGCTACTTTGTGCATGTGACAGTCTGTGAGTTTTAAAATGTCTGAGTGAATCCAGTAAGAGGGAAGATGCAGAGGGGCTGGTAGTGTGTGCATGTGACAGGCTGTGAGTTTTAAAAATGACTGAGTGAATCCAGGAAGAGTGAAGAGGCAGAGGGGCTGGAAGTTTCTGCGTGTGATAGGCTGTGAGTTTTATAAATGTCTAAGTGAACCCAGGAAGGGGGAAGAGGCAGAGGGGCAGGAAGTATGTGCGTGTGACAGTCTGTGAGTTTTTAAAATGTCTGAGGGTATCCAGGAAGAGGGAAGAGGCAGAGGGGCTGAAAATGTGTGCATGTGACAGTATGTGAGTTTTGAAAATGTCTGAGTGTATCCAGGAAGAGGCAACAGGCAGAGGAGCTGGAGGTGTGCGCATGTGACAGGCTGTCAGTTTTAAAAATGTCTGAGTGTATCCAGGAAGGGGGAAGAGGCAGAGGGGCTGAACGTGTGTCCGTTTGACACTGTGAGTTTTAAAAATGACTGAGTGAATCCAGGAAGAGGGAAGAGGCAGAGGGGCTGGTAGTGTGTGCATGTGACCGGCTGTGAGTTTTAAAAATGACTGAGTGTATCCAGGAAGAGGGAAGATGCAGAGGGGCTGGAGGTCTGTGCATGTGACAGGCTGTCAGTTTTAAAAATGTCTGAGTGTATCCAGGAAGAGGGAAGATGCAGAGGGGCTGAAAGTATTTGCGTGTGACAGTCTGTGAGTTTTAAAAATGTCTGAGTGAACCCAGGAAAGGGGAAGAGGGAGAGGGGCAGGAAGTATGTGCGTGTGACAGTCTGTGAGTTTTTAAAATGTTTGAGGGTATCCAGGGGGAGGGAAGAGGCAGAGGGGCTGGTACTGTGTCCATATGACAGTATGTGAGTTTTAAAATGTCTCAGTGAATCCAGGAAGGGGGAAGAGGCAGTGGGGCTGAAAGTGTGCCGATTGACACTATGGGTTTCAAAAATGACTGAGTGAATCCAGGAAGAGGGAAGAGGCAGAGAGGCTGGATGTGTGTGTGTGTGACAGGCTGTGAGTTTTAAAAATGTCTGAGTGTATCCAGGAAGAGGGAAGAGGCAGAGGGGCTGGAAGTGTGTCCGTGTGACACAGTGAGTTTTAAAAATGACTGAGTGAGTCCAGGAAGAGGGATGAGGCAGAGGGGCTGGAAGTGTGTCCGTGTGACAGGCTGTGAGTTTTAAAAATGTCTGAGTGAATCCAGTTAGGGGGAAGAGGCAGAGGGGCTTGAGGTGTGTGCATGTGACAGTCTGTTAGTTTTAAAAATGTCTGAGTGAATCCAGGAAGGGGGAAGAGGCAGAGGGGTGTTGAAGTGGGTCCGTTTGACACTGTGAGTTTTTAAAATGACTGAGTGAGTCCAGGAAGAGGTAAGAGGCAGAGAGGCTGGAGGTGTGTGCGTGTTACAGGCTGTGAGTTTTAAAAATGTCTCAGTATATCCAGGAAGGGGGAAGAGGCAGAGGGGCTGAAAGTGTGTCCCTTTGACATTGTGAGTTTTAAAAATGACTTAGTGAATCCAGGAAGAGGGAGGAGGCAGAGGGGCTGGTAGTGTGTGCATGTGACAGGCTGTGAGTTTTAAAAATGACTGAGTGAATCCAGGAAGATGGAAGAGGCAGAGGGGCTGGAAGTGTGTCCGTTTGACACTGAGTTTTAAAAATGACTGAGTGAAGCCAGGAAGAGGGAAGAGGCAGAGAGGCTGAAAGTGTGTCCGTTTGACACTGTGAGTTTTAAAAATGACTGAGTTTATCCAGGAAGAGGGAAGAGGCAGAGGGGCTGCTACTTTGTGCATGTGACAGTCTGTGAGTTTTAAAATGTCTGAGTGAATCCAGTAAGAGGGAAGAAGCAGAGGGGCTGGAAGTTTCTGCGTGTGACACGCTGTGAGTTTTATAAATGTCTAAGTGAACCCAGGAAGGGGGAAGAGGCAGAGGGGAAGGAAGTATGTGCGTGTGACAGTCTGTGAGTTTTTTAAATGTCTGAGGGTATCCAGGAAGAGGGAAGAGGCAGAGGGGATGAAAATGTGTGCATGTGACTGTATGTGAGTTTTGAAAATGTCTGAGTGTATCCAGGAAGAGGGAAGAGTCAGAGGGGCTGGAAGTTTGTGCGTCTGACAGTCTGTGAGTTTTTAAAATGTCTGAGGGTATCCAGGAAGAGGGAAGAGGCAGAGGGGCTGAAAATGTGTGCGTGTGACAGTATGTGAGTTTTGAAAATGTCTGAGTGTATCCAGGAAGAGGGAAGAGTCAGAGGGGATGGAAGTTTGTGCGTCTGACAGTCTGTGAGTTTTAAAAAGGTCTGAGGGAATCCAGAAGGGGGAAGAGGCAGAGGGGATGGAGGTGTGTGGATGTAACAGGCTGTCAGTTTTAAAAAGGTCTGAATAAATCCAGTAAGAGGGAAGAGGCAGAGGGGCTGGTAGTGTGTGCATGTGACAGGCTGTGAGTTTTAAAAATGTCTTAGTGTATCCAGGAAGAGGGAAGAGGCAGAGGGGCTGGAGTTGTGTGCATGTGACAGGCTGTCAGTTTTAAAAATGTCTTAGTGTATCCAGGAAGAGTTAAGAGGCAGAGGGGCTGGAGGTTTGTGCGTCTGACAGGCTGTGAGTTTTATAAATGTCTGAGTGAACCCAGGAAGGGGGAAGAGGCAGAGGGGCAGGAAGTATGTGCGTATGACAGTCTGTGAGTTTTTTAAATGTCTGAGGGTATCCAGGAAGAGGGAAGAGGCAGAGGGGATGAAAATGTGTGCATGTGACAGTATGTGAGTTTTGAAAATGTCTGAGTGTATCCAGGAAGAGGGAAGAGTCAGAGGGGCTGGAAGTTTGTGCGTCTGACAGTCTGTGAGTTTTAAAAATGACTGAGTGTATCCAGGAAGAGGGAAGATGCAGAGGGGCTGGAGGTCTGTGCATGTGACAGGCTGTCAGTTTTAAAAATGTCTTAGTGTATCCAGGAAGAGTTAAGAGGCAGAGGGGCTGGAGGTTTGTGCGTCTGACAGGCTGTGAGTTTTATAAATGTCTGAGTGAACCCAGGAAGGGGGAAGAGGCAGAGGGGCAGGAAGTATGTGCGTGTGACAGTCTGTGAGTTTTTTAAATGTCTGAGGGTATCCAGGAAGAGGGAAGAGGCAGAGGGGATGAAAATGTGTGCATGTGACAGTATGTGAGTTTTTAAAATGTCTGAGTGTATCCAGGAAGAGGGAAGAGTCAGAGGGGCTGGAAGTTTGTGCGTCTGACAGTCTGTGAGTTTTAAAAATGACTGAGTGTATCCAGGAAGAGGGAAGATGCAGAGGGGCTGGAGGTCTGTGCATGTGACAGGCTGTCAGTTTTAAAAATGTCTGAGTGTATCCAGGAAGAGGGAAGAGGCAGAGAGGCTGGTAGTGTGTGCATGTGACCGGCTGTGAGTTTTAAAAATGACTGAGTGTATCCAGGAAGAGGGAAGATGCAGAGGGGCTGGAGGTCTGTGCATGTGACAGGCTGTCAGTTTTAAAAATGTCTGAGTGTATCCAGGAAGAGGGAAGATGCAGAGGGGCTGAAAGTATTTGCGTGTGACAGTCTGTGAGTTTTAAAAATGTCTGAGTGAACCCAGGAAAGGGGAAGAGGGAGAGGGGCAGGAAGTATGTGCGTGTGACAGTCTGTGAGTTTTTAAAATTTTTGAGGGTATCCAGGGGGAGGGAAGAGGCAGAGGGGCTGGTACTGTGTCCATATGACAGTATGTGAGTTTTAAAAATGTCTCAGTGAATCCAGGAAGGGGGAAGAGGCAGTGGGGCTGAAAGTGTGCCGATTGACACTATGGGTTTCAAAAATGACTGAGTGAATCCAGGAAGAGGGAAGAGGCAGAGAGGCTGGATGTGTGTGTGTGTGACAGGCTGTGAGTTTTAAAAATGTCTGAGTGTATCCAGGAAGAGGGAAGAGGCAGAGGGGCTGGAAGTGTGTCCGTGTGACACAGTGAGTTTTAAAAATGACTGAGTGAGTCCAGGAAGAGGGATGAGGCAGAGGGGCTGGAAGTGTGTCCGTGTGACAGGCTGTGAGTTTTAAAAATGTCTGAGTGAATCCAGTTAGGGGGAAGAGGCAGAGGGGCTTGAGGTGTGTGCATGTGACAGTCTGTTAGTTTTAAAAATGTCTGAGTGAATCCAGGAAGGGGGAAGAGGCAGAGGGGTGTTGAAGTGGGTCCGTTTGACACTGTGAGTTTTTAAAATGACTGAGTGAGTCCAGGAAGAGGTAAGAGGCAGAGAGGCTGGAGGTGTGTGCGTGTTACAGGCTGTGAGTTTTAAAAATGTCTCAGTATATCCAGGAAGGGGGAAGAGGCAGAGGGGCTGAAAGTGTGTCCCTTTGACATTGTGAGTTTTAAAAATGACTTAGTGAATCCAGGAAGAGGGAGGAGGCAGAGGGGCTGGTAGTGTGTGCATGTGACAGGCTGTGAGTTTTAAAAATGACTGAGTGAATCCAGGAAGATGGAAGAGGCAGAGGGGGTGGAAGTGTGTCTGTTTGACACTGAGTTTTAAAAATGACTGAGTGAAGCCAGGAAGAGGGAAGAGGCAGAGAGGCTGAAAGTGTGTCCGTTTGACACTGTGAGTTTTAAAAATGACTGAGTTTATCCAGGAAGAGGGAAGAGGCAGAGGGGCTGCTACTTTGTGCATGTGACAGTCTGTGAGTTTTAAAATGTCTGAGTGAATCCAGTAAGAGGGAAGAAGCAGAGGGGCTGGTAGTGTGTGCATGTGACAGGCTGTGAGTTTTAAAAATGACTGAGTGAATCCAGGAAGAGTGAAGAGGCAGAGGGGCTGGAAGTTTCTGCGTGTGACACGCTGTGAGTTTTATAAATGTCTAAGTGAACCCAGGAAGGGGGAAGAGGCAGAGGGGAAGGAAGTATGTGCGTGTGACAGTCTGTGAGTTTTTTAAATGTCTGAGGGTATCCAGGAAGAGGGAAGAGGCAGAGGGGATGAAAATGTGTGCATGTGACTGTATGTGAGTTTTGAAAATGTCTGAGTGTATCCAGGAAGAGGGAAGAGTCAGAGGGGCTGGAAGTTTGTGCGTCTGACAGTCTGTGAGTTTTTAAAATGTCTGAGGGTATCCAGGAAGAGGGAAGAGGCAGAGGGGCTGAAAATGTGTGCGTGTGACAGTATGTGAGTTTTGAAAATGTCTGAGTGTATCCAGGAAGAGGGAAGAGTCAGAGGGGATGGAAGTTTGTGCGTCTGACAGTCTGTGAGTTTTAAAAAGGTCTGAGGGAATCCAGAAGGGGGAAGAGGCAGAGGGGATGGAGGTGTGTGGATGTAACAGGCTGTCAGTTTTAAAAAGGTCTGAATAAATCCAGTAAGAGGGAAGAGGCAGAGGGGCTGGTAGTGTGTGCATGTGACAGGCTGTGAGTTTTAAAAATGTCTTAGTGTATCCAGGAAGAGGGAAGAGGCAGAGGGGCTGGAGTTGTGTGCATGTGACAGGCTGTCAGTTTTAAAAATGTCTTAGTGTATCCAGGAAGAGTTAAGAGGCAGAGGGGCTGGAGGTTTGTGCGTCTGACAGGCTGTGAGTTTTATAAATGTCTGAGTGAACCCAGGAAGGGGGAAGAGGCAGAGGGGCAGGAAGTATGTGCGTGTGACAGTCTGTGAGTTTTTTAAATGTCTGAGGGTATCCAGGAAGAGGGAAGAGGCAGAGGGGATGAAAATGTGTGCATGTGACAGTATGTGAGTTTTTAAAATGTCTGAGTGTATCCAGGAAGAGGGAAGAGTCAGAGGGGCTGGAAGTTTGTGCGTCTGACAGTATGTGAGTTTTTAAAATGTCTGAGGGTATCCAGGAAGAGGGAAGAGGCAGAGGGGCTGAAAATGTGTGCGTGTGACAGTATGTGAGTTTTGAAAATGTCTGAGTGTATCAAGGAAGAGGGAAGAGTCAGAGGGGCTGGAAGTTTGTGCGTCTGACAGTCTGTGAGTTTTAAAAAGGTCTGAGGGAATCCAGAAGGGGGAAGAGGCAGAGGGGATGGAGGTGTGTGCATGTGACAGGATGTCAGTTTTAAAAAGGTCTGAATAAATCCAGTAAGAGGGAAGAGGCAGAGGGGCTGGTAGTGTGTGCATGTGACAGGCTGTGAGTTTTAAAAATGTCTTAGTGTATCCAGGAAGAGGGAAGAGGCAGAGGGGCTGAAAATGTGTGCGTGTGACAGTATGTGAGTTTTGAAAATGTCTGAGTGTATCCAGGAAGAGGGAAGAGTCAGAGGGGCTGGAAGTTTGTGCGTCTGACAGTCTGTGAGTTTTAAAAAGGTCTGAGGGAATCCAGAAGGGGGAAGAGGCAGAGGGGATGGAGGTGTGTGCATGTGACAGGCTGTCAGTTTTAAAAAGGTCTGAATAAATCCAGTAAGAGGGAAGAGGCAGAGGGGCTGGTAGTGTGTGCATGTGACAGGCTGTGAGTTTTAAAAATGTCTTAGTGTATCCAGGAAGAGGGAAGAGGCAGAGGGGCTGGAGTTGTGTGCATGTGACAGGCTGTCAGTTTTAAAAATGTCTTAGTGTATCCAGGAAGAGTTAAGAGGCAGAGGGGCTGGAGGTTTGTGCGTCTGACAGCCTGTGAGTTTTATAAATGTCTGAGTGAACCCAGGAAGGGGGAAGAGGCAGAGGGGCAGGAAGTTTGTGCCTGTGACAGTCTGTGAGTTTTTAAAATGTCTGAGGGTATCCAGGAAGATGGAAGAGGCAGAGGGGCTGGAGGTGTGTACATGTGACAGTCTGTGAGTTTTAAAAATGTCTGAGTGTATCCAGGAAGGGGGAAGAGGCAGAGGGGCTGAAAGTGTGTCCCTTTGACATTGTGAGTTTTAAAAATGACTGAGTGAATCCAGGAAGAGGGAAGAGGCAGAGGGGCTGAAAGTGTGTCCCTTTGACATTGTGAGTTTTAAAAATGACTGAGTGAATCCAGGAAGAGGGAGGAGGCAGAGGGGCTGGTAGTGTGTGCATGTGACAGGCTGTGAGTTTTAAAAATGACTGAGTGTATCCAAAAAGAGGGAAGGGGCAGAGGGGCTGGAGATGTGTGCATGTGACAGGCTGTCAGTTTTAGAAATGTCTGAGTGTATCCAGGAAGAGGGAAGATGTAGAGGGGCTGAAAGTATTTTCGTGTGACAGTCTGTGAGTTTTAAAAATGTCTGAGTGAACCCAGGAAGGGGGAAGAGGCAGAGGGGCAGGAAGTATGTGCGTGTGACAGTCTGTGAGTTTTTTAAATGTCTGAGGGTATCCAGGAAGAGGGAAGAGGCAGAGGGGATGAAAATGTGTGCATGTGACAGTATGTGAGTTTTGAAAATGTCTGAGTGTATCCAGGAAGAGGGAAGAGTCAGAGGGGCTGGAAGTTTGTGCGTCTGACAGTCTGTGAGTTTTTAAAATGTCTGAGGGTATCCAGGAAGAGGGAAGAGGCAGAGGGGCTGAAAATGTGTGCGTGTGACAGTATGTGAGTTTTGAAAATGTCTGAGTGTATCCAGGAAGAGGGAAGAGTCAGAGGGGCTGGAAGTTTGTGCGTCTGACAGTCTGTGAGTTTTAAAAAGGTCTGAGGGAATCCAGAAGGGGGAAGAGGCAGAGGGGATGGAGGTGTGTGCATGTGACAGGCTGTCAGTTTTAAAAAGGTCTGAATAAATCCAGTAAGAGGGAAGAGGCAGAGGGGCTGGAGGTTTGTGCGTCTGACAGGCTGTGAGTTTTATAAATGTCTGAGTGAACCCAGGAAGGGGGAAGAGGCAGAGGGGCAGGAAGTTTGTGCGTGTGATAGGATGTGAGTTTTAAAAAAGTCTGAGTGAACCCAGGAAGAGTGAAGAGGCAGAGGGGCAGGAAGTTTGTCCGTTTGACACTGAGTTTTAAAAATGTCTGAGTGAACCCAGGAAGGGGGAAGAGGCAGAGGGGCAGGAAGTTTGTGCATGTGAGAGGCTGTGAGTTTTAAAAATGACTGAGTGAATCCAGGAAGATGGAAGAGGCAGAGGGGCTGAAAGTGTTTCCCTTTGACATTGTGAGTTTTAAAAATGACTGAGTGAATCCAGGAAGAGGGAAGAGGCAGAGGGGCTGAAAGTGTGTCCCTTTGACATTGTGAGTTTTAAAAATGACTGAGTGAATCCAGGAAGAGGGAGGAGGCAGAGGGGCTGGTAGTGTGTGCATGTGACAGGCTGTGAGTTTTAAAAATGACTGAGTGAATCCAGGAAGATGGAAGAGGCAGAGGGGCTGGAAGTGTGTGCGTGTGATAGGATGTGAGTTTTAAAAAAGTCTGAGTGAACCCAGGAAGAGTGAAGAGGCAGAGGGGCAGGAAGTGTGTCCCTTTGACATTGTGAGTTTTAAAAATGACTGAGTGAATCCAGGAAGAGGGAAGAGGCAGAGGGGCTGAAAGTGTGTCCCTTTGACATTGTGAGTTTTAAAAATGACTGAGTGAATCCAGGAAGAGGGAGGAGGCAGAGGGGCTGGTAGTGTGTGCATGTGACAGGCTGTGAGTTTTAAAAATGACTGAGTGAATCCAGGAAGATGGAAGAGGCAGAGGGGCTGGAAGTGTGTGCGTGTGATAGGATGTGAGTTTTAAAAAAGTCTGAGTGAACCCAGGAAGAGTGAAGAGGCAGAGGGGCAGGAAGTTTGTGCGTGTGACAGGCTGTCAGTTTTAAAATTGTCTGAGTGTATCCAGGAAGGGGGAAGAGGCAGAGGGGCTGAAAGTGTGTCCGTTTGACACTGAGTTTTAAAAATGTCTGAGTGAACCCAGGAAGGGGGAAGAGGCAGAGGGGCAGGAAGTTTGTGCGTGTGACAGTCTGTGAGTTTTTAAAATGTCTGAGGGTATCCTGGAAGAGGGAAGAGGCAGAGGGGCTGGAGGTTTGTGCGTCTGACAGGCTGTGAGTTTTATAAATGTCTAAGTGAACCCAGGAAGGGGGAAGAGGCAGAGGGGCAGGAAGTATGTGTGTGTGACAGTCTGTGAGTTTTTTAAATGTCTGAGGGTATCCAGGAAGAGGGAAGAGGCAAAGGGGCTGGAGGTGTGTACATGTGACAGTCTGTGAGTTTTAAAAATGACTGAGTGAATCCAGGAAGAGGGAAGAGGCAGAGGGGCTGAAAGTGTGTCCCTTTGACATTGTGAGTTTTAAAAATGACTGAGTGAATCCAGGAAGAGTGAAGAGGCAGAGGGGCTGGAAGTTTCTGCGTGTGACACGCTGTGAGTTTTATAAATGTCTAAGTGAACCCAGGAAGGGGGAAGAGGCAGAGGGGCAGGAAGTATGTGTGTGTGACAGTCTGTGAGTTTTTTAAATGTCTGAGGGTATCCAGGAAGAGGGAAGAGGCAGAGGGGATGAAAATGTGTGCATGTGACAGTATGTGAGTTTTGAAAATGTCTGAGTGTATCCAGAAAGAGGGAAGAGTCAGAGGGGCTGGAAGTTTGTGCGTCTGACAGTCTGTGAGTTTTTAAAATGTCTGAGGGTATCCAGGAAGAGGGAAGAGGCAGAGGGGCTGAAAATGTGTGCGTGTGACAGTATGTGAGTTTTGAAAATGTCTGAGTGTATCCAGGAAGAGGGAAGAGTCAGAGGGGCTGGAAGTTTGTGCGTGTGACAGTCTGTGAGTTTTAAAAAGGTCTGAGGGAATCCAGAAGGGGGAAGAGGCAGAGGGGATGGAGGTGTGTGCATGTGACAGGCTGTCAGTTTTAAAAAGGTCTGAATAAATCCAGTAAGAGGGAAGAGGCAGAGGGGCTGGTAGTGTGTGCATGTGACAGGCTGTGAGTTTTAAAAATGTCTTAGTGTATCCAGGAAGAGGGAAGAGGCAGAGGGGCTGGAGTTGTGTGCATGTGACAGGCTGTCAGTTTTAAAAATGTCTTAGTGTATCCAGGAAGAGTTAAGAGGCAGAGGGGCTGGAGGTTTGTGCGTCTGACAGGCTGTGAGTTTTATAAATGTCTGAGTGAACCCAGGAAGGGGGAAGAGGCAGAGGGGCAGGAAGTTTGTGCGTGTGATAGGATGTGAGTTTTAAAAAAGTCTGAGTGAACCCAGGAAGAGTGAAGAGGCAGAGGGGCAGGAAGTTTGTCCGTGTGACAGGCTGTCAGTTTTAAAAATGTCTGAGTGTATCCAGGAAGGGGGAAGAGGCAGAGGGGCTGAAAGTGTGTCCGTTTGACACTGAGTTTTAAAAATGTCTGAGTGAACCCAGGAAGGGGGAAGAGACAGAGGGGCAGGAAGTTTGTGCATGTGAGAGGCTGTGAGTTTTAAAAATGACTGAGTGAATCCAGGAAGATGGAAGAGGCAGAGGGGCTGGAAGTGTGTGCGTGTGACAGGATGTGAGTTTTAAAAATGACTGAGTGAATCCAGGAAGAGGGAAGAGGCAGAGGGGCTGAAAGTGTGTCCCTTTGACATTGTGAGTTTTAAAAATGACTGAGTGAATCCAGGAAGAGGGAAGAGGCAGAGGGGCTGAAAGTGTGTCCCTTTGACATTGTGAGTTTTAAAAATGACTGAGTGAATCCAGGAAGAGGGAGGAGGCAGAGGGGCTGGTAGTGTGTGCATGTGACAGGCTGTGAGTTTTAAAAATGACTGAGTGAATCCAGGAAGATGGAAGAGGCAGAGGGGCTGGAAGTGTGTGCGTGTGATAGGATGTGAGTTTTAAAAAAGTCTGAGTGAACCCAGGAAGAGTGAAGAGGCAGAGGGGCAGGAAGTTTGTGCGTGTGACAGGCTGTCAGTTTTAAAATTGTCTGAGTGTATCCAGGAAGGGGGAAGAGGCAGAGGGGCTGAAAGTGTGTCCGTTTGACACTGAGTTTTAAAAATGTCTGAGTGAACCCAGGAAGGGGGAAGAGGCAGAGGGGCAGGAAGTTTGTGCGTGTGACAGTCTGTGAGTTTTTAAAATGTCTGAGGGTATCCTGGAAGAGGGAAGAGGCAGAGGGGCTGGAGGTTTGTGCGTCTGACAGGCTGTGAGTTTTATAAATGTCTAAGTGAACCCAGGAAGGGGGAAGAGGCAGAGGGGCAGGAAGTATGTGTGTGTGACAGTCTGTGAGTTTTTTAAATGTCTGAGGGTATCCAGGAAGAGGGAAGAGGCAAAGGGGCTGGAGGTGTGTACATGTGACAGTCTGTGAGTTTTAAAAATGTCTGAGTGTATCCAGGAAGGGGGAAGAGGCAGAGGGGCTGAAAGTGTGTCCCTTTGACATTGTGAGTTTTAAAAATGACTGAGTGAATCCAGGAAGAGGGAAGAGGCAGAGGGGCTGAAAGTGTGTCCCTTTGACATTGTGAGTTTTAAAAATGACTGAGTGAATCCAGGAAGAGGGAAGAGGCAGAGGGGCTGGAGGTGTGTACATGTGACAGGCTGTGAGTTTTAAAAATGACTGAGTGAACCCAGGAAGGGGGAAGAGGCAGAGGGGCAGGAAGTTTGTGCGTGTGATAGGATGTGAGTTTTAAAAAAGTCTGAGTGAACCCAGGAAGAGTGAAGAGGCAGAGGGGCTGGAAGTTTCTGCGTGTGACACGCTGTGAGTTTTATAAATGTCTAAGTGAACCCAGGAAGGGGGAAGAGGCAGAGGGGCAGGAAGTATGTGTGTGTGACAGTCTGTGAGTTTTTTAAATGTCTGAGGGTATCCAGGAAGAGGGAAGAGTCAGAGGGGCTGGAAGTTTGTGCGTCTGACAGTCTGTGAGTTTTTAAAATGTCTGAGGGTATCCAGGAAGAGGGAAGAGGCAGAGGGGCTGGAGTTGTGTGCATGTGACAGGCTGTCAGTTTTAAAAAGGTCTGAATAAATCCAGTAAGAGGGAAGAGGCAGAGGGGCTGGTAGTGTGTGCATGTGACAGGCTGTGAGTTTTAAAAATGTCTGAGTGTATCCAGGAAGAGGGAAGAGGCAGAGGGGCTGGAGTTGTGTGCATGTGACAGGCTGTCAGTTTTAAAAATGTCTTAGTGTATCCAGGAAGAGTTAAGAGGCAGAGGGGCTGGAGGTTTGTGCGTCTGACAGGCTGTGAGTTTTATAAATGTCTGAGTGAACCCAGGAAGGGGGAAGAGGCAGAGGGGCAGGAAGTTTGTGCATCTGACAGTCTGTGAGTTTTTAAAATGTCTGAGGGTATCCAGGAAGAGGGAAGAGGCAGAGGGGCTGGAGGTGTGTACATGTGACAGTCTGTGAGTTTTAAAAATGTCTGAGTGTATCCAGGAAGGGGGAAGAGGCAGAGGGGCTGAAAGTGTGTCCCTTTGACATTGTGAGTTTTAAAAATGACTGAGTGAATCCAGGAAGAGGGAAGAGGCAGAGGGGCTGAAAGTGTGTCCCTTTGACATTGTGAGTTTTAAAAATGACTGAGTGAATCCAGGAAGAGGGAGGAGGCAGAGGGGCTGGTAGTGTGTGCATGTGACAGGCTGTGAGTTTTAAAAATGACTGAGTGAATCCAGGAAGATGGAAGAGGCAGAGGGGCTGGAAGTGTGTGCGTGTGATAGGATGTGAGTTTTAAAAAAGTCTGAGTGAACCCAGGAAGAGTGAAGAGGCAGAGGGGCAGGAAGTTTGTGCGTGTGACAGGCTGTCAGTTTTAAAATTGTCTGAGTGTATCCAGGAAGGGGGAAGAGGCAGAGGGGCTGAAAGTGTGTCCGTTTGACACTGAGTTTTAAAAATGTCTGAGTGAACCTAGGAAGGGGGAAGAGGCAGAGGGGCAGGAAGTTTGTGCGTGTGACAGTCTGTGAGTTTTTAAAATGTCTGAGGGTATCCAGGAAGAGGGAAGAGGCAGAGGGGCTGGAGGTGTGTACATGTGACAGTCTGTGAGTTTTAAAAATGTCTGAGTGTATCCAGGAAGGGGGAAGAGGCAGAGGGGCTGAAAGTGTGTCCCTTTGACATTGTGAGTTTTAAAAATGACTGAGTGAATCCAGGAAGAGGGAAGAGGCAGAGGGGCTGAAAGTGTGTCCCTTTGACATTGTGAGTTTTAAAAATGACTGAGTGAATCCAGTAAGAGGGAGGAGGCAGAGGGGCTGGTAGTGTGTGCATGTGACAGGCTGTGAGTTTGCAAAATGACTGAGTGAATCCAGGAAGAGTGAAGAGGCAGAGGGGCTGGAAGTTTCTGCGTGTGACACGCTGTGAGTTTTATAAATGTCTAAGTGAACCCAGGAAGGGGGAAGAGGCAGAGGGGCAGGAAGTATGTGCTCGTGACAGTCTGTGAGTTTTTTAAATGTCTGAGGGTATCGAGGAAGAGGGAAGAGGCAGAGGGGATGAAAACGTGTACATGTGACAGTATGTGAGTTTTGAAAATGTCTGAGTGTATCCAGGAAGAGGGAAGAGTCAGAGGGGCTTGAAGTTTGTGTGTCTGACAGTCTGTGAGTTTTTAAAATGTCTGAGGGTATCCAGGAAGAGGGAAGAGGCAGAGGGGCTGAAAATGTGTGCGTGTGACAGTATGTGAGTTTTGAAAATGTCTGAGTGTATCCAGGAAGAGGGAAGAGTCAGAGGGGCTGGAAGTTTGTGCGTCTGACAGTCTGTGAGTTTTAAAAAGGTCTGAGGGAATCCAGAAGGGGGAAGAGGCAGAGGGGATGGAGGTGTGTGCATGTGACAGGCTGTCAGTTTTAAAAAGGTCTGAATAAATCCAGTAAGAGGGAAGAGGCAGAGGGGCTGGTAGTGTGTGCATGTGACAGGCTGTGAGTTTTAAAAATGTCTGAGTGTATCCAGGAAGAGGGAAGAGGCAGAGGGGCTGGAGTTGTGTGCATGTGACAGGCTGTCAGTTTTAAAAATGTCTTAGTGTATCCAGGAAGAGTTAAGAGGCAGAGGGGCTGGAGGTTTGTGCGTCTGACAGGCTGTGAGTTTTATAAATGTCTGAGTGAACCCAGGAAGGGGGAGGAGGCAGAGGGGCAGGTAGTTTGTGCGTGTGACAGTCTGTGAGTTTTTAATATGTATGAGGGTATCCAGGAAGAGGGAAGAGGCAGAGGGGCTGGAGGTGTGTACATGTGACAGTCTGTGAGTTTTAAAAATGTCTGAGTGTATCCATGAAGGGGGAAGAGGCAGAGGGGCTGAAAGTGTGTCCCTTTGACATTGTGAGTTTTAAAAATGACTGAGTGAATCCAGGAAGAGGGAAGAGGCAGAGGGGCTGAAAGTGTGTCCGTTTGACACTGAGTTTTAAAAATGTCTGAGTGAACCTAGGAAGGGGGAAGAGGCAGAGGGGCAGGAAGTTTGTGCGTGTGACAGTCTGTGAGTTTTTAAAATGTCTGAGGGTATCCAGGAAGAGGGAAGAGGCAGAGGGGCTGGAGGTGTGTACATGTGACAGTCTGTGAGTTTTAAAAAGGTCTGAGGGAATCCAGAAGGGGGAAGAGGCAGAGGGGATGGAGGTGTGTGCATGTGACAGGCTGTCAGTTTTAAAAAGGTCTGAATAAATCCAGTAAGAGGGAAGAGGCAGAGGGGCTGGTAGTGTGTGCATGTGACAGGCTGTGAGTTTTAAAAATGTCTGAGTGTATCCAGGAAGAGGGAAGAGGCAGAGGGGCTGGAGTTGTGTGCATGTGACAGGCTGTCAGTTTTTAAAATGTCTTAGTGTATCCAGGAAGATTTAAGAGGCAGAGGGGCTGGAGGTTTGTGCGTCTGACAGGCTGTGAGTTTTATAAATGTCTGAGTGAACCCAGGAAGGGGGAAGAGGCAGAGGGGCAGGTAGTTTGTACGTGTGACAGTCTGTGAGTTTTTAAAATGTATGAGGGTATCCAGGAAGAGGGAAGAGGCAGAGGGGCTGGAGGTGTGTACATGTGACAGTCTGTGAGTTTTAAAAATGTCTGAGTGTATCCATGAAGGGGGAAGAGGCAGAGGGGCTGAAAGTGTGTCCCTTTGACATTGTGAGTTTTAAAAATGACTGAGTGAATCCAGGAAGAGGGAAGAGGCAGAGGGGCTGAAAGTGTGTCCCTTTGACATTGTGAGTTTTAAAAATGACTGAGTGAATCCAGGAAGAGGGAGGAGGCAGAGGGGCTGGTAGTGTGTGCATGTGACAGGCTGTGAGTTTTAAAAATGACTGAGTGAATCCAGGAAGATGGAAGAGGCAGAGGGGCTGGAAGTGTGTGCGTGTGATAGGATGTGAGTTTTAAAAATGTCTTAGTGTATCCAGGAAGAGGGAAGAGGCAGAGGGGCTGGAGTTGTGTGCATGTGACAGGCTGTCAGTTTTAAAAATGTCTTAGTGTATCCAGGAAGAGTTAAGAGGCAGAGGGGCTGGAGGTTTGTGCGTCTGACAGGCTGTGAGTTTTATAAATGTCTGAGTGAACCCAGGAAGGGGGAAGAGGCAGAGGGGCAGGAAGTTTGTGCGTGTGACAGTCTGTGAGTTTTTAAAATGTCTGAGGGTATCCAGGAAGAGGGAAGAGGCAGAGGGGCTGGAGGTGTGTACATGTGACAGTCTGTGAGTTTTAAAAATGTCTGAGTGTATCCAGGAAGGGGGAAGAGGCAGAGGGGCTGAAAGTGTGTCCCTTTGACATTGTGAGTTTTAAAAATGACTGAGTGAATCCAGGAAGAGGGAAGAGGCAGAGGGGCTGAAAGTGTGTCCCTTTGACATTGTGAGTTTTATAAATGTCTGAGTGAACCCAGGAAGGGGGAAGAGGCAGAGGGGCAGGTAGTTTGTGCGTGTGACAGTCTGTGAGTTTTTAAAATGTATGAGGGTATCCAGGAAGAGGGAAGAGGCAGAGGGGCTGGAGGTGTGTACATGTGACAGTCTGTGAGTTTTAAAAATGTCTGAGTGTATCCATGAAGGGGGAAGAGGCAGAGGGGCTGAAAGTGTGTCCCTTTGACATTGTGAGTTTTAAAAATGACTGAGTGAATCCAGGAAGAGGGAAGAGGCAGAGGGGCTGAAAGTGTGTCCGTTTGACACTGAGTTTTAAAAATGTCTGAGTGAACCTAGGAAGGGGGAAGAGGCAGAGGGGCAGGAAGTTTGTGCGTGTGACAGTCTGTGAGTTTTTAAAATGTCTGAGGGTATCCAGGAAGAGGGAAGAGGCAGAGGGGCTGGAGGTGTGTACATGTGACAGTCTGTGAGTTTTAAAAATGTCTGAGTGTATCCATGAAGGGGGAAGAGGCAGAGGGGCTGAAAGTGTGTCCCTTTGACATTGTGAGTTTTAAAAATGACTGAGTGAATCCAGGAAGAGGGAAGAGGCAGAGGGGCTGAAAGTGTGTCCCTTTGACATTGTGAGTTTTAAAAATGACTGAGTGAATCCAGGAAGAGGGAGGAGGCAGAGGGGCTGGTAGTGTGTGCATGTGACAGGCTGTGAGTTTTTAAAATGACTGAGTGAATCCAGGAAGATGGAAGAGGCAGAGGGGCTGGAAGTGTGTGCGTGTGATAGGATGTGAGTTTTAAATATGTCTTAGTGTATCCAGGAAGAGGGAAGAGGCAGAGGGGCTGGAGTTGTGTGCATGTGACAGGCTGTCAGTTTTAAAAATGTCTTAGTGTATCCAGGAAGAGTTAAGAGGCAGAGGGGCTGGAGGTTTGTGCGTCTGACAGGCTGTGAGTTTTATAAATGTCTGAGTGAACCCAGGAAGGGGGAAGAGGCAGAGGGGCAGGAAGTTTGTGCGTGTGACAGTCTGTGAGTTTTTAAAATGTCTGAGGGTATCCAGGAAGAGGGAAGAGGCAGAGGGGCTGGAGGTGTGTACATGTGACAGTCTGTGAGTTTTAAAAATGTCTGAGTGTATCCAGGAAGGGGGAAGAGGCAGAGGGGCTGAAAGTGTGTCCCTTTGACATTGTGAGTTTTAAAAATGACTGAGTGAATCCAGGAAGAGGGAAGAGGCAGAGGGGCTGAAAGTGTGTCCCTTTGACATTGTGAGTTTTATAAATGTCTGAGTGAACCCAGGAAGGGGGAAGAGGCAGAGGGGCAGGTAGTTTGTGCGTGTGACAGTCTGTGAGTTTTTAAAATGTATGAGGGTATCCAGGAAGAGGGAAGAGGCAGAGGGGCTGGAGGTGTGTACATGTGACAGTCTGTGAGTTTTAAAAATGTCTGAGTGTATCCATGAAGGGGGAAGAGGCAGAGGGGCTGAAAGTGTGTCCCTTTGACATTGTGAGTTTTAAAAATGACTGAGTGAATCCAGGAAGAGGGAAGAGGCAGAGGGGCTGAAAGTGTGTCCGTTTGACACTGAGTTTTAAAAATGTCTGAGTGAACCTAGGAAGGGGGAAGAGGCAGAGGGGCAGGAAGTTTGTGCGTGTGACAGTCTGTGAGTTTTTAAAATGTCTGAGGGTATCCAGGAAGAGGGAAGAGGCAGAGGGGCTGGAGGTGTGTACATGTGACAGTCTGCGAGTTTTAAAAATGTCTGAGTGTATCCAGGAAGGGGGAAGAGGCAGAGGGGCTGAAAGTGTGTCCCTTTGACATTGTGAGTTTTAAAAATGACTGAGTGAATCCAGGAAGAGGGAAGAGGCAGAGGGGCTGAAAGTGTGTCCCTTTGACATTGTGAGTTTTAAAAATGACTGAGTGAATCCAGTAAGAGGGAGGAGGCAGAGGGGCTGGTAGTGTGTGCATGTGACAGGCTGTGAGTTTGCAAAATGACTGAGTGAATCCAGGAAGAGTGAAGAGGCAGAGGGGCTGGAAGTTTCTGCGTGTGACACGCTGTGAGTTTTATAAATGTCTAAGTGAACCCAGGAAGGGGGAAGAGGCAGAGGGGCAGGAAGTATGTGCTTGTGACAGTCTGTGAGTTTTTTAAATGTCTGAGGGTATCGAGGAAGAGGGAAGAGGCAGAGGGGATGAAAACGTGTACATGTGACAGTATGTGAGTTTTGAAAATGTCTGAGTGTATCCAGGAAGAGGGAAGAGTCAGAGGGGCTTGAAGTTTGTGCGTCTGACAGTCTGTGAGTTTTTAAAATGTCTGAGGGTATCCAGGAAGAGGGAAGAGGCAGAGGGGCTGAAAATGTGTGCGTGTGACAGTATGTGAGTTTTGAAAATGTCTGAGTGTATCCAGGAAGAGGGAAGAGTCAGAGGGGCTGGAAGTTTGTGCGTCTGACAGTCTGTGAGTTTTAAAAAGGTCTGAGGGAATCCAGAAGGGGGAAGAGGCAGAGGGGATGGAGGTGTGTGCATGTGACAGGCTGTCAGTTTTAAAAAGGTCTGAATAAATCCAGTAAGAGGGAAGAGGCAGAGGGGCTGGTAGTGTGTGCATGTGACAGGCTGTGAGTTTTAAAAATGTCTGAGTGTATCCAGGAAGAGGGAAGAGGCAGAGGGGCTGGAGTTGTGTGCATGTGACAGGCTGTCAGTTTTTAAAATGTCTTAGTGTATCCAGGAAGATTTAAGAGGCAGAGGGGCTGGAGGTTTGTGCGTCTGACAGGCTGTGAGTTTTATAAATGTCTGAGTGAACCCAGGAAGGGGGAAGAGGCAGAGGGGCAGGTAGTTTGTGCGTGTGACAGTCTGTGAGTTTTTAAAATGTATGAGGGTATCCAGGAAGAGGGAAGAGGCAGAGGGGCTGGAGGTGTGTACATGTGACAGTCTGTGAGTTTTAAAAATGTCTGAGTGTATCCATGAAGGGGGAAGAGGCAGAGGGGCTGAAAGTGTGTCCCTTTGACATTGTGAGTTTTAAAAATGACTGAGTGAATCCAGGAAGAGGGAAGAGGCAGAGGGGCTGAAAGTGTGTCCCTTTGACATTGTGAGTTTTAAAAATGACTGAGTGAATCCAGGAAGAGGGAGGAGGCAGAGGGGCTGGTAGTGTGTGCATGTGACAGGCTGTGAGTTTTAAAAATGACTGAGTGAATCCAGGAAGATGGAAGAGGCAGAGGGGCTGGAAGTGTGTGCGTGTGATAGGATGTGAGTTTTAAAAATGTCTTAGTGTATCCAGGAAGAGGGAAGAGGCAGAGGGGCTGGAGTTGTGTGCATGTGACAGGCTGTCAGTTTTAAAAATGTCTTAGTGTATCCAGGAAGAGTTAAGAGGCAGAGGGGCTGGAGGTTTGTGCGTCTGACAGGCTGTGAGTTTTATAAATGTCTGAGTGAACCCAGGAAGGGGGAAGAGGCAGAGGGGCAGGAAGTTTGTGCGTGTGACAGTCTGTGAGTTTTTAAAATGTCTGAGGGTATCCAGGAAGAGGGAAGAGGCAGAGGGGCTGGAGGTGTGTACATGTGACAGTCTGTGAGTTTTAAAAATGTCTGAGTGTATCCAGGAAGGGGGAAGAGGCAGAGGGGCTGAAAGTGTGTCCCTTTGACATTGTGAGTTTTAAAAATGACTGAGTGAATCCAGGAAGAGGGAAGAGGCAGAGGGGCTGAAAGTGTGTCCCTTTGACATTGTGAGTTTTAAAAATGACTGAGTGAATCCAGGAAGAGGGAGGAGGCAGAGGGGCTGGTAGTGTGTGCATGTGACAGGCTGTGAGTTTTAAAAATGACTGAGTGAATCCAGGAAGATGGAAGAGGCAGAGGGGCTGGAAGTGTGTGCGTGTGATAGGATGTGAGTTTTAAAAAAGTCTGAGTGAACCCAGGAAGAGTGAAGAGGCAGAGGGGCAGGAAGTTTTTGCGTGTGACAGGCTGTCAGTTTTAAAATTGTCTGAGTGTATCCAGGAAGGGGGAAGAGGCAGAGGGGCTGAAAGTGTGTCCGTTTGACACTGAGTTTTAAAAATGTCTGAGTGAACCCAGGAAGGGGGAAGAGGCAGAGGGGCAGGAAGTTTGTGCGTGTGACAGTCTGTGAGTTTTTAAAATGTCTGAGGGTATCCAGGAAGAGGGAAGAGGCAGAGGGGCTGGAGGTGTGTACATGTGACAGTCTGTGAGTTTTAAAAATGTCTGAGTGTATCCAGGAAGAGGGAAGAGGCAGAGGGGCTGAAAGTGTGTCCCTTTGACATTGTGAGTTTTAAAAATGACTGAGTGAATCCAGGAAGAGGGAGGAGGCAGAGGGGCTGGTAGTGTGTGCATGTGACAGGCTGTTAGTTTTAAAAAGGTCTGAGGGAATCCAGAAGGGGGAAGAGGCAGAGGGGATGGAGGTGTGTGCATGTGACAGGCTGTCCGTTTTAAAAAGGTCTGAATAAATCCAGTAAGAGGGAAGAGACAGAGGGGCTGGAAGTGTGTGCGTGTGACAGGATGTGAGTTTTAAAAATGTCTTAGTGTATCCAGGAAGAGGGAAGAGGCAGAGGGGCTGGAGTTGTGTGCATGTGACAGGCTGTCAGTTTTAAAAATGTCTTAGTGTATCCAGGAAAAGTTAAGAGGCAGAGGGGCTGGAGGTTTGTGCGTCTGACAGGCTGTGAGTTTTATAAATGTCTGAGTGAACCCAGGAAGGGGGAAGAGGCAGAGGGGCAGGAAGTTTGTGCGTGTGACAGTCTGTGAGTTTTAAAAATGTCTGAGTGTATCCAGGAAGAGGGAAGAGGCAGAGGGGCTGGAGGTGTGTACATGTGACAGTCTGTGAGTTTTAAAAATGTCTGAGTGTATCCAGGAAGGGGGAAGAGGCAGAGGGGCTGAAAGTGTGTCCCTTTGACATTGTGAGTTTTAAAAATGACTGAGTGAATCCAGGAAGAGGGAGGAGGCAGAGGGGCTGGTAGTGTGTGCATGTGACAGGCTGTGAGTTTTAAAAATGACTGAGTGAATCCAGGAAGATGGAAGAGGCAGAGGGGCTGGAAGTCTGTGCGTATGATAGGATGTGAGTTTTAAAAAAGTCTGAGTGAACCCAGGAAGAGTGAAGAGGCAGAGGGGCAGGAAGTTTGTGCGTGTGACAGGCTGTCAGTTTTAAAAATGTCTAAGTGTATCCAGGAAGAGGGAAGAGGCAGAGGGGTGTTGAAGTGTGTCCGTTTGACACTGTGAGTTTTAAAAATGTCTGAGTGTATCCAGGAAGGGGGAAGAGGCAGAGGGGCTGAAAGTGTGTCCGTTTGACACTGAGTTTTAAAAATGACTGAGTGAAGCCAGGAAGAGGTAAGAGGCAGAGGGGCTGATAGTATCTGCGTGTGACAGTCTGTGAGTTTTAAAAATGTCTGAGTGTATCCAGGAAGAGGCAAGAGGCAGAGGAGCTGGAGGTGTGTGCATGTGACAGGCTGTCAGTTTTAAAAATGTCTAAGTGTATCCAGGAAGAGGGAAGAGGCAGAGAGGCTGAAAGTGTGTCCGTTTGACACTGTGAGTTTTAAAAATGACTGAGTTTATCCAGGAAGAGGGAAGAGGCAGAGGGGTTGCTACTTTGTGCATGTGACAGTCTGTGAGTTTTAAAATGTCTGAGTGAATCCAGTAAGAGGGAAGAAGCAGAGGGGCTGGTAGTGTGTGCATGTGACAGGCTGTGAGTTTTAAAAATGACTGAGTGAATCCAGGAAGAGTGAAGAGGCAGAGGGGCTGGAAGTTTCTGCGTGTGACACGCTGTGAGTTTTATAAATGTCTAAGTGAACCCAGGAAAGGGGAAGAGGCAGAGGGGCAGGAAGTATGTGCGTTTGACAGTCTGTGAGTTTTTAAAATGTCTGAGGGTATCCAGGAAGAGGGAAGAGGCAGAGGGGATGAAAATGTGTGCATGTGACAGTATGTGAGTTTTGAAAATGTCTGAGTGTATCCAGGAAGAGGGAAGAGTCAGAGGGGCTGGAAGTTTGTGCGTCTGACAGTCTGTGAGTTTTTAAAATGTCTGAGGGTATCCAGGAAGAGGGAAGAGGCAGAGGGGCTGAAAATGTGTGCGTGTGACAGTCTGTGAGTTTTGAAAATGTCTGAGTGTATCCAGGAAGAGGGAAGAGTCAGAGGGGATGGAAGTTTGTGCGTCTGACAGTCTGTGAGTTTTAAAAAGGTCTGAGGGAATCCAGAAGGGGGAAGAGGCAGAGGGGATGGAGGTGTGTGCATGTGACAGGCTGTTAGTTTTAAAAATGTCTGAGCGTATCCAGGAAGAGGGAAGAGGCAGAGGGGCTGGAGTTTTGTGCATGTGACAGGCTGTGAGTTTTAAAAATGACTGAGTGAATCCAGGAAGAGTGAAGAGGCAGAGGGGCTGGAAGTTTCTGCGTGTGACAGGCTGTGAGTTTTATAAATGTCTAAGTGAACCCAGGAAGGGGGAAGAGGCAGAGGGGCAGGAAGTATGTGCGTTTGACAGTATGTGAGTTTTGAAAATGTCTGAGTGTATCCAGGAAGAGGCAAGAGGCAGAGGGGCTGGAGGTGTTTGCATGTGACAGGCTGTCAGTTTTAAAAATGTTTGAGTGTATCCAGGAAGGGGGAAGAGGCAGAGGGGCTGAAAATGTGTGCATGTGACAGTATGTGAGTTTTGAAAATGTCTGAGTGTATGCAGGAAGAGGGAAGAGTTAGAGGGGATGAAAGTGTGTCCCTTTGACATTGTGAGTTTTAAAAATGACTGAGTGAATCCAGGAAGAGGGAGGAGGCAGAGGGGCTGAAAGTGTGTCCGTTTGACACTGTGAGTTTTAAAAATGACTGAGTTTATCCAGGAAGAGGGAAGAGGCAGAGGGGCTGCTACTTAGTGCATGTGACAGTCTGTGAGTTTTAAAATGTCTGAGTGAATCCAGTAAGAGGGAAGAAGCAGAGGGGCTGGTAGTGTGTGCATGTGACAGACTGTGAGTTTTAAAAATGACTGAGTGAATCCAGGAAGAGTGAAGAGGCAGAGGGGCTGGAAGTTTCTGCGTGTGACAGGCTGTGAGTTTTATAAATGTCTAAGTGAACCCAGGAAGGGGGAAGAGGCAGAGGGGCAGGAAGTATGTGCGTGTGACAGTATGTGAGTTTTGAAAATGTCTGAGTGTATGCAGGAAGAGGGAAGAGTTAGAGGGGCTGGAAGTTTGTGCGTCTGACAGTCTGTGAGTTTTTAAAATGTCTGAGGGTATCCAGGAAGAGGGAAGATGCAGAGGGGCTGGAGGTGTGTGCATGTGACAGGCTGTCAGTTTTAAAAATGTCTTAGTGTATCCAGGAAGAGGGAAGAGGCAGAGGGGCTGGAAGTGTGTGCATGTGACTGTATGTGAGTTTTAAAAATGTCTGAGTGTATCCAGGAAGAGGGAAGAGGCAGAGGGCCTGGAGGTGTGTGCATTTGACAGGCTGTCAGTTTTAAAAATGTCTTAGTGTATCCAGGAAGAGGGAAGAGTCAGAGGGGCTGAAAGTGTGTCCGTTTGACACTGTGAGTTTTAAAAATGACTGAGTGTATCCAAAAAGAGGGAAGGGGCAGAGGGGCTGGAGATGTGTGCATGTGACAGGCTGTCAGTTTTAGAAATGGCTGAGTGTATCCAGGAAGAGGGAAGATGCAGAGGGGCTGAAAGTATTTTCGTGTGACACTGTGAGTTTTAAAAATGACTGAGTTTATCCAGGAAGAGGGAAGAGGCAGAGGGGCTGCTACTTTGTGCATGTGACAGTCTGTGAGTTTTAAAATGTCTGAGTGAATCCAGTAAGAGGGAAGAAGCAGAGGGGCTGGTAGTGTGTGCATGTGACAGGCTGTGAGTTTTAAAAATGACTGAGTGAATCCAGGAAGAGTGAAGAGGCAGAGGGGTTGGAAGTTTCTGCGTGTGACACGCTGTGAGTTTTATAAATGTCTAAGTGAACCCAGGAAGGGGGAAGAGGCAGAGGGGCAGGAAGTGTGTCCCTTTGACATTGTGAATTTTAAAAATGACTGAGTGAATCCAGGAAGAGGGAAGAGGCAGAGGGGCTGAAAGTGTGTCCGTTTGACACTGTGAGTTTTAAAAATGACTGAGTTTATCCAGGAAGAGGGAAGAGGCAGAGGGGCTGCTACTTTGTGCATGTGACAGTCTGTGAGTTTTAAAATGTCTGAGTGAATCCAGTAAGAGGGAAGAAGCAGAGGGGCTGGTAGTGTGTGCATGTGACAGTCTGTGAGTTTTAAAAATGACTGAGTGAATCCAGGAAGAGTGAAGAGGCAGAGGGGCAGGAAGTATGTGCGTGTGACAGTATGTGAGTTTTGAAAATGTCTGAGTGAACCTAGGAAGGGGGAAGAGGCAGAGGGGCAGGAAGTTTGTGCGTGTGACAGTCTGTGAGTTTTTAAAATGTCTGAGGGTATCCAGGAAGAGGGAAGAGGCAGAGGGGCTGGAGGTGTGTACATGTGACAGTCTGTGAGTTTTAAAAATGTCTGAGTGTATCCAGGAAGGGGGAAGAGGCAGAGGGGCTGAAAGTGTGTCCCTTTGACATTGTGAGTTTTAAAAATGACTGAGTGAATCCAGGAAGAGGGAAGAGGCAGAGGGGCTGAAAGTGTGTCCCTTTGACATTGTGAGTTTTAAAAATGACTGAGTGAATCCAGTAAGAGGGAGGAGGCAGAGGGGCTGGTAGTGTGTGCATGTGACAGGCTGTGAGTTTGCAAAATGACTGAGTGAATCCAGGAAGAGTGAAGAGGCAGAGGGGCTGGAAGTTTCTGCGTGTGACACGCTGTGAGTTTTATAAATGTCTAAGTGAACCCAGGAAGGGGGAAGAGGCAGAGGGGCAGGAAGTATGTGCTTGTGACAGTCTGTGAGTTTTTTAAATGTCTGAGGGTATCGAGGAAGAGGGAAGAGGCAGAGGGGATGAAAACGTGTACATGTGACAGTATGTGAGTTTTGAAAATGTCTGAGTGTATCCAGGAAGAGGGAAGAGTCAGAGGGGCTTGAAGTTTGTGCGTCTGACAGTCTGTGAGTTTTTAAAATGTCTGAGGGTATCCAGGAAGAGGGAAGAGGCAGAGGGGCTGAAAATGTGTGCGTGTGACAGTATGTGAGTTTTGAAAATGTCTGAGTGTATCCAGGAAGAGGGAAGAGTCAGAGGGGCTGGAAGTTTGTGCGTCTGACAGTCTGTGAGTTTTAAAAAGGTCTGAGGGAATCCAGAAGGGGGAAGAGGCAGAGGGGATGGAGGTGTGTGCATGTGACAGGCTGTCAGTTTTAAAAAGGTCTGAATAAATCCAGTAAGAGGGAAGAGGCAGAGGGGCTGGTAGTGTGTGCATGTGACAGGCTGTGAGTTTTAAAAATGTCTGAGTGTATCCAGGAAGAGGGAAGAGGCAGAGGGGCTGGAGTTGTGTGCATGTGACAGGCTGTCAGTTTTTAAAATGTCTTAGTGTATCCAGGAAGATTTAAGAGGCAGAGGGGCTGGAGGTTTGTGCGTCTGACAGGCTGTGAGTTTTATAAATGTCTGAGTGAACCCAGGAAGGGGGAAGAGGCAGAGGGGCAGGTAGTTTGTGCGTGTGACAGTCTGTGAGTTTTTAAAATGTATGAGGGTATCCAGGAAGAGGGAAGAGGCAGAGGGGCTGGAGGTGTGTACATGTGACAGTCTGTGAGTTTTAAAAATGTCTTAGTGTATCCATGAAGGGGGAAGAGGCAGAGGGGCTGAAAGTGTGTCCCTTTGACATTGTGAGTTTTAAAAATGACTGAGTGAATCCAGGAAGAGGGAAGAGGCAGAGGGGCTGAAAGTGTGTCCCTTTGACATTGTGAGTTTTAAAAATGACTGAGTGAATCCAGGAAGAGGGAGGAGGCAGAGGGGCTGGTAGTGTGTGCATGTGACAGGCTGTGAGTTTTAAAAATGACTGAGTGAATCCAGGAAGATGGAAGAGGCAGAGGGGCTGGAAGTGTGTGCGTGTGATAGGATGTGAGTTTTAAAAAAGTCTGAGTGAACCCAGGAAGAGTGAAGAGGCAGAGGGGCAGGAAGTTTTTGCGTGTGACAGGCTGTCAGTTTTAAAATTGTCTGAGTGTATCCAGGAAGGGGGAAGAGGCAGAGGGGCTGAAAGTGTGTCCGTTTGACACTGAGTTTTAAAAATGTCTGAGTGAACCCAGGAAGGGGGAAGAGGCAGAGGGGCAGGAAGTTTGTGCGTGTGACAGTCTGTGAGTTTTTAAAATGTCTGAGGGTATCCAGGAAGAGGGAAGAGGCAGAGGGGCTGGAGGTGTGTACATGTGACAGTCTGTGAGTTTTAAAAATGTCTGAGTGTATCCAGGAAGAGGGAAGAGGCAGAGGGGCTGAAAGTGTGTCCCTTTGACATTGTGAGTTTTAAAAATGACTGAGTGAATGCAGGAAGAGGGAGGAGGCAGAGGGGCTGGTAGTGTGTGCATGTGACAGGCTGTTAGTTTTAAAAAGGTCTGAGGGAATCCAGAAGGGGGAAGAGGCAGAGGGGATGGAGGTGTGTGCATGTGACAGGCTGTCAGTTTTAAAAAGGTCTGAATAAATCCAGTAAGAGGGAAGAGGCAGAGGGGCTGGAAGTGTGTGCGTGTGACAGGATGTGAGTTTTAAAAATGTCTTAGTGTATCCAGGAAGAGGGAAGAGGCAGAGGGGCTGGAGTTGTGTGCATGTGACAGGCTGTCAGTTTTAAAAATGTCTTAGTGTATCCAGGAAAAGTTAAGAGGCAGAGGGGCTGGAGGTTTGTGCGTCTGACAGGCTGTGAGTTTTATAAATGTCTGAGTGAACCCAGGAAGGGGGAAGAGGCAGAGGGGCAGGAAGATTGTGCGTGTGACAGTCTGTGAGTTTTAAAAATGTCTGAGTGTATCCAGGAAGAGGGAAGAGGCAGAGGGGCTGGAGGTGTGTACATGTGACAGTCTGTGAGTTTTAAAAATGTCTGAGTGTATCCAGGAAGGGGGAAGAGGCAGAGGGGCTGAAAGTGTGTCCCTTTGACATTGTGAGTTTTAAAAATGACTGAGTGAATCCAGGAAGAGGGAGGAGGCAGAGGGGCTGGTAGTGTGTGCATGTGACAGGCTGTGAGTTTTAAAAATGACTGAGTGAATCCAGGAAGATGGAAGAGGCAGAGGGGCTGGAAGTGTGTGCGTATGATAGGATGTGAGTTTTAAAAAAGTCTGAGTGAACCCAGGAAGAGTGAAGAGGCAGAGGGGCAGGAAGTTTGTGCGTGTGACAGGCTGTCAGTTTTAAAAATGTCTAAGTGTATCCAGGAAGAGGGAAGAGGCAGAGGGGTGTTGAAGTGTGTCCGTTTGACACTGTGAGTTTTAAAAATGTCTGAGTGTATCCAGGAAGGGGGAAGAGGCAGAGGGGCTGAAAGTGTGTCCGTTTGACACTGAGTTTTAAAAATGACTGAGTGAAGCCAGGAAGAGGTAAGAGGCAGAGGGGCTGATAGTATCTGCGTGTGACAGTCTGTGAGTTTTAAAAATGTCTGAGTGTATCCAGGAAGAGGCAAGAGGCAGAGGAGCTGGAGGTGTGTGCATGTGACAGGCTGTCAGTTTTAAAAATGTCTAAGTGTATCCAGGAAGAGGGAAGAGGCAGAGAGGCTGAAAGTGTGTCCGTTTGACACTGTGAGTTTTAAAAATGACTGAGTTTATCCAGGAAGAGGGAAGAGGCAGAGGGGTTGCTACTTTGTGCATGTGACAGTCTGTGAGTTTTAAAATGTCTGAGTGAATCCAGTAAGAGGGAAGAAGCAGAGGGGCTGGTAGTGTGTGCATGTGACAGGCTGTGAGTTTTAAAAATGACTGAGTGAATCCAGGAAGAGTGAAGAGGCAGAGGGGCTGGAAGTTTCTGCGTGTGACACGCTGTGAGTTTTATAAATGTCTAAGTGAACCCAGGAAGGGGGAAGAGGCAGAGGGGCAGGAAGTATGTGCGTTTGACAGTCTGTGAGTTTTTAAAATGTCTGAGGGTATCCAGGAAGAGGGAAGAGGCAGAGGGGATGAAAATGTGTGCATGTGACAGTATGTGAGTTTTGAAAATGTCTGAGTGTATCCAGGAAGAGGGAAGAGTCAGAGGGGCTGGAAGTTTGTGCGTCTGACAGTCTGTGAGTTTTTAAAATGTCTGAGGGTATCCAGGAAGAGGGAAGAGGCAGAGGGGCTGAAAATGTGTGCGTGTGACAGTCTGTGAGTTTTGAAAATGTCTGAGTGTATCCAGGAAGAGGGAAGAGTCAGAGGGGATGGAAGTTTGTGCGTCTGACAGTCTGTGAGTTTTAAAAAGGTCTGAGGGAATCCAGAAGGGGGAAGAGGCAGAGGGGATGGAGGTGTGTGCATGTGACAGGCTGTTAGTTTTAAAAATGTCTGAGCGTATCCAGGAAGAGGGAAGAGGCAGAGGGGCTGGAGTTTTGTGCATGTGACAGGCTGTGAGTTTTAAAAATGACTGAGTGAATCCAGGAAGAGTGAAGAGGCAGAGGGGCTGGAAGTTTCTGCGTGTGACAGGCTGTGAGTTTTATAAATGTCTAAGTGAACCCAGGAAGGGGGAAGAGGCAGAGGGGCAGGAAGTATGTGCGTTTGACAGTATGTGAGTTTTGAAAATGTCTGAGTGTATCCAGGAAGAGGCAAGAGGCAGAGGGGCTGGAGGTGTTTGCATGTGACAGGCTGTCAGTTTTAAAAATGTTTGAGTGTATCCAGGAAGGGGGAAGAGGCAGAGGGGCTGAAAATGTGTGCATGTGACAGTATGTGAGTTTTGAAAATGTCTGAGTGTATGCAGGAAGAGGGAAGAGTTAGAGGGGATGAAAGTGTGTCCCTTTGACATTGTGAGTTTTAAAAATGACTGAGTGAATCCAGGAAGAGGGAGGAGGCAGAGGGGCTGAAAGTGTGTCCGTTTGACACTGTGAGTTTTAAAAATGACTGAGTTTATCCAGGAAGAGGGAAGAGGCAGAGGGGCTGCTACTTTGTGCATGTGACAGTCTGTGAGTTTTAAAATGTCTGAGTGAATCCAGTAAGAGGGAAGAAGCAGAGGGGCTGGTAGTGTGTGCATGTGACAGACTGTGAGTTTTAAAAATGACTGAGTGAATCCAGGAAGAGTGAAGAGGCAGAGGGGCTGGAAGTTTCTGCGTGTGACAGGCTGTGAGTTTTATAAATGTCTAAGTGAACCCAGGAAGGGGGAAGAGGCAGAGGGGCAGGAAGTATGTGCGTGTGACAGTATGTGAGTTTTGAAAATGTCTGAGTGTATGCAGGAAGAGGGAAGAGTTAGAGGGGCTGGAAGTTTGTGCGTCTGACAGTCTGTGAGTTTTTAAAATGTCTGAGGGTATCCAGGAAGAGGGAAGATGCAGAGGGGCTGGAGGTGTGTGCATGTGACAGGCTGTCAGTTTTAAAAATGTCTTAGTGTATCCAGGAAGAGGGAAGAGGCAGAGGGGCTGGAAGTGTGTGCATGTGACTGTATGTGAGTTTTAAAAATGTCTGAGTGTATCCAGGAAGAGGGAAGAGGCAGAGGGCCTGGAGGTGTGTGCATTTGACAGGCTGTCAGTTTTAAAAATGTCTTAGTGTATCCAGGAAGAGGGAAGAGTCAGAGGGGCTGAAAGTGTGTCCGTTTGACACTGTGAGTTTTAAAAATGACTGAGTGTATCCAAAAAGAGGGAAGGGGCAGAGGGGCTGGAGATGTGTGCATGTGACAGGCTGTCAGTTTTAGAAATGTCTGAGTGTATCCAGGAAGAGGGAAGATGCAGAGGGGCTGAAAGTATTTTCGTGTGACACTGTGAGTTTTAAAAATGACTGAGTTTATCCAGGAAGAGGGAAGAGGCAGAGGGGCTGCTACTTTGTGCATGTGACAGTCTGTGAGTTTTAAAATGTCTGAGTGAATCCAGTAAGAGGGAAGAAGCAGAGGGGCTGGTAGTGTGTGCATGTGACAGGCTGTGAGTTTTAAAAATGACTGAGTGAATCCAGGAAGAGTGAAGAGGCAGAGGGGTTGGAAGTTTCTGCGTGTGACACGCTGTGAGTTTTATAAATGTCTAAGTGAACCCAGGAAGGGGGAAGAGGCAGAGGGGCAGGAAGTGTGTCCCTTTGACATTGTGAGTTTTAAAAATGACTGAGTGAATCCAGGAAGAGGGAAGAGGCAGAGGGGCTGAAAGTGTGTCCGTTTGACACTGTGAGTTTTAAAAATGACTGAGTTTATCCAGGAAGAGGGAAGAGGCAGAGGGGCTGCTACTTTGTGCATGTGACAGTCTGTGAGTTTTAAAATGTCTGAGTGAATCCAGTAAGAGGGAAGAAGCAGAGGGGCTGGTAGTGTGTGCATGTGACAGTCTGTGAGTTTTAAAAATGACTGAGTGAATCCAGGAAGAGTGAAGAGGCAGAGGGGCAGGAAGTATGTGCGTGTGACAGTATGTGAGTTTTGAAAATGTCTGAGGGTATCCAGGAAGAGGGAAGAGGCAGAGGGGCTGAAAATGTGTGCATGTGACAGTATGTGAGTTTTGAAAATGTCTGAGTGTATGCAGGAAGAGGGAAGAGTTAGAGGGGCTGGAAGTTTGTGCGTCTGACAGTCTGTGAGTTTTTAAAATGTCTGAGGGTATCCAGGAAGAGGGAAGATGCAGAGGGGCTGGAGGTGTGTGCATGTGACAGGCTGTCAGTTTTAAAAATGTCTTAGTGTATCCAGGAAGAGGGAAGAGGCAGAGGGGCTGGAAGTGTGTGCATGTGACTGTATGTGAGTTTTAAAAATGTCTGAGTGTATCCAGGAAGAGGGAAGAGGCAGAGGGCCTGGAGGTGTGTGCATTTGACAGGCTGTCAGTTTTAAAAATGTCTTAGTGTATCCAGGAAGAGGGAAGAGTCAGAGGGGCTGAAAGTGTGTCCGTTTGACACTGTGAGTTTTAAAAATGACTGAGTGTATCCAAAAAGAGGGAAGGGGCAGAGGGGCTGGAGATGTGTGCATGTGACAGGCTGTCAGTTTTAGAAATGTCTGAGTGTATCCAGGAAGAGGGAAGATGCAGAGGGGCTGAAAGTATTTTCGTGTGACACTGTGAGTTTCAAAAATGACTGAGTTTATCCAGGAAGAGGGAAGAGGCAGAGGGGCTGCTACTTTGTGCATGTGACAGTCTGTGAGTTTTAAAATGTCTGAGTGAATCCAGTAAGAGGGAAGAAGCAGAGGGGCTGGTAGTGTGTGCATGTGACAGGCTGTGAGTTTTAAAAATGACTGAGTGAATCCAGGAAGAGTGAAGAGGCAGAGGGGCTGGAAGTTTCTGCGTGTGACACGCTGTGAGTTTTATAAATGTCTAAGTGAACCCAGGAAGGGGGAAGAGGCAGAGGGGCAGGAAGTGTGTCCCTTTGACATTGTGAGTTTTAAAAATGACTGAGTGAATTCAGGAAGAGGGAAGAGGCAGAGGGGCTGAAAGTGTGTCCGTTTGACACTGTGAGTTTTAAAAATGACTGAGTTTATCCAGGAAGAGGGAAGAGGCAGAGGGGCTGCTACTTTGTGCATGTGACAGTCTGTGAGTTTTAAAATGTCTGAGTGAATCCAGTAAGAGGGAAGAAGCAGAGGGGCTGGTAGTGTGTGCATGTGACAGTCTGTGAGTTTTAAAAATGACTGAGTGAATCCAGGAAGAGTGAAGAGGCAGAGGGGCAGGAAGTATGTGCGTGTGACAGTATGTGAGTTTTGAAAATGTCTGAGTGTATGCAGGAAGAGGGGAGAGTTAGAGGGGCTGGAAGTTTGTGCGTCTGACAGTCTGTGAGTTTTTAAAATGTCTGAGGGTATCCAGGAAGAGGGAAGATGCAGAGGGGCTGGAGGTGTGTGCATGTGACAGGCTGTCAGTTTTAAAAATGTCTTAGTGTATCCAGGAAGAGGGAAGAGGCAGAGGGGCTGGAAGTGTGTGCATGTGACTGTATGTGAGTTTTTAAAATGTCTGAGGGTATCCAGGAAGAGGGAAGATGCAGAGGGGCTGGAGGTGTGTGCATGTGACAGGCTGTCAGTTTTAAAAATGTCTTAGTGTATCCAGGAAGAGGGAAGAGGCAGAGGGGCTGGAAGTGTGTGCATGTGACTGTATGTGAGTTTTAAAAATGTCTGAGTGTATCCAGGAAGAGGGAAGAGGCAGAGGGGCTGGAGGTGTGTGCATGTGACAGGCTGTCAGTTTTAAAAATGTCTTAGTGTATCCAGGAAGAGTGAAGAGGCAGAGGGGCTGGAGGTTTGTGCGTCTGACAGGCTTTGAGTTTTATAAATGTCTGAGTGAACCCAGGAAGGGGGAAGAGGCAGAGGGGCAGGAAGTTTGTGCGTGTGACAGTCTGTGAGTTTTTAAAATGTCTGAGGGTATCCAGGAAGAGGGAAGAGGCAGAAGGGCTGGAGGTGTGTACATGTGACAGTCTGTGAGTTTTAAAAATGTCTCAGTGTATCCAGGAAGGGGGAAGAGGCAGAGGGGCTGAAAGTGTGTCCCTTTGACATTGTGAGTTTTAAAAATGACTGAGTGAATCCAGGAAGAGGGAAGAGGCAGAGGGGCTGAAAGTGTGTCCGTTTGACACTGTGAGTTTTAAAAATGACTGAGTTTATCCAGGAAGAGGGAAGAGGCAGAGGGGCTGCTACTTTGTGCATGTGACAGTCTGTGAGTTTTAAAATGTCTGAGTGAATCCAGTAAGAGGGAAGAAGCAGAGGGGCTGGTAGTGTGTGCATGTGACAGTCTGTGAGTTTTAAAAATGACTGAGTGAATCCAGGAAGAGTGAAGAGGCAGAGGGGCAGGAAGTATGTGCGTGTGACAGTATGTGAGTTTTGAAAATGTCTGAGTGTATGCAGGAAGAGGGGAGAGTTAGAGGGGCTGGAAGTTTGTGCGTCTGACAGTCTGTGAGTTTTTAAAATGTCTGAGGGTATCCAGGAAGAGGGAAGATGCAGAGGGGCTGGAGGTGTGTGCATGTGACAGGCTGTCAGTTTTAAAAATGTCTTAGTGTATCCAGGAAGAGGGAAGAGGCAGAGGGGCTGGAAGTGTGTGCATGTGACTGTATGTGAGTTTTTAAAATGTCTGAGGGTATCCAGGAAGAGGGAAGATGCAGAGGGGCTGGAGGTGTGTGCATGTGACAGGCTGTCAGTTTTAAAAATGTCTTAGTGTATCCAGGAAGAGGGAAGAGGCAGAGGGGCTGGAAGTGTGTGCATGTGACTGTATGTGAGTTTTAAAAATGTCTGAGTGTATCCAGGAAGAGGGAAGAGGCAGAGGGGCTGGAGGTGTGTGCATGTGACAGGCTGTCAGTTTTAAAAATGTCTTAGTGTATCCAGGAAGAGTGAAGAGGCAGAGGGGCTGGAGGTTTGTGCGTCTGACAGGCTTTGAGTTTTATAAATGTCTGAGTGAACCCAGGAAGGGGGAAGAGGCAGAGGGGCAGGAAGTTTGTGCGTGTGACAGTCTGTGAGTTTTTAAAATGTCTGAGGGTATCCAGGAAGAGGGAAGAGGCAGAGGGGCTGGAGGTGTGTACATGTGACAGTCTGTGAGTTTTAAAAATGTCTCAGTGTATCCAGGAAGGGGGAAGAGGCAGAGGGGCTGAAAGTGTGTCCCTTTGACATTGTGAGTTTTAAAAATGACTGAGTGAATCCAGGAAGAGGGAAGAGGCAGAGGGGCTGAAAGTGTGTCCGTTTGACACTGTGAGTTTTAAAAATGACTGAGTTTATCCAGGAAGAGGGAAGAGGCAGAGGGGCTGCTACTTTGTGCATGTGACAGTCTGTGAGTTTTAAAATGTCTGAGTGAATCCAGTAAGAGGGAAGAAGCAGAGGGGCTGGTAGTGTGTGCATGTGACAGACTGTGAGTTTTAAAAATGACTGAGTGAATCCAGGAAGAGTGAAGAGGCAGAGGGGCAGGAAGTATGTGCGTGTGACAGTATGTGAGTTTTGAAAATGTCTGAGGGTATCCAGGAAGAGGGAAGAGGCAGAGGGGCTGAAAATGTGTGCATGTGACAGTATGTGAGTTTTGAAAAAGTCTGAGTGTATGCAGGAAGAGGGAAGAGTTAGAGGGGCTGGAAGTTTGTGCGTCTGACAGTCTGTGAGTTTTTAAAATGTCTGAGGGTATCCAGGAAGAGGGAAGATGCAGAGGGGCTGGAGGTGTGTGCATGTGACAGGCTGTCAGTTTTAAAAATGTCTTAGTGTATCCAGGAAGAGGGAAGAGGCAGAGGGGCTGGAAGTGTGTGCATGTGACTGTATGTGAGTTTTTAAAATGTCTGAGGGTATCCAGGAAGAGGGAAGATGCAGAGGGGCTGGAGGTGTGTGCATGTGACAGGCTGTCAGTTTTAAAAATGTCTTAGTGTATCCAGGAAGAGGGAAGAGGCAGAGGGGCTGGAAGTGTGTGCATGTGACTGTATGTGAGTTTTAAAAATGTCTGAGTGTATCCAGGAAGAGGGAAGAGGCAGAGGGGCTGGAGGTGTGTGCATGTGACAGGCTGTCAGTTTTAAAAATGTCTTAGTGTATCCAGGAAGAGGGAAGAGGCAGAGGGGCTGAAAGTGTGTCCATTTGACACTGTGAGTTTTAAAAATGACTGAGTGTATCCAAAAAGAGGGAAGGGGCAGAGGGGCTGGAGATGTGTGCATGTGACAGGCTGTCAGTTTTAGAAATGTCTGAGTGTATCGAGGAAGAGGGAAGATGCAGAGGGGTTGAAAGTATTTTCGTGTGACAGTCTGTGAGTTTTAAAAATGTCTGAGTGAACCCAGGAAGAGTGAAGAGGCAGAGGGGCTGGAGGTTTGTGCGTGTGATAGGCTGTGAGTTTTATAAATATCTGAGTGAACCCAGGAAGGAGGAAGAGTTAGAGGGGCAGGAAGTTTGTGCGTGTGACAATCTGTGAGTTTTTAAAATGTCTGAGGGTATCCAGGAAGAGGGAAGAGGCAGAGGGGCTGGAGGTGTGTGCATGTGACAGGCTGTCAGTTTTAAATATGTCTGAGTGTATCCAGGAAGAGGGAAGAGGCAGAGGGGATGAAAGTGTGTCCGTTTGACACTGGGAGTTTTAAAAATGACTGAGTTTATCCAGGAAGAGGGAAGAGGCAGAGGGGCTGCTACTTGGTGCATGTGACAGTCTGTGAGTTTTAAAATGTCTGAGTGAATCCAGTAAGAGGGAAGAAGCAGAGGGGCTGGTAGTGTGTGCATGTGACAGGCTGTGAGTTTTAAAAATGACTGAGTGAATCCAGGAAGAGGGAAGAGGCAGAGGGGATGAAACTGTGTCCGTTTGACACTGTGAGTTTTAAAAATGACTGAGTTTATCCAGGAAGAGGGAAGAGGCAGAGGGGCTGCTACTTTGTGCATGTGACAGTCTGTGAGTTTTAATATGTCTGAGTGAATCCAAAAAGAGGGAAGGGGCAGAGGGGATGGAGGTGTGTGCATGTGACAGGCTGTGAGTTTTAAAAATGACTGAGTGAATCCAGGAAGAGTGAAGAGGCAGAGGGGCTGGAAGTTTCTGCGTGTGACAGGCTGTGAGTTTTATAAATGTCTAAGTGAACCCAGGAAGGGGGAAGAGGCAGAGGGGCAGGAAGTATGTGCGTGTGACAGTCTGTGAGTTTTTAAAATGTCTGAGGGTATCCAGGAAGAGGGAAGAGGCAGAGGGGCTGGAGGTGTGTGCATGTGACAGGCTGTCAGTTTTAAAAAGGTCTGAATAAATCCAGTAAGAGGGAAGAGGTAGAGGGGCTGGTAGTTTGTGCATGTGACAGGCTGTGAGTTTTAAAAATGTCTGAGTGTATCCAGGAAGAGGGAAGAGGCAGAGGGGCTGGAGTTGTGTGCATGTGACAGGCTGTCAGTTTTAAAAATGTCTTAGTGTATCCAGGAAGAGTGAAGAGGCAGAGGGGCTGGAAGTTTGTGCGTGTAACAGGCTGTGAGTTTTATAAATGTCTGAGTGAACCCAGGAAGGGGGAAGAGGCAGAGGGGCAGGAAGTTTGTGCGTGTGACAGTCTGTGAGTTTTTAAAATGTCTGAGGGTATCCAGGAAGAGGGAAGAGGCAGAGGGGCTGAAAATGTGTGCATGTGACAGTATGTGAGTTTTAAAAATGACTGAGTGTATCCAGGAAGAGGGAAGAGGCAGAGGGGCTGGAGGTGTGTGCATGTGACAGGCTGTCAGTTTTAAAAATGTCTTAGTGTATCCAGGAAGAGGGAAGAGGCAGAGGGGCTGAAAGTGTGTCCGTTTGACACTGTGAGTTTTAAAAATGACTGAGTGTATCCAAAAAGAGGGAAGGGGCAGAGGGGATGGAGGTGTGTGCATGTGACAGGCTGTCAGTTTTAAAAAGGTCTGAATAAATCCAGTAAGAGGGAAGAGGCAGAGGGGCTGGTAGTGTGTGCATGTGACAGGCTGTGAGTTTTAAAAATGTCTTAGTGTATCCAGGAAGAGTGAAGAGGCAGAGGGGCTGGAGGTTTGTGCGTCTGACAGGCTGTGAGTTTTATAAATGTCTGAGTGAATCCAGGAAGGAGGAAGAGGCAGAGGTGCAGGAAGTTTGTCCGTGTGACAGTCTGTGAGTTTTTAAAATGTCTGAGGGTATCCAGGAAGAGGGAAGAGGCAGAGGGGCTGGAGGTGTGTGCATGTGACAGGCTGTCAGTTTTAAATATGTCTGAGTGTATCCAGGAAGAGGGAAGAGGCAGAGGGGATGAAAGTGTGTCCGTTTGACACTGTGAGTTTTAAAAATAACTGAGTTTATCCAGGAAGAGGGAAGAGGCAGAGGGGCTGCTACTTTGTGCATGTGACAGTCTGTGAGTTTTAAAATGTCTGAGTGTATCCAGTAAGAGGGAAGAAGCAGAGGGGCTGGTAGTGTGTGCATGTGACAGGCTGTGAGTTTTAAAAATGACTGAGTGAATCCAGGAAGAGGGAAGAGGCAGAGGGGCTGAAACTGTGTCCGTTTGACACTGTGAGTTTTAAAAATGACTGAGTTTATCCAGGAAGAGGGAAGAGGCAGAGGGGCTGCTACTTTGTGCATGTGACAGTCTGTGAGTTTTAATATGTCTGAGTGAATCCAGTAAGAGGGAAGAAGCAGAGGGGCTGGTAGTTGGTGCATGTGACAGGCTGTGAGTTTTAAAAATGACTGAGTGAATCCAGGAAGAGTGAAGAGGCAGAGGGGCTGGAAGTTTCTGCGTGTGACAGGCTGTGAGTTTTATAAATGTCTAAGTGAACCCAGGAAGGGGGAAGAGGCAGAGGGGCAGGAAGTATGTGCGTGTGACAGTCTGTGAGTTTTTAAAATGTCTGAGGGTATCCAGGAAGAGGGAAGAGGCAGAGGGGCTGGAGGTGTGTGCATGTGACAGGCTGTCAGTTTTAAAAAGGTCTGAATAAATCCAGTAAGAGGGAAGAGGTAGAGGGGCTGGAAGTGTGTGCATGTGACTGTATGTGAGTTTTAAAAATGTCTGAGTGTATCCAGGAAGAGGGAAGAGGCAGAGGGGCTGGAGGTGTGTGCATGTGACAGGCTGTCAGTTTTAAAAATGTCTTAGTGTATCCAGGAAGAGGGAAGAGGCAGAGGGGCTGAAAGTGTGTCCATTTGACACTGTGAGTTTTAAAAATGACTGAGTGTATCCAAAAAGAGGGAAGGGGCAGAGGGGCTGGAGATGTGTGCATGTGACAGGCTGTCAGTTTTAGAAATGTCTGAGTGTATCGAGGAAGAGGGAAGATGCAGAGGGGTTGAAAGTATTTTCGTGTGACAGTCTGTGAGTTTTAAAAATGTCTGAGTGAACCCAGGAAGAGTGAAGAGGCAGAGGGGCTGGAGGTTTGTGCGTGTGATAGGCTGTGAGTTTTATAAATATCTGAGTGAACCCAGGAAGGAGGAAGAGTTAGAGGGGCAGGAAGTTTGTGCGTGTGACAATCTGTGAGTTTTTAAAATGTCTGAGGGTATCCAGGAAGAGGGAAGAGGCAGAGGGGCTGGAGGTGTGTGCATGTGACAGGCTGTCAGTTTTAAATATGTCTGAGTGTATCCAGGAAGAGGGAAGAGGCAGAGGGGATGAAAGTGTGTCCGTTTGACACTGGGAGATTTAAAAATGACTGAGTTTATCCAGGAAGAGGGAAGAGGCAGAGGGGCTGCTACTTGGTGCATGTGACAGTCTGTGAGTTTTAAAATGTCTGAGTGAATCCAGTAAGAGGGAAGAAGCAGAGGGGCTGGTAGTGTGTGCATGTGACAGGCTGTGAGTTTTAAAAATGACTGAGTGAATCCAGGAAGAGGGAAGAGGCAGAGGGGATGAAACTGTGTCCGTTTGACACTGTGAGTTTTAAAAATGACTGAGTTTATCCAGGAAGAGGGAAGAGGCAGAGGGGCTGCTACTTTGTGCATGTGACAGTCTGTGAGTTTTAATATGTCTGAGTGCATCCAAAAAGAGGGAAGGGGCAGAGGGGATGGAGGTGTGTGCATGTGACAGGCTGTGAGTTTTAAAAATGACTGAGTGAATCCAGGAAGAGTGAAGAGGCAGAGGGGCTGGAAGTTTCTGCGTGTGACAGGCTGTGAGTTTTATAAATGTCTAAGTGAACCCAGGAAGGGGGAAGAGGCAGAGGGGCAGGAAGTATGTGCGTGTGACAGTCTGTGAGTTTTTAAAATGTCTGAGGGTATCCAGGAAGAGGGAAGAGGCAGAGGGGCTGGAGGTGTGTGCATGTGACAGGCTGTCAGTTTTAAAAAGGTCTGAATAAATCCAGTAAGAGGGAAGAGGTAGAGGGGCTGGTAGTTTGTGCATGTGACAGGCTGTGAGTTTTAAAAATGTCTGAGTGTATCCAGGAAGAGGGAAGAGGCAGAGGGGCTGGAGTTGTGTGCATGTGACAGGCTGTCAGTTTTAAAAATGTCTTAGTGTATCCAGGAAGAGTGAAGAGGCAGAGGGGCTGGAAGTTTGTGCGTGTAACAGGCTGTGAGTTTTATAAATGTCTGAGTGAACCCAGGAAGGGGGAAGAGGCAGAGGGGCAGGAAGTTTGTGCGTGTGACAGTCTGTGAGTTTTTAAAATGTCTGAGGGTATCCAGGAAGAGGGAAGAGGCAGAGGGGCTGAAAATGTGTGCATGTGACAGTATGTGAGTTTTAAAAATGACTGAGTGTATCCAGGAAGAGGGAAGAGGCAGAGGGGCTGGAGGTGTGTGCATGTGACAGGCTGTCAGTTTTAAAAATGTCTTAGTGTATCCAGGAAGAGGGAAGAGGCAGAGGGGCTGAAAGTGTGTCCGTTTGACACTGTGAGTTTTAAAAATGACTGAGTGTATCCAAAAAGAGGGAAGGGGCAGAGGGGATGGAGGTGTGTGCATGTGACAGGCTGTCAGTTTTAAAAAGGTCTGAATAAATCCAGTAAGAGGGAAGAGGCAGAGGGGCTGGTAGTGTGTGCATGTGACAGGCTGTGAGTTTTAAAAATGTCTTAGTGTATCCAGGAAGAGTGAAGAGGCAGAGGGGCTGGAGGTTTGTGCGTCTGACAGGCTGTGAGTTTTATAAATGTCTGAGTGAATCCAGGAAGGAGGAAGAGGCAGAGGTGCAGGAAGTTTGTCCGTGTGACAGTCTGTGAGTTTTTAAAATGTCTGAGGGTATCCAGGAAGAGGGAAGAGGCAGAGGGGCTGGAGGTGTGTGCATGTGACAGGCTGTCAGTTTTAAATATGTCTGAGTGTATCCAGGAAGAGGGAAGAGGCAGAGGGGATGAAAGTGTGTCCGTTTGACACTGTGAGTTTTAAAAATAACTGAGTTTATCCAGGAAGAGGGAAGAGGCAGAGGGGCTGCTACTTTGTGCATGTGACAGTCTGTGAGTTTTAAAATGTCTGAGTGTATCCAGTAAGAGGGAAGAAGCAGAGGGGCTGGTAGTGTGTGCATGTGACAGGCTGTGAGTTTTAAAAATGACTGAGTGAATCCAGGAAGAGGGAAGAGGCAGAGGGGCTGAAACTGTGTCCGTTTGACACTGTGAGTTTTAAAAATGACTGAGTTTATCCAGGAAGAGGGAAGAGGCAGAGGGGCTGCTACTTTGTGCATGTGACAGTCTGTGAGTTTTAATATGTCTGAGTGAATCCAGTAAGAGGGAAGAAGCAGAGGGGCTGGTAGTTGGTGCATGTGACAGGCTGTGAGTTTTAAAAATGACTGAGTGAATCCAGGAAGAGTGAAGAGGCAGAGGGGCTGGAAGTTTCTGCCTGTGACAGGCTGTGAGTTTTATAAATGTCTAAGTGAACCCAGGAAGGGGGAAGAGGCAGAGGGGCAGGAAGTATGTGCGTGTGACAGTCTGTGAGTTTTTAAAATGTCTGAGGGTATCCAGGAAGAGGGAAGAGGCAGAGGGACTGGAGGTGTGTGCATGTGACAGGCTGTCAGTTTTAAAAAGGTCTGAATAAATCCAGTAAGAGGGAAAAGGCAGAGGGGCTGGTAGTGTGTGCATGTGACAGGGTGGGAGTTTTAAAAATGACTGAGTGTATCCAGGAAGAGGGAAGATGCAGAGGGGCTGGAGGTGTGTGCATGTGACAGGCTGTCAGTTTTAAAAATGTCTGAGTGTATCCAGGAAAAGGGAAGAGGCAGAGGGGCTGGAGGTGTGTGCATGTGACAGGCTGTCAGTTTTAAAAATATCTTAGTGTATCCAGGAAGAGGGAAGAGTCAGAGGGGCTGGAAGTTTGTGCGTCTGACAGTCTGTGAGTTTTTAAAATGTCTGAGGGTATACAGGAAGAGGGAAGAGGAAGAGGGGCTGGAAGTGTGTGCATGTGACAGTCTGTGAGTTTTAAAAAGGTCTGAGGGAATCCAGAAGGGGGAAGAGGGAGAGGGGATGGAGGTGTGTGCATGGGACTGGCTGTCAGTTTTAAAAAGGTCTGAATAAATCCAGTAAGAGGGAAGAGGCAGAGGGGCTGGTAGTGTGTGCATGTGACAGGCTGTGAGTTTTAAAAATGACTGAGTGAATCCAGGAAGATGGAAGAGGCAGAGAGGCTGGAAGTGTGTGCGTGTGATAGGATGTGAGTTTAAAAAATGTCTGAGTGAATCCAGGAAGAGTGAAGAGGCAGAGGGGCTGGAAGTTTGTGCGTGTGACAGGGTGTCAGTTTTAAAATTGTCTGAGTCTATCCAGGTAGAGGGAAGAGGCAGAGGGGCTGAACGTGTGTCCTTTTGACACTGTGAGTTTTAAAAATGACTGAGTGAATCCAGGAAGAGGGAAGAGGCAGAGGGGCTGGTAGTGTGTGCATGTGACAGGCTGTGAGTTTTAAAAACAACTGAGTGTATCCAGGAAGAGGGAAGATGCAGAGGGGCTGGAGGTGTGTGCATGTGACAGGCTGTCAGTTTTAAAAATGTCTGAGTGTATCCAGGAAGAGGGAAGATTCAGAGGCGCTGGAGGTGTGTGCATGTGACAGGCTTTGAGTTTTAAAAATGACTGAGTGTATCCAGGAAGAGGGAAGATGCAGAGGGGCTTTAGGTGTGTGCATGTGACAGGCTGTCAGTTTTAAAAATGTCTTAGTGTATCCAGGAAGAGGAAAGAGGCAGAGGGGCTGGAGGTGTGTGCATGTTACAGGCTGTCAGTTTTAAAAATATCTTAGTGTATCCAGGAAGAGGGAAGAGTCAGAGGGGCTGGAAGTTTGTGCGTCTGAGAGTCTGTGAGTTTTTAAAATGTCTGAGGGTATACAGGAAGAGGGAAGAGGCAGAGGGGCTGGAAGTGTGTGCATGTGACAGTCTGTGAGTTTTAAAAAGGTCTGAGGGAATCCAAAAGCGGGAAGAGGCAGAGGGGATGGAGGTGTGTGCATGGGACTGGCTGTCAGTTTTTAAAATGTCTGAATAAATCCAGTAAGAGGGAAGAGGTAGAGGGGCTGGTGGTGTGTGCATGTGACAGGCTGTGAGTTTTAAAAATGACTGAGTGAATCCAGGAAGATGGAAGAGGCAGAGAGGCTGGAAGTGTGTGCGTGTGATAGGATGTGAGTTTAAAAAATGTCTGAGTGAATCCAGGAAGAGTGAAGAGGCAGAGGGGCTGGAAGTTTGTGCGTGTGACAGGGTGTCAGTTTTAAAATTGTCTGAGTCTATCCAGGAAGAGGGAAGAGGCAGAGGGGCTGAACGTGTGTCCTTTTGACACTGTGAGTTTTAAAAATGACTGAGTGAATCCAGGAAGAGGGAAGAGGCAGAGGGGCTGGTAGTGTGTGCATGTGACAGGCTGTGAGTTTTAAAAACAACTGAGTGTATCCAGGAAGAGGGAAGATGCAGAGGGGCTGGAGGTGTGTGCATGTGACAGGCTGTCAGTTTTAAAAATGTCTGAGTGTATCCAGGAAGAGGGAAGATGCAGAGGGGCTGGAGGTGTGTGCATGTGACAGGCTTTGAGTTTTAAAAATGACTGAGTGTATCCAGGAAGAGGGAAGATGCAGAGGGGCTTTAGGTGTGTGCATGTGACAGGCTGTCAGTTTTAAAAATGTCTTAGTGTATCCAGGAAGAGGAAAGAGGCAGAGGGGCTGGAGGTGTGTGCATGTGACAGGCTGTCAGTTTTAAAAATATCTTAGTGTATCCAGGAAGAGGGAAGAGTCAGAGGGGCTGGAAGTTTGTGCGTCTGAGAGTCTGTGAGTTTTTAAAATGTCTGAGGGTATACAGGAAGAGGGAAGAGGCAGAGGGGCTGGAAGTGTGTGCATGTGAAAGTCTGTGAGTTTTAAAAAGGTCTGAGGGAATCCAAAAGCGGGAAGAGGCAGAGGGGATGGAGGTGTGTGCATGGGACTGGCTGTCAGTTTTTAAAAGGTCTGAATAAATCCAGTAAGAGGGAAGAGGTAGAGGGGCTGGTGGTGTGTGCATGTGACAGGCTGTGAGTTTTAAAAATGACTGAGTGAATCCAGGAAGATGGAATAGGCAGAGAGGCTGGAAGTGTGTGCGTGTGATAGGATGTGAGTTTAAAAAATGTCTGAGTGAATCCAGGAAGACTGAAGAGTCAGAGGGGCTGGAAGTGTGTGCATGTGACAGTATGTGAGTTTTAAAAATGTCTGAGTGAATCCAGGAAGAGTGAAGAGGCAGAGGGGCTGGAAGTTTGTGCGTCTGACAGTCTGTGAGTTTTGAAAATGTCTGAGGGTATACAGGAAGGGGGAAGAGGCAGAGGGGCTGGAAGTATGTGCATGTGACAGTCTGTGAGTTTTAAAAAGGTCTGAGGGAATCCAGAAGGGGGAAGAGGCAGAGGGGATGGAGGTGTGTGCTTGGGACTGGCTGTCAGTTTTAAAAATGTCTGAATGAATCCAGTAAGAGGGAAGAGGCAGAGGGGCTGGTAGTGTGTGCATGTGACAGGCTGTGAGTTTTAAAAATGACTGAGTGTACCCAGGAAGAGGGAAGATGCAGAGGGGCTGGAGGTGTGTGCATGTGACAGGCTGTCAGTTTTAAAAATGTCTGAGTGTATCCAGGAAAAGGGAAGAGGCAGAGGGGCTGGAGGTGTGTGCATGTGACAGGCTGTCAGTTTTAAAAATATCTTAGTGTATCCAGGAAGAGGGAAGAGTCAGAGGGGCTGGAAGTTTGTGCGTCTGACAGTCTGTGAGTTTTTAAAATGTCTGAGGGTATACAGGAAGAGGGAAGAGGAAGAGGGGCTGGAAGTGTGTGCATGTGACAGTCTGTGAGTTTTAAAAAGGTCTGAGGGAATCCAGAAGGGGGAAGAGGGAGAGGGGATGGAGGTGTGTGCATGGGACTGGCTGTCAGTTTTAAAAAGGTCTGAATAAATCCAGTAAGAGGGAAGAGGCAGAGGGGCTGGTAGTGTGTGCATGTGACAGGCTGTGAGTTTTAAAAATGACTGAGTGAATCCAGGAAGATGGAAGAGGCAGAGAGGCTGGAAGTGTGTGCGTGTGATAGGATGTGAGTTTAAAAAATGTCTGAGTGAATCCAGGAAGAGTGAAGAGGCAGAGGGGCTGGAAGTTTGTGCGTGTGACAGGGTGTCAGTTTTAAAATTGTCTGAGTCTATCCAGGAAGAGGGAAGAGGCAGAGGGGCTGGAAGTGTGTGCATGTGACAGTCTGTGAGTTTTAAAAAGGTCTGAGGGAATCCAGAAGGGGGAAGAGGCAGAGGGGATGGAGGTGTGTGCATGGGACTGGCTGTCAGTTTTAAAAATGTCTGAATGAATCCAGTAAGAGGGAAGAGGCAGAGGGGCTGGTAGTGTGTGCATGTGACAGGCTGTGAGTTTTAAAAATGACTGAGTGTATCCAGGAAGAGGGAAGATGCAGAGGGGCTGGAGGTTTGTCCATGTGACAGGCTGTCAGTTTTAAAAATGCCTGAGTGTATCCAGGAAGAGGGAAGAGGCAGAGGGGCTGGAGGTGTGTGCATGTGACAGGCTGTCAGTTTTAAAAATATCTTAGTGTATCCAGGAAGAGGGAAGAGTCAGAGGGGCTGGAAGTTTGTGCGTCTGACAGTCTGTGAGTTTTTAAAATGTCTGAGGGTATACAGGAAGAGGGAAGAGGAAGAGGGGCTGGAAGTGTGTGCATGTGACAGTCTGTGAGTTTTAAAAAGGTCTGAGTGTATCCAGGAAGAGGGAAGATGCAGAGGGGCTGAAAGTATTTGCGTGTGACAGTCTGTGAGTTTTAAAAATGTCTGAGTGAACCCAGGAAAGGGGAAGAGGGAGAGGGGCAGGAAGTATGTGCGTGTGACAGTCTGTGAGTTTTTAAAATGTTTGAGGGTATCCAAGGGGAGGGAAGAGGCAGAGGGGCTGCTAGTTTGTGCATGTGACAGTCTGTGAGTTTTAAAAATGTCTGAATGAATCCAGTAAGAGGGAAGAGGCAGAGGGGCTGGTAGTGTGTGCATGTGACAGGCTGTGAGTTTTAAAAATGACTGAGTGTATCCAGGAGGAGGAAAGATGCAGAGGGGCTTTAGGTGTGTGCATGTGACAGGCTGTCAGTTTTAAAAATGTCTTAGTGTATCCAGGAAGAGGGAAGAGTCAGAGGGGCTGGAGGTGTGTGCATGTGACAGGCTGTCAGTTTTAAAAATATCTTAGTGTATCCAGGAAGAGGGAAGAGTCAGAGGGGCTGGAAGTTTGTGCGTCTGACAGTCTGTGAGTTTTTAAAATGTCTGAGGGTATACAGGAAGAGGGAAGAGGAAGAGGGGCTGGAAGTGTGTGCATGTGACAGTCTGTGAGTTTTAAAAAGGTCTGAGGGAATCCAGAAGGGGGAAGAGGGAGAGGGGATGGAGGTGTGTGCATGGGACTGGCTGTCAGTTTTAAAAAGGTCTGAATAAATCCAGTAAGAGGGAAGAGGCAGAGGGGCTGGTAGTGTGTGCATGTGACAGGCTGTGAGTTTTAAAAATGACTGAGTGAATCCAGGAAGATGGAAGAGGCAGAGAGGCTGGAAGTGTGTGCGTGTGATAGGATGTGAGTTTAAAAAATGTCTGAGTGAATCCAGGAAGAGTGAAGAGGCAGAGGGGCTGGAAGTTTGTGCGTGTGACAGGGTGTCAGTTTTAAAATTGTCTGAGTCTATCCAGGAAGAGGGAAGAGGCAGAGGGGCTGGAAGTGTGTGCATGTGACAGTCTGTGAGTTTTAAAAAGGTCTGAGGGAATCCAGAAGGGGGAAGAGGCAGAGGGGATGGAGGTGTGTGCATGGGACTGGCTGTCAGTTTTAAAAATGTCTGAATGAATCCAGTAAGAGGGAAGAGGCAGAGGGGCTGGTAGTGTGTGCATGTGACAGGCTGTGAGTTTTAAAAATGACTGAGTGTATCCAGGAAGAGGGAAGATGCAGAGGGGCTGGAGGTTTGTCCATGTGACAGGCTGTCAGTTTTAAAAATGCCTGAGTGTATCCAGGAAGAGGGAAGAGGCAGAGGGGCTGGAGGTGTGTGCATGTGACAGGCTGTCAGTTTTAAAAATATCTTAGTGTATCCAGGAAGAGGGAAGAGTCAGAGGGGCTGGAAGTTTGTGCGTCTGACAGTCTGTGAGTTTTTAAAATGTCTGAGGGTATACAGGAAGAGGGAAGAGGAAGAGGGGCTGGAAGTGTGTGCATGTGACAGTCTGTGAGTTTTAAAAAGGTCTGAGTGTATCCAGGAAGAGGGAAGATGCAGAGGGGCTGAAAGTATTTGCGTGTGACAGTCTGTGAGTTTTAAAAATGTCTGAGTGAACCCAGGAAAGGGGAAGAGGGAGAGGGGCAGGAAGTATGTGCGTGTGACAGTCTGTGAGTTTTTAAAATGTTTGAGGGTATCCAAGGGGAGGGAAGAGGCAGAGGGGCTGCTAGTTTGTGCATGTGACAGTCTGTGAGTTTTAAAAATGTCTGAATGAATCCAGTAAGAGGGAAGAGGCAGAGGGGCTGGTAGTGTGTGCATGTGACAGGCTGTGAGTTTTAAAAATGACTGAGTGTATCCAGGAGGAGGAAAGATGCAGAGGGGCTTTAGGTGTGTGCATGTGACAGGCTGTCAGTTTTAAAAATGTCTTAGTGTATCCAGGAAGAGGGAAGAGTCAGAGGGGCTGGAGGTGTGTGCATGTGACAGGCTGTCAGTTTTAAAAATATCTTAGTGTATCCAGGAAGAGGGAAGAGTCAGAGGGGCTGGAAGTTTGTGCGTCTGACAGTCTGTGAGTTTTTAAAATGTCTGAGGGTATACAGGAAGAGGGAAGAGGAAGAGGGGCTGGAAGTGTGTGCATGTGACAGTCTGTGAGTTTTAAAAAGGTCTGAGTGTATCCAGGAAGAGGGAAGAGGCAGAGGGGCTGGTAGTGTGTGCATGTGACAGGCTGTGAGTTTTAAAAATGACTGAGTTTATCCAGGAAGAGGGAAGATGCAGAGGGGCTGGAGGTGTGTGCATGTGACAGGCTGTCAGTTTTAAAAATGTCTTAGTGAATCCAGGAAGAGGGAAGAAGCAGAGGGGCTGGTAGTGTGTGCATGTGACAGGCTGTGAGTTTTAAAAATGTCTGAGTGAATCCAGGAAGAGTGAAGAGGCAGAGGGGCTGGAAGTTTGGGCGTGTGACAGGCTGTCAGTTTTAAAATTGTCTGAGTGAATCCAGGAAGAGGGAAGAGGCAGAGGGGCAGGAAGTATGTGCGTGTGACAGTCTGTGAGTTTTTAAAATGTCTGAGGGTATCCAGGAAGAGGGAAGAGGCAGAGGGGCTGAAAATGTGTGCATGTGACAGTATGTGAGTTTTGAAAATGTCTGAGTGTATCTAGGAAGAGGCAACAGGCAGAGGAGCTGGAGGTGTGCGCATGTGACAGGCTGTCAGTTTTAAAAATGTCTGAGTGTATCCAGGAAGGGGGAAGAGGCAGAGGGGCTGAACGTGTGTCCGTTTGACACTGTGAGTTTTAAAAATGACTGAGTGAATCCAGGAAGAGGGAAGAGGCAGAGGGGCTGGTAGTGTGTGCATGTGACCGGCTGTGAGTTTTAAAAATATCTTAGTGTATCCAGGAAGAGGGAAGATGCAGAGGGGCTGGAGGTCTGTGCATGTGACAGGCTGTCAGTTTTAAAAATGTCTGAGTGTATCCAGGAAGAGGGAAGATGCAGAGGGGCTGAAAGTGTGTCCCTTTGACATTGTGAGTTTTAAAAATGTCTGAATGAATCCAGTAAGAGGGAAGAAGCAGAGGGGCTGGTAGTGTGTGCATGTGACAGGCTGTGAGTTTTAAAAATGACTGAGTGTATCCAGGAGGAGGAAAGATGCAGAGGGGCTTTAGGTGTGTGCATGTGACAGGCTGTCAGTTTTAAAAATGTCTTAGTGTATCCAGGAAGAGGGAAGAGTCAGAGGGGCTGGAGGTGTGTGCATGTGACAGGCTGTCAGTTTTAAAAATATCTTAGTGTATCCAGGAAGAGGGAAGATGCAGAGGGGCTGGAGGTCTGTGCATGTGACAGGCTGTCAGTTTTAAAAATGTCTGAGTGTATCCAGGAAGAGGGAAGATGCAGAGGGGCTGAAAGTATTTGCGTGTGGCAGTCTGTGAGTTTTAAAAATGTCTGAGTGAACCCAGGAAAGGGGAAGAGGGAGAGGGGCAGGAAGTATGTGAGTGTGACAGTCTGTGAGTTTTTAAAATGTTTGAGGGTATCCAGGGGGAGGGAAGAGGCAGAGGGGCTGCTAGTTTGTGCATGTGACAGTCTGTGAGTTTTAAAAATGTCTGAATGAATCCAGTAAGAGGGAAGAGGCAGAGGGGCTGGTAGTGTGTGCATGTGACAGGCTGTGAGTTTTAAAAATGACTGAGTGTATCCAGGAGGAGGAAAGATGCAGAGGGGCTTTAGGTGTGTGCATGTGACAGGCTGTCAGTTTTAAAAATGTCTTAGTGTATCCAGGAAGAGGGAAGAGTCAGAGGGGCTGGAGGTGTGTGCGTGTGATAGGATGTGAGTTTAAAAAATGTCTTAATGTATCCAGGAAGAGTGAAGAGGCAGAGGGGCTGGAAGTTTGTGCGTGTGACAGTCTGTGAGTTTTTAAAATGTCTGAGGGTATCCAGGAAGAGGGAAGAGGCAGAGGGGCTGGAGGTGTGTGCATGTGACAGGCTGTCAGTTTTAAAAATGTCTGAGTGTATCCAGGAAGGGGGAAGAGGCAGAGGGGCTGAAAGTGTGTCCCTTTGACATTGTGAGTTTTAAAAATGTCTGAATGAATCCAGTAAGAGGGAAGAGGCAGAGGGGCTGGTAGTGTGTGCATGTGACAGGCTGTGAGTTTTAAAAATGACTGAGTGTATCCAGGAGGAGGAAAGTTGCAGAGGGGCTTTAGGTGTGTGCATGTGACAGGCTGTCAGTTTTAAAAATGTCTTAGTGTATCCAGGAAGAGGGAAGAGTCAGAGGGGCTGGAGGTGTGTGCATGTGACAGGCTGTCAGTTTTAAAAATATCTTAGTGTATCCAGGAAGAGGGAAGAGGCAGAGGGGCTGGAAGTGTGTGCATGGGACTGGCTGTCAGTTTTAAAAATGTCTGAATGAATCCAGTAAGAGGGAAGAGGCAGAGGGGCTGGTAGTGTGTGCATGTGACAGGCTGTGAGTTTTAAAAATGACTGAGTGTATCCAGGAAGAGGGAAGATGCAGAGGGGCTGGAGGTGTGTGCATGTGACAGGCTGTCAGTTTTAAAAATGTCTTAGTGTATCCAGGAAGAGGGAAGAGGCAGAGGGGCTGGAAGTGTGTGTATGTGACAGTATGTGAGTTTTAAAAATGTCTGAGTGAATCCAGGAAGAGTGAAGAGGCAGAGGGGCTGGAAGTTTGTGCGTGTGACAGGCTGTCAGTTTTAAAATTGTCTGAGTGTATCCAGGAAGGGGGAAGAGTCAGAGGGGCTGGAAGTTTATGCGTCTGACAGTCTGTGAGTTTTTGAAATGTCTGAGGGTATACAGGAAGAGGGAAGAGGCAGAGGGGCTGGAAGTGTGTGCATGTGACAGTCTGTGAGTTTTAAAAAGGTCTGAGGGAATCCAGAAGGGGGAAGAGGCAGAGGGGATGGAGGTGTGTGCATGGGACTGGCTGTGAGTTTTAAAAATGACTGTGTGCATCCAGGAAGAGTGAAGAGGCAGAGGGGCTGGAAGTTTCTGCGTGTGACAGGCTGTGAGTTTTATAAATGTCTAAGTGAACCCAGGAAGGGGAAAGAGGCAGAGGGGCAGGAAGTATGTGCGTGTGACAGTCTGTGAGTTTTAAAATGTCTGAGTGAATCCAGTAAGAGTGAAGAGGCAGAGGAGCTGGAGGTGTGTGCATGTGACAGGCTGTCAGTTTTAAAAATATCTTAGTGTATCCAGGAAGAGGGAAGAGGCAGAGGGGCAGGAAGTTTGTGCGTGTGACAGGCTGTCAGTTTTAAAAATGTCTGAGTGTATCCAGGAAGGGGGAAGAGGCAGAGGGGCTGAAAGTGTGTCCGTTTGACACTGAGTTTTAAAAATGACTGAGTGAATCCAGGAAGAGGGAAGAGGCAGAGGGGCTGGTAGTGTGTGCATGTGACCAGCTGTGAGTTTTAAAAATGTCTGAGTGTATCCAGGAAGAGGGAAGATGCAGAGGGGCTGAAAGTATTTGCGTGTGACAGTCTGTGAGTTTTAAAAATGTCTGAGTGAACCCAGGAAAGGGGAAGAGGCAGAGGGGCAGGAAGTATGTGCGTGTGACAGTCTGTGAGTTTTGAAAATGTCTGAGTGTATCCAGGAAGAGGCAAGAGGCAGAGGAGCTGGAGGTGTGTGCATGTGACAGACTGTCAGTTTTAAAAATGTCTGAGTGTATCCAGGAAGAGGGAAGATGCAGAGGGGCTTTAGGTGTGTGCATGTGACAGGCTGTCAGTTTTAAAAATGTCTTAGTGTATCCAGGAAGAGGAAAGAGGCAGAGGGGCTGGAGGTGTGTGCATGTGACAGGCTGTCAGTTTTAAAAATATCTTAGTGTATCCAGGAAGAGGGAAGAGTCAGAGGGGCTGGAAGTTTGTGCGTCTGAGAGTCTGTGAGTTTTTAAAATGTCTGAGGGTATACAGGAAGAGGGAAGAGGCAGAGGGGCTGGAAGTGTGTGCATGTGACAGTCTGTGAGTTTTAAAAAGGTCTGAGGGAATCCAAAAGCGGGAAGAGGCAGAGGGGATGGAGGTGTGTGCATGGGACTGGCTGTCAGTTTTTAAAAGGTCTGAATAAATCCAGTAAGAGGGAAGAGGTAGAGGGGCTGGTGGTGTGTGCATGTGACAGGCTGTGAGTTTTAAAAATGACTGAGTGAATCCAGGAAGATGGAATAGGCAGAGAGGCTGGAAGTGTGTGCGTGTGATAGGATGTCAGTTTAAAAAATGTCTGAGTGAATCCAGGAAGAGTGAAGAGTCAGAGGGGCTGGAAGTGTGTGCATGTGACAGTATGTGAGTTTTAAAAATGTCTGAGTGAATCCAGGAAGAGTGAAGAGGCAGAGGGGCTGGAAGTTTATGCGTGTGACAGGGTGTCAGTTTTAAAATTGTCTGAGTGTATCCAGGAAGGGGGAAGAGTCAGAGGGGCTGGAAGTTTGTGCGTCTGACAGTCTGTGAGTTTTGAAAATGTCTGAGGGTATACAGGAAGGGGGAAGAGGCAGAGGGGCTGGAAGTGTGTGCATGTGACAGTCTGTGAGTTTTAAAAAGGTCTGAGGGAATCCAGAAGGGGGAAGAGGCAGAGGGGATGGAGGTGTGTGCTTGGGACTGGCTGTCAGTTTTAAAAATGTCTGAATGAATCCAGTAAGAGGGAAGAGGCAGAGGGGCTGGTAGTGTGTGCATGTGACAGGCTGTGAGTTTTAAAAATGACTGAGTGTATCCAGGAAGAGGGAAGATGCAGAGGGGCTGGAGGTGTGTGCATGTGACAGGCTGTCAGTTTTAAAAATGTCTGAGTGTATCCAGGAAAAGGGAAGAGGCAGAGGGGCTGGAGGTGTGTGCATGTGACAGGCTGTCAGTTTTAAAAATATCTTAGTGTATCCAGGAAGAGGGAAGAGTCAGAGGGGTTGGAAGTTTGTGCGTCTGACAGTCTGTGAGTTTTTAAAATGTCTGAGGGTATACAGGAAGAGGGAAGAGGAAGAGGGGCTGGAAGTGTGTGCATGTGACAGTCTGTGAGTTTTAAAAAGGTCTGAGGGAATCCAGAAGGGGGAAGAGGGAGAGGGGATGGAGGTGTGTGCATGGGACTGGCTGTCAGTTTTAAAAAGGTCTGAATAAATCCAGTAAGAGGGAAGAGGCAGAGGGGCTGGTAGTGTGTGCATGTGACAGGCTGTGAGTTTTAAAAATGACTGAGTGAATCCAGGAAGATGGAAGAGGCAGAGAGGCTGGAAGTGTGTGCGTGTGATAGGATGTGAGTTTAAAAAATTTCTGAGTGAATCCAGGAAGAGTGAAGAGGCAGAGGGGCTGGAAGTTTGTGCGTTTGACAGGGTGTCAGTTTTAAAATTGTCTGAGTCTATCCAGGAAGAGGGAAGAGGCAGAGGGGCTGGAAGTGTGTGCATGTGACAGTCTGTGAGTTTTAAAAAGGTCTGAGGGAATCCAGAAGGGGGAAGAGGCAGAGGGGATGGAGGTGTGTGCATGGGACTGGCTGTCAGTTTTAAAAATGTCTGAATGAATCCAGTAAGAGGGAAGAGGCAGAGGGGCTGGTAGTGTGTGCATGTGACAGGCTGTGAGTTTTAAAAATGACTGAGTGTATCCAGGAAGAGGGAAGATGCAGAGGGGCTGGAGGTTTGTCCATGTGACAGGCTGTCAGTTTTAAAAATGCCTGAGTGTATCCAGGAAGAGGGAAGATGCAGAGGGGCTGAAAGTATTTGCATGTGACAGTCTGTGAGTTTTAAAAATGTCTGAGTGAACCCAGGAAGGGGGAAGAGGCAGAGGGGCAGGAAGTATGTGTGTGTGACAGTCTGTGAGTTTTTAAAATGTCTGAGTGTATGCAGGAAGAGGGAAGAGTCAGAGGGGCTGGAAGTTTGTGCGTCTGACAGTCTGTGAGTTTTTAAAATGTCTGAGGGTGTACAGGAAGAGGGAAGAGGAAGAGGGGCTGGAAGTGTGTGCATGTGACAGTCTGTGAGTTTTAAAAAGGTCTGAGGGAATCCAGAAGGGGGAAGAGGGAGAGGGGATGGAGGTGTGTGCATGGGACTGGCTGTCAGTTTTAAAAAGGTCTGAATAAATCCAGTAAGAGGGAAGAGGCAGAGGGGCTGGTAGTGTGTGCATGTGACAGGCTGTGAGTTTTAAAAATGACTGAGTGTATCCAGGAATGGGGAAGATGCAGAGGGGCAGGAAGTATGTGTGTGCATGTGACAGGCTGTCAGTTTTAAAAATGTCTTAGTGTATCCAGGAAGAGGGAAGAGGCAGAGGGGCTGGAAGTTTGTGCGTCTGACTGTCTGTGAGTTTTTAAAATGTCTGAGGGTATACAGGAAGAGGGAAGAGGCAGAGGGGCTGCTACTTTGTGCATGTGACAGTCTGTGAGTTTTAAAATTGTCTGAGTCTATCCAGGAAGAGGGAAGAGGCAGAGGGGCTGGAAGTGTGTGCATGTGACAGTCTGTGAGTTTTAAAAAGGTCTGAGGGAATCCAGAAGGGGGAAGAGGGAGAGGGGATGGAGGTGTGTGCATGTGACAGGCTGTGAGTTTTAAAAATGACTGTGTGAATCCAGGAAGAGGGAAGAGGCAGAGGGGCTGAAACTGTGTCCGTTTGACACTGTGAGTTTTAAAAATGACTGAGTTTATCCAGGAAGAGGGAAGAGGCAGAGGGGCTGCTACTTTGTGCATGTGACAGTCTGTGAGTTTTAAAATGTCTGAGTGAATCCAGTAAGAGGGAAGAAGCAGAGGGGCTGGTAGTGTGTGCATGTGACAGGCTGTGAGTTTTAAAAATGACTGAGTGAATCCAGGAAGAGTGAAGAGGCAGAGGGGCTGGAAGTTTCTGCGTGTGATAGGCTGTGAGTTATATAAATGTCTAAGTGAACCCAGGAAGGGGGAAGAGGCAGAGGGGCAGGAAGTATGTGCGTGTGACAGTCTGTGAGTTTTTAAAATGTCTGAGGGTATCCAGGAAGAGGGAAGAGGCAGAGGGGCTGAAAATGTGTGCATGTGACAGTATGTGAGTTTTGAAAATGTCTGAGTGTATCCAGGAAGAGGCAACAGGCAGAGGAGCTGGAGGTGTGCGCATGTGACAGGCTGTCAGTTTTAAAAATGTCTGAGTGTATCCAGGAAGGGGGAAGAGGCAGAGGGGCTGAACGTGTGTCCGTTTGACACTGTGAGTTTTAAAAATGACTGAGTGAATCCAGGAAGAGGGAAGAGGCAGAGGGGCTGGTAGTGTGTGCATGTGACCGGCTGTGAGTTTTAAAAATGACTGAGTGTATCCAGGAAGAGGGAAGATGCAGAGGGGCTGGAGGTCTGTGCATGTGACAGGCTGTCAGTTTTAAAAATGTCTGAGTGTATCCAGGAAGAGGGAAGATGCAGAGGGGCTGAAAGTATTTGCGTGTGACAGTCTGTGAGTTTTAAAAATGTCTGAGTGAACCCAGGAAAGGGGAAGAGGGAGAGGAGCAGGAAGTATGTGCGTGTGACAGTCTGTGAGTTTTTAAAATGTTTGAGGGTATCCAGGGGGAGGGAAGAGGCAGAGGGGCTGCTAGTTTGTGCATGTTACAGTCTGTGAGTTTTAAAAATGTCTGAATGAATCCAGTAAGAGGGAAGAGGCAGAGGGGCTGGTAGTGTGTGCATGTGACAGGCTGTGAGTTTTAAAAATGACTGAGTGTATCCAGGAGGAGGAAAGATGCAGAGGGGCTTTAGGTGTGTGCATGTGACAGTCTGTGAGTTTTAAAAATGTCTTAGTGTATCCAGGAAGAGTGAAGAGGCAGAGGGGCTGGAAGTTTGTGCGTGTGACAGTCTGTGAGTTTTTAAAATGTCTGAGGGTATCCAGGAAGAGGGAAGAGGCAGAGGGGCTGGAGGTGTGTGTATGTGACAGGCTGTCAGTTTTAAAAATGTCTGAGTGTATCCAGGAAGGGGGAAGAGGCAGAGGGGCTGAAAGTGTGTCCCTTTGACATTGTGAGTTTTAAAAATGACTTAGTGAATCCAGGAAGAGGGAGGAGGCAGAGGCGCTGGTAGTGTGTGCATGTGACAGGCTGTGAGTTTTAAAAATGACTGAGTGAATCCAGGAAGATGGAAGAGGCAGAGGGGCTGGAAGTGTGTGCGTGTGATAGGATGTGAGTTTTAAAAAAGTCTGAGTGAACCCAGGTAGAGTGAAGAGGCAGAGGGGCAGGAAGTTTGTGCGTGTGACAGGCTGTCAGTTTTAAAAATGTCTGAGTGTATCCAGGAAGGGGGAAGAGGCAGAGGGGCTGAAAGTGTGTCCGTTTGACACTGAGTTTTAAAAATGACTGAGTGAAGCCAGGAAGAGGGAAGAGGCAGAGAGGCTGAAAGTGTGTCCGTTTGACACTGTGAGTTTTAAAAATGACTGAGTTTATCCAGGAAGAGGGAAGAGGCAGAGGGGCTGCTACTTTGTGCATGTGACAGTCTGTGAGTTTTAAAATGTCTGAGTGAATCCAGTAAGAGGGAAGAAGCAGAGGGGCTGGTAGTGTGTGCATGTGACAGGCTGTGAGTTTTAAAAATGACTGAGTGAATCCAGGAAGAGTGAAGAGGCAGAGGGGCTGGAAGTTTCTGCGTGTGACACGCTGTGAGTTTTATAAATGTCTAAGTGAACCCAGGAAGGGGGAAGAGGCAGAGGGGAAGGAAGTATGTGCGTGTGACAGTCTGTGAGTTTTTTAAATGTCTGAGGGTATCCAGGAAGAGGGAAGAGGCAGAGGGGATGAAAATGTGTGCATGTGACTGTATGTGAGTTTTGAAAATGTCTGAGTGTATCCAGGAAGAGGGAAGAGTCAGAGGGGCTGGAAGTTTGTGCGTCTGACAGTCTGTGAGTTTTTAAAATGTCTGAGGGTATCCAGGAAGAGGGAAGAGGCAGAGGGGCTGAAAATGTGTGCGTGTGACAGTATGTGAGTTTTGAAAATGTCTGAGTGTATCCAGGAAGAGGGAAGAGTCAGAGGGGCTGGAAGTTTGTGCGTCTGACAGTCTGTGAGTTTTAAAAAGGTCTGAGGGAATCCAGAAGGGGGAAGAGGCAGAGGGGATGGAGGTGTGTGCATGTAACAGGCTGTCAGTTTTAAAAAGGTCTGAATAAATCCAGTAAGAGGGAAGAGGCAGAGGGGCTGGTAGTGTGTGCATGTGACAGGCTGTGAGTTTTAAAAATGTCTTAGTGTATCCAGGAAGAGGGAAGAGGCAGAGGGGCTGGAGTTGTGTGCATGTGACAGGCTGTCAGTTTTAAAAATGTCTTAGTGTATCCAGGAAGAGTTAAGAGGCAGAGGGGCTGGAGGTTTGTGCGTCTGACAGGCTGTGAGTTTTATAAATGTCTGAGTGAACCCAGGAAGGGGGAAGAGGCAGAGGGGCAGGAAGTTTGTGCGTGTGACAGTCTGTGAGTTTTTAAAATGTCTGAGGGTATCCAGGAAGAGGGAAGAGGCAGAGGGGCTGGAGGTGTGTACATATGACAGTCTGTGAGTTTTAAAAATGTCTGAGTGTATCCAGGAAGGGGGAAGAGGCAGAGGGGCTGAAAGTGTGTCCCTTTGACATTGTGAGTTTTAAAAATGACTGAGTGAATCCAGGAAGAGGGAAGAGGCAGAGGGGCTGAAAGTGTGTCCCTTTGACATTGTGAGTTTTAAAAATGACTGAGTGAATCCAGGAAGAGGGAGGAGGCAGAGGGGCTGGTAGTGTGTGCATGTGACAGGCTGTGAGTTTTAAAAATGTCTGAGTGTATCCAAAAAGAGGGAAGGGGCAGAGGGGCTGGAGATGTGTGCATGTGACAGGCTGTCAGTTTTAGAAATGTCTGAGTGTATCCAGGAAGAGGGAAGATGTAGAGGGGCTGAAAGTATTTTCGTGTGACAGTCTGTGAGTTTTAAAAATGTCTGAGTGAACCCAGGAAGGGGGAAGAGGCAGAGGGGCAGGAAGTATGTGCGTGTGACAGTCTGTGAGTTTTTTAAATGTCTGAGGGTATCCAGGAAGAGGGAAGAGGCAGAGGGGATGAAAATGTGTGCATGTGACAGTATGTGAGTTTTGAAAATGTCTGAGTGTATCCAGGAAGAGGGAAGAGTCAGAGGGGCTGGAAGTTTGTGCGTCTGACAGTCTGTGAGTTTTTAAAATATCTGAGGGTATCCAGGAAGAGGGAAGAGGCAGAGGGGCTGAAAATGTGTGCGTGTGACAGTATGTGAGTTTTGAAAATGTCTGAGTGTATCCAGGAAGATGGAAGAGTCAGAGGGGCTGGAAGTTTGTGCGTCTGACAGTCTGTGAGTTTTAAAAAGGTCTGAGGGAATCCAGAAGGGGGAAGAGGCAGAGGGGATGGAGGTGTGTGCATGTGACAGGCTGTCAGTTTTAAAAAGGTCTGAATAAATCCAGTAAGAGGGAAGAGGCAGAGGGGCTGGTAGTGTGTGCATGTGACAGGCTGTGAGTTTTAAAAATGTCTTAGTTTATCCAGGAAGAGGGAAGAGGCAGAGGGGCTGGAGTTGTGTGCATGTGACAGGCTGTCAGTTTTAAAAATGTCTTAGTGTATCCAGGAAGAGTTAAGAGGCAGAGGGGCTGGAGGTTTGTGCGTCTGACAGGCTGTGAGTTTTATAAATGTCTGAGTGAACCCAGGAAGGGGGAAGAGGCAGAGGGGCAGGAAGTTTGTGCGTGTGATAGGATGTGAGTTTTAAAAAAGTCTGAGTGAACCCAGGAAGAGTGAAGAGGCAGAGGGGCAGGAAGTTTGTCCGTGTGACAGGCTGTCAGTTTTAAAAATGTCTGAGTGTATCCAGGAAGGGGGAAGAGGCAGAGGGGCTGAAAGTGTGTCCGTTTGACACTGAGTTTTAAAAATGTCTGAGTGAATCCAGGAAGATGGAAGAGGCAGAGGGGCTGGAAGTGTGTGCGTGTGATAGGATGTGAGTTTTTAAAATGACTGAGTGAATCCAGGAAGAGGGAAGAGGCAGAGGGGCTGAAAGTGTGTCCCTTTGACATTGTGAGTTTTAAAAATGACTGAGTGAATCCAGGAAGAGGGAAGAGGCAGAGGGGCTGAAAGTGTGTCCCTTTGACATTGTGAGTTTTAAAAATGACTGAGTGAATCCAGGAAGAGGGAGGAGGCAGAGGGGCTGGTAGTGTGTGCATGTGACAGGCTGTGAGTTTTAAAAATGACTGAGTGAATCCAGGAAGATGGAAGAGGCAGAGGGGCTGGAAGTGTGTGCGTGTGATAGGATGTGAGTTTTAAAAAAGTCTGAGTGAACCCAGGAAGGGGGAAGAGGCAGAGGGGCAGGAAGTTTGTGCGTGTGACAGGCTGTCAGTTTTAAAATTGTCTGAGTGTATCCAGGAAGGGGGAAGAGGCAGAGGGGCTGAAAGTGTGTCCGTTTGACACTGAGTTTTAAAAATGTCTGAGTGAACCCAGGAAGGGGGAAGAGGCAGAGGGGCAGGAAGTTTGTGCGTGTGACAGTCTGTGAGTTTTTAAAATGTCTGAGGGTATCCTGGAAGAGGGAAGAGGCAGAGGGGCTGGAGGTTTGTGCGTCTGACAGGCTGTGAGTTTTATAAATGTCTAAGTGAACCGAGGAAGGGGGAAGAGGCAGAGGGGCAGGAAGTATGTGTGTGTGACAGTCTGTGAGTTTTTTAAATGTCTGAGGGTATCCAGGAAGAGGGAAGAGGCAAAGGGGCTGGAGGTGTGTACATGTGACAGTCTGTGAGTTTTAAAAATGTCTGAGTGTATCCAGGAAGGGGGAAGAGGCAGAGGGGCTGAAAGTGTGTCCCTTTGACATTGTGAGTTTTAAAAATGACTGAGTGAATCCAGGAAGAGGGAAGAGGCAGAGGGACTGAAAGTGTGTCCCTTTGACATTGTGAGTTTTAAAAATGACTGAGTGAATCCAGGAAGAGGGAAGAGGCAGAGGGGCTGGAGGTGTGTACATGTGACAGGCTGTGAGTTTTAAAAATGACTGAGTGAATCCAGGAAGAGTGAAGAGGCAGAGGGGCTGGAAGTTTCTGCGTGTGACACGCTGTGAGTTTTATAAATGTCTAAGTGAACCCAGGAAGGGGGAAGAGGCAGAGGGGCAGGAAGTATGTGTGTGTGACAGTCTGTGAGTTTTTTAAATGTCTGAGGGTATCCAGGAAGAGGGAAGAGGCAGAGGGGATGAAAATGTGTACATGTGACAGTATGTGAGTTTTGAAAATGTCTGAGTGTATCCAGGAAGAGGGAAGAGTCAGAGGGGATGGAAGTTTGTGCGTCTGACAGTCTGTGAGTTTTTAAAATGTCTGAGGGTATCCAGGAAGAGCGAAGAGGCAGAGGGGCTGGAGTTGTGTGCATGTGACAGGCTGTCAGTTTTAAAAAGGTCTGAATAAATCCAGTAAGAGGGAAGAGGCAGAGGGGCTGGTAGTGTGTGCATGTGACAGGCTGTGAGTTTTAAAAATGTCTGAGTGTATCCAGGAAGAGGGAAGAGGCAGAGGGGCTGGAGTTGTGTGCATGTGACAGGCTGTCAGTTTTAAAAATGTCTTAGTGTATCCAGGAAGAGTTAAGAGGCAGAGGGGCTGGAGGTTTGTGCGTCTGACAGGCTGTGAGTTTTATAAATGTCTGAGTGAACCCAGGAAGGGGGAAGAGGCAGAGGGGCAGGAAGTATGTGCGTGTGACAGTCTGTGAGTTTTTAAAATGTCTGAGGGTATCCAGGAAGAGGGAAGAGGCAGAGGGGCTGGAGGTGTGTACATGTGACAGTCTGTGAGTTTTAAAAATGTCTGAGTGTATCCAGGAAGGGGGAAGAGGCAGAGGGGCTGAAAGTGTGTCCCTTTGACATTGTGAGTTTTAAAAATGACTGAGTGAATCCAGGAAGAGGGAAGAGGCAGAGGGGCTGAAAGTGTGTCCCTTTGACATTGTGAGTTTTAAAAATGACTGAGTGAATCCAGGAAGAGGGAGGAGGCAGAGGGGCTGGTAGTGTGTGCATGTGACAGGCTGTGAGTTTTAAAAATGACTGAGTGAATCCAGGAAGATGGAAGAGGCAGAGGGGCTGGAAGTATGTGCGTGTGATAGGATGTGAGTTTTAAAAAAGTCTGAGTGAACCCAGGAAGAGTGAAGAGGCAGAGGGGCAGGAAGTTTGTGCGTGTGACAGGCTGTCAGTTTTAAAATTGTCTGAGTGTATCCAGGAAGGGGGAAGAGGCAGAGGGGCTGAAAGTGTGTCCGTTTGACACTGAGTTTTAAAAATGTCTGAGTGAACCCAGGAAGGGGGAAGAGGCAGAGGGGCAGGAAGTTTGTGCGTGTGACAGTCTGTGAGTTTTTAAAATGTCTGAGGGTATCCAGGAAGAGGGAAGAGGCAGAGGGGATGAAAATGTGTACATGTGACAGTATGTGAGTTTTGAAAATGTCTGAGTGTATCCAGGAAGAGGGAAGAGTCAGAGGGGCTGGAAGTTTGTGCGTCTGACAGTCTGTGAGTTTTTAAAATGTCTGAGGGTATCCAGGAAGAGGGAAGAGGCAGAGGGGCTGAAAATGTGTGCGTGTGACAGTATGTGAGTTTTGAAAATGTCTGAGTGTATCCAGGAAGAGGGAAGAGTCAGAGGGGCTGGTAGTGTGTGCATGTGACAGGCTGTGAGTTTTAAAAATGACTGAGTGAATCCAGGAAGAGGGAAGAGTCAGAGGGGCTGGAAGTTTGTGCGTCTGACAGTCTGTGAGTTTTAAAAAGGTCTGAGGGAATCCAGAAGGGGGAAGAGGCAGAGGGGATGGAGGTGTGTGCATGTGACAAGCTGTCAGTTTTAAAAAGGTCTGAATAAATCCAGTAAGAGGGAAGAGGCAGAGGGGCTGGTAGTGTGTGCATGTGACAGGCTGTGAGTTTTAAAAATGTCTTAGTGTATCCAGGAAGAGGGAAGAGGCAGAGGGGCTGGAGTTGTGTGCATGTGACAGGCTGTCAGTTTTAAAAATGTCTTAGTGTATCCAGGAAGAGTTAAGAGGCAGAGGGGCTGGAGGTTTGTGCGTCTGACAGGCTGTGAGTTTTATAAATGTCTGAGTGAACCCAGGAAGGGGGAAGAGGCAGAGGGGCAGGAAGTTTGTGCGTGTGACAGTCTGTGAGTTTTTAAAATGTCTGAGGGTATCCAGGAAGAGGGAAGAGGCAGAGGGGCTGGAGGTGTGTACATGTGACAGTCTGTGAGTTTTAAAAATGTCTGAGTGTATCCAGGAAGGGGGAAGAGGCAGAGGGGCTGAAAGTGTGTCCCTTTGACATTGTGAGTTTTAAAAATGACTGAGTGAATCCAGGAAGAGGGAAGAGGCAGAGGGGCTGAAAGTGTGTCCCTTTGACATTGTGAGTTTTAAAAATGACTGAGTGAATCCAGGAAGAGGGAGGAGGCAGAGGGGCTGGTAGTGTGTGCATGTGACAGGCTGTGAGTTTTAAAAATGACTGAGTGAATCCAGGAAGATGGAAGAGGCAGAGGGGCTGGAAGTGTGTGCGTGTGATAGGATGTGAGTTTTAAAAAAGTCTGAGTGAACCCAGGAAGAGTGAAGAGGCAGAGGGGCAGGAAGTTTGTGCGTGTGACAGGCTGTCAGTTTTAAAATTGTCTGAGTGTATCCAGGAAGGGGGAAGAGGCAGAGGGGCTGAAAGTGTGTCCGTTTGACACTGAGTTTTAAAAATGTCTGAGTGAACCCAGGAAGGGGGAAGAGGCAGAGGGGCAGGAAGTTTGTGCGTGTGACAGTCTGTGAGTTTTTAAAATGTCTGAGGGTATCCAGGAAGAGGGAAGAGGCAGAGGGGCTGGATGTGTGTACATGTGACAGTCTGTGAGTTTTAAAAATGTCTGTGTGTATCCAGGAAGGGGGAAGAGGCAGAGGGGCTGAAAGTGTGTCCCTTTGACATTGTGAGTTTTAAAAATGACTGAGTGAATCCAGGAAGAGGGAAGAGGCAGAGGGGCTGAAAGTGTGTCCCTTTGACATTGTGAGTTTTAAAAATGACTGAGTGAATCCAGGAAGAGGGAGGAGGCAGAGGGGCTGGTAGTGTGCGCATGTGACAGGCTGTGAGTTTTAAAAAGGTCTGAGGGAATCCAGAAGGGGGAAGAGGCAGAGGGGATGGAGGTGTGTGCATGTGACAGGCTGTCAGTTTTAAAAAGGTCTGAATAAATCCAGTAAGAGGGAAGAGGCAGAGGGGCTGGTAGTGTGTACATGTGACAGTCTGTGAGTTTTAAAAATGTCTGAGTGTATCCAGGAAGGGGGAAGAGGCAGAGGGGCAGGAAGTTTGTGCGTGTGACAGGCTGTCAGTTTTAAAATTGTCTGAGTGTATCCAGAAAGGGGGAAGAGGCAGAGGGGCTGAAAGTGTGTCCGTTTGACACTGAGTTTTAAAAATGTCTGAGTGAACCCAGGAAGGGGGAAGAGGCAGAGGGGCAGGAAGTTTGTCCGTGTGACAGTCTGTGAGTTTTTAAAATGTCTGAGGGTATCCAGGAAGAGGGAAGAGGCAGAGGGGCTGGAGGTGTGTACATGTGACAGTCTGTGAGTTTTAAAAATGTCTGAGTGTATCCAGGAAGGGGGAAGAGGCAGAGGGGCTGAAAGTGTGTCCCTTTGACATTGTGAGTTTTAAAAATGACTTAGTGAATCCAGGAAGAGGGAAGAGGCAGAGTGGCTGAAAGTGTGTCCCTTTGACATTGTGAGTTTTAAAAATGAATGAGTGAATCCAGGAAGAGGGAGGAGGCAGAGGGGCTGGTAGTGTGCGCATGTGACAGGCTGTTAGTTTTAAAAAGGTCTGAGGGAATCCAGAAGGGGGAAGAGGCAGAGGGGATGGAGGTGTGTGCATGTGACAGGCTGTCAGTTTTAAAAAGGTCTGAATAAATCCAGTAAGAGGGAAGAGGCAGAGGGGCTGGTAGTGTGTGCATGTGACAGGCTGTGAGTTTTAAAAATGTCTTAGTGTATCCAGGAAGAGGGAAGAGGCAGAGGGGCAGGAGTTGTGTGCATGTGACAGGCTGTCAGTTTTAAAAATGTCTTAGTGTATCCAGGAAGAGTTAAGAGGCAGAGGGGCTGGAGGTTTGTGCGTCTGACAGGCTGTGAGTTTTAAAAATGTCTGAGTGTATCCAGGAAGGGGGAAGAGGCAGAGGGGCTGAAAGTGTGTCCCTATGACATTGTGAGTTTTAAAAATGACTGAGTGAATCCAGGAAGAGGGAGGAGGCAGAGGGGCTGGTAGTGTGTGCATGTGACAGGCTGTGAGTTTTAAAAATGACTGAGTGAATCCAGGAAGATGGAAGAGGCAGAGGGGCTGGAAGTGTGTGCGTATGATAGGATGTGAGATTTAAAAAAGTCTGAGTGAACCCAGGAAGAGTGAAGAGGCAGAGGGGCAGGAAGTTTGTGCGTGTGACAGGCTGTCAGTTTTAAAAATGTCTAAGTGTATCCAGGAAGAGGGAAGAGGCAGAGGGGTGTTGAAGTGTGTCCGTTTGACACTGTGAGTTTTAAAAATGTCTGAGTGTATCCAGGAAGGGGGAAGAGGCAGAGGGGCTGAAAGTGTGTCCGTTTGACACTGAGTTTTAAAAATGACTGAGTGAAGCCAGGAAGAGGGAAGAGGCAGAGGGGCTGGAAGTATCTGCGTGTGACAGTCTGTGAGTTTTAAAAATGTCTGAGTGTATCCAGGAAGAGGGAAGAGGCAGAGGGGCTGGTAGTGTGCGCATGTGACAGGCTGTTAGTTTTAAAAAGGTCTGAGGGAATCCAGAAGGGGGAAGAGGCAGAGGGGATGGAGGTGTGTGCATGTGACAGGCTGTCAGTTTTAAAAAGGTCTGAATAAATCCAGTAAGAGGGAAGAGGCAGAGGGGCTGGTAGTGTGTGCATGTGACAGGCTGTGAGTTTTAAAAATGTCTTAGTGTATCCAGGAAGAGGGAAGAGGCAGAGGGGCTGGAGTTGTGTGCATGTGACAGGCTGTCAGTTTTAAAAATGTCTTAGTGTATCCAGGAAGAGTTAAGAGGCAGAGGGGCTGGAGGTTTGTGCGTCTGACAGGCTGTGAGTTTTATAAATGTCTGAGTGAACCCAGGAAGGGGGAAGAGGCAGAGGGGCAGGAAGTTTGTGCGTGTGACAGTCTGTGAGTTTTTAAAATGTCTGAGGGTATCCAGGAAGAGGGAAGAGGCAGAGGGGCTGGAGGTGTGTACATGTGACAGTCTGTGAGTTTTAAAAATGTCTGAGTGTATCCAGGAAGGGGGAAGAGGCAGAGGGGCTGAAAGTGTGTCCCTTTGACATTGTGAGTTTTAAAAATGACTGAGTGAATCCAGGAAGAGGGAAGAGGCAGAGGGGCTGAAAGTGTGTCCCTTTGACATTGTGAGTTTTAAAAATGACTGAGTGAATCCAGGAAGAGGGAGGAGGCAGAGGGGCTGGTAGTGTGTGCATGTGACAGGCTGTGAGTTTTAAAAATGACTGAGTGAATCCAGGAAGATGGAAGAGGCAGAGGGGCTGGAAGTGTGTGCGTGTGATAGGATGTGAGTTTTAAAAAAGTCTGAGTGAACCCAGGAAGAGTGAAGAGGCAGAGGGGCAGGAAGTTTGTGCGTGTGACAGGCTGTCAGTTTTAAAATTGTCTGAGTGTATCCAGGAAGGGGGAAGAGGCAGAGGGGCTGAAAGTGTGTCCGTTTGACACTGAGTTTTAAAAATGTCTGAGTGAACCCAGGAAGGGGGAAGAGGCAGAGGGGCAGGAAGTTTGTCCGTGTGACAGTCTGTGAGTTTTTAAAATGTCTGAGGGTATCCAGGAAGAGGGAAGAGGCAGAGGGGCTGGAGGTGTGTACATGTGACAGTCTGTGAGTTTTAAAAATGTCTGAGTGTATCCAGGAAGGGGGAAGAGGCAGAGGGGCTGAAAGTGTGTCCCTTTGACATTGTGAGTTTTAAAAATGACTTAGTGAATCCAGGAAGAGGGAAGAGGCAGAGTGGCTGAAAGTGTGTCCCTTTGACATTGTGAGTTTTAAAAATGAATGAGTGAATCCAGGAAGAGGGAGGAGGCAGAGGGGCTGGTAGTGTGCGCATGTGACAGGCTGTTAGTTTTAAAAAGGTCTGAGGGAATCCAGAAGGGGGAAGAGGCAGAGGGGATGGAGGTGTGTGCATGTGACAGGCTGTCAGTTTTAAAAAGGTCTGAATAAATCCAGTAAGAGGGAAGAGGCAGAGGGGCTGGTAGTGTGTGCATGTGACAGGCTGTGAGTTTTAAAAATGTCTTAGTGTATCCAGGAAGAGGGAAGAGGCAGAGGGGCAGGAGTTGTGTGCATGTGACAGGCTGTCAGTTTTAAAAATGTCTTAGTGTATCCAGGAAGAGTTAAGAGGCAGAGGGGCTGGAGGTTTGTGCGTCTGACAGGCTGTGAGTTTTATAAATGTCTGAGTGAACCCAGGAAGGGGGAAGAGGCAGAGGGGCAGGAAGTTTGTGCGTGTGACAGTCTGTGAGTTTTAAAAATGTCTGAGTGTATCCAGGAAGGGGGAAGAGGCAGAGGGGCTGAAAGTGTGTCCCTTTGACATTGTGAGTTTTAAAAATGACTGAGTGAATCCAGGAAGAGGGAGGAGGCAGAGGGGCTGGTGGTGTGTGCATGTGACAGGCTGTGAGTTTTAAAAATGACTGAGTGAATCCAGGAAGATGGAAGAGGCAGAGGGGCTGGAAGTGTGTGCGTATGATAGGATGTGAGTTTTAAAAAAGTCTGAGTGAACCCAGGAAGAGTGAAGAGGCAGAGGGGCAGGAAGTTTGTGCGTGTGACAGGCTGTCAGTTTTAAAAATGTCTAAGTGTATCCAGGAAGAGGGAAGAGGCAGAGGGGTGTTGAAGTGTGTCCGTTTGACACTGTGAGTTTTAAAAATGTCTGAGTGTATCCAGGAAGGGGGAAGAGGCAGAGGGGCTGAAAGTGTGTCCGTTTGACACTGAGTTTTAAAAATGACTGAGTGAAGCCAGGAAGAGGGAAGAGGCAGAGGGGCTGGAAGTATCTGCGTGTGACAGTCTGTGAGTTTTAAAAATGTCTGAGTGTATCCAGGAAGAGGGAAGAGGCAGAGGGGCTGGAGGTGTGTGCATATGACAGGCTGTCAGTTTTAAAAATGTCTAAGTGTATCCAGGAATAGGGAAGAGGCAGAGAGGCTGAAAGTGTGTCCGTTTGACAGTGTGAGTTTTAAAAATGACTGAGTTTATCCAGGAAGAGGGAAGAGGCAGAGGGGTTGCTACTTTGTGCATGTGACAGTCTGTGAGTTTTAAAATGTCTGAGTGAATCCAGTAAGAGGGAAGAAGCAGAGGGGCTGGTAGTGTGTGCATGTGACAGGCTGTGAGTTTTAAAAATGACTGAGTGAATCCAGGAAGAGTGAAGAGGCAGAGGGGCTGGAAGTTTCTGCGTGTGACACGCTGTGAGTTTTATAAATGTCTAAGTGAACCCAGGAAGGGGGAAGAGGCAGAGGGGCAGGAAGGATGTGCGTGTGACAGTCTGTGAGTTTTGAAAATGTCTGAGGGTATCCAGGAAGAGGGAAGAGGCAGAGGGGATGAAAATGTGTGCATGTGACAGTATGTGAGTTTTGAAAATGTCTGAGTGTATCCAGGAAGAGGGAAGAGTCAGAGGGGCTGGAAGTTTGTGCGTCTGACAGTCTGTGAGTTTTTAAAATGTCTGAGGGTATCCAGGAAGAGGGAAGAGGCAGAGGGGCTGAAAATGTGTGCGTGTGACAGTCTGTGAGTTTTGAAAATGTCTGAGTGTATCCAGGAAGAGGGAAGAGTCAGAGGGGATGGAAGTTTGTGCGTCTGACAGTCTGTGAGTTTTAAAAAGGTCTGAGGGAATCCAGAAGGGGGAAGAGGCAGAGGGGATGGAGGTGTGTGCATGTGACAGGCTGTGAGTTTTAAAAATGTCTGAGCGTAACCAGGAAGAGGGAAGAGGCAGAGGGGCTGGAGTTTTGTGCATGTGACAGGCTGTGAGTTTTAAAAATGACTGAGTGAATCCAGGAAGAGGGAGGAGGCAGAGGGGCTGGTAGTGTGTGCATGTGACAGGCTGTGAGTTTTAAAAATGACTGAGTGAATCCAGGAAGATGGAAGAGGCAGAGGGGCTGGAAGTGTGTGCGTATGATAGGATGTGAGTTTTAAAAAAGTCTGAGTGAACCCAGGAAGAGTGAAGAGGCAGAGGGGCAGGAAGTTTGTGCGTGTGACAGGCTGTCAGTTTTAAAAATGTCTAAGTGTATCCAGGAAGAGGGAAGAGGCAGAGGGGTGTTGAAGTGTGTCCGTTTGACACTGTGAGTTTTAAAAATGTCTGAGTGTATCCAGGAAGGGGGAAGAGGCAGAGGGGCTGAAAGTGTGTCCGTTTGACACTGAGTTTTAAAAATGACTGAGTGAAGCCAGGAAGAGGGAAGAGGCAGAGGGGCTGGAAGTATCTGCGTGTGACAGTCTGTGAGTTTTAAAAATGTCTGAGTGTATCCAGGAAGAGGGAAGAGGCAGAGGGGCTGGAGGTGTGTGCATGTGACAGGCTGTCAGTTTTAAAAATGTCTAAGTGTATCCAGGAAGAGGGAAGAGGCAGAGAGGCTGAAAGTGTGTCCGTTTGACACTGTGAGTTTTAAAAATGACTGAGTTTATCCAGGAAGAGGGAAGAGGCAGAGGGGTTGCTACTTTGTGCATGTGACAGTCTGTGAGTTTTAAAATGTCTGAGTGAATCCAGTAAGAGGGAAGAAGCAGAGGGGCTGGTAGTGTGTGCATGTGACAGGCTGTGAGTTTTAAAAATGACTGAGTGAATCCAGGAAGAGTGAAGAGGCAGAGGGGCTGGAAGTTTCTGCGTGTGACACGCTGTGAGTTTTATAAATGTCTAAGTGAACCCAGGAAGGGGGAAGAGGCAGAGGGGCAGGAAGTATGTGCGTGTGACAGTCTGTGAGTTTTTAAAATGTCTGAGGGTATCCAGGAAGAGGGAAGAGGCAGAGGGGATGAAAATGTGTGCATGTAACAGTATGTGAGTTTTGAAAATGTCTGAGTGTATCCAGGAAGAGGGAAGAGTCAGAGGGGCTGGAAGTTTTTGCGTCTGACAGTCTCTGAGTTTTTAAAATGTCTGAGGGTATCCAGGAAGAGGGAAGAGGCAGAGGGGCTGAAAATGTGTGCGTGTGACAGTCTGTGAGTTTTGAAAATGTCTGAGTGTATCCAGGAAGAGGGAAGAGTCAGAGGGGATGGAAGTTTGTGCGTCTGACAGTCTGTGAGTTTTAAAAGGTCTGAGGGAATCCAGAAGGGGGAAGAAGCAGAGGGGATGGAGGTGTGTGCATGTGACAGGCTGTGAGTTTTAAAAATGTCTGAGCGTATCCAGGAAGAGGGAAGAGGCAGAGGGGCTGGAGTTTTGTGCATGTGACAGGCTGTGAGTTTTAAAAATGACTGAGTGAATCCAGGAAGAGTGAAGAGGCAGAGGGGCTGGAAGTTTCTGCGTGTGACAGGCTGTGAGTTTTATAAATGTCTAAGTGAACCCAGGAAGGGGGAAGAGGCAGAGGGGCAGGAAGTATGTGCATGTGACTGTATGTGAGTTTTTAAAATGTCTGAGGGTATCCAGGAAGAGGCAAGAGGCAGAGGGGCTGGAGGTGTGTGCATGTGACAGGCTGTCAGTTTTAAAAATGTTTGAGTGTATCCAGGAAGGGGGAAGAGGCAGAGGGGCTGGAAGTGTGTGCATGTGACTGTATGTGAGTTTTAAAAATGTCTGAGTGTATCCAGGAAGAGGGAAGAGGCAGAGGGGCTGGAGGTGTGTGCATGTGACAGGCTGTCAGTTTTAAAAATGTCTTAGTGTATCCAGGAAGAGTGAAGAGGCAGAGGGGCTGGAGGTTTGTGCGTCTGACAGGCTGTGAGTTTTATAAATGTCTGAGTGAACCCAGGAAGGGGGAAGAGGCAGAGGGGCAGGAAGTTTGTGCGTGTGACAGTCTGTGAGTTTTGAAAATGTCTGAGTGTATCCAGGAAGAGGGAAGAGTCAGAGGGGATGGAAGTTTGTGCGTCTGACAGTCTGTGAGTTTTAAAAGGTCTGAGGGAATCCAGAAGGGGGAAGAAGCAGAGGGGATGGAGGTGTGTGCATGTGACAGGCTGTGAGTTTTAAAAATGTCTGAGCGTATCCAGGAAGAGGGAAGAGGCAGAGGGGCTGGAGTTTTGTGCATGTGACAGGCTGTGAGTTTTAAAAATGACTGAGTGAATCCAGGAAGAGTGAAGAGGCAGAGGGGCTGGAAGTTTCTGCGTGTGACAGGCTGTGAGTTTTATAAATGTCTAAGTGAACCCAGGAAGGGGGAAGAGGCAGAGGGGCAGGAAGTATGTGCATGTGACTGTATGTGAGTTTTTAAAATGTCTGAGGGTATCCAGGAAGAGGCAAGAGGCAGAGGGGCTGGAGGTGTGTGCATGTGACAGGCTGTCAGTTTTAAAAATGTTTGAGTGTATCCACGAAGGGGGAAGAGGCAGAGGGGCTGGAAGTGTGTGCATGTGACTGTATGTGAGTTTTAAAAATGTCTGAGTGTATCCAGGAAGAGGGAAGAGGCAGAGGGGCTGGAGGTGTGTGCATGTGACAGGCTGTCAGTTTTAAAAATGTCTTAGTGTATCCAGGAAGAGTGAAGAGGCAGAGGGGCTGGAGGTTTGTGCGTCTGACAGGCTGTGAGTTTTATAAATGTCTGAGTGAACCCAGGAAGGGGGAAGAGGCAGAGGGGCAGGAAGTTTGTGCGTGTGACAGTCTGTGTGTTTTTAAAATGTCTGAGGGTATCCAGGAAGAGGGAAGAGGCAGAGGGGCTGGAGGTGTGTACATGTGACAGTCTGTGAGTTTTAAAAATGTCTCAGTGTATCCAGGAAGGGGGAAGAGGCAGAGGGGCTGAAAGTGTGTCCCTTTGATATTGTGAGTTTTAAAAATGACTGAGTGAATCCAGGAAGAGGGAAGAGGCAGAGGGGCTGCTACTTTGTGCATGTGACAGTCTGTGAGTTTTAAAATGTCTGAGTGAATCCAGGAAGAGGGAAGAGGCAGAGGGGCTGAAAGTGTGTCCGTTTGACACTTTGAGTTTTAAAAATGACTGAGTTTATCCAGGAAGAGGGAAGAGGCAGAGGGGCTGGAAGTGTGTGCATGTGACTGTATGTGAGTTTTTAAAATGTCTGAGGGTATCCAGGAAGAGGGAAGATGCAGAGGGGCTGAAAGTATTTTCGTGTGACAGTCTGTGAGTTTTAAAAATGTCTGAGTGAACCCAGGAAGAGTGAAGAGGCAGAGGGGCTGGAGGTTTGTGCGTGTGATAGGCTGTGAGTTTTATAAATATCTGAGTGAACCCAGGAAGGAGGAAGAAGCAGAGGGGCAGGAAGTTTGTGCGTGTGACAGTCTGTGAGTTTTTAAAATGTCTGAGGGTATCCAGGAAGAGGGAAGAGGCAGAGGGGCTGGAGGTGTGTGCATGTGACAGGCTGTCAGTTTTAAATATGTCTGAGTGTATCCAGGAAGAGGGAAGAGGCAGAGGGGATGAAAGTGTGTCCGTTTGACACTGGGAGTTTTAAAAATGACTGAGTTTATCCAGGAAGAGGGAAGAGGCACAGGGGCTGCTACTTTGTGCATGTGACAGTCTGTGAGTTTTAAAATGTCTGAGTGAATCCAGTAAGAGGGAAGAAGCAGAGGGGCTGGTAGTGTGTGCATGTGACAGGCTGTGAGTTTTAAAAATGACTGAGTGAACCCAGGAAGGGGGAAGAGGCAGAGGGGATGGAGGTGTGTGCATGTGACAGGCTGTCAGTTTTAAAAAGGTCTGAATAAATCCAGTAAGAGGGAAGAGGCAGAGGGGCTGGTAGTGTGTGCATGTGACAGGCTGTGAGTTTTAAAAATGTCTGAGTGTATCCAGGAAGAGGGAAGAGGCAGAGGGGCTGGAGTTGTGTGCGTTTGACAGGCTGTCAGTTTTAAAAATGTCTTAGTGTATCCAGGAAGAGTGAAGAGGCAGAGGGGCTGGAGGTTTGTGCGTGTGACAGGCTGTGAGTTTTATAAATATCTGAGTGAACCCAGGAAGGAGGAAGAGGCAGAGGTGCAGGAAGTTTGTCCGTGTGACAGTCTGTGAGTTTTTAAAATGTCTGAGGGTATCCAGGAAGAGGGAAGAGGCAGAGGGGCTGGAGGTGTGTGCATGTGACAGGCTGTCAGTTTTAAATATGTCTGAGTGTATCCAGGAAGAGGGAAGAGGCAGAGGGGATGAAAGTGTGTCCGTTTGACACTGTGAGTTTTAAAAATGACTGAGTTTATCCAGGAAGAGGGAAGAGGCAGAGGGGCTGCTACTTTGTGCATGTGACAGTCTGTGAGTTTTAAAATGTCTGAGTGAATCCAGTAAGAGGGAAGAAGCAGAGGGGCTGGTAGTGTGTGCATGTAACAGGCTGTGAGTTTTAAAAATGACTGAGTGAATCCAGGAAGAGGGAAGAGGCAGAGGGGCTGGAAGTTTCTGCGTGTGACAGGCTGTGAGTTTTATAAATGTCTAAGTGAACCCAGGAAGGGGGAAGAGGCAGAGGGGCAGGAAGTATGTGCGTGTGACAGTCTGTGAGTTTTTAAAATGTCTGAGGGTATCCAGGAAGAGGGAAGAGGCAGAGGGGCTGGAGGTGTGTGCATGTGACAGGCTGTCAGTTTTAAAAAGGTCTGAATAAATCCAGTAAGAGGGAAGAGGTAGAGGGGCTGGTAGTGTGTGCATGCGACAGGCTGTGAGTTTTAAAAATGTCTGAGTGTATCCAGGAAGAGGGAAGAGGCAGAGGGGCTGGAGTTGTGTGCATGTGACAGGCTGTCAGTTTTAAAAATGTCTTAGTGTATCCAGGAAGAGTGAAGAGGCAGAGGGGCTGGAAGTTTGTGCGTGTGACAGGCTGTGATTTTATAAATGTCTGAGTGAACCCAGGAAGGGGGAAGAGGCAGAGGGGCAGGAAGTTTGTGCGTGTGACAGTCTTTGAGTTTTTAAAATGTCTGAGGGTATCCAGGAAGAGGGAAGAGGCAGAGGGGCTGAAAATGTGTGCATGTGACAGTATGTGAGTTTTAAAAATGACTGAGTGTATCCAGGAAGAGGGAAGAGGCAGAGGGGCTGGAGGTGTGTGCATGTGACAGGCTGTCAGTTTTAAAAATGTCTTAGTGTATCCAGGAAGAGGGAAGAGGCAGAGGGGCTGAAAGTGTGTCCGTTTGACACTGTGAGTTTTAAAAATGACTGAGTGTATCCAAAAAGAGGGAAGGGGCAGAGGGGCTGGAAGTGTGTGCATGTGACAGGCTGTCAGTTTTAGAAATGTCTGAGTGTATCCAGGAAGAGGGAAGAGGCAGAGGGGCTGCTACTTTGTGCATGTGACAGTCTGTGAGTTTTAATATGTCGGAGTGAATCCAGTAAGAGGGAAGAAGCAGAGGGGCTGGTAGTGTGTGCATGTGACAGGCTGTGAGTTTTAAAAATGACTGAGTGAATCCAGGAAGAGTGAAGAGGCAGAGGGGCTGGAAGTTTCTGCGTGTGACAGGCTGTGAGTTTTATAAATGTCTAAGTGAACCCAGGAAGGGGGAAGAGGCAGAGTTGCTGAAAGTATTTTCGTGTGACAGTCTGTGAGTTTTAAAAATGTCTGAGTGAACCCAGGAAGGGGGAAGAGGCAGAGGGGATGGAGGTGTGTGCATGTGACAGGCTGTCAGTTTTAAAAAGGTCTGAATAAATCCAGTAAGAGGGAAGAGGCAGAGGGGCTGGTAGTGTGTGCATGTGACAGGCTGTGAGTTTTAAAAATGTCTGAGTGTATCCAGGAAGAGGGAAGAGGCAGAGGGGCTGGAGTTAGGTGCGTGTGACAGGCTGTCAGTTTTAAAAATGTCTTAGTGTATCCAGGAAGAGTGAAGAGGCAGAGGGGCTGGAGGTTTGTCCGTGTGACAGTCTGTGAGTTTTATAAATATCTGAGTGAACCCAGGAAGGAGGAAGAGGCAGAGGGGCAGGAAGTTTGTGCGTGTGACAGTCTGTGAGTTTTAAAAATGTCTGAGTGAACCCAGGAAGGGGGAAGAGGCAGAGGGGATGGAGGTGTGTGCATGTGACAGGCTGACAGTTTTAAAAAGGTCTGAATAAATCCAGTAAGAGGGAAGAGGCAGAGGGGCTGGTAGTGTGTGCATGTGACAGTCTGTGAGTTTTTAAAATGTCTGAGTGTATCCAGGAAGAGGGAAGAGGCAGAGGGGCTGGAGGTGTGTGCATGTGACAGGCTGTCAGTTTTAAATATGTCTGAGTGTATCCAGGAAGAGGGAAGAGGCAGAGGGGATGAAAGTGTGTCCGTTTGACACTGTGAGTTTTAAAAATGACTGAGTTTATCCAGGAAGAGGGAAGAGGCAGAGGGGCTGCTACTTTGTGCATGTGACAGTCTGTGAGTTTTAAAATGTCTGAGTGAATCCAGTAAGAGGGAAGAAGCAGAGGGGCTGGTAGTGTGTGCATGTGACAGGCTGTGAGTTTTAAAAATAACTGAGTGAATCCAGGAAGAGGGAAGAGGCAGAGTTGCTGAAAGTATTTTCGTGTGACAGTCTGTGAGTTTTAAAAATGTCTGAGTGAACCCAGGAAGGGGGAAGAGGCAGAGGGGATGGAGGTGTGTGCATGTGACAGGCTGTGAGTTTTATAAATGTCTAAGTGAACCCAGGAAGGGGGAAGAGGCAGAGTTGCTGAAAGTATTTTCGTGTGACAGTCTGTGAGTTTTAAAAATGTCTGAGTGAACCCAGGAAGGGGGAAGAGGCAGAGGGGATGGAGGTGTGTGCATGTGACAGGCTGTCAGTTTTAAAAAGGTCTGAATAAATCCAGTAAGAGGGAAGAGGCAGAGGGGCTGGTAGTGTGTGCATGTGACAGGCTGTGAGTTTTAAAAATGTCTGAGTGTATCCAGGAAGAGGGAAGAGGCAGAGGGGCTGGAGTTAGGTGCGTGTGACAGGCTGTCAGTTTTAAAAATGTCTTAGTGTATCCAGGAAGAGTGAAGAGGCAGAGGGGCTGGAGGTTTGTCCGTGTGACAGTCTGTGAGTTTTATAAATATCTGAGTGAACCCAGGAAGGAGGAAGAGGCAGAGGGGCAGGAAGTTTGTGCGTGTGACAGTCTGTGAGTTTTTAAAATGTCTGAGGGTATCCAGGAAGAGGGAAGAGGCAGAGTGGCTGGAGGTGTGTGCATGTGACAGGCTGTCAGTTTTAAATATGTCTGAGTGTATCCAGGAAGAGGGAAGAGGCAGAGGGGATGAAAGTGTGTCCGTTTGACACTGTGAGTTTTAAAAATGACTGAGTTTATCCAGGAAGAGGGAAGAGGCAGAGGGGCTGCTACTTTGTGCATGTGACAGTCTGTGAGTTTTAAAATGTCTGAGTGAATCCAGTAAGAGGGAAGAAGCAGAGGGGCTGGTAGTGTGTGCATGTGACAGGCTGTGAGTTTTAAAAATGACTGAGTGAATCCAGGAAGAGGGAAGAGGCAGAGGGGCTGAAACTGTGTCCGTTTGACACTGTGAGTTTTAAAAATGACTGAGTTTATCCAGGAAGAGGGAAGAGGCAGAGGGGCTGCTACTTTGTGCATGTGACAGTCTGTGAGTTTTAATATGTCTGAGTGAATCCAGTAAGAGGGAAGAAGCAGAGGGGCTGGTAGTGTGTACATGTGACAGGCTGTGAGTTTTAAAAATGACTGAGTGAATCCAGAAAGAGTGAAGAGGCAGAGGGGCTGGAAGTTTCTGCGTGTGACAGGCTGTGAGTTTTATAAATGTGTAAGTGAACCCAGGAAGTGGGAAGAGGCAGAGGGGCAGGAAGTATGTGCGTGTGACAGTCTGTGAGTTTTTAAAATGTCTGAGGGTATCCAGGAAGAGGGAAAAGGCAGAGGGGCTGGAGGTGTGTGCATGTGACAGGCTGTCAGTTTTAAAAAGGTCTGAATAAATCCAGTAAGAGGGAAGAGGTAGAGGGGCTGGTAGTGTGTGTATGTGACAGGCTGTGAGTTTTAAAAATGTCTGAGTGTATCCAGGAAGAGGGAAGAGGCAGAGGGGCTGGAGTTGTGTGCATGTGACAGGCTGTCAGTTTTAGAAATGTCTGAGTGTATCCAGGAAGAGGGAAGATGCAGAGGGGCTGAAAGTATTTTCGTGTGACAGTCTGTGAGTTTTAAAAATGTCTGAGTGAACCCAGGAAGGGGGAAGAGGCAGAGGGGCTGGAGGTGTGTGCATGTGACAGGCTGTCAGTTTTAAATATGTCTGAGTGTATCCAGGAAGAGGGAAGAGGCAGAGGGGATGAAAGTGTGTCCGTTTGACACTGTGAGTTTTAAAAATGACTGAGTTTATCCAGGAAGAGGGAAGAGGCAGAGGGGCTGCTACTTTGTGCATGTGACAGTCTGTGAGTTTTAAAATGTCTGAGTGAATCCAGTAAGAGGGAAGAAGCAGAGGGGCTGGTAGTGTGTGCATGTGACAGGCTGTGAGTTTTAAAAATAACTGAGTGAATCCAGGAAGAGGGAAGAGGCAGAGGGGCTGAAACTGTGTCCGTTTGACACTGTGAGTTTTAAAAATGACTGAGTTTATCCAGGAAGAGGGAAGAGGCAGAGGGGCTGCTACTTTGTTCGTGTGACAGTCTATGAGTTTTTAAAATGTCTGAGGGTATCCAGGAAGAGGGAAGAGGCAGAGGGGCTGGAGGTGTGTGCATATGACAGGCTGTCAGTTTTAAAAATGTCTGAATAAATCCAGTAAGAGGGAAGAGGTAGAGGGGCTGGTAGTGTGTGCATGTGACAGGCTGTCAGTTTTAGAAATGTCTGAGTGTATCCAGGAAGAGGGAAGATGCAGAGGGGCTGAAAGTATTTTCGTGTGACAGTCTGTGAGTTTTAAAAATGTCTGAGTGAACCCAGGAAGGGGGAAGAGGCAGAGGGGATGGAGGTGTGTGCATGTGACAGGCTGTCAGTTTTAAAAAGGTCTGAATAAATCCAGTAAGAGGGAAGAGGCAGAGGGGCTGGTAGTGTGTGCATGTGACAGTCTGTGAGTTTTTAAAATGTCTGAGTGTATCCAGGAAGAGGGAAGAGGCAGAGGGGCTGGAGGTGTGTGCATGTGACAGGCTGTCAGTTTTAAATATGTCTGAGTGTATCCAGGAAGAGGGAAGAGGCAGAGGGGATGAAAGTGTGTCCGTTTGACACTGTGAGTTTTAAAAATGACTGAGTTTATCCAGGAAGAGGGAAGAGGCAGAGGGGATGCTACTTTGTGCATGTGACAGTCTGTGAGTTTTAAAATGTCTGAGTGAATCCAGTAAGAGGGAAGAAGCAGAGGGGCTGGTAGTGTGTGCATGTGACAGGCTGTGAGTTTTAAAAATAACTGAGTGAATCCAGGAAGAGGGAAGAGGCAGAGGGGCTGAAACTGTGTCCGTTTGACACTGTGAGTTTTAAAAATGACTGAGTTTATCCAGGAAGAGGGAAGAGGCAGAGGGGCTGCTACTTTGTTCGTGTGACAGTCTGTGAGTTTTTAAAATGTCTGAGGGTATCCAGGAAGAGGGAAGAGGCAGAGGGGCTGGAGGTGTGTGCATGTGACAGGCTGTCAGTTTTAAAAATGTCTGAATAAATCCAGTAAGAGGGAAGAGGTAGAGGGGCTGGTAGTGTGTGCATGTGACAGGCTGTGAGTTTTAAAAATGTCTGAGTGTATCCAGGAAGAGGGAAGAGGCAGAGGGGCTGGAGTTGTGTGCATGTGACAGGCTGTCAGTTTTAAAAATGTCTTAGTGTATCCAGGAAGAGGGAAGAGTCAGAGGGGCTGGAAGTTTGTGCGTCTGACAGTCTGTGAGTTTTTAAAATGTCTGAGGGTATACAGGAAGAGGGAAGAGGAAGAGGGGCTGGAAGTTTGTGCGTGTGACAGGCTGTGAGTTTTATAAATGTCTGAGTGAACCCAGGAAGAGGGAAGAGGCAGAGGGGCTGAAAATGTGTGCATGTGACAGTATGTGAGTTTTAAAAATGACTGAGTGTATCCAGGAAGAGGGAAGATGCAGAGGGGCTGGAGGTGTGTGCATGTGACAGGCTGTCAGTTTTAAAAAGGTCTGAATAAATCCAGTATGAGGGAAGAGGTAGAGGGGCTGGTAGTGTTTGCATGTGACAGGCTGTGAGTTTTAAAAATGTCTGAGTGTATCCAGGAAGAGGGAAGAGGCAGAGGGGCTGGAGTTGTGTGCATGTGACAGGCTGTCAGTTTTAAAAATGTCTTAGTGTATCCAGGAAGAGTGAAGAGCCATAGGGGCTGGAAGTTTGTTCGTGTGACAGGCTGTGAGTTTTATAAATGTCTGAGTGAACGCAGGAAGGGGGAAGAGGCAGAGGGGCAAGAAGTTTGTGCGTGTGACAGTCTGTGAGTTTTTTAAATGTCTGAGGGAATCCAAAAGCGGGAAGAGGTAGAGGGGATGGAGGTGTGTGCATGGGACTGGCTGTCAGTTTTAAAAATGTCTGAGTGTATACAGGAAGGGGGAAGAGTCAGAGGGGCTGAAAGTGTGCCCGTTTGACATTGTGAGTTTTGAAAATGACTGAGTGAATCCAGGAAGAGGGAAGAGGCAGAGGGGCTGAAACTGTGTCCGTTTGACACTGTGAGTTTTAAAAATGACTGAGTGAATCCAGGAAGAGGGAAGAGGCAGAGGGGCTGGAGTTCTGTGCATGTGACAGGCTGTGAGTTTTAAAAATGACTGAGTGTATCCAGGAAGAGGGAAGATGCAGAGGGGCTGGAGGTGTGTGCATGTGACAGGCTGTCAGTTTTAAAAATGTCTGAGTGTATCCAGGAAGAGGGAAGAGGCAGAGGGGATGGAGGTGTGTGCATGTGACAGGCTGTCAGTTTTAAAAATGTCTTAGTGTATCCAGGAAGAGGGAAGAGTCAGAGGGGCTGGAAGTTTGTGCGTCTGACAGTCTGTGAGTTTTTAAAATGTCTGAGGGTATACAGGAAGAGGGAAGAGGCAGAGGGGCTGGAAGTGTGTGCATGTGACAGTCTGTGAGTTTTAAAAAAGTCTGAGGGAATCCAAAAGCGGGAAGAGGTAGAGGGGATGGAGGTGTGTGCATGGGACTGGCTGTCAGTTGTAAAAAGGTCTGAATAAATCCAGTAAGAGGGAAGAGGCAGAGGGGATGGTAGTGTGTGCATGTGACAGGCTGTGAGTTTAAAAAATGTCTGAGTGAATCCAGGAAGATGGAATAGGCAGAGGGGCTGGAAGTGTGTGCATGTGACAGTATGTGAGTTTTGAAAAGGTCTGAGGGAATCCAGAAGGGGGAAGAGGCAGAGGGGATGGAGGTGTGTGCATGGGACTGGCTGTCAGTTTTAAAAATGTCTGAGTGTATCCAGGAAGGGGGAAGAGGCAGAGGGGCTGAAAGTGTGCCCGTTTGACATTGTGAGTTTTGAAAATGACTGAGTGAATCCAGGAAGAGGGAAGAGGCAGAGGGGCTGAAACTGTGTCCGTTTGACAATGTGAGTTTTAAAAATGACTGAGTTTATACAGGAAGAGGGAAGAGGCAGAGGGGCTGCTACTTTGTGCATGTGACAGTCTGTGAGTTTTAAAATGTCTGAGTGAATCCAGTAAGAGGGAAGAAGCAGAGGGGCTTGTAGTGTGTGCATGTGACAGGCTGTGAGTTTTTAAAATGTCTGAGTGTATCCAAAAATAGGGAAGATGCAGAGGGGCTGAAAGTATTTGCATGTGACAGTCTGTGAGTTTTAAAAATGTCTGAGTGAACCCAGGAAGGGGGAAGAGGCAGAGGGGCAGGAAGTATGTGTGTGTGACAGTCTGTGAGTTTTTAAAATGTCTGAGTGTATGCAGGAAGAGGGAAGAGTTAGAGGGGCTGGAAGTTTGTGCGTCTGACAGTCTGTGAGTTTTTAAAATGTCTGAGGGTATCCAGGAAGAGGGAAGAGGCAGAGGGGCTGGAGGTGTGTGCATGTGACAGGCTGTCATTTTTAAAAATGTCTTAGTGTATCCAGGAAGAGGGAAGAGTCAGAGGGGCTGGAAGTTTGTGCGTCTGACAGTCTGTGAGTTTTTAAAATGTCTGAGGGTTTACAGGAAGAGGGAAGAGGCAGAGGGGCTGGAAGTGTGTGCATGTGACAGTCTGTGAGTTTTAAAAAAGTCTGAGGGAATCCAAAAGCGGGAAGAGGTAGAGGGGATGGAGGTGTGTGCATGGGACTGGCTGTCAGTTGTAAAAAGGTCTGAATAAATCCAGTAAGAGGGAAGAGGCAGAGGGGCTGGTAGTGTGTGCATGTGACAGGCTGTGAGTTTTAAAAATGACTGAGTGAATCCAGGAAGATGGAATAGGCAGAGAGGCTGGAAGTGTGTGCGTGTGATAGGATGTGAGTTTAAAAAATGTCTGAGTGAATCCAGGAAGAGTGAAAAGGCAGAGGGGCTGGAAGTTTGTGCGTGTGACAGGCTGTCAGTTTTCAAATTGTCTGAGTGTATCCAGGAAGGGGGAAGAGTGAGAGGGGCTGGAAGTTTGTGCGTCTGACAGTCTGTGAGTTTTTAAAATGTCTGAGGGTATACACGAAGACGGAAGAGGCAGAGGGGCTGGAAGTGTGTGCATGTGACAGTATGTGAGTTTTGAAAAGGTCTGAGGGAATCCAGAAGGGGGAAGAGCCAGAGGGGATGGAGGTGTATGCATGGGACTGGCTGTCAGTTTTAAAAATGTCTGAGTGTATCCAGGAAGGGGGAAGAGGCAGAGGGGCTGAAAGTGTGCCCGTTTGACATTGTGAGTTTTGAAAATGACTGAGTGAATCCAGGAAGAGGGAAGAGGCAGAGGGGCTGAAACTGTGTCCGTTTGACACTGTGAGTTTTAAAAATGACTGAGTGAATCCAGTAAGAGGGAAGAAGCAGAGGGGCTTGTAGTGTGAGCATGTGACAGGCTGTGAGTTTTTAAAATGTCTGAGTGTATCCAAAAAGAGGGAAGATGCAGAGGGGCTGAAAGTATTTGCATGTGACAGTCTGTGAGTTTTAAAAATGTCTGAGTGAACCCAGGAAGGGGGAAGAGGCAGAGGGGCAGGAAGTATGTGTGTGTGACAGTCTGTGAGTTTTTAAAATGTCTGAGTGTATCCAAAAAGAGGGAAGATGCAGAGGGGCTGAAAGTATTTGCATGTGACAGTCTGTGAGTTTTAAAAATGTCTGAGTGAACCCAGGAAGGGGGAAGAGGCAGAGGGGCAGGAAGTATGTGTGTGTGACAGTCTGTGAGTTTTTAAAATGTCTGAGTGTATGCAGGAAGAGGGAAGAGTTAGAGGGGCTGGAAGTTTGTGCGTCTGACAGTCTGTGAGTTTTTAAAATGTCTGAGGGTATCCAGGAAGAGGGAAGAGGCAGAGGGGCTGGAGGTTTGTGCATGTGACAGGCTGTCAGTTTTAAAAATATCTTAGTGTATCCAGGAAGAGGGAATAGGCAGAGGGGCTGGAAGTGTGTGCATGTGACAGTCTGTGAGTTTTAAAAAGGTCTGAGGGAATCCAGAAGGGGGAAGAGGCAGAGGGGATGGAGGTGTGTGCATGGGACTGGCTGTCAGTTTTAAAAATGTCTGAATGAATCCAGTAAGAGGGAAGAGGCAGAGGGGCTGGTAGTGTGTGCATGTGACAGGCTGTGAGTTTTAAAAATGACTGAGTGTATCCAGGAAGAGGGAAGATGCAGAGGGGCTGGAGGTGTGTGCATGTGACAGGCTGTCAGTTTTAAAAATGTCTGAGTGTATCCAGGAAGAGGGAAGAGGCAGAGGGGTTGGAGGTGTGTGCATGTGACAGGCTGTCAGTTTTAAAAATATCTTAGTGTATCCAGGAAGAGGGAAGAGTCAGAGGGGCTGGAAGTTTCTGCATCTGACAGTCTGTGAGTTTTAAAAATGTCTGAGGGAATCCAGAAGGGGGAAGAGGGAGAGGGGATGGAGGTGTGTGCATGGGACTGGCTGTCAGTTTTAAAAAGGTCTGAATAAATCCAGTAACAGGGAAGAAGCAGAGGGGCTGGTAGTGTGTGCGTGTGATAGGATGTGAGTTTAAAAAATGTCTGAGTGAATCCAGGAAGAGTGAAGAGGCAGAGGGGCTGGAAGTTTGTGCGTGTGACAGGCTGTCAGTTTTAAAATTGTCTGAGTGTATCCAGGAAGGGGGAAGAGTGAGAGGGGCTGGAAGTTTGTGCGTCTGACAGTCTGTGAGTTTTTAAAATGTCTGAGGGTATACACGAAGAGGGAAGAGGCAGAGGGGCTGGAAGTGTGTGCATGTGACAGTCTGTGAGTTTTGAAAAGGTCTGAGGGAATCCAGAAGGGGGAAGAGGCAGAGGGGATGGAGGTGTGTGCATGGGACTGGCTGTCAGTTTTAAAAATGTCTGAGTGTATCCAGGAAGGGGGAAGAGGCAGAGGGGCTGAAAGTGTGCCCGTTTGACATTGTGAGTTTTGAAAATGACTGAGTGAAGCCAGGAAGAGGGAAGAGGCAGAGGGGCTGAAACTGTGTCCGTTTGACACTGTGAGTTTTAAAAATGACTGAGTTTATACAGGAAGAGGGAAGAGGCAGAGGGGCTGCTACTTTGTGCATGTGACAGTCTGTGAGTTTTAAAATGTCTGAGTGAATCCAGTAAGAGGGAAGAAGCAGAGGGGCTTGTAGTGTGTGCATGTGACAGGCTGTGAGTTTTTAAAATGTCTGAGTGTATCCAAAAAGAGGGAAGATGCAGAGGGGCTGAAAGTATTTGCATGTGACAGTCTGTGAGTTTTAAAAATGTCTGAGTGAACCCAGGAAGGGGGAAGAGGCAGAGGGGCAGGAAGTATGTGTGTGTGACAGTCTGTGAGTTTTTAAAATGTCTGAGTGTATGCAGGAAGAGGGAAGAGTTAGAGGGGCTGGAAGTTTGTGCGTCTGACAGTCTGTGAGTTTTTAAAATGTCTGAGGGTATCCAGGAAGAGGGAAGAGGCAGAGGGGCTGGAGGTGTGTGCATGTGACAGGCTGTCAGTTTTAAAAATATCATAGTGTATCCAGGAAGAGGGAAGAGGCAGAGGGGCTGGAAGTGTGTGCATGTGACAGTCTGTGAGTTTTAAAAAGGTCTGAGGGAATCCAGAAGGGGGAAGAGGCAGAGGGGATGGAGGTGTGTGCATGGGACTGGCTGTCAGTTTTAAAAATGTCTGAATGAATCCAGTAAGAGGGAAGAGGCAGAGGGGCTGGTAGTGTGTGCATGTGACAGGCTGTGAGTTTTAAAAATGACTGAGTGTATCCAGGAAGAGGGAAGATGCAGAGGGGCTGGAGGTGTGTGCATGTGACAGGCTGTCAGTTTTAAAAATGTCTGAGTGTATCCAGGAAGAGGGAAGAGGCAGAGGGGCTGGAGGTGTGTGCATGTGACAGGCTGTCAGTTTTAAAAATATCTTAGTGTATCCAGGAAGAGGGAAGAGTCAGAGGGGCTGGAAGTTTGTGCGTCTGACAGTCTGTGAGTTTTAAAAATGTCTGAGGGTATACAGGAAGAGGGAAGAGGAAGAGGGGCTGGAAGTGTGTGCATGTGACAGTCTGTGAGTTTTAAAAAGGTCTGAGGGAATCCAGAAGGGGGAAGAGGGAGAGGGGATGGAGGTGTGTGCATGGGACTGGCTGTCAGTTTTAAAAAGGTCTGAATAAATCCAGTAAGAGGGAAGAGGCAGAGGGGCTGGTAGTGTGTGCGTGTGATAGGATGTGAGTTTAAAAAATGTCTGAGTGAATCCAGGAAGAGTGAAGAGGCAGAGGGGCTGGAAGTTTGTGCGTGTGACAGGCTGTCAGTTTTAAAATTGTCTGAGTGTATCCAGGAAGGGGGAAGAGTGAGAGGGGCTGGAAGTTTGTGCGTCTGACAGTCTGTGAGTTTTTAAAATGTCTGAGGGTATACATGAAGAGGGAAGAGGCAGAGGGGCTGGAAGTGTGTGCATGTGACAGTCTGTGAGTTTTGAAAAGGTCTGAGGGAATCCAGAAGGGGGAAGAGGCAGAGGGGATGGAGGTGTGTGCATGGGACTGGCTGTCAGTTTTAAAAATGTCTGAGTGTATCCAGGAAGGGGGAAGAGGCAGAGGGGCTGAAAGTGTGCCCGTTTGACATTGTGAGTTTTGAAAATGACTGAGTGAAGCCAGGAAGAGGGAAGAGGCAGAGGGGCTGAAACTGTGTCCGTTTGACACTGTGAGTTTTAAAAATGACTGAGTTTATACAGGAAGAGGGAAGAGGCAGAGGGGCTGCTACTTTTTGCATGTGACAGTCTGTGAGTTTTAAAAATGTCTGAGTGAATCCAGTAAGAGGGAAGAAGCAGAGGGGCTTGTAGTGTGTGCATGTGACAGGCTGTGAGTTTTTAAAATGTCTGAGTGTATCCAAAACGAGGGAAGATGCAGAGGGGCTGAAAGTATTTGCATGTGACAGTCTGTGAGTTTTAAAAATGTCTGAGTGAACCCAGGAAGGGGGAAGAGGTAGAGGGGCAGGAAGTATGTGTGTGTGACAGTCTGTGAGTTTTTAAAATGTCTGAGTGTATGCAGGAAGAGGGAAGAGTTAGAGGGGCTGGAAGTTTGTGCGTCTGACAGTCTGTGAGTTTTTAAAATGTCTGAGGGTATCCAGGAAGAGGGAAGAGGCAGAGGGGCTGGAGGTGTGTGCATGTGACAGGCTGTCAGTTTTAAAAATATCATAGTGTATCCAGGAAGAGGGAAGAGGCAGAGGGGCTGGAAGTGTGTGCATGTGACAGGCTGTCAGTTTTAAAAATGTCTGAGTGTATCCAGGAAGAGGGAAGAGGCAGAGGGGCTGGAGGTGTGTGCATGTGACAGGCTGTCAGTTTAAAAAATGTCTGAGTGAATCCAGGAAGAGTGAAGAGGCAGAGGGGCTGGAAGTTTGTGCGTGTGACAGGGTGTCAGTTTTAAAATTGTCTGAGTCTATCCAGGAAGGGGGAAGAGGCAGAGGGGCTGAAAGTGTGTCCGTTTGACACTGAGTTTTAAAAATGACTGAGTGAAGCCAGGAAGAGGGAAGAGGCAGAGGGGCTGGAAGTATGTGCGTGTGACAGTCTGTGAGTTTTAAAAATGTCTGAGTGTATCCAGGAAGAGGGAAGAGGCAGAGGGGCTGAAAGTGTGTCCGTTTGACACTGAGTTTTAAAAATGACTGAGTGAAGCCAGGAAGAGGGAAGAGGCAGAGGGGCTGGAAGTGTGTGCATGTGACAGTCTGTGAGTTTTAAAAAGGTCTGAGGGAATCCAAAAGTGGGAAGAGGCAGAGGGGATGGAGGTGTGTGCATGGGACTGGCTGTCAGTTTTAAAAAGGTCTGAATAAATCCAGTAAGAGGGAAGAGGCAGAGGGGCTGGTAGTGTGTGCATGTGACAGGCTGTGAGTTTTAAAAATGACTGAGTGAATCCAGGAAGATGGAATAGGCAGAGAGGCTGGAAGTGTGTGCATGTGACAGGCTGTGAGTTTTAAAAATGACTGAGTGAATCCAGGAAGATGGAATAGGCAGAGAGGCTGGAAGTGTGTGCGTGTGACAGGCTGTCAGTTTTAAAATTGTCTAAGGGTATACAGGAAGAGGGAAGAGGCAGAGGGGCTGGAAGTGTGTGCATGTGACAGTCTATGAGTTTTAAAAAGGTCTGAGGGAATCCAGAAGGGGGAAGAGGCAGAGGGGATGGAGGTGTGTGCATGGGACTGGCTGTCAGTTTTAAAAATGTCTGAATGAATCCAGTAAGAGGGAAGAAGCAGAGGGGCTGGTAGTGTGTGCATGTGACAGGCTGTGAGTTTTAAAAATGACTGAGTGAATCCAGGAAGAGTGAAGAGGCAGAGGGGCTGGAAGTTTCTTCGTGTGACAGGCTGTGAGTTTTATAAATGTCTAAGTGAACCCAGGAAGGGGGAAGAGGCAGAGGGGCAGGAAGTATGGGCGTGTGACAGTCTGTGAGTTTTTAAAATGTCTGAGGGTATGCAGGAAGAGGGAAGAGGCAGAGGGGCTGAAAATGTGTACATGTGACAGTATGTGAGTTTTGAAAATGTCTGAGTGTATCCAGGAAGAGGCAAGAGGCAGAGGAGCTGGAGGTGTGTGCATGTGACAGGCTGTCAGTTTTAAAAATGTCTCAGTGTATCCAGGAAGAGGGAAGATGCAGAGGGGCTGAAAGTATTTGCGTGTGACAGTCTGTGAGTTTTAAAAATGTCTGAGTGAATCCAGAAAGGGGGAAGAGGCAGAGGGGCAGGAAGTATGTGCGTGTGACAGTCTGTGAGTTTTTAAAATGTCTGAGGGTATCCAGGAGGAGGGAAGAGGCAGAGGGGCTGCTAGTTTGTGCATGTGACAGTCTGTGAGGTTTAAAAATGTCTGAATGAATCCAGTAAGAGGGAAGAGGCAGAGGGGCTGGTACTGTGTGCATGTGACAGGCTGTGAGTTTTAAAAATGACTGAGTGTAGCCAGGAAGAGGGAAGATGCAGAGGGGCTGGAGGTGTGTGCATGTGACAGGCTGTCAGTTTTAAAAATGTCTCAGTGTATCCAGGAAGAGGGAAGATGCAGAGGGGCTGGAGGTGTGTGCATGTGACAGGCTGTCAGTGTTAAAAATATCTTAGTGTATCCAGGAAGAGGGAAGAGTCAGAGGGGCTGGAAGTTTGTGCGTCTGACAGTCTGTGAGTTTTTAAAATGTCTGAGGGTATACAGGAAGAGGGAAGAGGCAGAGGGGCTGGAAGTGTGTGCATGTGACAGTCTGTGAGTTTTAAAAATGTCTGAGTGTATCCAGGAAGAGGGAAGAGGCAGAGGGGATGGAGGTGTGTGCATGTGACAGGCTGTCAGTTTTAAAAATGTCTTAGTGTATCCAGGAGGAGGGAAGATGCAGAGGGGCTGGAGGTGTGTGCATGTGACAGTCTGTGAGTTTTAAAAATGTCTGAGTGAACCCAGGAAGAGGGAAGAGGCAGAGGGGATGGAGGTGTGTGCATGTGACAGGCTGTCAGTTTTAAAAATGTCTTAGTTTATCCAGGAAGAGGGAAGATGCAGAGGGGCTGGAGGTGTGTGCATGTGACAGGCTGTCAGTTTTAAAAATTTCTGAATGTATCCAGGAAGAGGGAAGATGCAGAGGGGCTGAAAGTATTTGCGTGTGACAGTCTGTGAGTTTAAAAAATGTCTGAGTGAATCCAGGAAGAGTGAAAAGGCAGAGGGGCTGGAAGTTTGTGCGTGTGACAGGCTGTCAGTTTTAAAATTGTCTGAGTGTATCCAGGAAGGGGGAAGAGTGAGAGGGGCTGGAAGTTTGTGCGTCTGACAGTCTGTGAGTTTTTAAAATGTCTGAGGGTATACAAGAAGAGGGAAGAGGCAGAGGGGCTGGAAGTGTGTGCATGTGACAGTCTGTGAGTTTTGAAAAGGTCTGAGGGAATCCAGAAGAGGGAAGAAGCAGAGGGGCTGGTAGTGTGTGCATGTGACAGGCTGTGAGTTTTAAAAATGACTGAGTGAATCCAGGAAGAGTGAAGAGGCAGAGGGGCTGGAAGTTTCTGCGTGTGATAGGCTGTGAGTTTTATAAATGTCTAAGTGAACCCAGGAAGGGGGAAGAGGCAGAGGGGCAGGAAGTATGTGCGTGTGACAGTATGTGAGTTTTGAAAATGTCTGAGTGTATCCAGGAAGAGGCAAGAGGCAGAGGAGCTGGAGGTGTGCGCATGTGACAGGCTGTCAGTTTTAAAAATGTCTGAGTGTATCCAGGAAGGGGGAAGAGGCAGAGGGGCTGAACGTGTGTCCGTTTGACACTGTGAGTTTTAAAAATGACTGAGTGAATCCAGGAAGAGGGAAGAGGCAGAGGGGCTGGTAGTGTGTGCATGTGACCGGCTGTGAGTTTTAAAAATGACTGAGTGTATCCAGGAAGAGGGAAGATGCAGAGGGGCTGGAGGTGTGTGCATATGACAGGCTGTCAGTTTTGAAAATGTCTGAGTGTATCCAGGAAGAGGGAAGATGCAGAGGGGTGAAAGTATTTGCGTGTGACAGTCTGTGAGTTTTAAAAATGTCTGAGTGAACCCAGGAAAGGGGAAGAGGGAGAGGGGCAGGAAGTATGTGCGTGTGACAGTCTGTGAGTTTTTAAAATGTTTGAGGGTATCCAGGGGGAGGGAAGAGGCAGAGGGGCTGCTAGTTTGTGCATGTGACAGGCTGTGAGTTTTAAAAATGACTGAGTGTATCCAGGAGGAGGAAAGATGCAGAGGGGCTTTAGGTGTGTGCATGTGACAGGCTGTCAGTTTTAAAAATGTCTTAGTGTATCCAGGAAGAGGGAAGAGACAGAGGGGCTGGAGGTGTGTGCATGTGACAGGCTGTCAGTTTTAAAAATGACTGAGTGTATCCAGGAAGAGTGAAGAGGCAGAGGGGCTGGAAGTTTGTGCGTATGACAGGCTGTCAGTTTTAAAATTGTCTGAGTGTATCCAGGAAGGGGGAAGAGTCAGAGGGGCTGGAAGTTTGTGCGTCTGACAGTCTGTGAGTTTTTAAAATGTCTGAGGGTATACAGGAAGAGGGAAGAGGCAGAGGGGCTGGAAGTGTGTGCATGTGACAGTCTGTGAGTTTTAAAAAGGTCTGAGGGAATCCAGAAGGGGGAAGAGGCAGAGGGGATGGAGGTGTGTGCATGGGACTGGCTGTCAGTTTTAAAAATGTCTGAATGAATCCAGTAAGAGGGAAGAGGCAGAGGGGCTGGTAGTGTGTGCATGTGACAGGCTGTGAGTTTTAAAAATGACTGAGAGAATCCAGAAGGGGGAAGAGGCAGAGGGGATGGAGGTGTGTGCATGGGACTGGCTGTGAGTTTTGAAAATGTCTGAGTGTATCCAGGAAGAGGCAAGAGGCAGAGGAGCTGGAGGTGTGTGCATGTGACAGGCTGTCAGTTTTAAAAATGTCTGAGTGTATCCAGGAAGGGGGAAGAGGCAGAGGGGCTGAACGTGTGTCCGTTTGACACTGTGAGTTTTAAAAATGACTGAGTGAATCCAGGAAGAGGGAAGAGGCAGAGGGGCTGGTAGTGTGTGCATGTGACCGGCTGTGAGTTTTAAAAATGACTGAGTGAATCCAGGAAGAGGGAAGAGGCAGAGGGGCTGGTAGTGTGTGCATGTGACCGGCTGTCAGTTTTAAAAATGTCTGAGTGTATCCAGGAAGAGGGAAGATGCAGAGGGGCTGAAAGTATTTGCGTGTGACAGTCTGTGAGTTTTAAAAATATCTTAGTGTATCCAGGAAGAGGGAAGAGTCAGAGGGGCTAGAAGTTTGTGCGTCTGAGAGTCTGTGTGTTTTTAAAATGTCTGAGGGTATACAGGAAGAGGGAAGAGGCAGAGGGGCTGGAAGTGTGTGCATGTGACAGTCTGTGAGATTTAAAAAGGTCTGAGGGAATCCAAAAGCGGGAAGAGGCAGAGTGGATGGAGGTGTGTGCATGGGACTGGCTGTCAGTTTTTAAAACGTCTGAATAAATCCAGTAAGAGGGAAGAGGCAGAGGGGCTGGTGGTGTGTGCATGTGACAGGCTGTGAGTTTTAAAAATGACTGAGTGAATCCAGGAAGATGGAATAGGCAGAGAGGCTGGAAGTGTGTGCGTGTGATAGGATGTGAGTTTAAAAAATGTCTGAGTGAATCCAGGAAGAGTGAAGAGGCAGAGGGGCTGGAAGTGTGTGCATGTGACAGTATGTGAGTTTTAAAAATGTCTGAGTGAATCCAGGAAGAGTGAAGAGGCAGAGGGGCTGGAAGTTTATGCGTGTGACAGGCTGTCAGTTTTAAAATTGTCTGAGTGTATCCAGGAAGGGGGAAGAGTCAGAGGGGCTGGAAGTTTGTGCGTCTGACAGTTTGTGAGTTTTGAAAATGTCTGAGGGTATACAGGAAGAGGGAAGAGGCAGAGGGGCTGGAAGTGTGTGCATGTGACAGTCTGTGAGTTTTAAAAAGGTCTGAGGGAATCCAGAAGGGGGAAGAGGCAGAGGGGATGGAGGTGTGTGCATGGGACTGGCTGTCAGTTTTAAAAATGTCTGAATGAATCCAGTAAGAGGGAAGAGGCAGAGGGGCTGGTAGTGTGTGCATGTGACAGGCTGTGAGTTTTAAAAATGACTGAGTGTATCCAGGAAGAGGGAAGATGCAGAGGGGCTGGAGGTGTGTGCATGTGACAGGCTGTCAATTTTAAAAATGTCTGAGTGTATCCAGGAAGAGGGAAGAGGCAGAGGGGCTGGAGGTCTGTGCATGTGACAGGCTGTCAGTTTTAAAAATATCTTAGTGTATCCAGGAAGAGGGAAGAGTCAGAGGGGCTGGAAGTTTGTGCGTCTGACAGTCTGTGAGTTTTTAAAATGTCTGAGGGTATACAGGAAGAGGGAAGAGGAAGAGGGGCTGGAAGTGTGTGCATGTGACAGTCTGTGAGTTTTAAAAAGGTCTGAGGGAATCCAGAAGGGGGAAGAGGGAGAGGGGATGGAGGTGTGTGCATGGGACTGGCTGTCAGTTTTAAAAAGGTCTGAATAAATCCAGTAAGAGGGAAGAGGCAGAGGGGCTGGTAGTGTGTGAATGTGACAGGCTGTGAGTTTTAAAAATGACTGAGTGAATCCAGGAAGAGGGAAGAGGCCGAGGGGCAGGAAGTTTGTGCGTGTGACAGGCTGTCAGTTTTAAAATTGTCTTAGTGTATCCAGGAAGAGTTAAGAGGCAGAGGGGCTGGAGGTTTGTGCGTCTGACAGGCTGTGAGCTTTATAAATGTCTGAGTGAACCCAGGAAGGGGGAAGAGGCAGAGGGGCAGGAAGTTTGTTCGTGTGACAGTCTGTGAGTTTTTAAAATGTCTGAGGGTATCCAGGAAGAGGGAAGAGGCAGAGGGGCTGGAGGTGTGTACATGTGACAGTCTGTGAGTTTTAAAAATGTCTGAGTGTATCCAGGAAGGGGGAAGAGGCAGAGGGGCTGAAAGTGTGTCCCTTTGACATTGTGAGTTTTAAAAATGACTGAGTGAATCCAGGAAGAGGGAAGAGGCAGAGGGGCTGAAAGTGTGTCCCTTTGACATTGTGAGTTTCAAAAATGACTGAGTGAATCCAGGAAGAGGGAAGAGTCAGAGGGGCTGGAAGTTTGTGCGTCTGACAGTTTGTGAGTTTTGAAAATGTCTGAGGGAATCCAGAAGGGGGAAGAGGGAGAGGGGATGGAGGTGTGTGCATGGGACTGGCTGTCAGTTTTAAAAAGGTCTGAATAAATCCAGTAAGAGGGAAGAGGCAGAGAGGCTGGAAGTGTGTGCGTGTGATAGGATGTGAGTTTAAAAAATGTCTGAGTGAATCCAGGAAGAGTGAAGAGGCAGAGGGGCTGGAAGTTTGTGCGTGTGACAGGGTGTCAGTTTTAAAATTGTCAGAGTCTATCTTGTTAGGGGGAAGAGGCAGAGGGGCTGAAAGTGTGTCCGTTTGACACTGAGTTTTAAAAATGACTGAGTGAAGCCAGGAAGAGGGAAGAGGCAGAGGGGCTGGAAGTATTTGCGTGTGACAGTCTGTGAGTTTTTAAAATGTCTGAGGGTATCCAGGAAGAGGGAAGAGGCAGAGGGGCTGAAAGTGTGTCCGTTTGACACTGAGTTTTAAAAATGACTGAGTGAAGCCAGGAAGAGGGAAGAGGTAGAGGGGCTGGAAGTATGTTCGTGTGACAGTCTGTGAGTTTTAAAAATGACTGAGTTTATCCAGGAAGAGGGAAGAGGCAGAGGGGCTGCTACTTTGTGCATGTGACAGTCTGTGAGTTTTAAAAATGTCTGAGTGAACCCAGGAAGGGGGAAGAGGCAGAGGGGCAGGAAGTATGTGTGTGTGACAGTCTGTGAGTTTTTAAAATGTCTGAGTGTATCCAAAAAGAGGGAAGATGCAGAGGGGCTGAAAGTATTTGCATGTGACAGTCTGTGAGTTTTAAAAATGTCTGAGTGAACCCAGGAAGGGGGAAGAGGCAGAGGGGCAGGAAGTATGTGTGTGTGACAGTCTGTGAGTTTTTAAAATGTCTGAGTGTATGCAGGAAGAGGGAAGAGTTAGAGGGGCTGGAAGTTTGTGCGTCTGACAGTCTGTGAGTTTTTAATATGTCTGAGGGTATCCAGGAAGAGGGAAGAGGCAGAGGGGCTGGAGGTTTGTGCATGTGACAGGCTGTCAGTTTTAAAAATATCTTAGTGTATCCAGGAAGAGGGAATAGGCAGAGGGGCTGGAAGTGTGTGCATGTGACAGTCTGTGAGTTTTAAAAAGGTCTGAGGGAATCCAGAAGGGGGAAGAGGCAGAGGGGATGGAGGTGTGTGCATGGGACTGGCTGTCAGTTTTAAAAATGTCTGAATGAATCCAGTAAGAGGGAAGAGGCAGAGGGGCTGGTAGTGTGTGCATGTGACAGGCTGTGAGTTTTAAAAATAACTGAGTGTATCCAGGAAGAGGGAAGATGCAGAGGGGCTGGAGGTGTGTGCATGTGACAGGCTGTCAGTTTTAAAAATGTCTGAGTGTATCCAGGAAGAGGGAAGAGGCAGAGGGGCTGGAGGTGTGTGCATGTGACAGGCTGTCAGTTTTAAAAATATCTTAGTGTATCCAGGAAGAGGGAAGAGTCAGAGGGGCTGGAAGTTTCTGCATCTGACAGTCTGTGAGTTTTAAAAATGTCTGAGGGTATACAGGAAGAGGGAAGAGGAAGAGGGGCTGGAAGTGTGTGCATGTGACAGTCTGTGAGTTTTAAAAAGGTCTGAGGGAATCCAGAAGGGGGAAGAGGGAGAGGGGATGGAGGTGTGTGCATGGGACTGGCTGTCAGTTTTAAAAAGGTCTGAATAAATCCAGTAACAGGGAAGAAGCAGAGGGGCTGGTAGTGTGTGCGTGTGATAGGATGTGAGTTTAAAAAATGTCTGAGTGAATCCAGGAAGAGTGAAGAGGCAGAGGGGCTGGAAGTTTGTGCGTGTGACAGGCTGTCAGTTTTAAAATTGTCTGAGTGTATCCAGGAAGGGGGAAGAGTGAGAGGGGCTGGAAGTTTGTGCGTCTGACAGTCTGTGAGTTTTTAAAATGTCTGAGGGTATACACGAAGAGGGAAGAGGCAGAGGGGCTGGAAGTGTGTGCATGTGACAGTCTGTGAGTTTTGAAAAGGTCTGAGGGAATCCAGAAGGGGGAAGAGGCAGAGGGGATGGAGGTGTGTGCATGGGACTGGCTGTCAGTTTTAAAAATGTCTGAGTGTATCCAGGAAGGGGAAAGAGGCAGAGGGGCTGAAAGTGTGCCCGTTTGACATTGTGAGTTTTGAAAATGACTGAGTGAAGCCAGGAAGAGGGAAGAGGCAGAGGGGCTGAAACTGTGTCCGTTTGACACTGTGAGTTTTAAAAATGACTGAGTTTATACAGGAAGAGGGAAGAGGCAGAGGGGCTGCTACTTTGTGCATGTGACAGTCTGTGAGTTTTAAAATGTCTGAGTGAATCCAGTAAGAGGGAAGAAGCAGAGGGGCTTGTAGTGTGTGCATGTGACAGGCTGTGAGTTTTTAAAATGTCTGAGTGTATCCAAAAAGAGGGAAGATGCAGAGGGGCTGAAAGTATTTGCATGTGACAGTCTGTGAGTTTTAAAAATGTCTGAGTGAACCCAGGAAGGGGGAAGAGGCAGAGGGGCAGGAAGTATGTGTGTGTGACAGTCTGTGAGTTTTTAAAATGTCTGAGTGTATGCAGGAAGAGGGAAGAGTTAGAGGGGCTGGAAGTTTGTGCGTCTGACAGTCTGTGAGTTTTTAAAATGTCTGAGGGTATCCAGGAAGAGGGAAGAGGCAGAGGGGCTGGAGGTGTGTGCATGTGACAGGCTGTCAGTTTTAAAAATATCATAGTGTATCCAGGAAGAGGGAAGAGGCAGAGGGGCTGGAAGTGTGTGCATGTGACAGTCTGTGAGTTTTAAAAAGGTCTGAGGGAATCCAGAAGGGGGAAGAGGCAGAGGGGATGGAGGTGTGTGCATGGGACTGGCTGTCAGTTTTAAAAATGTCTGAATGAATCCAGTAAGAGGGAAGAGGCAGAGGGGCTGGTAGTGTGTGCATGTGACAGGCTGTGAGTTTTAAAAATGACTGAGTGTATCCAGGAAGAGGGAAGATGCAGAGGGGCTGGAGGTGTGTGCATGTGACAGGCTGTCAGTTTTAAAAATGTCTGAGTGTATCCAGGAAGAGGGAAGAGGCAGAGGGGCTGGAGGTGTGTGCATGTGACAGGCTGTCAGTTTAAAAAATGTCTGAGTGAATCCAGGAAGAGTGAAGAGGCAGAGGGGCTGGAAGTTTGTGCGTGTGACAGGGTGTCAGTTTTAAAATTGTCTGAGTCTATCCAGGAAGGGGGAAGAGGCAGAGGGGCTGAAAGTGTGTCCGTTTGACACTGAGTTTTAAAAATGACTGAGTGAAGCCAGGAAGAGGGAAGAGGCAGAGGGGCTGGAAGTATGTGCGTGTGACAGTCTGTGAGTTTTAAAAATGTCTGAGTGTATCCAGGAAGAGGGAAGAGGCAGAGGGGCTGAAAGTGTGTCCGTTTGACACTGAGTTTTAAAAATGACTGAGTGAAGCCAGGAAGAGGGAAGAGGCACAGGGGCTGGAAGTATGTGCGTGTGACAGTCTGTGAGTTTTTAAAATGTCTGAGGGTATCCTGGAAGAGGGAAGAGGCAGAGGGGCTGGAAGTGTGTGCATGTGACAGTCTGTGAGTTTTAAAAAGGTCTGAGGGAATCCAAAAGTGGGAAGAGGCAGAGGGGATGGAGGTGTGTGCATGGGACTGGCTGTCAGTTTTAAAAAGGTCTGAATAAATCCAGTAAGAGGGAAGAGGCAGAGGGGCTGGTAGTGTGTGCATGTGACAGGCTGTGAGTTTTAAAAATGACTGAGTGAATCCAGGAAGATGGAATAGGCAGAGAGGCTGGAAGTGTGTGCATGTGACAGGCTGTGAGTTTTAAAAATGACTGAGTGAATCCAGGAAGATGGAATAGGCAGAGAGGCTGGAAGTGTGTGCGTGTGACAGGCTGTCAGTTTTAAAATTGTCTAAGGGTATACAGGAAGAGGGAAGAGGCAGAGGGGCTGGAAGTGTGTGCATGTGACAGTCTATGAGTTTTAAAAAGGTCTGAGGGAATCCAGAAGGGGGAAGAGGCAGAGGGGATGGAGGTGTGTGCATGGGACTGGCTGTCAGTTTTAAAAATGTCTGAATGAATCCAGTAAGAGGGAAGAAGCAGAGGGGCTGGTAGTGTGTGCATGTGACAGGCTGTGAGTTTTAAAAATGACTGAGTGAATCCAGGAAGAGTGAAGAGGCAGAGGGGCTGGAAGTTTCTTCGTGTGACAGGCTGTGAGTTTTATAAATGTCTAAGTGAACCCAGGAAGGGGGAAGAGGCAGAGGGGCAGGAAGTATGGGCGTGTGACAGTCTGTGAGTTTTTAAAATGTCTGAGGGTATGCAGGAAGAGGGAAGAGGCAGAGGGGCTGAAAATGTGTACATGTGACAGTATGTGAGTTTTGAAAATGTCTGAGTGTATCCAGGAAGAGGCAAGAGGCAGAGGAGCTGGAGGTGTGTGCATGTGACAGGCTGTCAGTTTTAAAAATGTCTCAGTGTATCCAGGAAGAGGGAAGATGCAGAGGGGCTGAAAGTATTTGCGTGTGACAGTCTGTGAGTTTTACAAATGTCTGAGTGAATCCAGAAAGGGGGAAGAGGCAGAGGGGCAGGAAGTATGTGCGTGTGACAGTCTGTGAGTTTTTAAAATGTCTGAGGGTATCCAGGAGGAGGGAAGAGGCAGAGGGGCTGCTAGTTTGTGCATGTGACAGTCTGTGAGGTTTAAAAATGTCTGAATGAATCCAGTAAGAGGGAAGAGGCAGAGGGGCTGGTACTGTGTGCATGTGACAGGCTGTGAGTTTTAAAAATGACTGAGTGTAGCCAGGAAGAGGGAAGATGCAGAGGGGCTGGAGGTGTGTGCATGTGACAGGCTGTCAGTTTTAAAAATGTCTCAGTGTATCCAGGAAGAGGGAAGATGCAGAGGGGCTGGAGGTGTGTGCATGTGACAGGCTGTCAGTGTTAAAAATATCTTAGTGTATCCAGGAAGAGGGAAGAGTCAGAGGGGCTGGAAGTTTGTGCGTCTGACAGTCTGTGAGTTTTTAAAATGTCTGAGGGTATACAGGAAGAGGGAAGAGGCAGAGGGGCTGGAAGTGTGTGCATGTGACAGTCTGTGAGTTTTAAAAATGTCTGAGTGTATCCAGGAAGAGGGAAGAGGCAGAGGGGATGGAGGTGTGTGCATGTGACAGGCTGTCAGTTTTAAAAATGTCTTAGTGTATCCAGGAGGAGGGAAGATGCAGAGGGGCTGGAGGTGTGTGCATGTGACAGTCTGTGAGTTTTAAAAATGTCTGAGTGAACCCAGGAAGAGGGAAGAGGCAGAGGGGATGGAGGTGTGTGCATGTGACAGGCTGTCAGTTTTAAAAATGTCTTAGTTTATCCAGGAAGAGGGAAGATGCAGAGGGGCTGGAGGTGTGTGCATGTGACAGGCTGTCAGTTTTAAAAATTTCTGAATGTATCCAGGAAGAGGGAAGATGCAGAGGGGCTGAAAGTATTTGCGTGTGACAGTCTGTGAGTTTAAAAAATGTCTGAGTGAATCCAGGAAGAGTGAAAAGGCAGAGGGGCTGGAAGTTTGTGCGTGTGACAGGCTGTCAGTTTTAAAATTGTCTGAGTGTATCCAGGAAGGGGGAAGAGTGAGGGGGGCTGTAAGTTTGTGCGTCTGACAGTCTGTGAGTTTTTAAAATGTCTGAGGGTATACACGAAGAGGGAAGAGGCAGAGGGGCTGGAAGTGTGTGCATGTGACAGTCTGTGAGTTTTGAAAAGGTCTGAGGGAATCCAGAAGGGGGAAGAAGCAGAGGGGCTGGTAGTGTGTGCATGTGACAGGCTGTGAGTTTTAAAAATGACTGAGTGAATCCAGGAAGAGTGAAGAGGCAGAGGGGCTGGAAGTTTCTGCGTGTGATAGGCTGTGAGTTTTATAAATGTCTAAGTGAACCCAGGAAGGGGGAAGAGGCAGAGGGGCAGGAAGTATGTGCGTGTGACAGTATGTGAGTTTTGAAAATGTCTGAGTGTATCCAGGAAGAGGCAAGAGGCAGAGGAGCTGGAGGTGTGCGCATGTGACAGGCTGTCAGTTTTAAAAATGTCTGAGTGTATCCAGGAAGGGGGAAGAGGCAGAGGGGCTGAACGTGTGTCCGTTTGACACTGTGAGTTTTTAAAATGTCTGAGGGTATCCAGGAAGAGGGAAGAGGCAGAGGGGCTTTAGGTGTGTGCATGTGACAGGCTGTCAGTTTTAAAAATGTCTTAGTGTATCCAGGAAGAGGGAAGATGCAGAGGGGCTGGAGGTGTGTGCATATGACAGGCTGTCATTTTTAAAAATGTCTGAGTGTATCCAGGAAGAGGGAAGATGCAGAGGGGCTGAAAGTATTTGCGTGTGACAGTCTGTGAGTTTTAAAAATGTCTGAGTGAACCCAGGAAAGGGGAAGAGGGAGAGGGGCTGGAAGTATGTGCGTGTGACAGTCTGTGAGTTTTTAAAATGTTTGAGGGTATCCAGGGGGAGGGAAGAGGCAGAGGGGCTGCTAGTTTGTGCATGTGACAGTCAGTGAGTTTTAAAAATGTCTGAATGAATCCAGTAAGAGGGAAGAGGCAGAGGGGCTTGTAGTGTGTGCATGTGACAGGCTGTGAGTTTTAAAAATGACTGAGTGTATCCAGGAGGAGGAAAGATGCAGAGGGGCTTTAGGTGTGTGCATGTGACAGGCTGTCAGTTTTAAAAATGTCTTAGTGTATCCAGGAAGAGGGAAGAGACAGAGGGGCTGGAGGTGTGTGCATGTGACAGGCTGTCAGTTTTAAAAATGACTGAGTGTATCCAGGAAGAGTGAAGAGCAGAGGGGCTGGAAGTTTGTGCGTATGACAGGCTGTCAGTTTTAAAATTGTCTGAGTGTATCCAGGAAGGGGGAAGAGTCAGAGGGGCTGGAAGTTTGTGCGTCTGACAGTCTGTGAGTTTTTAAAATGTCTGAGGGTATACAGGAAGAGGGAAGAGGCAGAGGGGCTGGAAGTGTGTGCATGTGACAGTATGTGAGTTTTAAAAATGTCTGAGTGAATCCAGGAAGAGTGAAGAGGCAGAGGGGCTGGAAGTTTATGCGTGTGACAGGCTGTCAGTTTTAAAATTGTCTGAGTGTATCCAGGAAGGGGGAAGAGTCAGAGGGGCTGGAAGTTTGTGCGTCTGACAGTTTGTGAGTTTTGAAAATGTCTGAGGGTATACAGGAAGAGGGAAGAGGCAGAGGGGCTGGAAGTGTGTGCATGTGACAGTCTGTGAGTTTTAAAAAGGTCTGAGGGAATCCAGAAGGGGGAAGAGGCAGAGGGGATGGAGGTGTGTGCATGGGACTGGCTGTCAGTTTGAAAAATGTCTGAATGAATCCAGTAAGAGGGAAGAGGCAGAGGGGCTGGTAGTGTGTGCATGTGACAGGCTGTGAGTTTTAAAAATGACTGAGTGTATCCAGGAAGAGGGAAGATGCAGAGGGGCTGGAGGTGTGTGCATGTGACAGGCTGTCAATTTTAAAAATGTCTGAGTGTATCCAGGAAGAGGGAAGAGGCAGAGGGGCTGGAGGTCTGTGCATGTGACAGGCTGTCAGTTTTAAAAATATCTTAGTGTATCCAGGAAGAGGGAAGAGTCAGAGGGGCTGGAAGTTTGTGCGTCTGACAGTCTGTGAGTTTTTAAAATGTCTGAGGGTATACAGGAAGAGGGAAGAGGAAGAGGGGCTGGAAGTGTGTGCATGTGACAGTCTGTGAGTTTTAAAAAGGTCTGAGGGAATCCAGAAGGGGGAAGAGGGAGAGGGGATGGAGGTGTGTGCATGGGACTGGCTGTCAGTTTTAAAAAGGTCTGAATAAATCCAGTAAGAGGGAAGAGGCAGAGGGGCTGGTAGTGTGTGAATGTGATAGGCTGTGAGTTTTAAAAATGACTGAGTGAATCCAGGAAGAGGGAAGAGGCAGAGGGGCAGGAAGTTTGTGCGTGTGACAGGCTGTCAGTTTTAAAATTGTCTTAGTGTATCCAGGAAGAGTTAAGAGGCAGAGGGGCTGGAGGTTTGTGCGTCTGACAGGCTGTGAGTTTTATAAATGTCTGAGTGAACCCAGGAAGGGGGAAGAGGCAGAGGGGCAGGAAGTTTGTTCGTGTGACAGTCTGTGAGTTTTTAAAATGTCTGAGGGTATCCAGGAAGAGGGAAGAGGCAGAGGGGCTGGAGGTGTGTACATGTGACAGTCTGTGAGTTTTAAAAATGTCTGAGTGTATCCAGGAAGGGGGAAGAGGCAGAGGGGCTGAAAGTGTGTCCCTTTGACATTGTGAGTTTTAAAAATGACTGAGTGAATCCAGGAAGAGGGAAGAGGCAGAGGGGCTGAAAGTGTGTCCCTTTGACATTGTGAGTTTTAAAAATGACTGAGTGAATCCAGGAAGAGGGAAGAGTCAGAGGGGCTGGAAGTTTGTGCGTCTGACAGTTTGTGAGTTTTGAAAATGTCTGAGGGAATCCAGAAGGGGGAAGAGGGAGAGGGGATGGAGGTGTGTGCATGGGACTGGCTGTCAGTTTTAAAAAGGTCTGAATAAATCCAGTAAGAGGGAAGAGGCAGAGAGGCTGGAAGTGTGTGCGTGTGATAGGATGTGAGTTTAAAAAATGTCTGAGTGAATCCAGGAAGAGTGAAGAGGCAGAGGGGCTGGAAGTTTGTGCGTGTGACAGGGTGTCAGTTTTAAAATTGTCTGAGTCTATCTAGGAAGGGGGAAGAGGCAGAGGGGCTGAAAGTGTGTCCGTTTGACACTGAGGTTTAAAAATGACTGAGTGAAGCCAGGAAGAGGGAAGAGGCAGAGGGGCTGGAAGTATTTGCGTGTGACAGTCTGTGAGTTTTTAAAATGTCTGAGGGTATCCAGGAAGAGGGAAGAGGCAGAGGGGCTGAAAGTGTGTCCGTTTGACACTGAGTTTTAAAAATGACTGAGTGAAGCCAGGAAGAGGAAAGAGGTAGAGGGGCTGGAAGTATGTTCGTGTGACAGTCTGTGAGTTTTAAAAATGACTGAGTTTATCCAGGAAGAGGGAAGAGGCAGAGGGGCTGCTACTTTGTGCATGTGACAGTCTGTGAGTTTTAAAATGTCTGAGGGTATCCAGGAAGAGGGAAGAGGCAGAGGGGCTGAAAATGTGTGCATGTGACAGTATGTGAGTTTTGAAAATGTCTGAGTGTATCCAGGAAGAGGGAAGAGTCAGAGGGGCTGGAAGTTTGTGCGTCTGACAGTCTGTGAGTTTTTAAAATGTCTGAGTGTATCCAAAAACAGGGAAGATGCAGAGGGGCTGAAAGTATTTGCATGTGACAGTCTGTGAGTTTTAAAAATGTCTGAGTGAACCCAGGAAGGGGGAAGAGGCAGAGGGGCAGGAAGTATGTGTGTGTGACAGTTTGTGAGTTTTTAAAATGTCTGAGTGTATGCAGGAAGAGGGAAGAGTTAGAGGGGCTGGAAGTTTGTGCGTCTGACAGTCTGTGAGTTTTTAAAATGTCTGAGGGTATCCAGGAAGAGGGAAGATGCAGAGGGGCTGGAGGTGTGTGCATGTGACAGGCTGTCAGTTTTAAAAAGGTCTGAGGGAATCCAGAAGGGGGAAGAGGCAGAGGGGATGGAGGTGTGTGCATGGGACTGGCTGTCAGTTTTAAAAATGTCTGAATGAATCCAGTAAGAGGGAAGAGGCAGAGGGGCTGGTAGTGTGTGCATGTGACAGGCTGTGAGTTTTAAAAATGACTGAGTGTATCCAGGAAGAGGGAAGATGCAGAGGGGCTGGAGGTGTGTGCATGTGACAGGCTGTCAGTTTTAAAAATGTCTGAGTGTATCCAGGAAGAGGGAAGAGGGAAGAGGCAGAGGGGCTGGAGGTGTGTGCATGTGACAGGCTGTCAGTTTTAAAAATATCTTAGTGTATCCAGGAAGAGGGAAGAGTCAGTGGGGCTGGAAGTTTGTGCGTCTGACAGTCTGTGAGTTTTTAAAATGTCTGAGGGTATACAGGAAGAGGGAAGAGGAAGAGGGGCTGGAAGTGTGTGCATGTGACAGTCTGTGAGTTTTAAAAAGGTCTGAGGGAATCCAGAAGGGGGAAGAGGGAGAGGGGATGGAGGTTTGTGCATGGGACTGGCTGTCAGTTTTAAAAAGGTCTGAATAAATCCAGTAAGAGGGAAGAGGCAGAGGGGCTGGTAGTGTGTGCATGTGACAGGCTGTGAGTTTTAAAAATGACTGAGTGAATCCAGGAAGATGGAAGAGGCAGAGAGGCTGGAAGTGTGTGCGTGTGATGGGATGTGAGTTTAAAAAATGTCTGAGTGAATCCAGGAAGAGTGAAGAGGCAGAGGGGCTGGAAGTTTGTGCGTGTGACAGGGTGTCAGTTTTAAAATTGTCTGAGTCTATCCAGGAAGGGGGAAGAGGCAGAGGGGCTGAAAGTGTGTCCGTTTGACACTGAGTTTTAAAAATGACTGAGTGAAGCCAGGAAGAGGGAAGAGGCAGAGGGGCTGGAAGTATGTGCGTGTGAAAGTCTGTGAGTTTTAAAAATGTCTGAGTGTATCCAGGAAGAGGGAAGAGGCAGAGGGGCTGAAAGTGTGTCCGTTTGACACTGAGTTTTAAAAATGACTGAGTGAAGCCAGGAAGAGGGAAGAGGCAGAGGGGCTGGAAGTATGTGCGTGTGACAGTCTGTGAGTTTTAAAAATGACTGAGTTTATCCAGGAAGAGGGAAGAGGCAGAGGGGCTGCTACTTTGTGCATGTGACAGTCTGTGAGTTTTAAAATGTCTGAGGGTATCCAGGAAGAGGGAAGAGGCAGAGGGGCTGAAAATGTGTGCATGTGACAGTATGTGAGTTTTGAAAATGTCTGAGTGTATCCAGGAAGAGGGAAGAGTCAGAGGGGCTGGAAGTTTGTGCGTCTGACAGTCTGTGAGTTTTTAAAATGTCTGAGGGTATACAGGAAGAGGGAAGAGGAAGAGGGGCTGGAAGTGTGTGCATGTGACAGTCTGTGAGTTTTAAAAAGGTCTGAGGGAATCCAGAAGGGGGAAGAGGGAGAGGGGATGGAGGTTTGTGCATGGGACTGGCTGTCAGTTTTAAAAAGGTCTGAATAAATCCAGTAAGAGGGAAGAGGCAGAGGGGCTGGTAGTGTGTGCATGTGACAGGCTGTGAGTTTTAAAAATGACTGAGTGAATCCAGGAAGATGGAAGAGGCAGAGAGGCTGGAAGTGTGTGCGTGTGATGGGATGTGAGTTTAAAAAATGTCTGAGTGAATCCAGGAAGAGTGAAGAGGGAGAGGGGCTGGAAGTTTGTGCGTGTGACAGGGTGTCAGTTTTAAAATTGTCTGAGTCTATCCAGGAAGGGGGAAGAGGCAGAGGGGCTGAAAGTGTGTCCGTTTGACACTGAGTTTTAAAAATGACTGAGTGAAGCCAGGAAGAGGGAAGAGGCAGAGGGGCTGGAAGTATGTGCGTGTGAAAGTCTGTGAGTTTTAAAAATGTCTGAGTGTATCCAGGAAGAGGGAAGAGGCAGAGGGGCTGAAAGTGTGTCCGTTTGACACTGAGTTTTAAAAATGACTGAGTGAAGCCAGGAAGAGGGAAGAGGCAGAGGGGCTGGAAGTATGTGCGTGTGACAGTCTGTGAGTTTTAAAAATGACTGAGTTTATCCAGGAAGAGGGAAGAGGCAGAGGGGCTGCTACTTTGTGCATGTGACAGTCTGTGAGTTTTAAAATGTCTGAGGGTATCCAGGAAGAGGGAAGAGGCAGAGGGGCTGAAAATGTGTGCATGTGACAGTATGTGAGTTTTGAAAATGTCTGAGTGTATCCAGGAAGAGGGAAGAGTCAGAGGGGCTGGAAGTTTGTGCGTCTGACAGTCTGTGAGTTTTTAAAATGTCTGAGTGTATCCAAAAAGAAGGAAGATGCAGAGGGGCTGAAAGTATTTGCATGTGACAGTCTGTGAGTTTTAAAAATGTCTGAGTGAACCCAGGAAGGGGGAAGAGGCAGAGGGGCAGGAAGTATGTGTGTGTGACAGTCTGTGAGTTTTTAAAATGTCTTAGTGTATCCAGGAAGAGGGAAGAGGCAGAGGGGCTGGAGGTGTGTGCATGTGACAGGCTGTCAGTTTTAAAAATATCTTAGTGTATCCAGGAAGAGGGAAGAGTCAGAGGGGCTGGAAGTTTGTGCGTCTGACAGTCTGTGAGTTTTTAAAATGTCTGAGGGTATACAGGAAGAGGGAAGAGGAAGAGGGGCTGGAAGTGCGTACATGTGACAGTCTGTGAGTTTTAAAAAGGTCTGAGGGAATCCAGAAGGGAGAAGAGGCAGAGGGGATGGAGGTGTGTGCGTGGGACTGGCTGTCAGTTTTATAAAGGTCTGAATAAATCCAGTAAGAGGGAAGAGGCAGAGGGGCTGGTAGTGTGTGCATGTGACAGGCTGTGAGTTTTAAAAATGACTGTGTGAATCCAGGAAGAGGGAAGAGGCAGAGGGGCTGAAACTGTATCCGTTTGACACTGTGAGTTTTAAAAATGACTGAGTGAATCCAGTAAGAGGGAAGAAGCAGAGGGGCTGGTAGTGTGTGCATGTGACAGGCTGTGAGTTTTAAAAATGACTGAGTGTAGCCAGGAAGAGGGAAGAGGCAGAGGGGCTGGAAGTTTCTGTGTGTGATAGGCTGTGAGTTTTATAAATGTCTAAGTGAACCCAGGAAGGGGGAAGAGGCAGAGGGGCAGGAAGTATGTGCGTGTGACAGTCTGTGAGTTTTTAAAATGTCTGAGGGTATCCAGGAAGAGGGAAGAGGCAGAGGGGCTGGTAGTGTGTGCATGTGACCGGCTGTGAGTTTTAAAAATGACTGAGTGTATCCAGGAAGAGGGAAGATGCAGAGGGGCTGGAGGTGTGTGCATGTGACAGGCTGTCAGTTTTAAAAATGTCTGAGTGTATCCAGGAAGAGGGAAGATGCAGAGGGGCTGAAAGTATTTGCGTGTGACAGTCTGTGAGTTTTAAAAATGTCTGAGTGAACCCAGGAAAGGGGAAGAGGGAGAGGGGCAGGAAGTATGTGCGTGTGACAGTCTGTGAGTTTTTAAAATGTTTGAGGGTATCCAGGGGGAGGGAAGAGGCAGAGGGGCTGCTAGTTTGTGTATGTGGCAGTCTGTGAGTTTTAAAAATGTCTGAATGTATCCAGTAAGAGGGAAGAGGCAGAGGGGCTGGTAGTGTGTGCATGTGACAGGCTGTGAGTTTTAAAAATGACTGAGTGTATCCAGGAGGAGGAAAGATGCAGAGGGGCTTTAGGTGTGTGCATGTGACAGGCTGTCAGTTTTAAAAATGTCTTAGTGTATCCAGGAAGAGGGAAGAGTCAGAGGGGCTGGAAGTTTGTGCGTCTGAGAGTCTGTGAGTTTTTAAAATGTCTGAGGGTATACAGGAAGAGGGAAGAGGCAGAGGGGCTGGTGGTGTGTGCATGTGACAGTCTGTGAGTTTTAAAAATGACTGAGTGAATCCAGGAAGATGGAATAGGCAGAGAGGCTGGAAGTGTGTGCGTGTGATAGGATGTGAGTTTAAAAAATGTCTGAGTGAATCCAGGAAGAGTGAAGAGGCAGAGGGGCTGGAAGTTTGTGCGTGTGACAGGCTGTCAGTTTTAAAATTGTCTGAGTGTATCCAGGAAGGGGGAAGAGTCAGAGGGGCTGGAAGTGTGTGCATGTGACAGTCTGTGAGTTTTAAAAAGGTTTGAGGGAATCCAGAAGGGGGAAGAGGCAGAGGGGATGGAGGTGTGTGCATGGGACTAGCTGTCAGTTTTAAAAATGTCTGAATTAATCCAGTAAGAGGGAAGAGGCAGAGGGGCTGGTAGTCTGTGCCTGTGACAGGCTGTGAGTTTTAAAAATGACTGAGTGTATCCAGGAAGAGGGAAGATGCAGAGGGGCTGGAGGTGTGTGCATGTGACAGGCTGTCAGTTTTAAAAATGTCTTAGTGTATCTAGGAAGAGGGAAGAGGCAGAGGGGCTGGAAGTGTGTGTATGTGACAGTATGTGAGTTTTAAAAATGTCTGAGTGAATCCAGGAAGAGTGAAGAGGCAGAGGGGCTGGAAGTTTGTGCGTGTAACAGGCTGTCAGTTTTAAAATTGTCTGAGTGTATCCAGGAAGGGGGAAGAGTCAGAGGGGCTGGAAGTTTGTGCGTCTGACAGTCTGTGAGTTTTTAAATTGTCTGAGGGTATACAGGAAGAGGGAAGAGGCAGAGGGGCTGGAAGTGTGTGCATGTGACAGTCTGTGAGTTTTAAAAAGGTCTGAGGGAATCCAGAAGGGGGAAGAGGCAGAGGGGATGGAGGTGTGTGCATGGGACTGGCTGTGAGTTTTAAAAATGACTGTGTGAATCCAGGAAGAGGGAAGAGGCAGAGGGGCTGAAACTGTGTCCGTTTGACACTGTGAGTTTTAAAAATGACTGAGTTTATCCAGGAAGAGGGAAGAGGCAGAGGGGCTGCTACTTTGTGCATGTGACAGTCTGTGAGTTTTAAAATGTCTGAGTGAATCCAGTAAGAGGGTAGAAGCAGAGGGGCTGGTAGTGTGTGCATGTGACAGGCTGTGAGTTTTAAAAATGACTGAGTGAATCCAGGAAGAGTGAAGAGGCAGAGGGGCTGGAGGTGTGTGCATGTGACAGGCTGTCAGTTTTAAAAATATCTTAGTGTATCCAGGAAGAGGGAAGAGGCAGAGGGGCTGGAAGTGTGTGCATGTGACAGTCTGTGAGTTTTAAAAAGGTCTGAGGGAATCCAGAAGGGGGAAGAGGCAGAGGGGATGGAGGTGTGTGCATGGGACTGGCTGTCAGTTTTAAAAATGTCTATATGAATCCAGTAAGAGGGAAGAGGCAGAGGGGCTGGTAGTGTGTGCATGTGACAGGCTGTGAGTTTTAAAAATGACTGAGTGTATCCAGGAAGAGGGAAGATGCAGAGGTGCTGGAGGTGTGTGCATGTGACAGGCTGTCAGTTTTAAAAATGTCTGAGTGTATCCAGGAAGAGGGAAGAGGCAGAGGGGCTGGAGGTGTGTGCATGTGACAGGCTGTCAGTTTTAAAAATATCTTAGTGTATCCAGGAAGAGGGAAGAGTCAGAGGGGCTGGAAGTTTGTGCGTCTGACAGTCTGTGAGTTTTAAAAATGTCTGAGGGTATACAGGAAGAGGGAAGAGGAAGAGGGGCTGGAAGTGTGTGCATGTGACAGTCTGTGAGTTTTAAAAAGGTCTGAGGGAATCCAGAAGGGGGAAGAGGGAGAGGGGATGGAGGTGTGTGCATGGGACTGGCTGTCAGTTTTAAAAAGGTCTGAATAAATCCAGTAAGAGGGAAGAGGCAGAGGGGCTGGTAGTGTGTGCGTGTGATAGGATGTGAGTTTAAAAAATGTCTGAGTGAATCCAGGAAGAGTGAAGAGGCAGAGGGGCTGGAAGTTTGTGCGTGTGACAGGGTGTCAGTTTTAAAATTGTCTGAGTCTATCCAGGAAGGGGGAAGAGGCAGAGGGGCTGAAAGTGTGTCCGTTTGACACTGAGTTTTAAAAATGACTGAGTGAAGCCAGGAAGAGGGAAGAGGCAGAGGGGCTGGAAGTATGTGCGTGTGACAGTCTGTGAGTTTTAAAAATGTCTGAGTGTATCCAGGAAGAGGGAAGAGGCAGAGGGGCTGAAAGTGTGTCCGTTTGACACTGAGTTTTAAAAATGACCGAGTGAAGCCAGGAAGAGGGAAGAGGCAGAGGGGCTGGAAGTATGTGCGTGTGACAGTCTGTGAGTTTTTAAAATGTCTGAGGGTATCCAGGAAGAGGGAAGAGGCAGAGGGGCTGGAAGTGTGTGCATGTGACAGGCTGTGACTTTTAAAAATGACTGAGTGTATCCAGGAAGAGGGAAGATGCAGAGGGGCTGGAGGTGTGTGCATGTGACAGGCTGTCAGTTTTAAAAATGTCTTAGTGTATCCAGGAAGAGGGAAGAGGCAGAGGGGCTGGTAGTGTGTGCATGTGACAGGCTGTGAGTTTTAAAAATGACTGAGTGTATCCAGGAAGGGGGAAGATGCAGAGGGGCTGGAGGTGAGTGCATGTGACAGGCTGTCAGTTTTAAAAATGTCTTAGTGTATCCAGGAAGAGGGAAAAGGCAGAGGGGCTGGAAGTGTCTGCATGTGACAGTATGTGAGTTTTAAAAATGTCTGAGTGTATCCAGGAAGAGGGAAGAGGCAGAGGGGCTGGAGGTGTGTGCATGTGACAGGCTGTCAGTTTTAAAAATATCTTAGTGTATCCAGGAAGAGGGAAGAGTCAGAGGGGCTGGAAGTTTGTGCGTCTGACAGTCTGTGAGTTTTTAAAATGTCTGAGGGTATACAGGAAGAGGGAAGAGGAAGAGGGGCTGGAAGTGCGTACATGTGACAGTCTGTGAGTTTTAAAAAGGTCTGAGGGAATCCAGAAGGGAGAAGAGGCAGAGGGGATGGAGGTGTGTGCATGGGACTGGCTGTCAGTTTTAAAAAGGTCTGAATAAATCCAGTAAGAGGGAAGAGGCAGAGGGGCTGGTAGTGTGTGCATGTGACAGGCTGTGAGTTTTAAAAATGACTGTGTGAATCCAGGAAGAGGGAAGAGGCAGAGGGGCTGAAACTGTGTCCGTTTGACACTGTGAGTTTTAAAAATGACTGAGTTTATCCAGGAAGAGGGAAGAGGCAGAGGGGCTGCTACTTTGTGCATGTGACAGTCTGTGAGTTTTAAAATGTCTGAGTGAATCCAGTAAGAGGGAAGAAGCAGAGGGGCTGGTAGTGTGTGCATGTGACAGGCTGTGAGTTTTAAAAATGACTGAATGAATCCAGGAAGAGTGAAGAGGCAGAGGGGCTGGAAGTTTCTGCGTGTGATAGGCTGTGAGTTTTATAAATGTCTAAGTGAACCCAGGAAGGGGGAAGAGGCAGAGGGGCAGGAAGTATGTGCGTGTGACAGTCTGTGAGTTTTTAAAATGTCTGAGGGTATCCAGGAAGAGGGAAGAGGCAGAGGGGCTGAAAATGTGTGCATGTGACAGTATGTGAGTTTTGAAAATGTCTGAGTGTATCCAGGAAGAGGCAAGAGGCAGAGGAGCTGGAGGTGTGCGCATGTGACAGGCTGTCAGTTTTAAAAATGTCTGAGTGTATCCAGGAAGGGGGAAGAGGCAGAGGGGCTGAACGTGTGTCCGTTTGACACTGTGAGTTTTAAAAAAGACTGAGTGAATCCAGGAAGAGGGAAGAGGCAGAGGGGCTGGTAGTGTGTGCATGTGACCGGCTGTGAGTTTTAAAAATGACTGAGTGTATCCAGGAAGAGGGAAGATGCAGAGGGGCTGAAAGTATTTGCGTGTGACAGTCTGTGAGTTTTAAAAATGTCTGAGTGAACCCAGGAAAGGGGAAGAGGGAGAGGGGCAGGAAGTATGTGCGTGTGACAGTCTGTGAGTTTTTAAAATGTTTGAGGGTATCCAGGGGGAGGGAAGAGGCAGAGGGGCTGCTAGTTTGTGTATGTGGCAGTCTGTGAGTTTTAAAAATGTCTGAATGTATCCAGTAAGAGGGAAGAGGCAGAGGGGCTGGTAGTGTGTGCATGTGACAGGATGTGAGTTTTAAAAATGACTGAGTGTATCCAGGAGGAGGAAAGATGTAGAGGGGCTTTAGGTCTGTGCATGTGACAGGCTGTCAGTTTTAAAAATGTCTTAGTGTATCCAGGAAGAGGGAAGAGTCAGAGGGGCTGGAAGTTTGTGCGTCTGAGAGTCTGTGAGTTTTTAAAATGTCTGAGGGTATACAGGAAGAGGGAAGAGGCAGAGGGGCTGGAAGTGTGTGCATGTGACAGTCTGTGAGTTTTAAAAAGGTCTGAGGGAATCCAAAAGCGGGAAGAGGCAGAGGGGATGGAGGTGTGTGCATGGGACTGGCTGTCAGTTTTAAAAAGGTCTGAATAAATCCAGTAAGAGGGAAGAGGCAGAGGGGCTGGTGGTGTGTGCATGTGACAGGCTGTGAGTTTTAAAAATGACTGAGTGAATCCAGGAAGATGGAATAGGCAGAGAGGCTGGAAGTGTGTGCGTGTGATAGGATGTGAGTTTAAAAAATGTCTGAGTGAATCCAGGAAGAGTGAAGAGGCAGAGGGGCTGGAAGTTTGTGCGTGTGACAGGCTGTCAGTTTTAAAATTGTCTGAGTGTATCCAGGAAGGGGGAAGAGTCAGAGGGGCTGGAAGTTTATGCGTCTGACAGTCTGTGAGTTTTTAAAATGTCTGAGGGTATACAGAAAGAGGGAAGAGGCAGAGGGGCTGGAAGTGTGTGCATGTGACAGTCTGTGAGTTTTAAAAAGGTCTGAGGGAATCCAGAAGGGGGAAGAGGCAGAGGGGATGGAGGTGTGTGCATGGGACTGGCTGTCAGTTTTAAAAATGTCTGAATTAATCCAGTAAGAGGGAAGAGGCAGAGGGGCTGGTAGTCTGTGCTTGTGACAGGCTGTGAGTTTTAAAAATGACTGAGTGTATCCAGGAAGAGGGAAGATGCAGAGGGGCTGGAGGTGTGTGCATGTGACAGGCTGTCAGTTTTAAAAATGTCTTAGTGTATCTAGGAAGAGGGAAGAGGCAGAGGGGCTGGAAGTGTGTGTATGTGACAGTATGTGAGTTTTAAAAATGTCTGAGTGAATCCAGGAAGAGTGAAGAGGCAGAGGGGCTGGAAGTTTCTGCGTGTGATAGGCTGTGAGTTTTATAAATGTCTAAGTGAACCCAGGAAGGGGGAAGAGGCAGAGGGGCAGGAAGTATGTGCGTGTGACAGTCTGTGAGTTTTAAAAATGACTGTGTGAATCCAGGAAGAGGGAAGAGGCAGAGGGGCTGAAACTGTGTCCGTTTGACACTGTGAGTTTTAAAAATGACTGAGTTTATCCAGGAAGAGGGAAGAGGCAGAGGGGCTGCTACTTTGTGCATGTGACAGTCTGTGAGTTTTAAAATGTCTGAGTGAATCCAGTAAGAGGGAAGAAGCAGAGGGGCTGGAAGTTTCTGCGTGTGACAGGCTGTGAGTTTTATAAATGTCTAAGTGAACCCAGGAAAGGGGAAGAGGCAGAGGGGCAGGAAGTATGTGCGTGTGACAGTCTGTGAGTTTTTAAAATGTCTGAGGGTATCCAGGAAGAGGGAAGAGGCAGAGGGGCTGAAAATATGTGCATGTGACAGTATGTGAGTTTTGAAAATGTCTGAGTGTATCCAGGAAGAGGCAAGAGGCAGAGGAGCTGGAGGTGTGTGCATGTGACAGGCTGTCAGTTTTAAAAATGTCTGAGTGTATCCAGGAAGGGGGAAGAGGCAGAGGGGCTGAACGTGTGTCCGTTTGACACTGTGAGTTTTAAAAATGACTGAGTGAATCCAGGAAGAGGGAAGAGGCAGAGGGGCTGGTAGTGTGTGCATGTGACAGGCTGTCAGTTTTAAAAATGTCTTAGTGTATCCAGGAAGAGGGAAGAGTCAGAGGGGCTGGAAGTTTGTGCGTCTGAGAGTCTGTGAGTTTTTAAAATGTCTGAGGGTATACAGGAAGAGGGAAGAGGCAGAGGGGCTGGAAGTGTGTGCATGTGACAGTCTGTGAGTTTTAAAATGTTCTGAGGGAATCCAGAAGGGGGAAGAGGCAGAGGGGATGGAGGTGTGTGCATGGGACTGGCTGTCAGTTTTAAAAAGGTCTGAATAAATCCAGTAAGAGGGAAGAGGCAGAGGGGCTGGTAGTGTGTGCATGTGACAGTTTGTGAGTTTTAAAAATGACTGAATGAATCCAGGAAGAGTGAAGAGGCAGAGGGGCTAGAAGTTTCTGCGTGTGATAGGCTGTGAGTTTTATAAATGTCTAAGTGAACCCAGGAAGGGGGAAGAGGCAGAGGGGCAGGAAGTATGTGCGTGTGACAGTCTGTGAGTTTTTAAAATGTCTGAGGGTATCCAGGAAGAGGGAAGAGGCAGAGGGGCTGAAAATGTGTGCATGTGACAGTATGTGAGTTTTGAAAATGACTGAGTGTATCCAGGAAGAGGGAAGATGCAGAGGGGCTGGAGGTGTGTGCATGTGACAGGCTGTCAGTTTTAAAAATGTCTGAGTGTATCCAGGACGGGGGAAGAGGCAGAGCGGCTGGAGGTGTGTGCGTGTGACAGGCTGTGAGTTTTAAAAATGTCTGAGTGAATAAAGGAAGAGGGAAGAGGCAGGGGGGCTGGAAGTATGTCCGTGTGACAGGCTGTGAGTTTTAAAAATGTCTCAGTATATCCAGGAAGAGGGAAGAGGCAGAGGGGCTGGAAGTGTGTCCATGTGACTGGCTGTGAGTTTTAAAAACGTCTGAGTGGATCCAGGAGGTGGGAAGAGGCGGGGCTGGAAGTGTGGGCGTGTGACAGGCTGTGAGTTTTAAAAATGTCTGAGTGAATCCAGGAAGGGGGAAGAGGCAGTGGGGCTGAAAGTGTGTCCGATTGACACTGTGAGTTTCAAAAATCACTGAGTGAGTCCAGGAAGAGGGAAGAGGCAGAGGGGCTGGAAGTGTGTGCGTGTGGCAGTATGTGAGTTTTAAAAATGTCTGAGTGTATCCAGGAAGAGGGAAGAGGCAGAGGGGCAGGAAGTTTGTGCGTGTGACAGGCTGTCAGTTATAAAATTGTCTGAGTGTATCCAGGAAGGGGGAAGAGGCAGCGGGGCTGAAAGTGTGTCCGTTTGACACTGAGTTTTAAAAATGACTGAGTGAAGCCAGGAAGAGGGAAGAGGCAGAGGGGCTGGAAGTATGTGCGTGTGACAGTCTGTGAGTTTTAAAAATGTCTCAGTGTATCCAGGAAGAGGGAAGAGGCAGAGGGGCTGAAAGTGTGTCCGTTTGACACTGTGAGTTTTAAAAATGTCTGAGTGTATCCAAAAAAGAGGGAAGGGGCAGAGGGGCTGGAGATGTGTGCATGTGACAGGCTGTCAGTTTTAGAAATGTCTGAGTGAACCCAGGAAGGGGGAAGAGGCAGAGGGGCAGGAAGTATGTGCGTGTGACAGTCTGTGAGTTTTTAAAATGTCTGAGGGTATCCAGGAAGAGAGAAGAGGCAGAGGGGCTGGAAGTCTGTGCGTGTGACAGTCTGTGAGTTTTTAAAATGTCTTAGGGTATCCAGGAAGAGGGAAGAGGCAGAGGGGCTGAAAATGTGTGCATGTGACAGTATGTGAGTTTTGAAAATGTCTGAGTGTATCCAGGAAGAGGGAAGAGTCAGAGGGGCTGGAAGTTTGTGCGTCTGACAGTCTGTGAGTTTTTAAAATGTTTGAGGGTATCCAGGAAGAGGGAAGAGGCAGAGGGGCTGGAAGTGTGTGCATGTGACAGTCTGTGAGTTTTAAAAAGGTCTGAGGGAATCCAGAAGGGGGAAGAGAGAGAGGGGATGGAGGTGTGTGCATGTGACAGGCTGTCAGTTTTAAAAAGGTCTGAATAAATCCAGTAAGAGGGAAGAGGCAGAGGGGCTGGTAGTGTGTGCATGTGACAGGCTGTGAGTTTTAAAAATGTCTGAGTGTATCCAGGAAGAGGGAAGAGGCAGAGGGGCTGGAGTTGTGTGCGTGTGACAGGCTGTCAGTTTTAAAAATGTCTGAGTGTATCCAGGAAGAGGGAAGAGGCAGAGGGGCTGGAGTTGTGTGCGTGTGACAGGCTGTCAGTTTTAAAAATGTCTTAGTGTATCCAGGAAGAGTGAAGAGGCAGAGGGGATGGAGGTTTTTGCGTGTGACAGGCTGTGAGTTTTATAAATATCTGAGTGAACCCAGGAAGGGGGAAGAGGCAGAGGGGCCGGAAGTTTGTGGGTGTGACAGTCTGTGAGTTTTTAAAATGTCTGAGGGTATCCAGGAAGAGGGAAGAGGCAGAGGGGCTGGAGGTGTGTGCATGTGACAGGCTGTCAGTTTTAAAAATGTCTGAGTGTATCCAGGAAGAGGGAAGAGGCAGAGGGGCTGAAAGTGTGTCCGTTTGACATTGTGAGTTTTAAAAATGACTGAGTTTATCCAGGAAGAGGGAAGAGGCAGAGGGGCTGCTACTTTGTGCATGTGACAGTCTGTGAGTTTTAAAATGTCTGAGTGAATCCAGTAAGAGGGAAGAAGCAGAGGGGCTGGTAGTGTGTGCATGTGACAGGCTGTGAGTTTTGAAAATGTCTGAGTGTATCCAGGAAGAGGCAAGAGGCAGAGGGGCTGGAGGTGTTTGCATGTGACAGGCTGTCAGTTTTAAAAAGGTCTGAGGGAATCCAGAAGGGGGAAGAGGCAGAGGGGCTGAAAATGTGTGCATGTGAGAGTATGTGAGTTTTGAAAATGTCTGAGTGTATGCAGGAAGAGGGAAGAGTTAGAGGGGCTGGAGGTGTGTGCATGTGACAGTATGTGAGTTTTAAAAATGTCTAAGTGTATCCAGGAAGAGGGAAGAGGCAGAGGGGCTGGAGGTGTGTGCATGTGACAGGCTGTCAGTTTTAAAAATGTCTTAGTGTATCCAGGAAGAGGGAAGAGTCAGACGGGCTGGAGGTTTGTGCGTCTGACAGTCTGTGAGTTTTTAAAATGTCTGAGGGGATACAGGAAGAGGGAAGAGGCAGAGGGGCTGGAAGTGTGTGCATGTGACAGTCTGTGAGTTTTAAAATGTTCTGAGGGAATCCAGAAGGGGGAAGAGGCAGAGGGGATGGAGGTGTGTGCATGGGACTGGCTGTCAGTTTTAAAAATGTCTTAGTGTATCTAGGAAGAGGGAAGAGGCAGAGGGGCTGGAAGTGTGTGTATGTGACAGGCTGTCAGTTTTAAAATTGTCTGAGTGTATCCAGGAAGGGGGAAGAGGCAGAGGGGCCTGAAAGTGTGTCCGTTTGACACTGAGTTTTAAAAATGACTGAGTGAATCCAGGAAGAGGGAAGATGCAGAGGGGCTGAAAGTATTTGCGTGTGACAGTCTGTGAGTTTTAAAAATGTCTGAGTGTTTCCAGGAAGAGGAAAGAGGCAGAGGAGCTGCTAATTTGTGCATGTGACAGTCTGTGAGTTTTAAAAATGTCTGAATGAATCCAGGAAGAGGGAAGATGCAGAGGGGCTGGAGGTGTGTGCATGTGACAGGCTGTGAGTTTTAAAAATGACTGAGTGAATCCAGGAAGAGGGAAGATGCAGAGGGGCTGGAGGTGTGTGCATGTGACAGGCTGTCAGTTTTAAAAATGTCTGAGTGTATCCAGGACAGGGGAAGAGGCAGAGGGGGAGGAAGTATGTGCGTGTGACAGTCTGTGAGTTTTAAAAATGTCTGAGGGTATCCAGGAAGAGGGAAGAGGCAGAGCGGCTGGAGGTGTGTGCGTGTGACAGGCTGTGAGTTTCAAAAATGTCTGAGTGAATCCAGTAAGGGGGAAGAGGCAGAGGGGTTGAAAGTGTGTCCGTTTGACACTGTGAGTTTCAAAAATGACTGAGTGAATCCAGGAAGAGGGAAGAGACAGAGAGGCGGGAAGTGTGTGCGTGTGACAGGCTGTGAGTTTTAAAAATGTCTGAGTGAATAAAGGAAGAGGGAAGAGGCAGGGGGGCTGGAAGTATGTCCGTGTGACAGGCTGTGAGTTTTAAAAATGTCTCAGTATATCCAGGAAGAGGGAAGAGGCAGAGGGGCTGGAGGTGTTTGCATGTGACAGGCTGTCAGTTTTAAAAAGGTCTGAGGGAATCCAGAAGGGGGAAGAGGCAGAGGGGCTGAAAATGTGTGCATGTGACAGTATGTGAGTTTTGAAAATGTCTGAGTGTATGCAGGAAGAGGGAAGAGTTAGAGGGGCTGGAGGTGTGTGCATGTGACAGGCTGTCAGTTTTAAAAATGTCTTAGTGTATCCAGGAAGAGGGAAGAGTCAGACGGGCTGGAGGTTTGTGCGTCTGACAGTCTGTGAGTTTTTAAAATGTCTGAGGGGATACAGGAAGAGGGAAGAGGCAGAGGTGCTGGAAGTGTGTGCATGTGACAGTCTGTGAGTTTTAAAATGTTCTGAGGGAATCCAGAAGGGGGAAGAGGCAGAGGGGATGGAGGTGTGTGCATGGGACTGGCTGTCAGTTTTAAAAAGGTCTGAATAAATCCAGTAAGAGGGAAGAGGCAGAGGGGCTGGTAGTGTGTGCATGTGACAGGCTGTGAGATTTAAAAATGACTGAGTGAATCCAGGAAGATGGAAGAGGCAGAGAGGCTGGAAGTGTGTGCGTGTGATAGGATGTGAGTTTAAAAAATGTCTGAGTGAATCCAGGAAGAGTGAAGAGGCAGAGGGGCTGGAAGTTTGTGCATGTGACAGGCTGTCAGTTTTAAAATTGTCTGAGTGTATCCAGGAAGGGGGAAGAGGCAGAGGGGCCTGAAAGTGTGTCCGTTTGACACTGAGTTTTAAAAATGACTGAGTGAATCCAGGAAGAGGGAAGATGCAGAGGGGCTGAAAGTATTTGCGTGTGACAGTCTGTGAGTTTTAAAAATGTCTGAGTGTTTCCAGGAAGAGGAAAGAGGCAGAGGAGCTGCTAGTTTGTGCATGTGACAGTCTGTGAGTTTTAAAAATGTCTGAGTGAATAGAGTAAGAGGGAAGAAGCAGAGGGGCTGGTAGTGTGTGCATGTGACAGGCTGTGAGTTTTGAAAATGTCTGAGTGTATCCAGGAAGAGGCAAGAGGCAGAGGGGCTGGAGGTGTTTGCATGTGACAGGCTGTCAGTTTTAAAAAGGTCTGAGGGAATCCAGAAGGGGGAAGAGGCAGAGGGGCTGAAAATGTGTGCATGTGACAGTATGTGAGTTTTGAAAATGTCTGAGTGTATGCAGGAAGAGGGAAGAGTTAGAGGGGCTGGAGGTGTGTGCATGTGACAGTATGTGAGTTTTAAAAATGTCTAAGTGTATCCAGGAAGAGGGAAGAGGCAGAGGGGCTGGAGGTGTGTGCATGTGACAGGCTGTCAGTTTTAAAAATGTCTTAGTGTATCCAGGAAGAGGGAAGAGTCAGACGGGCTGGAGGTTTGTGCGTCTGACAGTCTGTGAGTTTTTAAAATGTCTGAGGGGATACAGGAAGAGGGAAGAGGCAGAGGGGCTGGAAGTGTGTGCATGTGACAGTCTGTGAGTTTTAAAATGTTCTGAGGGAATCCAGAAGGGGGAAGAGGCAGAGGGGATGGAGGTGTGTGCATGGGACTGGCTGTCAGTTTTAAAAATGTCTTAGTGTATCTAGGAAGAGGGAAGAGGCAGAGGGGCTGGAAGTGTGTGTATGTGACAGGCTGTCAGTTTTAAAATTGTCTGAGTGTATCCAGGAAGGGGGAAGAGGCAGAGGGGCCTGAAAGTGTGTCCGTTTGACACTGAGTTTTAAAAATGACTGAGTGAATCCAGGAAGAGGGAAGATGCAGAGGGGCTGAAAGTATTTGCGTGTGACAGTCTGTGAGTTTTAAAAATGTCTGAGTGTTTCCAGGAAGAGGAAAGAGGCAGAGGAGCTGCTAATTTGTGCATGTGACAGTCTGTGAGTTTTAAAAATGTCTGAATGAATCCAGGAAGAGGGAAGATGCAGAGGGGCTGGAGGTGTGTGCATGTGACAGGCTGTGAGTTTTAAAAATGACTGAGTGAATCCAGGAAGAGGGAAGATGCAGAGGGGCTGGAGGTGTGTGCATGTGACAGGCTGTCAGTTTTAAAAATGTCTGAGTGTATCCAGGACAGGGGAAGAGGCAGAGGGGGAGGAAGTATGTGCGTGTGACAGTCTGTGAGTTTTAAAAATGTCTGAGGGTATCCAGGAAGAGGGAAGAGGCAGAGCGGCTGGAGGTGTGTGCGTGTGACAGGCTGTGAGTTTCAAAAATGTCTGAGTGAATCCAGTAAGGGGGAAGAGGCAGAGGGGTTGAAAGTGTGTCCGTTTGACACTGTGAGTTTCAAAAATGACTGAGTGAATAAAGGAAGAGGGAAGAGGCAGGGGGGCTGGAAGTATGTCCGTGTGACAGGCTGTGAGTTTTAAAAATGTCTCAGTATATCCAGGAAGAGGGAAGAGGCAGAGGGGCTGGAGGTGTTTGCATGTGACAGGCTGTCAGTTTTAAAAAGGTCTGAGGGAATCCAGAAGGGGGAAGAGGCAGAGGGGCTGAAAATGTGTGCATGTGACAGTATGTGAGTTTTGAAAATGTCTGAGTGTATGCAGGAAGAGGGAAGAGTTAGAGGGGCTGGAGGTGTGTGCATGTGACAGTATGTGAGTTTTAAAAATGTCTAAGTGTATCCAGGAAGAGGGAAGAGGCAGAGGGGCTGGAGGTGTGTGCATGTGACAGGCTGTCAGTTTTAAAAATGTCTTAGTGTATCCAGGAAGAGGGAAGAGTCAGACGGGCTGGAGGTTTGTGCGTCTGACAGTCTGTGAGTTTTTAAAATGTCTGAGGGGATACAGGAAGAGGGAAGAGGCAGAGGTGCTGGAAGTGTGTGCATGTGACAGTCTGTGAGTTTTAAAATGTTCTGAGGGAATCCAGAAGGGGGAAGAGGCAGAGGGGATGGAGGTGTGTGCATGGGACTGGCTGTCAGTTTTAAAAATGTCTGAATAAATCCAGTAAGAGGGAAGAGGCAGAGGGGCTGGTAGTGTGTGCATGTGACAGGCTGTGAGATTTAAAAATGACTGAGTGAATCCAGGAAGATGGAAGAGGCAGAGAGGCTGGAAGTGTGTGCGTGTGATAGGATGTGAGTTTAAAAAATGTCTGAGTGAATCCAGGAAGAGTGAAGAGGCAGAGGGGCTGGAAGTTTGTGCATGTGACAGGCTGTCAGTTTTAAAATTGTCTGAGTGTATCCAGGAAGGGGGAAGAGGCAGAGGGGCCTGAAAGTGTGTCCGTTTGACACTGAGTTTTAAAAATGACTGAGTGAATCCAGGAAGAGGGAAGATGCAGAGGGGCTGAAAGTATTTGCGTGTGACAGTCTGTGAGTTTTAAAAATGTCTGAGTGTTTCCAGGAAGAGGAAAGAGGCAGAGGAGCTGCTAGTTTGTGCATGTGACAGTCTGTGAGTTTTAAAAATGTCTGAATGAATCCAGGAAGAGGGAAGATGCAGAGGGGCTGGAGGTGTGTGCATGTGACAGGCTGTGAGTTTTAAAAATGACTGAGTGAATCCAGGAAGAGGGAAGATGCAGAGGGGCTGGAGGTGTGTGCATGTGACAGGCTGTGAGTTTTAAAAATGACTGAGTGAATCCAGGAAGAGGGAAGATGCAGAGGGGCTGGAGGTGTGTGCATGTGACAGGCTGTCAGTTTTAAAAATGTCTGAGTGTATCCAGGACGGGGGAAGAGGCAGAGGGGGAGGAAGTATGTGCGTGTGACAGTCTGTGAGTTTTAGAAATGTCTGAGGGTATCCAGGAAGAGGGAAGAGGCAGAGCGGCTGGAGGTGTGTGCGTGTGACAGGCTGTGAGTTTCAATAATGTCTGAGTGAATCCAGTAAGGGGGAAGAGGCAGAGGGGTTGAAAGTGTGTCCGTTTGACACTGTGAGTTTCAAAAATGACTGAGTGAATCCAGGAAGAGGGAAGAGACAGAGAGGCGGGAAGTGTGTGCGTGTGACAGGCTGTGAGTTTTAAAAATGTCTGAGTGAATAAAGGAAGAGGGAAGAGGCAGGGGGGCTGGAAGTATGTCCGTGTGACAGGCTGTGAGTTTTAAAAATGTCTCAGTATATCCAGGAAGAGGGAAGAGGCAGAGGGGCTTGAAGTGTGTCCATGTGACTGGCTGTGAGTTTTAAAAACGTCTGAGTGGATCCAGGAGGTGGGAAGAGGCAGAGGGGCTGGAAGTGTGGGCGTGTGACAGGCTGTGAGTTTTAAAAATGTCTGAGTGAATCCAGGAAGGGGGAAGAGGCAGTGGGGCTGAAAGTGTGTCCGATTGACACTGTGAGTTTCAAAAATCACTGAGTGAGTCCAGGAAGAGGGAAGAGGCATAGGGGCTGGAAGTGTGTGCGTGTTACAGGCTGTGAGTTTTTAAAATGTCTCAGTATATCCAGGAAGAGGGAAGAGGCAGAGGGGCTGGAAGTGTGTGCATGTGACTGGCTGTGAGTTTTAAAAATGTCTCAGTATATCCAAGAAGAGTGAAAAGGCAGAGGGGATGGAAATGTGTGCGTGTGACAGGCTGTGAGTTTTAAAAATGTCTGAGTGAATCCAGGAAGGGGGAAGAGGCAGTGGGGCTGAAAGTGTGTCCGATTGACACTGTGAGTTTCAAAAATCACTGAGTGAGTCCAGGAAGAGGGAAGAGGCAGAGGGGCTGGAAGTGTGTGCGAGTTACAGGCTGTGAGTTTTAAAAATGTCTCAGTATATCCAGGAAGAGGGGAGAGGCAGAGGGGCTGCAAGTGTGTGCATGTGACAGTATGTGAGTTTTAAAAATGTCTGAGTGTATCCAGGAAGAGGGAAGAGGCAGAGGGGCAGGAAGTTTGTGCGTGTGACAGGCTGTCAGTTTTAAAATTGTCTGAGTGTATCCAGGAAGGGGGAAGAGGCAGCGGGGCTGAAAGTGTGTCCGTTTGACACTGAGTTTTAAAAATGACTGAGTGAAGCCAGGAAGAGGGAAGAGGCAGAGGGGCTGGAAGTATGTGCGTGTGACAGTCTGTGAGTTTTAAAAATGTCTGAGTGTATCCAGGAAGAGGGAAGAGGCAGAAGGGCTGGAGGTGTGTGCATGTGACAGGCTTTCAGTTTTAAAAATGTCTAAGTGTATCCAGGAAGAGGGAAGAGGCAGAGGGGCTGAAAGTGTGTCCGTTTGACACTGTGATTTTTAAAAATGACTGAGTTTATCCAGGAAGAGGGAAGAGGCAGAGGGGCTGCTACTTTGTGCATGTGACAGTCTGTGAGTTTAAAATGTCTGAGGGAATCCAGTAAGAGGGAAGAAGTAGAGGGGCTGGTAGTGTGTGCATGTGACAGGCTGTGAGTTTTAAAAATGACTGAGTGAATCCAGGAAGAGTGAAGAGGCAGAGGGGCTGGAAGTTTCTGCATGTGACACGCTGTGAGTTTTATAATTGTCTAAGTGAACCTAGGAGGGGGAAGAGGCAGAGGGGCAGGAAGTATGTGCGTGTGACAGTCTGTGAGTTTTTAAAATGTCTGAGGGTATCCAGGAAGATGGAAGAGGCAGAGGGGCTGAAAATGTGTGCATGTGACAGTATGTGAGTTTTGAAAATGTCTGAGTGTATCCAGGAAGAGGGAAGAGTCAGAGGGGCTGGAAGTTTGTGCGTCTGACAGTCTGTGAGTTTTTAAAATGTCTGAGGGTATCCAGGAAGAGGGAAGAGGCAAAGGGGGTGAAAATGTGTGCATGTGACAGTATGTGAGTTTTGAAAATGTCTGAGTGTATCCACGAAGAGGGAAGAGTCAGAGGGGCTGGAAGTTTGTGCGTCTGACAGTCTGTGAGTTTTAAAAAGGTCTGAGGGAATCCAGAAGGGGGAAGAGGAGGAGGGGATGGAGGTGTGTGCATGTGACAGGCTGTCAGTTTTAAAAAGGTCTGAATAAATCCAGTAAGAGGGAAGAGGCAGAGGGGCTGGTAGTGTGTGCATGTGACAGGCTGTGAGTTTTAAAAATGTCTGAGTGTATCCAGGAAGAGGGAAGAGGCAGAGGGGCTGGAGTTGTGTGCATGTGACAGGCTGTGAGTTTTAAAAATGACTGAGTGTATCCAGGAAGAGGGAAGATGCAGAGGGGCTGGAGGTGTGTGCATGTGACAGGCTGTCAGTTTTAAAAATGACTGAGTGAATCCAGGAAGAGGGAAGAGACAGAGAGGATGGAAGTGTGTGCGTGTGACAGGCTTTGAGTTTTAAAAATGTCTGAGTGAATAAAGGAAGAGGGAAGAGGCAGGGGGGCTGGAAGTATGTCTGTGTGACAGGCTGTGAGTTTTAAAAATGACTGAGTGTATCCAGGAAGAGGGAAGAGACAGAGAGGGTGGAGGTATATGCGTGTGACAGGTTGTGAGTTTTAAAAATATCTCAGTATATCCAGGAAGAGGGAATAGGCAGAGGGGCTAGAAATGTGTGCATGTGACAGGCTGTAAGTTTCAAAAATGTCTCAGTATATCCAGGAAGAGTGAAGAGGCAGAGGGGCTGGAAGTGTGTGCATGTGACAGGCTGTGAGTTTTAAAAAAATTCTGCCTGTATCTAGAAAGAGGGAAGAGGCAGAGGGGCTGGAAGTGTGTGCGTGTGACAGGCTGTGAGTTTTAAAAATGTCTGAGTGAATCCAGGAAGAGGGAAGAGGCAGAGGGGTGTTGAAGTGTGTCCGTTTGACACTGTGAGTTTTAAAAATGTCTGAGTGTATCCAGGAAGAGGGAAGAGGCAGAGGGGCTGGAAGTGTGTCCGTTTGACAATGTGAGTTTTAAAAATGACTGAGTGAGTCCAGGAAGAGGGAAGAGGCAGAGGGGCTGTAAGTGTGTGCGTATGACAGGCTGTGAGATTTAAAAATGTCTGAGTGAATCCAGGAAGGGGGAAGAGGCAGTGGGGCTGGAAGTGTGTGTGTGTGCACAGCCTGTGAGTTTTAAAATGACTGAGTGAGTCCAGGAAGGGGGAAGAGGCAGAGAGGCTGGAGGTGTGTGCCTGTTAAAGGCTCTGAGTTTTTAAAATGTCTCAGTATATCCAGGAAGAGTGAAGAGGCAGAGGGGCTGGAAGTATGTGCATGTGACAGGCTGTGAGTTTTGAAAAGGTCTGAGTGAATCTAGGAAGGGGGAAGAGGCAGAAAGGCTGAAAGTGTGTCCGATTGACACTGTGAGTTTCAAAAATGACTGAGTGAATCCAGGAAGAGGGAAGAGACAGAGAGGGTGGAGGTATATGCGTGTGACAGGTTGTGAGTTTTAAAAATATCTCAGTATATCCAGGAAGAGGGAAGAGGCAGAGGGGCTGGAAATGTGTGCGTGTGACAGGCTGTAAGTTTTAAAAATGTCTGAGTGAATCCAGTAAGGGAGAAGAGGCAGAGGGGCTGAAAGTGTGTCCGTTTGAGAATGTGAGTTTTAAAAGTATCTCAGTATATCCAGGAAGAGGGAAGAGGCAGAGGGGCTGGAAATGTGTGCGTGTGACATGCTGTAAGTTTTAAAAATGACTGAGTGAATCCAGGAAGAGGGAAGAGGCAGAGAGGCTGGAAGTGTGTGTGTGTGACAGGCTGTGAGTTTTGAAAAGGTCTGAGTGAATCCAGGAAGTGGGAAGAGGCAGAGGGGCTGGTACTGTGTCCATATGACAGTATGTGAGTTTGAAAAATGACTGAGTGAATCCAGGAAGATGGAAGAGGCAGAGAGGCTGGAAGTGTGTGCGTGTGATAGGATGTGAGTTTAAAAAATGTCTGAGTGAACCCAGGAAGGGGGAAGAGGCAGAGGGGCTGCTAGTTTGTGCATGTGACAGTCTGTGAGTTTTAAAAATGTCTGCATGAATCCAGTAAGAGGGAAGAGGCAGAGGGGCTGGAGGTCTGTGCGTCTGACAGTCTGTGAGTTTTCAAAATGTCTGAGTGTATCCAGGAAGAGTGAAGAGGCAGAGGGGCTGACATATTTGCGTGTGACAGTCTGTGAGTTTTAAAATGTCTAAGTGAACCCAGGAAGGGGGAAGAGGCAGAGGGGCAGGAAGTATGTGCGTGTGACAGTATGTGAGTTTTGAAAATGTCTGAGTGTATCCAGGAAGAGGCAAGAGGCAGAGGGGCTGGAGGTGTTTGCATGTGACAGGCTGTCAGTTTTAAAAATGTCTGAGTGTATCCAGGAAGGGGGAAGAGGCAGAGGGGCTGAAAATGTGTGCATGTGACAGTATGTGAGTTTTGAAAATGTCTGAGTGTATGCAGGAAGAGGGAAGAGTTAGAGGGGCTGGAAGTTTGTGCGTATGACAGTCTGTGAGTTTTTAAAATGTCTGAGGGTATCCAGGAAGAGGGAAGAGGCAGAGGGGCTGGAGGTGTGTGCATGTGACAGGCTGTCAGTTTTAAAAATGTCTGAGGGCATACAGGAAGAGGAAAGAGGCAGAGGGGCTGGAAGTGTGTGCATGTGACAGTCTGTGAGTTTTAAAAAGGTCTGAGGGAATCCAGAAGGGGGAAGAGGCAGAGGGGATGGAGGTGTGTGCATGGGACTGGCTGTCAGTTTTAAAAAGGTCTGAATAAATCCAGTAAGAGGGAAGAGGCAGAGGGGCTGGTAGTGTGTGCATGTGACAGGCTGTGAGTTTGAAAAATGACTGAGTGAATCCAGGAAGATGGAAGAGGCAGAGAGGCTGGAAGTGTGTGCATGTGACAGGCTGTGAGTTTTAAAAATGTCTGAGTGTATCCAGGAAGAGGGAAGAGGCAGAGGGGCTGGAGTTGTGTGCATGTGACAGGCTGTGAGTTTTAAAAATGACTGAGTGTATCCAGGAAGAGGGAAGATGCAGAGGGGCTGGAGGTGTGTGCATGTGACAGGCTGTCAGTTTTAAAAATGACTGAGTGAATCCAGGAAGAGGGAAGAGACAGAGAGGATGGAAGTGTGTGCGTGTGACAGGCTTTGAGTTTTAAAAATGTCTGAGTGAATAAAGGAAGAGGGAAGAGGCAGGGGGGCTGGAAGTATGTCTGTGTGACAGGCTGTGAGTTTTAAAAATGACTGAGTGTATCCAGGAAGAGGGAAGAGACAGAGAGGGTGGAGGTATATGCGTGTGACAGGTTGTGAGTTTTAAAAATATCTCAGTATATCCAGGAAGAGGAAAAAGGCAGAGCGGCTAGAAATGTGTGCATGTGACAGGCTGTAAGTTTCAAAAATGTCTCAGTATATCCAGGAAGAGTGAAGAGGCAGAGGGGCTGGAAGTGTGTGCATGTGACAGGCTGTGAGTTTTAAAAAAATTCTGCCTCTATCTAGAAAGAGGGAAGAGGCAGAGGGGCTGGAAGTGTGTGCGTGTGACAGGCTGTGAGTTTTAAAAATGTCTGAGTGAATCCAGGAAGAGGGAAGAGGCAGAGTGGTGTTGAAGTGTGTCCGTTTGACACTGTGAGTTTTAAAAATGTCTGAGTGTATCCAGGAAGAGGGAAGAGGCAGAGGGGCTGGAAGTGTGTCCGTTTGACAATGTGAGTTTTAAAAATGACTGAGTGAGTCCAGGAAGAGGGAAGAGGCAGAGGGGCTGTAAGTGTGTGCGTATGACAGGCTGTGAGATTTAAAAATGTCTGAGTGAATCCAGGAAGGGGGAAGAGGCAGTGGGGCTGGAAGTGTGTGTGTGTGCACAGCCTGTGAGTTTTAAAATGACTGAGTGAGTCCAGGAAGGGGGAAGAGGCAGAGAGGCTGGAGGTGTGTGCCTGTTAAAGGCTCTGAGTTTTTAAAATGTCTCAGTATATCCAGGAAGAGGGAAGAGGCAGAGGGGATGGAGGTGTGTGCATGGGACTGGCTGTCAGTTTTAAAAAGGTCTGAGGGAATCCAGAAGGGGGAAGAGGCAGAGGGGATGGAGGTGTGTGCATGGGACTGGCTGTCAGTTTTAAAAAGGTCTGAATAAATCCAGTAAGAGGGAAGAGGCAGAGGGGCTGGTAGTGTTTGCATGTGACAGGCTGTGAGTTTGAAAAATGACTGAGTGAATCCAGGAAGATGGAAGAGGCAGAGAGGCTGGAAGTGTGTGCGTGTGATAGGATGTGAGTTTAAAAAATGTCTGAGTGAACCCAGGAAGGGGGAAGAGGCAGAGGGGCTGCTAGTTTGTGCATGTGACAGTCTGTGAGTTTTAAAAATGTCTGAATGAATCCAGTGAGAGGGAAGAGGCAGAGGGGCTGGAGGTGTGTGCTTCTGACAGTCTGTGAGTTTTCAAAATGTCTGAGTGTATCCAGGAAGAGTGAAGAGGCAGAGGGGCTGACATATTTGCGTGTGACAGTCTGTGAGTTTTAAAATGTCTGAGTGAATCCAGGAAGAGTGAAGAGGCAGAGGGGCTGGAAGTTTGTGCGTGTGACAGGCTGTCAGTTTTAAAATTGTCTGAGTGTATCCAGGAAGGGGGAAGAGGCAGAGGGGCTGAAAGTGTGTCCGTTTGACACTGAGTTTTAAAAATGACTGAGTGAAGCCAGGAAGAGGGAAGAGGCATTGGGGCTGGAAGTATGTACGTGTGACAATCTGTGAGTTTTAAAATGTCTGAGTGAATCCAGTAAGAGGCAAGAAGTAGAGGGGCTGGAGTTGTGTGCATGTGACAGGCTGTCAGTTTTAAAAATGTCTTAGTGTATCCAGGAAGAGTGAAGAGGCAGAGGGGCTGGAAGTTTGCGCGTCTGACAGTCTGTGAGTTTTTAAAATGTCTGAGTGAACCCAGGAAGGGGGAAGAGGCAGAGGGGCAGGAAATTTGTGCGTGTGACAGTCTGTGAGTTTTTAAAATGTCTGAGGGTATCCAGGAAGAGGGAAGAGGCAGAGGGGCTGGAGGTGTGTGCATGTCACAGGCTGTCAGTTTTAAAAATGTCTGAGTGTATCCAGGAAGAGTGAAGAGGCAGAGGGGCAGGAAGTTTGTGCGTGTGACAGGCTGTCAGTTTTAAAATTGTCTGAGTGTATCCAGGAAGAGGGAAGAGTCAGAGGGGCTGGAAGTTTGCGCGTCTGACAGTCTGTGAGTTTTTAAAATGTCTGAGGGTATCCAGGAAGAGGGAAGAGGCAGAGGGGCTGGAAGGGTGTGCATGTGACAGTCTGTGAGTTTTAAAAAGGTCTGAGGGAATCCAGAAGGGGGAAGAGGCAGAGGGGATGGAGTTGTGTGCATGTGACAGGCTGTCAGTTTTAAAAATGTCTTAGTGTATCCAGGAAGAGTGAAGAGGCAGAGGGGCTGAAAGTGTGTCCCTTTGACATTGTGAGTTTTAAAAATGACTGAGTGAATCCAGGAAGAGGGAAGAGGCAGAGGGGCTGAAAGTGTGTCCATTTGACACTGTGAGTTTTAAAAATGATTGAGTTTATCCAGGAAGAGGGAAGAGGCAGAGGGGCTGCTACTTTGTGCATGTGACAGTCTGTGAGTTTTAAAATGTCTGAGTGAATCCAGTAAGAGGGAAGAAGCAGAGGGGCTGGTAGTGTGTGCATGTGACAGGCTGTGAGTTTTAAAAATGACTGAGTGAATCCAGGAAGAGTGAAGAGGCAGAGGGGCTGGAAATTTCTGCGTGTGACACGCTGTGAGTTTTATAAATGTCTAAGTGAACCCAGGAAGGGGGAAGAGGCAGAGGGGCAGGAAGTATGTGCGTGTGACAGTCTGTGAGTTTTTAAAATGTCTGAGGGTATCCAGGAAGAGGGAAGAGGCAGAGGGGCTGAAAATGTGTGCATGTGACAGTATGTGAGTTTTGAAAATGTCTGAGTGTATCCAGGAAGATGGAAGAGTCAGAGGGGCTGGAAGTTTGTGCATCTGACAGTCTGTGAGTTTTTAAAATGTCTGAGTGTATCCAAAAAGAGGGAAGATGCAGAGGGGCTGAAAGTAGTTGCATGTGACAGTCTGTGAGTTTTAAAAATGTCTGAGTGAACCCAGGAAGGGGGAAGAGGCAGAGGGGCAGGAAGTATGTGTGTGTGACAGTCTGTGAGTTTTTAAAATGTCTGAGGGTATCCAGGAAGAGGGAAGAGGCAGAGGGGTTGGAAGGGTGTGCATGTGACAGTCGGTGAGTTTTAAAAAGGTCTGAGGGAATCCAGAAGGGGGAAGAGGCAGAGGGGATGGAGTTGTATGCATGTGACAGGCTGTCAGTTTTAAAAATGTCTTAGTGTATCCAGGAAGAGTGAAGAGGCAGAGGGGCTGGAAGTTTGTGCGTGTGACAGGCTGTGAGTTTTATAAATGTCTGAGTGAACCCAGGAAGGGGGAAGAGGCAGAGGGGCAGGAAGTTTGTGCGTGTGACAGTTTGTGAGTTTTTAAAATGTCTGAGGGTATCCAGGATGAGGGAAGAGGCAGAGGGGCTGGAAGTATGTGCATGTGACAGGCTGTCAGTTTTAAAAATGTCTGAGTGTATCCAGGAAGGGGGAAGAGGCAGAGGGGCTGAAAGTGTGTCCCTTTGACATTGTGAGTTTTAAAAATGACTGAGTTTATCCAGGAAGAGGGAAGAGGCAGAGGGGCTGCTACTTTGTGCATGTGACAGTCTGTGAGTTTTAAAATGTCTGAGTGAATCCAGTAAGAGGGAAGACGCAGAGGGGCTGAAAATGTGTGCATGTGACAATATGTGAGTTTTGAAAATGTCTGAGGGTCTGCAGGAAGAGGGAAGAGTTAGAGGGGCTGGAAGTTTGTGCGTCTGACAGTCTGTGAGTTTTTAAAATGTCTGAGGGTATCCAGGAAGAGGGAAGAAGCAGAGGGGCTGGAGGTGTGTGCATGTGACAGGCTGTCAGTTTTAAAAATGTCTTAGTGTATCCAGGAAGAGGGAAGAGGCAGAGGGGCTGGAAGTGTGTGCATGTGACAGTATTTGAGTTTTAAAAATGTCTGAGTGTATCCAGGAAGAGGGAAGAGGCAGAGGGGCTGGAGGTGTGTGCATGTGACAGGCTGTCAGTTTTAAAAATGTCTTAGTGTATCCAGGAAGAGGGAAGAGTCAGAGGGGCTGGAAGTTTGTTCGTGTGACAGTCTGTGAGTTTTTAAAATGTCTGAGGGTATACAGGAAGAGGGAAGAGGCAGAGGGGCTGGAAGTGTGTGCATGTGACAGTCTCTGAGTTTTAAAAAGGTCTGAGGGAATCCAGAAGGGGGAAGAGGCAGAGGGGATGGAGGTGTGTGCATGGGACTGGCTGTCAGTTTTAAAAAGGTCTGAATAAATCCAGTAAGAGGGAAGAGGCAGAGGGGCTGGATTTGTGTGCATGTGACAGGCTGTCAGTTTTAAAAATGTCTTAGTGTATCCAAGAAGAGTGAAGAGGCAGAGGGGCTGGAAGTTTGTGCGTGTGACAGGCTGTGAGTTTTAAAATTGTCTGAGTGTATCCAGGAAGATGGAAGAGGCAGAGGGGCTGAAAGTAGTTGCATGTGACAGTCTGTGAGTTTTAAAAATGTCTGAGTGAACCCAGGAAGGGGGAAGAGGCAGAGGGGCTGAAAATGTGTGCATGTGACAGTATGTGAGTTTTGAAAATGTCTGAGTGTATCCAGGAAGATGGAAGAGTCAGAGGGGCTGGAAGTTTGTGCATCTGACAGTCTGTGAGTTTTTAAAATGTCTGAGTGTATCCAAAAAGAGGGAAGATGCAGAGGGGCTGAAAGTAGTTGCATGTGACAGTCTGTGAGTTTTAAAAATGTCTGAGTGAACCCAGGAAGGGGGAAGAGGCAGAGGGGCAGGAAGTATGTGTGTGTGACAGTCTGTGAGTTTTTAAAATGTCTGAGGGTATCCAGGAAGAGAGAAGAGGCAGAGGGGCTGCTAGTTTGTGCATGTGACAGTCTGTGAGTTTTAAAATGTCTGAGTGAATCCTGTAAGAGGGAAGAAGCAGAGGGGCTGGTAGTGTGTGCATGTGACAGGCTGTGAGTTTTAAAAATGACTGAGTGAATCCAGGAAGAGTGAAGAGGCAGAGGGGCTGGAAGTTTCTGCGTGTTACAGGCTGTGAGTTTTAAAAATGTCTGAGTGTATCCAGGAAGGGGGAAGAGGCAGAGGGGCTGAAAATGTGTGCATGTGACAGTATGTGAGTTTTGAAAATGTCTGAGTGTATGCAGGAAGAGGGAAGAGGCAGAGAGGCTGGAAGTGTGTGCGTGTGATAGGATGTGAGTTTAAAAAATGTCTGAGTGAACCCAGGAAGGGGGAAGAGGCAGAGGGGCTGCTAGTTTGTGCATGTGACAGTCTGTGAGTTTTAAAAATGTCTGAATGAATCCAGTAAGAGGGAAGAGGCAGAGGGGCTGGAGGTGTGTGCGTCTGACAGTCTGTGAGTTTTCAAAATGTCTGAGTGTATCCAGGAAGAGTGAAGAGGCAGAGGGGCTGACATATTTGCGTGTGACAGTCTGTGAGTTTTAAAATGTCTGAGTGAATCCAGGAAGAGTGAAGAGGCAGAGGGGCTGGAAGTTTGTGCGTGTGACAGGCTGTCAGTTTTAAAAATGTCTGAGTGAACCCAGGAAGGGGGAAGAGGCAGAGGGGCTGAAAGTGTGTCCATTTGACAATGTGAGTTTTAAAAATCATTGAGTTTATCCAGGAAGAGGGAAGAGGCAGAGGGGCTGCTACTTTGTGCATGTGACAGTCTGTGAGTTTTAAAATGTCTGAGTGAATCCAGTAAGAGGGAAGAAGCAGAGGGGCTGGTAGTGTGTGCATGTGACAGGCTGTGAGTTTTAAAAATGACTGAGTGAATCCAGGAAGAGTGAAGAGGCAGAGGGGCTGGAAATTTCTGCGTGTGACACGCTGTGAGTTTTATAAATGTCTAAGTGAACCCAGGAAGGGGGAAGAGGCAGAGGGGCAGGAAGTATGTGCGTGTGACAGTCTGTGAGTTTTTAAAATGTCTGAGGGTATCCAGGAAGAGGGAAGAGGCAGAGGGGCTGAAAATGTGTGCATGTGATAGTATGTGAGTTTTGAAAATGTCTGAGTGTATCCAGGAAGATGGAAGAGTCAGAGGGGCTGAAAGTAGTTGCATGTGACAGTCTGTGAGTTTTTAAAATGTCTGAGTGAACCCAGGAAGGGGGAAGAGGCAGAGGGGCAGGAAGTATGTGTGTGTGACAGTCTGTGAGTTTTTAAAATGTCTGAGGGTATCCAGGAAGAGAGAAGAGGCAGAGGGGCTGGAAGTTTGTGCGTGTGACAGTCTGTGAGTTTTTAAAATGTCTGAGTGTATCCAGGAAGAGGGAAGAGGCACAGGGGATGGAGTTGTGTGCATGTCACAGGCTGTGAGTTTTAAAAATGTCTTAGTGTATCCAGGAAGAGGGAAGAGTCAGAGGGGCTGGAAGTTTGCGCGTCTGACAGTCTGTGAGTTTTTAAAATGTCTGAGGGTATCCAGGAAGAGGGAAGAGGCAGAGGGGTTGGAAGGGTGTGCATGTGACAGTCTGTGAGTTTTAAAAAGGTCTCAGGGAATCCAGAAGGGGGAAGAGGCTGAGGGGATGGAGTTGTATGCATGTGACAGGCTGTCAGTTTTAAAAATGTCTTAGTGTATCCAGGAAGAGTGAAGAGGCAGAGGGGCTGGAAGTTTGTGCGTGTGACAGTCTGTGAGTTTTAAAAAGGTCTGAGGGAATCCAGAAGGGGGAAGAGGCAGAGGGGATGGAGGTGTGTGCATGGGACTGGCTGTCAGTTTTAAAAAGGTCTGAATAAATCCAGTAAGAGGGAAGAGGCAGAGGGGCTGGTAGTGTGTGCATGTGACAGGCTGTGAGTTTGAAAAATGACTGAGTGAATCCAGGAAGATGGAAGAGGCAGAGAGGCTGGAAGTGTGTGCGTGTGATAGGATGTGAGTTTAAAAAATGTCTGAGTGAACCCAGGAAGGGGGAAGAGGCAGAGGGGCTGCTAGTTTGTGCATGTGACAGTCTGTGAGTTTTAAAAATGTCTGAATGAATCCAGTAAGAGGGAAGAGGCAGAGGGGCTGACATATTTGCGTGTGACAGTCTGTGAGTTTTAAAATGTCTGAGTGAATCCAGGAAGAGTGAAGAGGCAGAGGGGCTGGAAGTTTGTGCGTGTTACAGGCTGTCAGTTTTAAAATTGTCTGACTGTATCCAGGAAGGGGGAAGAGGCAGAGGGGCTGAAAGTGTGTCCGTTTGACACTGAGTTTTAAAAATGACTGAGTGAAGCCAGGAAGAGGAAGAGGCATTGGGGCTGGAAGTATGTGCGTGTGACAGTCTGTGAGTTTTAAAATGTCTGAGTGAATCCAGTAAGAGGCAAGAAGTAGAGGGGCTGGAGTTGTGTGCATGTGACAGGCTGTCAGTTTTAAAAATGTCTTAGTGTATCCAGGAAGAGTGAAGAGGCAGAGGGGCTGGAAGTTTGCGCGTCTGACAGTCTGTGAGTTTTTAAAATGTCTGAGGGTATCCAGGAAGAGGGAAGAGGCAGAGGGGCTGGAAGGGTGTGCATGTGACAGTCTGTGAGTTTTAAAAAGGTCTGAGGGAATCCAGAAGGGGGAAGAGGCAGAGGGGATGGAGTTGTGTGCATGTGACAGGCTGTCAGTTTTAAAAATGCCTTAGTGTATCCAGGAAGAGTGAAGAGGCAGAGGGGCTGAAAGTGTGTCCCTTTGACATTGTGAGTTTTAAAAATGATTGAGTTTATCCAGGAAGAGGGAAGAGGCAGAGGGGCTGATACTTTGTGGATGTGACAGTCTGTGAGTTTTAAAATGTCTGAGTGAATCCAGTAAGAGGGAAGAAGCAGAGGGGCTGGTAGTGTGTGCATGTGACAAGCTGTGAGTTTTAAAAATGACTGAGTGAATCCAGGAAGAGTGAAGACGCAGAGGGGCTGAAAGTGTGTCCATTTGACACTGTGAGTTTTAAAAATGATTGAGTTTATCCAGGAAGAGGGAAGAGGCAGAGGGGCTGATACTTTGTGCATGTGACAGTCTGTGAGTTTTAAAATGTCTGAGTGAATCCAGTAAGAGGGAAGAAGCAGAGGGGCTGGTAGGGTGTGGATGTGACAGGCTGTGAGTTTTAAAAATGACTGAGTGAATCCAGGAAGATGGAAGAGGCAGAGGGGCTGGAAGTGTGTGCGTGTGATAGGATGTGAGTTTAAAAAATGTCTGAGTGAACCCAGGAAGAGTGAAGAGGCAGAGGGGCAGGAAGTTTGTGCGTGTGACAGGCTGTCAGTTTTAAAATTGTCTGAGTTTATCCAGGAAGAGGGAAGAGTCAGAGGGGCTGGAAGTTTGTGCGTCTGACAGTCTGTGAGTTTTTAAAATGTCTGAGGGTATCCAGGAAGAGGGAAGAGGCAGAGGGGCTGAAAATGTGTGCATGTGACAGTCTGTGAGTTTTGAAAATGTCTGAGTGTATCCAGGAAGAGGGAAGAGTCAGAGGGGCTGGAAGTTTGTGTGTCTGACAGTCTGTGAGTTTTTAAAATGTCTGAGGGTATCCAGGAAGAGGGAAGAGGCAGAGGGGCTGGAAGTTTGTGCATCTGACAGTCTGTGAGTTTTAAAAAGGTCTGAGTGAACCCAGGAAGGGGGAAGAGGCAGAGGGGCAGGAAGTGTGTCCCTTTGACATTGTGAGTTTTAAAAATGACTGAGTGCATCCAGGAAGAGGGAAGAGGCAGAGGGGTGAAAGTGTGTCCGTTTGACACAGTGAGTTTTGAAAATGACTGAGTTTATCCAGGAAGAGGGAAGAGGCAGAGGGGATGCTACTTTGTGCATGTGACAGTCTGTGAGTTTTAAAATGTCTGAGTGAATCCAGTAAGAGAGAAGAAGCAGAGGGGCTGGTAGTGTGTGCATGTGACAGTCTGTGAGTTTTAAAAATGACTGAGTGAATCCAGGAAGAGGGAAGAGGCAGAGGGGCTGGTAGGGTGTGGATGTGACAGGCTGTGAGTTTTAAAAATGACTGAGTGAATCCAGGTAGATGGAAGAGGCAGAGGGGCTGGAAGTGTGTGCGTGTGATAGGATGTGAGTTTAAAAAATGTCTGAGTGAACCCAGGAAGAGTGAAGAGGCAGAGGGGCAGGAAGTTTGTGCGTGTGACAGGCTGTCAGTTTTAAAATTGTCTGAGTTTATCCAGGAAGAGGGAAGAGTCAGAGGGGCTGGAAGTTTGTGCGTCTGACAGTCTGTGAGTTTTTAAAATGTCTGAGGGTATCCAGGAAGAGGGAAGAGGCAGAGGGGATGAAAATGTGTGCATGTGACAGTCTGTGAGTTTTGAAAATGTCTGAGTGTATCCAGGAAGAGGGAAGAGTCAGAGGGGCTGGAAGTTTGTGTGTCTGACAGTCTGTGAGTTTTTAAAATGTCTGAGGGTATCCAGGAAGAGGGAAGAGGCAGAGGGGCTGGAAGTTTGTGCATCTGACAGTCTGTGAGTTTTAAAAAGGTCTGAGTGAACCCAGGAAGGGGGAAGAGGCAGAGGGGCAGGAAGTTTGTGCGTGTGACAGTCTGTGAGTTTTTAAAATGTCTGAGGGTATCCAGGAAGAGGGAAGAGGCAGAGGGGCTGGAGGTGTGTGCATGTGACAGGCTGTCAGTTTTAAAAATGTCTGAGTGTATCCAGGAAGAGGGAAGAGGCAGAGGGGCTGAAAGTGTGTCCCTTTGACATTGTGAGTTTTAAAAATGACTGAGTTTATCCAGGAAGAGGGAAGAGGCAGAGGGGCTGCTACTTTGTGCATGTGACAGTCTGTGAGTTTTAAAATGTCTGAGTGAATCCAGTAAGAGGGGAGACGCAGAGGGGCTGAAAATGTGTGCATGTGACAGTATGTGAGTTTTGAAAATGTCTGAGGGTATGCAGGAAGAGGGAAGAGTTAGAGGGGCTGGAAGTTTGTGCGTCTGACAATCTGTGAGTTTTTAAAATGTCTGAGGGTATCCAGGAAGAGGGAAGAAGCAGAGGGGCTGGAGGTGTGTGCATGTGACAGTCTGTGAGTTTTAAAAATGTCTGAATGAATCCAGTAAGAGGGAAGAGGCAGAGGGGCTGGAGGTGTGTGCGTCTGACAGTCTGTGAGTTTTCAAAATGTCTGAATGAATCCAGTAAGAGGGAAGAGGCAGAGGGGCTGGAAGTTTGTGCGTGTGACAGGCTGTCAGTTTTAAAATTGTCTGAGTGTATCCAGGAAGGGGGAAGAGGCAGAGGGGCTGAAAGTGTGTCCGTTTGACACTGAGTTTTAAAAATGACTGAGTGAAGCCAGGAAGAGGGAAGAGGCATTGGGGCTGGAAGCATGTGCGTGTGACAGTCTGTGAGTTTTAAAATGTCTGAGTGAATCCAGTAAGAGGCAAGAAGTAGAGGGGCTGGAGTTGTGTGCATGTGACAGGCTGTCAGTTTTAAAAATGTCTGAGTGAATCCAGGAAGAGTGAAGAGGCAGAGGGGCTGGAAGTTTGTGCGTCTGACAGTCTGTCAGTTTTAAAATTGTCTGAGTGTATCCAGGAAGAGGGAAGAGGCAGAGGGGCTGCTACTTTGTGCATGTGACAGTCTGTGAGTTTTAAAATGTCTGAGTGAATCCAGTAAGAGGGAAGAAGCAGAGGGGCTGGTAGTGTGTGCATGTGACAGGCTGTGAGTTTTAAAAATGACTGAGTGAATCCAGGAAGAGTGAAGAGGCAGAGGGGCTGACATATTTGCGTGTGACAGTCTGTGAGTTTTAAAAATGTCTGAGTGAACCCAGGAAGGGGGAAGAGGCAGAGGGGCCGCTAGTTTGTGCATGTGACAGTCTGTGAGTTTTAAAAATGTCTGAATGAATCCAGTAAGAGGGAAGAGGCAGAGGGGCTGGTAGTGTGTGCATGTGACAGGCTGTGAGTTTTAAAAATGACTGAGTGTATCCAGGAAGAGGGAAGAGTCAGAGGGGCTGGAAGTTTGTGCGTCTGACAGGCTGTCAGTTTCAAAAATGTCTTAGTGTATCCAGGAAGAGGGAAGAGTCAGAGGGGCTGGAAGTTTATGTGTCTGACAGTCTGTGAGTCTTAAAAAGGTTTGAGGGAATCCAGAAGGGGGAAGAGGCAGAGGGGATGGAGGTGTGTGCATGGGACTGGCTGTCAGTTTTAAAAAGGTCTCAATAAATCCAGTAAAAGGGAAGAGGCAGGGGGGCTGGTAGTGTGTGCATGTGACAGGCTGTGAGTTTTAAAAATGACTGAGTGAATCCAGGAAGATGGAAGAGGCAGAGAGGCTGGAAGTGTGTGCGTGTGATAGGATGTGAGTTTAAAAAATGTCTGAGTGAATCCAGGAAGAGGGAAGAAGCAGAGTGGCTGGTAGTGTGTGCATGTGACAGGCTGTCAGTTTTAAAAATGTCTGAGGGTATCCAGGAAGGGGGAAGAGGCAGAGGGGCTGAAAGTGTGTCCCTTTGACATTGTGAGTTTTAAAAATGACTGAGTGAATCCAGGAAGATGGAAGAGGCAGAGGGGCTGGAAGTGTGTGCGTGTGATAGGATGTGAGTTTAAAAAATGTCTGAGTGAACCCAGGAAGAGTGAAGAGGCAGAGGGGCAGGAAGTTTGTGCGTGTGACAGGCTGTCAGTTTTAAAATTGTCTGAGTTTATCCAGGAAGAGGGAAGAGTCAGAGGGGCTGGAAGTTTGTGCGTCTGACAGTCTGTGAGTTTTTAAAATGTCTGAGGGTATCCAGGAAGAGGGAAGAGGCAGAGGGGCTGAAAATGTGTGCATGTGACAGTCTGTGAGTTTTGAAAATGTCTGAGTGTATCCAGGAAGAGGGAAGAGTCAGAGGGGCTGGAAGTTTGTGTGTCTGACAGTCTGTGAGTTTTTAAAATGTCTGAGGGTATCCAGGAAGAGGGAAGAGGCAGAGGGGCTGGAAGTTTGTGCGTCTGACAGTCTGTGAGTTTTAAAAAGGTCTGAGTGAACCCAGGAAGGGGGAAGAGGCAGAGGGGCAGGAAGTTTGTGCGTGTGACAGTCTGTGAGTTTTTAAAATGTCTGAGGGTATCCAGGAAGAGGGAAGAGGCAGAGGGGATGGAGGTGTGTGCATGTGACAGGCTGTCAGTTTTAAAAATGTCTGAGTGTATCCAGGAAGAGGGAAGAGGCAGAGGGGCTGAAAGTGTGTCCCTTTGCCATTGTGAGTTTTAAAAATGACTGAGTGCATCCAGGAAGAGGGAAGAGGCAGAGGGGTGAAAGTGTGTCCGTTTGACACAGTGAGTTTTGAAAATGACTGAGTTTATCCAGGAAGAGGGAAGAGGCAGAGGGGATGCTACTTTGTGCATGTGACAGTCTGTGAGTTTTAAAATGTCTGAGTGAATCCAGTAAGAGTGAAGAGGCAGAGGGGCTGGAAGTTTGTGCGTGTGACAGGCTGTGAGATTTATAAATGTCTGAGTGAACCCAGGAAGGGGGAAGAGACAGAGGGGCAGGAAGTTTGTGCGTGTGACAGTCTGTGAGTTTTTAAAATGTCTGAGGGTATCCAGGAAGAGGGAAGAGGCAGAGGGGCTGGAGGTGTGTGCATGTCACAGGCTGTCAGTTTTAAAAATGTCTGAGTGTATCCAGGAAGGGGGAAGAGGGAGAGGGGCTGAAAGTGTGTCCCTTTGACATTGTGAGTTTTAAAAATGACTGAGTGAATCCAGGAAGAGGGAAGAGGCAGAAGGGCTGGTAGTGTGTGCATGTGACAGGCTGTGAGTTTTAAAAATGACTGAGTGAATCCAGGAAGATGGAAGAGGCAGAGGGGCTGGAAGTGTGTGCGTGTGATAGGATGTGAGTTTAAAAAATGTCTGAGTGAACCCAGGAAGAGTGAAGAGGCAGAGGGGCAGGAAGTTTGTGCGTGTGACAGGCTGTCAGTTTTAAAATTGTCTGAGTGTATCCAGGAAGGGGGAAGAGGCAGAGGGGCTGGAAGTATGTGCATGTGACAGGCTGTCAGTTTTAAAAATGTCTTAGTGTATCCAGGAAGAGGGAAGAGTCAGAGGGGCTGGAAGTTTGCGCGTCTGACAGTCTGTGAGTTTTTAAAATGTCTGAGGGTATCCAGGAAGAGGGAAGAGGCAGAGGGGCTGGAAGGGTGTGCATGTGACAGTCTGTGAGTTTTAAAAAGGTCTGAGGGAATCCAGAAGGGGGAAGAGGCAGAGGGGATGGAGTTGTGTGCATGTGACAGGCTGTCAGTTTTAAAAATGTCTTAGTGTATCCAGGAAGAGTGAAGAGGCAGAGGGGCTGAAAGTGTGTCCATTTGACACTGTGAGTTTTAAAAATGATTGAGTTTATCCAGGAAGAGGGAAGAGGCAGAGGGGATGCTACTTTGTGCATGTGACAGTCTGTGAGTTTTAAAATGTCTGAGTGAATCCAGTAAGAGGGAAGAAGCAGAGGGGCTAGTAGTGTGTGCATGTGACAGGCTGTGAGTTTTAAAAATGACTGAGTGAATCCAGGAAGAGTGAAGAGGCAGAGGGGCTGGTAGTGTGTGCGTGTGACAGTCTGTGAGTTTTTAAAATGTCTGAGGGTATCCAGGAAGATGGAAGAGGCAGAGGGGCTGAAAATGTGTGCATGTGACAGTATGTGAGTTTTGAAAATGTCTGAGTGTATCCAGGAAGAGGGAAGAGTCAGAGGGGTTGTAAGTTTGTGCGTCTGACAGTCTGTGAGTTTTTAAAATGTATGACTGTATCCAAAAAGAGGGAAGATGCAGAGGGGCTGAAAGTAGTTGCATGTGACAGTCTGTGAGTTTTAAAAATGTCTGAGTGAACCCAGGAAGGGGGAAGAGGCAGAGGGGCAGGAAGTATGTGTGTGTGACAGTCTGTGAGTTTTTAAAATGTCTGAGGGTATCCAGGAAGAGAGAAGAGGCAGAGGGGCTGGAAGTTTGTGCGTGTGACAGTCTGTGAGTTTTTAAAATGTCTGAGTGTATCCAGGAAGAGGGAAGAGGCACAGGGGATGGAGTTGTGTGCATGTCACAGGCTGTCAGTTTTAAAAATGTCTTAGTGTATCCAGGAAGAGGGAAGAGTCAGAGGGGCTGGAAGTTTGCGCGTCTGACAGTCTGTGAGTTTTTAAAATGTCTGAGGGTATCCAGGAAGAGGGAAGAGGCAGAGGGGCTGGAAGGGTGTGCATGTGACAGTCTGTGAGTTTTAAAAAGGTCTGAGGGAATCCAGAAGGGGGAAGAGGCAGAGGGGATGGAGTTGTGTGCATGTGACAGGCTGTCAGTTTTAAAAATGTCTTAGTGTATCCAGGAAGAGTGAAGAGGCAGAGGGGCTGGAAGTTTGTGCGTGTGACAGGCTGTGAGTTTTATAAATGTCTGAGTGAACCCAGGAAGTGGGAAGAGGCAGAGGGGCAGGAAGTTTGTGCGTGTGACAGTTTGTGAGTTTTTAAAATGTCTGAGGGTATCCAGGAAGAGGGAAGAGGCAGAGGGGCTGGAAGTATGTGCATGTGACAGGCTGTCAGTTTTAAAAATGTCTGAGTGTATCCAGGAAGGGGGAAGAGGCAGAGGGGCTGAAAGTGTGTCCCTTTGACATTGTGAGTTTTAAAAATGACTGAGTTTATCCAGGAAGAGGGAAGAGGCAGAGGGGCTGCTACTTTGTGCATGTGACAGTCTGTGAGTTTTAAAATGTCTGAGTGAATCCAGTAAGAGGGGAGACACAGAGGGGCTGAAAATGTGTGCATGTGACAGTATGTGAGTTTTGAAAATGTCTGAGGGTATGCAGGAAGAGGGAAGAGTTAGAGGGGCTGGAAGTTTGTGCGTCTGACAGTCTGTGAGTTTTTAAAATGTCTGAGGGTATCCAGGAAGAGGGAAGAATCAGAGGGGCTGGAGGTGTGTGCATGTGACAGGCTGTCAGTTTTAAAAATGTCTTAGTGTATCCAGGAAGAGGGAAGAGGCAGAGGGGCTGGAAGTGTGTGCATGTGACAGTATTTGAGTTTTAAAAATGTCTGAGTGTATCCAGGAAGAGGGAAGAGGCAGAGGGGCTGGAGATATGTGCATGTGACAGGGTGTCAGTTTTAAAAATGTCTTAGTGTATCCAGGAAGAGTGAAGAGGCAGAGGGGATGGAGGTGTGTGCTTTGGACTAGCTGTCAGTTTTAAAAATGACTGAATAAATCCAGTAAGAGTGAAGAGGCAGAGGGGATGGAGTTGTGTGCATGTGACAGGCTGTCAGTTTTAAAAATGTCTTAGTGTATCCAGGAAGAGTGAAGAGGCAGAGGGGCTGGAAGTTTGTGCGTGTGACAGGCTGTGAGTTGTATAAATGTCTGAGTGAACCCAGGAAGGGGGAAGAGGCAGAGGGGCAGGAAGTTTGTGCGTGTGACAGTCTGTGAGTTTTTAAAATGTCTGAGGGTATCCAGGAAGAGGGAAGAGGCAGAGGGGCTGGAAGTATGTGCATGTGACAGGCTGTCAGTTTTAAAATTGTCTGAGTGAGTCCAGGAACAGTGAAGAGGCAGAGGGGCTGGAAGTTTGTGCGTGTGACAGGCTGTCAGTTTTAAAACTGTCTGAGTGTATCCAGGAAGAGGGAAGAGGCAGAGGGGCTGCTACTTTGTGCATGGGACAGTCTGTGAGTTTTAAAATGTCTGAGTGAATCCAGTAAGAGGGAAGAAGCAGAGGGGCTGGTAGTGTGTGCATGTGACAGGCTGTGAGTTTTAAAAATGACTGAGTGAATCTAGGAAGAGTGAAGAGGCAGAGGGGCTGACATATTTGCGTGTGACAGTCTGTGAGTTTTAAAAATGTCTGAGTGAACCCAGGAAGGGGGAAGAGGCAGAGGGGCTGCTAGTTTGTGCATGTGACAGTCTGTGAGTTTTAAAAATGTCTGAATGAATCCAGTAAGAGGGAAGAGGCAGAGGGGCTGGTAGTGTGTGCATGTGACAGGCTGTGAGTTTTAAAAATGACTGAGTGTATCCAGGAAGAGGGAAGAGTCAGAGGGGCTGGAAGTTTGTGCGTCTGACAGGTTGTCAGTTTTAAAAATGTCTTAGTGTATCCAGGAAGGGGGAAGAGGCAGAGGGGATGGAGGTGTGTGCATGGGACTGGCTGTCAGTTTTAAAAAGGTATCAATAAATCAAGTAAAAGGGAAGAGGCAGGGGGGCTGGTAGTGTGTGCATGTGACAGGCTGTGAGTTTTAAAAATGACTGAGTGAATCCAGGAAGATGGAAGAGGCAGAGAGGCTGGAAGTGTGTGCGTGTGATAGGATGTGAGTTTAAAAAATGTCTGAGTGAATCCAGGAAGAGTGAAGAGGCAGAGGGGCTGGAAGTTTGTGCGTGTGAGAGGCTGTCAGTTTTAAAATTGTCTGAGTGTATCCAGGAAGGGGGAAGAGGCAGAGGGGCTGAAAGTGTGTCCGTTTGACACTGAGTTTTAAAAATGACTGAGTGAAGCCAGGAAGATGGAAGAGGCAGAGGGGCTGGAAGTGTGTGCGTGTGATAGGATGTGAGTTTAAAAAATGTCTGAGTGTATCCAGGAAGAGTGAAGAGGCAGAGGGGCTGGAAGTTTGTGCGTGTGACAGGCTGTGAGTTGTATAAATGTCTGAGTGAACCCAGGAAGGGGGAAGAGGCAGAGGGGCAGGAAGTTTGTGCGTGTGATAGGATGTGAGTTTAAAAAATGTCTGAGTGAATCCAGGAAGAGTGAAGAGGCAGAGTGGCTGGAAGTGTGTCCCTTTGACATTGTGAGTTTAAAAAATGACTGAGTTTATCCAGGAAGAGGGAAGAGGCAGAGGGGCTGCTATTTTGTGCATGTGACAGTCTGTGAGTTTTAAAATGTCTGAGTGAATCCAGTAAGAAGGGAGACACAGAGGGGCTGAAAATGTGTGCATGTGACAGTATGTGAGTTTTGAAAATGTCTGAGGGTATGCAGGAAGAGGGAAGAGTTAGAGGGGCTGGAAGTTTGTGCGTCTGACAGTCTGTGAGTTTTTTAAATGTCTGAGGGTATCCAGGAAGAGGGAAGAAGCAGAGGGGCTGGAGGTGTGTGCATGTGACAGGCTGTCAGTTTTAAAAATGTCTTAGTGTATCCAGGAAGAGTGAAGAGGCAGAGGGGCTGGAAGTTTGTGCGTGTGACAGGCTGTGAGTTGTATAAATGTCTGAGTGAACCCAGGAAGGGGGAAGAGGCAGAGGGGCTGCTATTTTGTGCATGTGACAGTCTGTGAGTTTTAAAATGTCTGAGTGAATCCAGTAAGAAGGGAGACACAGAGGGGCTGAAAATGTGTGCATGTGACAGTATGTGAGTTTTGAAAATGTCTGAGGGTATGCAGGAAGAGGGAAGAGTTAGAGGGGCTGGAAGTTTGTGCGTCTGACAGTCTGTGAGTTTTTTAAATGTCTGAGGGTATCCAGGAAGAGGGAAGAAGCAGAGGGGCTGGAAGTGTGTCCGTGTGACAGGCTGTCAGTTTTAAAATTGTCTGAGTGAGTCCAGGAACAGTGAAGAGGCAGAGGGGCTGGAAGTTTGTGCGTGTGACAGGCTGTCAGTTTTAAAATTGTCTGAGTGTATCCAGGAAGAGGGAAGAGGCAGAGGGGCTGCTACTTTGTGCATGTGACAGTCTGTGAGTTTTAAAATGTCTGAGTGAATCCAGTAAGAGGGAAGAAGCAGAGGGGCTGGTAGTGTGTGCATGTGACAGGCTGTGAGTTTTAAAAATGACTGAGTGAATCCAGGAAGAGTGAAGAGGCAGAGGGGCTGACATATTTGCGTGTGACAGTCTGTGAGTTTTAAAAATGTCTGAGTGAACCCAGGAAGGGGGAAGAGGCAGAGGGGCTGCTAGTTTGTGCATGTGACAGTCTGTGAGTTTTAAAAATGTCTGAATGAATCCAGTAAGAGGGAAGAGGCAGAGGGGCTGGTAGTGTGTGCATGTGACAGGCTGTGAGTTTTAAAAATGACTGAGTGTATCCAGGAAGAGGGAAGAGTCAGAGGGGCTGGAAGTTTGTGCGTCTGACAGGCTGTCAGTTTTAAAAATGTCTTAGTGTATCCAGGAAGGGGGAAGAGGCAGAGGGGATGGAGGTGTGTGCATGGGACTGGCTGTCAGTTTTAAAAAGGTATCAATAAATCCAGTAAAAGGGAAGAGGCAGGGGGGCTGGTAGTGTGTGCATGTGACAGGCTGTGAGTTTTAAAAATGACTGAGTGAATCCAGGAAGATGGAAGAGGCAGAGGGGCTGGAAGTGTGTGCGTGTGATAGGATGTGAGTTTAAAAAATGTCTGAGTGAACCCAGGAAGAGTGAAGAGGCAGAGGGGCAGGAAGTTTGTGCGTGTGACAGGCTGTCAGTTTTAAAATGTCTGAGGGTATCCAGGAAGAGGGAAGAGGCAGAGGGGCTGAAAATGTGTGCATGTGACAGTCTGTGAGTTTTGAAAATGTCTGAGTGTATCCAGGAAGAGGGAAGAGTCAGAGGGGCTGGAAGTTTGTGCGTCTGACAGTCTGTGAGTTTTTAAAATGTCTGAGGGTATCCAGGAAGAGGGAAGAGGCAGAGGGGCTGGAAGTGTGTGCGTGTGATAGGATGTGAGTTTTTAAAATGTCTGAGGGTATCCTGCAAGAGGGAAGAGGCAGAGGGGCTGTAAGGGTGTGCATGTGACAGTCTGTGAGTTTTAAAAAGGTCTGAGGGAATCCAGAAGGGGGAAGAGGCAGAGGGGATGGAGTTGTGTGCATGTGACAGGCTGTCAGTTTTAAAAATGTCTTAGTGTATCCAGGAAGAGTGAAGAGGCAGAGGGGCTGGAAGTTTGTGCGTGTGACAGGCTGTGAGTTTTATAAATGTCTGAGTGAACCCAGGAAGTGGGAAGAGGCAGAGGGGCAGGAAGTTTGAGCGTGTAACAGTTTGTGAGTTTTTAAAATGTCTGAGGGTATCCAGGAAGAGGGAAGAGGCAGAGGGGCTGGAAGTATGTGCATGTGACAGGCTGTCAGTTTTAAAAATGTCTGAGTGTATCCAGGAAGGGGGAAGAGGCAGAGGGGCTGAAAGTGTGTCCCTTTGACATTGTGAGTTTAAAAAATGACTGAGTTTATCCAGGAAGAGGGAAGAGGCAGAGGGGCTGCTATTTTGTGCATGTGACAGTCTGTGAGTTTTAAAATGTCTGAGTGAATCCAGTAAGAGGGGAGACACAGAGGGGCTGAAAATGTGTGCATGTGACAGTATGTGAGTTTTGAAAATGTCTGAGGGTATGCAGGAAGAGGGAAGAGTTAGAGGGGCTGGAAGTTTGTGCGTCTGACAGTCTGTGAGTTTTTAAAATGTCTGAGGGTATCCAGGAAGAGGGAAGAAGCAGAGGGGCTGGAGGTGTGTGCATGTGACAGGCTGTCAGTTTTAAAAATGTCTTAGTGTATCCAGGAAGAGGGAAGAGGCAGAGGCCTGGAAGTGTGTGCATGTGACAGTATTTGAGTTTTAAAAATGTCTGAGTGTATCCAGGAAGAGGGAAGAGGCAGAGGGGCTGGAGATGTGTGCATGTGACAGGGTGTCAGTTTTAAAAATGTCTTAGTGTATCCAGGAAGAGTGAAGAGGCAGAGGTGATGGAGGTCTGTGCATTGGACTAGCTGTCAGTTTTAAAAATGACTGAATAAATCCAGTAAGAGGGAAGAGGCAGAGGGGATGGAGTTGTGTGCATGTGACAGGCTGTCAGTTTTAAAAATGTCTTAGTGTATCCAGGAAGAGTGAAGAGGCATAGGGGCTGGAAGTTTGTGCGTGTGACAGGCTGTGAGTTGTATAAATGTCTGAGTGAACCCAGGAAGGGGGAAGAGGCAGAGGGGCAGGAAGTTTGTGCGTGTGATAGGATGTGAGTTTAAAAAATGTCTGAGTGAATCCAGGAAGAGTGAAGAGGCAGAGGGGCTGGAAGTGTGTCCCTTTGACATTGTGAGTTTAAAAAATGACTGAGTTTATCCAGGAAGAGGGAAGAGGCAGAGGGGCTGCTATTTTGTGCATGTGACAGTCTGTGAGTTTTAAAATGTCTGAGTGAATCCAGTAAGAGGGGAGACACAGAGGGGCTGAAAATGTGTGCATGTGACAGTATGTGAGTTTTGAAAATGTCTGAGGGTATGCAGGAAGAGGGAAGAGTTAGAGGGGCTGGAAGTTTGTGCATCTGACAGTCTGTGAGTTTTTTAAATGTCTGAGGGTATCCAGGAAGAGGGAAGAAGCAGAGGGGCTGGAGGTGTGTGCATGTGACAGGCTGTCAGTTTTAAAAATGTCTTAGTGTATCCAGGAAGAGTGAAGAGGCAGAGGGGCTGGAAGTTTGTGCGTGTGACAGGCTGTGAGTTGTATAAATGTCTGAGTGAACCCAGGAAGGGGGAAGAGGCAGAGGGGCAGGAAGTTTGTGCGTGTGACAGTCTGTGAGTTTTTAAAATGTCTGAGGGTATCCAGGAAGAGGCAAGAAGCAGAGGGGCTGGAGTTGTGTGCATGTGACAGGCTGTCAGTTTTAAAATTGTCTGAGTGAGTCCAGGAACAGTGAAGAGGCAGAGGGGCTGGAAGTTTGTGCGTGTGACAGGCTGTCAGTTTTAAAATTGTCTGAGTGTATCCAGGAAGAGGGAAGAGGCAGAGGGGCTGCTACTTTGTGCATGTGACAGTCTGTGAGTTTTAAAATGTCTGAGTGAATCCAGTAAGAGGGAAGAAGCAGAGGGGCTGGTAGTGTGTGCATGTGACAGGCTGTGAGTTTTAAAAATGACTGAGTGAATCCAGGAAGAGTGAAGAGGCAGAGGGGCTGACATATTTGCGTGTGACAGTCTGTGAGTTTTAAAAATGTCTGAGTGAACCCAGGAAGGGGGAAGAGGCAGAGGGGCTGCTAGTTTGTGCATGTGACAGTCTGTGAGTTTTAAAAATGTCTGAATGAATCCAGTAAGAGGGAAGAGGCAGAGGGGCTGGTAGTGTGTGCATGTGACAGGCTGTGAGTTTTAAAAATGACTGAGTGTATCCAGGAAGAGGGAAGAGTCAGAGGGGCTGGAAGTTTGTGCGTCTGACAGGCTGTCAGTTTTAAAAATGTCTTAGTGTATCCAGGAAGGGGGAAGAGGCAGAGGGGATGGAGGTGTGTGCATGGGACTGGCTGTCAGTTTTAAAAAGGTATCAATAAATCCAGTAAAAGGGAAGAGGCAGGGGGGCTGGTAGTGTGTGCATGTGACAGGCTGTGAGTTTTAAAAATGACTGAGTGAATCCAGGAAGATGGAAGAGGCAGAGGGGCTGGAAGTGTGTGCGTGTGATAGGATGTGAGTTTAAAAAATGTCTGAGTGAACCCAGGAAGAGTGAAGAGGCAGAGGGGCAGGAAGTTTGTGCGTGTGACAGGCTGTCAGTTTTAAAATGTCTGAGGGTATCCAGGAAGAGGGAAGAGGCAGAGGGGCTGAAAATGTGTGCATGTGACAGTCTGTGAGTTTTGAAAATGTCTGAGTGTATCCAGGAAGAGGGAAGAGTCAGAGGGGCTGGAAGTTTGTGCGTCTGACAGTCTGTGAGTTTTTAAAATGTCTGAGGGTATCCAGGAAGAGGGAAGAGGCAGAGGGGCTGGAAGTGTGTGCGTGTGATAGGATGTGAGTTTTTAAAATGTCTGAGGGTATCCTGCAAGAGGGAAGAGGCAGAGGGGCTGTAAGGGTGTGCATGTGACAGTCTGTGAGTTTTAAAAAGGTCTGAGGGAATCCAGAAGGGGGAAGAGGCAGAGGGGATGGAGTTGTGTGCATGTGACAGGCTGTCAGTTTTAAAAATGTCTTAGTGTATCCAGGAAGAGTGAAGAGGCAGAGGGGCTGGAAGTTTGTGCGTGTGACAGGCTGTGAGTTTTATAAATGTCTGAGTGAACCCAGGAAGTGGGAAGAGGCAGAGGGGCAGGAAGTTTGAGCGTGTAACAGTTTGTGAGTTTTTAAAATGTCTGAGGGTATCCAGGAAGAGGGAAGAGGCAGAGGGGCTGGAAGTATGTGCATGTGACAGGCTGTCAGTTTTAAAAATGACTGAGTGTATCCAGGAAGGGGGAAGAGGCAGAGGGGATGAAAGTGTGTCCCTTTGACATTGTGAGTTTAAAAAATGACTGAGTTTATCCAGGAAGAGGGAAGAGGCAGAGGGGCTGCTATTTTGTGCATGTGACAGTCTGTGAGTTTTAAAATGTCTGAGTGAATCCAGTAAGAGGGGAGACACAGAGGGGCTGAAAATGTGTGCATGTGACAGTATGTGAGTTTTGAAAATGTCTGAGGGTATGCAGGAAGAGGGAAGAGTTAGAGGGGCTGGAAGTTTGTGCGTCTGACAGTCTGTGAGTTTTTAAAATGTCTGAGGGTATCCAGGAAGAGGGAAGAAGCAGAGGGGCTGGAGGTGTGTGCATGTGACAGGCTGTCAGTTTTAAAAATGTCTTAGTGTATCCAGGAAGAGGGAAGAGGCAGAGGCCTGGAAGTGTGTGCATGTGACAGTATTTGAGTTTTAAAAATGTCTGAGTGTATCCAGGAAGAGGGAAGAGGCAGAGGGGCTGGAGATGTGTGCATGTGACAGGGTGTCAGTTTTAAAAATGTCTTAGTGTATCCAGGAAGAGTGAAGAGGCAGAGGTGATGGAGGTGTGTGCATTGGACTAGCTGTCAGTTTTAAAAATGACTGAATAAATCCAGTAAGAGGGAAGAGGCAGAGGGGATGGAGTTGTGTGCATGTGACAGGCTGTCAGTTTTAAAAATGTCTTAGTGTATCCAGGAAGAGTGAAGAGGCAGAGGGGCTGGAAGTTTGTGCGTGTGACAGGCTGTCAGTTTTAAAATTGTCTGAGTGTATCCAGGAAGAGGGAAGAGGCAGAGGGGCTGCTACTTTGTGCATGTGACAGTCTGTGAGTTTTAAAATGTCTGAGTGAATCCAGTAAGAGGGAAGAAGCAGAGGGGCTGGTAGTGTGTGCATGTGACAGGCTGTGAGTTTTAAAAATGACTGAGTGAATCCAGGAAGAGTGAAGAGGCAGAGGGGCTGACATATTTGCGTGTGACAGTCTGTGAGTTTTAAAAATGTCTGAGTGAACCCAGGAAGGGGGAAGAGGCAGAGGGGCTGCTAGTTTGTGCATGTGACAGTCTGTGAGTTTTAAAAATGTCTGAATGAATCCAGTAAGAGGGAAGAGGCAGAGGGGCTGGTAGTGTGTGCATGTGACAGGCTGTGAGTTTTAAAAATGACTGAGTGTATCCAGGAAGAGGGAAGAGTCAGAGGGGCTGGAAGTTTGTGCGTCTGACAGGCTGTCAGTTTTAAAAATGTCTTAGTGTATCCAGGAAGGGGGAAGAGGCAGAGGGGATGGAGGTGTGTGCATGGGACTGGCTGTCAGTTTTAAAAAGGTATCAATAAATCCAGTAAAAGGGAAGAGGCAGGGGGGCTGGTAGTGTGTGCATGTGACAGGCTGTGAGTTTTAAAAATGACTGAGTGAATCCAGGAAGATGGAAGAGGCAGAGGGGCTGGAAGTGTGTGCGTGTGATAGGATGTGAGTTTAAAAAATGTCTGAGTGAACCCAGGAAGAGTGAAGAGGCAGAGGGGCAGGAAGTTTGTGCGTGTGACAGGCTGTCAGTTTTAAAATGTCTGAGGGTATCCAGGAAGAGGGAAGAGGCAGAGGGGCTGAAAATGTGTGCATGTGACAGTCTGTGAGTTTTGAAAATGTCTGAGTGTATCCAGGAAGAGGGAAGAGTCAGAGGGGCTGGAAGTTTGTGCGTCTGACAGTCTGTGAGTTTTTAAAATGTCTGAGGGTATCCAGGAAGAGGGAAGAGGCAGAGGGGCTGGAAGTGTGTGCGTGTGATAGGATGTGAGTTTTTAAAATGTCTGAGGGTATCCTGCAAGAGGGAAGAGGCAGAGGGGCTGTAAGGGTGTGCATGTGACAGTCTGTGAGTTTTAAAAAGGTCTGAGGGAATCCAGAAGGGGGAAGAGGCAGAGGGGATGGAGTTGTGTGCATGTGACAGGCTGTCAGTTTTAAAAATGTCTTAGTGTATCCAGGAAGAGTGAAGAGGCAGAGGGGCTGGAAGTTTGTGCGTGTGACAGGCTGTGAGTTTTATAAATGTCTGAGTGAACCCAGGAAGTGGGAAGAGGCAGAGGGGCAGGAAGTTTGAGCGTGTAACAGTTTGTGAGTTTTTAAAATGTCTGAGGGTATCCAGGAAGAGGGAAGAGGCAGAGGGGCTGGAAGTATGTGCATGTGACAGGCTGTCAGTTTTAAAAATGACTGAGTGTATCCAGGAAGGGGGAAGAGGCAGAGGGGCTGAAAGTGTGTCCCTTTGACATTGTGAGTTTAAAAAATGACTGAGTTTATCCAGGAAGAGGGAAGAGGCAGAGGGGCTGCTATTTTGTGCATGTGACAGTCTGTGAGTTTTAAAATGTCTGAGTGAATCCAGTAAGAGGGGAGACACAGAGGGGCTGAAAATGTGTGCATGTGACAGTATGTGAGTTTTGAAAATGTCTGAGGGTATGCAGGAAGAGGGAAGAGTTAGAGGGGCTGGAAGTTTGTGCGTCTGACAGTCTGTGAGTTTTTAAAATGTCTGAGGGTATCCAGGAAGAGGGAAGAAGCAGAGGGGCTGGAGGTGTGTGCATGTGACAGGCTGTCAGTTTTAAAAATGTCTTAGTGTATCCAGGAAGAGGGAAGAGGCAGAGGCCTGGAAGTGTGTGCATGTGACAGTATTTGAGTTTTAAAAATGTCTGAGTGTATCCAGGAAGAGGGAAGAGGCAGAGGGGCTGGAGATGTGTGCATGTGACAGGGTGTCAGTTTTAAAAATGTCTTAGTGTATCCAGGAAGAGTGAAGAGGCAGAGGTGATGGAGGTGTGTGCATTGGACTAGCTGTCAGTTTTAAAAATGACTGAATAAATCCAGTAAGAGGGAAGAGGCAGAGGGGATGGAGTTGTGTGCATGTGACAGGCTGTCAGTTTTAAAAATGTCTTAGTGTATCCAGGAAGAGTGAAGAGGCAGAGGGGCTGGAAGTTTGTGCGTGTGACAGGCTGTGAGTTGTATAAATGTCTGAGGGAACCCAGGAAGGGGGAAGAGGCAGAGGGGCAGGAAGTTTGTGCGTGTGATAGGATGTGAGTTTAAAAAATGTCTGAGTGAATCCAGGAAGAGTGAAGAGGCAGAGGGGCTGGAAGTGTGTCCCTTTGACATTGTGAGTTTAAAAAATGACTGAGTTTATCCAGGAAGAGGGAAGAGGCAGAGGGGCTGCTATTTTGTGCATGTGACAGTCTGTGAGTTTTAAAATGTCTGAGTGAATCCAGTAAGAGGGGAGACACAGAGGGGCTGAAAATGTGTGCATGTGACAGTATGTGAGTTTTGAAAATGTCTGAGGGTATGCAGGAAGAGGGAAGAGTTAGAGGGGCTGGAAGTTTGTGCGTCTGACAGTCTGTGAGTTTTTTAAATGTCTGAGGGTATCCAGGAAGAGGGAAGAAGCAGAGGGGCTGGAGGTGTGTGCATGTGACAGGCTGTCAGTTTTAAAAATGTCTTAGTGTATCCAGGAAGAGTGAAGAGGCAGAGGGGCTGGAAGTTTGTGCGTGTGACAGGCTGTGAGTTGTATAAATGTCTGAGTGAACCCAGGAAGGGGGAAGAGGCAGAGGGGCAGGAAGTTTGTGCGTGTGACAGTCTGTGAGTTTTTAAAATGTCTGAGGGTATCCAGGAAGAGGCAAGAAGCAGAGGGGCTGGAGTTGTGTGCATGTGACAGGCTGTCAGTTTTAAAATTGTCTGAGTGAGTCCAGGAACAGTGAAGAGGCAGAGGGGCTGAAAGTTTGTGCGTGTGACAGGCTGTCAGTTTTAAAATTGTCTGAGTGTATCCAGGAAGAGGGAAGAGGCAGAGGGGCTGCTACTTTGTGCATGTGACAGTCTGTGAGTTTTAAAATGTCTGAGTGAATCCAGTAAGAGGGAAGAAGCAGAGGGGCTGGTAGTGTGTGCATGTGACAGGCTGTGAGTTTTAAAAATGACTGAGTGAATCCAGGAAGAGTGAAGAGGCAGAGGGGCTGACATATTTGCGTGTGACAGTCTGTGAGTTTTAAAAATGTCTGAGTGAACCCAGGAAGGGGGAAGAGGCAGAGGGGCTGCTAGTTTGTGCATGTGACAGTCTGTGAGTTTTAAAAATGTCTGAATGAATCCAGTAAGAGGGAAGAGGCAGAGGGGCTGGTAGTGTGTGCATGTGACAGGCTGTGAGTTTTAAAAATGACTGAGTGTATTCAGGAAGAGGGAAGAGTCAGAGGGGCTGGAAGTTTGTGCGTCTGACAGGCTGTCAGTTTTAAAAATGTCTTAGTGTATCCAGGAAGGGGGAAGAGGCAGAGGGGATGGAGGTGTGTGCATGGGACTGGCTGTCAGTTTTAAAAAGGTATCAATAAATCCAGTAAAAGGGAAGAGGCAGGGGGGCTGGTAGTGTGTGCATGTGACAGGCTGTGAGTTTTAAAAATGACTGAGTGAATCCAGGAAGATGGAAGAGGCAGAGGGGCTGGAAGTGTGTGCGTGTGATAGGATGTGAGTTTAAAAAATGTCTGAGTGAACCCAGGAAGAGTGAAGAGGCAGAGGGGCAGGAAGTTTGTGCGTGTGACAGGCTGTCAGTTTTAAAATGTCTGAGGGTATCCAGGAAGAGGGAAGAGGCAGAGGGGCTGAAAATGTGTGCATGTGACAGTCTGTGAGTTTTGAAAATGTCTGAGTGTATCCAGGAAGAGGGAAGAGTCAGAGGGGCTGGAAGTTTGTGCGTCTGACAGTCTGTGAGTTTTTAAAATGTCTGAGTGAATCCAGGAAGAGTGAAGAGGCAGAGGGGCTGGAAGTTTCTGCCTGTGACAGGCTGTGAGTTTTATAAATGTCTAAGTGAACCCAGGAAGGGGGAAGAAGAAAAGAGGGGCAGGAAGTATGTGCGTGTGACAGTATGTGAGGTTTGAAAATGTCTGAGGGTATCCAGGAAGAGGGAAGAGGCAGAGGGGCAGGAAGTTTGTGCGTGTGACAGGCTGTCAGTTTTAAAATTATCTGAGTGTATCCAGGAAGAGGGAAGAGGCAGAGGGGCTGAAAGTATGTGCATGTGACAGGCTGTCAGTTTTAAAAATGTCTGAATGTATCCAGGAAGGGGGAAGAGACAGAGGGGCTGAAAGTGTGTCCGTTTGACACTGAGTTTTAAAAATGACCGAGTGAAGCCAGGAAGAGGGAAGAGGCAGAGGGGCTGGAAGTATGTGCGTGTGACAGTCTGTGAGTTTTAAAAATGTCTGAATGAATCCAGTAAGAGGGAAGAGGCAGAGGGGCTGGTAGTGTGTGCAGGTGACAGGCTGTCAGTTTTAAAAATGTCTTAGTGTATCCAGGAAGAGTGAAGAGGCAGAGGGGCTGGAAGTTTGTGCGTGTGACAGTCTGTGAGTTTTTAAAATGTCTGAGGGTATCCAGGAAGAGGGAAGAGGCAGAGGGGCTGGAGGTGTGTGCATGTGACAGGCTGTCAGTTTTAAAAATGTCTGAGTGTATCCAGGAAGGGGGAAGAGGCAGAGGGGCTGAAAGTGTGTCCCTTTGACATTGTGAGTTTTAAAAATGACTGAGTGCATCCAGGAAGAGGGAAGAGGCAGAGGGGTGAAAGTGTGTCCGTTTGACACAGTGAGATTTGAAAATGACTGAGTTCATCCAGGAAGAGGGAAGAGGCAGAGGGGATGCTACTTTGTGCATGTGACAGTCTGTGAGTTTTAGAATGTCTGAGTGAATCCAGTAAGAGGGAAGAAGCAGAGGGGCTGGTAGTGTGTGCATGTGACAGGCTGTGAGTTTTAAAAATGACTGAGTGAATCCAGGAAGAGTGAAGAGGCAGAGGGGCTGGAAGTTTCTGCGTGTGACAGGCTGTGAGTTTTATAAATGTCTAAGTGAACCCAGGAAGGGGGAAGAAGAAGAGGGGCAGGAAGTATGTGCGTGTGACAGTATGTGAGGTTTGAAAATGTCTGAGGGTATCCAGGAAGAGGGAAGAGGCAGAGGGGCAGGAAGTTTGTGCGTGTGACAGGCTGTCAGTTTTAAAATTGTCTGAGTGTATCCAGGAAGAGGGAAGAGGCAGAGGGGCTGAAAGTATGTGCATGTGACAGGCTGTCAGTTTTAAAAATGTCTGAATGTATCCAGGAAGGGGGAAGAGACAGAGGGGCTGAAAGTGTGTCCGTTTGACACTGAGTTTTAAAAATGACTGAGTGAAGCCAGGAAGAGGGAAGAGGCTGAGGGGCCGGAAGTATGTGCGTGTGACAGTCTGTGAGTTTTAAAAATGTCTGAGGGTATCCAGGAAGAGGGAAGAGGCAGAGGGGCTGGTAGTGCGTGCATGTGACAGGCTGTGAGTTTTAAAAATGACTGAGTGAATTCAGGAAGAGTGAAGAGGCAGAGGGGCAGGAAGTTTGTGCGTGTGACAGTCTGTGAGTTTTTAAAATGTCTGAGGGTATCCAGGAAGAGGGAAGAGGCAGAGGGGCTGGAGGTGTGTGCATGTTACAGGCTGTCAGTTTTAAAAATGTCTGAGTGTATCCAGGAAGGGGGAAGAGGCAGAGGGGCTGAAAGTGTGTCCCTTTGACATTGTGAGTTTTAAAAATGACTGAGTGAATCCAGGAAGAGGGAAGAGGCAGAGGGGCTGAAATTGTGTCCGTTTGACACTGTGAGTTTTAAAAATGACTGAGTTTATCCAGGAAGAGGGAAGAGGCAAAGGGGCTGTTACTTTGTGCATGTGACAGTCTGTTAGTTTTAAAATGTCTGAGTGAATCCAGTAAGAGGGAAGAAGCAGAGGGGCTGGTAGGGTGTGCATGTGACAGGCTGTGAGTTTTAAAAATGACTGAGTGAATCCAGGAAGGGGGAAGAGGCAGAGGGGCAGGAAGTATGTGCGTGTGACAGTATGTGTGTTTTGAAAATGTCTGAGTGTATCCAGGAAGAGGCAAGAGGCAGAGGGGCTGGAGGTGTTTGCATGTGACAGGCTGTCAGTTTTAAAAATGTCTGAGTGTATCCAGGAAGGGGGAAGAGGCAGAGGGGCTGAAAATGTGTGCATGAGACAGTATGTGAGTTTTGAAAATGTCTGAGTGTATGCAGGAAGAGTGAAGAGGCAGAGGGGCTGGAAGTTTCTGCGTGTGACAGGCTGTGAGTTTTATAAATGTCTAAGTGAATCCAGTAAGAGGGAAGAAGCAGAGGGGCTGGTAGGGTGTGCATGTGACAGGCTGTGAGTTTTAAAAATGTCTGAATGTATCCAGGAAGGGGGAAGAGACAGAGGGGCTGAAAGTGTGTCCGTTTGACACTGAGTTTTAAAAATGACTGAGTGAAGCCAGGAAGAGGGAAGAGGCAGAGGGGCTGGAAGTATGTGCGTGTCACAGTCTGTGAGTTTTAAAAATGTCTGAGTTTATCCAGGAAGAGGGAAGAGGCAGAGGGGCTGGAGGTGTGTGCATGTGACAGGCTGTCAGTTTTAAAAATGTCTAAGTGTATCCAGGAAGAGGGAAGAGGCAGAGGGGATGAAAGTGTGTCCGTTTGACACTGTGAGTTTTAAAAATGACTGAGTTTATGCAGGAAGAGGGAAGAGGCAGAGAGGATGGTAGTGTGTGCATGTGACAGGCTGTGAGTTTTAAAAATGACTGAGTGAATCCAGGAAGAGTGAAGAGGCTGAGGGGCCGGAAGTATGTGCGTGTGACAGTCTGTGAGTTTTAAAAATGTCTGAGGGTATCCAGGAAGAGGGAAGAGGCAGAGGGGCTGGTAGTGCGTGCATGTGACAGGCTGTGAGTTTTAAAAATGTCTGAGTGTATCCAGGAAGGGGGAAGAGGCAGAGGAGCTGAAAATGTCTGCATGAGACAGTATGTGAGTTTTGAAAATGTCTGAGTGTATGCAGGAAGAGGGAAGAAGCAGAGGGGCTAGTAGTGTGTGCATGTGACAGGCTGTGAGTTTTAAAAATGACTGAGTGAATCCAGGAAGAGTGAAGAGGCAGAGGGGCTGGAAGTTTCTGCGTGTGACAGGCTGTGAGTTTTATAAATGTCTAAGTGAATCCAGTAAGAGGGAAGAAGCAGAGGGGCTGGTAGGGTGTGCATGTGACAGGCTGTGAGTTTTAAAAATGACTGAGTGAATCCAGGAAGGGGGAAGAGGCAGAGGGACAGGAAGTATGTTCGTGTGACAGTATGTGTGTTTTGAAAATGTCTGAGTGTATCCAGGAAGAGGCAAGAGGCAGAGGGGCTGGTAGTGTGTGCATGTGACAGGCTGTCAGTTTTAAAAATGTCTGAATGTATCCAGGAAGGGGGAAGAGACAGAGGGGCTGAAAGTGTGTCCGTTTGACACTGAGTTTTAAAAATGACTGAGTGAAGCCAGGAAGAGGGAAGAGGCAGAGGGGCTGGAAGTATGTGCGTGTGACAGTATGTGAGTTTTAAAAATGTCTGAGTTTATCCAGGAAGAGGGAAGAGGCAGAGGGGCTGGAGGTGTGTGCATGTGACAGGCTGTCAGTTTTAAAAATGTCTAAGTGTATCCAGGAAGAGGGAAGAGGCAGAGGGGCTGAAAGTGTGTCCGTTTGACACTGTGAGTTTTAAAAATGACTGAGTTTATGCAGGAAGAGGGAAGAGGCAGAGAGGATGGTAGTGTGTGCATGTGACAGGCTGTGAGTTTTAAAAATGACTGAGTGAATCCAGGAAGAGTGAAGAGGCAGAGGGGCTGGTAGTGTGTGCAGGTGACAGGCTGTCAGTTTTAAAAATGTCTTAGTGTATCCAGGAAGAGTGAAGAGGCAGAGGGGCTGGAAGTTTCTGCGTGTGACAGTCTGTGAGTTTTAAAAAGGTCTGAGTGAACCCAGGAAGGGGGAAGAGGCAGAGGGGCAGGAAGTTTGTGCGTGTGACAGTCTGTGAGTTTTTAAAATGTCTGAGGGTATCCAGGAAGAGGGAAGAGGCAGAGGGGCTGGAGGTGTGTGCATGTGACAGGCTGTCAGTTTTAAAAATGTCTGAGTGTATCCAGGAAGGGGGAAGAGGCAGAGGGGCTGAAAGTGTGTCCCTTTGACATTGTGAGTTTTAAAAATGACTGAGTGCATCCAGGAAGAGGGAAGAGGCAGAGGGGTGAAAGTGTGTCCGTTTGACACAGTGAGTTTTGAAAATGACTGAGTTCATCCAGGAAGAGGGAAGAGGCAGAGGGGATGCTACTTTGTGCATGTGACAGTCTGTGAGTTTTAGAATGTCTGAGTGAATCCAGTAAGAGGGAAGAAGCAGAGGGGCTGGTAGTGTGTGCATGTGACAGGCTGTGAGTTTTAAAAATGACTGAGTGAATCCAGGAAGAGTGAAGAGGCAGAGGGGCTGGAAGTTTCTGCGTGTGACAGGCTGTGAGTTTTATAAATGTCTAATTGAACCCAGGAAGGGGGAAGAAGAAGAGGGGCAGGAAGTATGTGCGTGTGACAGTATGTGAGGTTTGAAAATGTCTGAGGGTATCCAGGAAGAGGGAAGAGGCAGAGGGGCAGGAAGTTTGTGCGTGTGACAGGCTGTCAGATTTAAAATTGTCTGAGTGTATCCAGGAAGAGGGAAGAGGCAGAGGGGCTGAAAGTATGTGCATGTGACAGGCTGTCAGTTTTAAAAATGTCTGAATGTATCCAGGAAGGGGGAAGAGACAGAGGGGCTGAAAGTGTGTCCGTTTGACACTGAGTTTTAAAAATGACTGAGTGAAGCCAGGAAGAGGGAAGAGGCTAAGGGGCCGGAAGTATGTGCGTGTGAGAGTCTGTGAGTTTTAAAAATGTCTGAGGGTATCCAGGAAGAGGGAAGAGGCAGAGGGGCTGGTAGTGCGTGCATGTGACAGGCTGTGAGTTTTAAAAATGACTGAGTGAATTCAGGAAGAGTGAAGAGGCAGAGGGGCAGGAAGTTTGTGCGTGTGACAGTCTGTGAGTTTTTAAAATGTCTGAGGGTATCCAGGAAGAGGGAAGAGGCAGAGGGGCTGGAGGTGTGTGCATGTTACAGGCTGTCAGTTTTAAAAATGTCTGAGTGTATCCAGGAAGGGGGAAGAGGCAGAGGGGCTGAAAGTGTGTCCCTTTGACATTGTGAGTTTTAAAAATGACTGAGTGAATCCAGGAAGAGGGAAGAGGCAGAGGGGCTGAAATTGTGTCCGTTTGACACTGTGAGTTTTAAAAATGACTGAGTTTATCCAGGAAGAGGGAAGAGGCAAAGGGGCTGTTACTTTGTGCATGTGACAGTCTGTTAGTTTTAAAATGTCTGAGTGAATCCAGTAAGAGGGAAGAAGCAGAGGGGCTGGTAGGGTGTGCATGTGACAGGCTGTGAGTTTTAAAAATGACTGAGTGAATCCAGGAAGGGGGAAGAGGCAGAGGGGCAGGAAGTATGTGCGTGTGACAGTATGTGTGTTTTGAAAATGTCTGAGTGTATCCAGGAAGAGGCAAGAGGCAGAGGGGCTGGAGGTGTTTGCATGTGACAGGCTGTCAGTTTTAAAAATGTCTGAGTGTATCCAGGAAGGGGGAAGAGGCAGAGGGGCTGAAAATGTGTGCATGAGACAGTATGTGAGTTTTGAAAATGTCTGAGTGTATCCAGGAAGAGGCAAGAGGCAGAGGGGCTGGTAGGGTGTGCATGTGACAGGCTGTGAGTTTTAAAAATGACTGAGTGAATCCAGGAAGGGGGAAGAGGCAGAGGGGCAGGAAGTATGTGCGTGTGACAGTATGTGTGTTTTGAAAATGTCTGAGTGTATCCAGAAGGGGCAAGAGGCAGAGGGGCTGGTAGTGTGTGCATGTGACAGGCTGTCAGTTTTAGAAATGTCTGAGTGTATCCAGGAAGAGGGAAGAGGCAGAGGGGCAGGAAGTATGTGCGTGTGACAGTATGTGTGTTTTGAAAATGTCTGAGTGTATCCAGGAAGAGGCAAGAGGCAGAGGGGCTGGTAGTGTGTGCATGTGACAGGCTGTCAGTTTTAAAAATGTCTGAATGTATCCAGGAAGGGGGAAGAGACAGAGGGGCTGAAAGTGTGTCCGTTTGACACTGAGTTTTAAAAATGACTGAGTGAAGCCAGGAAGAGGGAAGAGGCAGAGGGGCTGGAAGTATGTGCGTGTGACAGTCTGTGAGTTTTAAAAATGTCTGAGTTTATCCAGGAAGAGGGAAGAGGCAGAGGGGCTGGAGGTGTGTGCATGTGACAGGCTGTCAGTTTTAAAAATGTCTAAGTGTATCCAGGAAGAGGGAAGAGGCAGAGGGGCTGAAAGTGTGTCCGTTTGACACTGTGAGTTTTAAAAATGACTGAGTTTATGCAGGAAGAGGGAAGAGGCAGAGAGGATGGTAGTGTGTGCGTGTGACAGTCTGTGAGTTTTAAAAAGGTCTGAGTGAACCCAGGAAGGGGGAAGAGGCAGAGGGGCAGGAAGTTTGTGCGTGTGACAGTCTGTGAGTTTTTAAAATGTCTGAGGGTATCCAGGAAGAGGGAAGAGGCAGAGGGGCTGGAGGTGTGTGCATGTGACAGGCTGTCAGTTTTAAAAATGTCTGAGTGTATCCAGGAAGGGGGAAGAGGCAGAGGGGCTGAAAGTGTGTCCCTTTGACATTGTGAGTTTTAAAAATGACTGAGTGCATCCAGGAAGAGGGAAGAGGCAGAGGGGTGAAAGTGTGTCCGTTTGACACAGTGAGTTTTGAAAATGACTGAGTTCATCCAGGAAGAGGGAAGAGGCAGAGGGGATGCTACTTTGTGTATGTGACAGTCTGTGAGTTTTAGAATGTCTGAGTGAATCCAGTAAGAGGGAAGAAGCAGAGGGGCTGGTAGTGTGTGCATGTGACAGGCTGTGAGTTTTAAAAATGACTGAGTGAATCCAGGAAGAGTGAAGAGGCAGAGGGGCTGGAAGTTTCTGCGTGTGACAGGCTGTGAGTTTTATAAATGTCTAATTGAACCCAGGAAGGGGGAAGAAGAAGAGGGGCAGGAAGTATGTGCGTGTGACAGTATGTGAGGTTTGAAAATGTCTGAGGGTATCCAGGAAGAGGGAAGAGGCAGAGGGGCAGGAAGTTTGTGCGTGTGACAGGCTGTCAGTTTTAAAATTGTCTGAGTGTATCCAGGAAGAGGGAAGAGGCAGAGGGGCTGAAAGTATGTGCATGTGACAGGCTGTCAGTTTTAAAAATGTCTGAATGTATCCAGGAAGGGGGAAGAGACAGAGGGGCTGAAAGTGTGTCCGTTTGACACTGAGTTTTAAAAATGACTGAGTGAAGCCAGGAAGAGGGAAGAGGCTAAGGGGCCGGAAGTATGTGCGTGTGAGAGTCTGTGAGTTTTAAAAATGTCTGAGGGTATCCAGGAAGAGGGAAGAGGCAGAGGGGCTGGTAGTGCGTGCATGTGACAGGCTGTGAGTTTTAAAAATGACTGAGTGAATTCAGGAAGAGTGAAGAGGCAGAGGGGCAGGAAGTTTGTGCGTGTGACAGTCTGTGAGTTTTTAAAATGTCTGAGGGTATCCAGGAAGAGGGAAGAGGCAGAGGGGCTGGAGGTGTGTGCATGTTACAGGCTGTCAGTTTTAAAAATGTCTGAGTGTATCCAGGAAGGGGGAAGAGGCAGAGGGGCTGAAAGTGTGTCCCTTTGACATTGTGAGTTTTAAAAATGACTGAGTGAATCCAGGAAGAGGGAAGAGGCAGAGGGGCTGAAATTGTGTCCGTTTGACACTGTGAGTTTTAAAAATGACTGAGTTTATCCAGGAAGAGGGAAGAGGCAAAGGGGCTGTTACTTTGTGCATGTGACAGTCTGTTAGTTTTAAAATGTCTGAGTGAATCCAGTAAGAGGGAAGAAGCAGAGGGGCTGGTAGGGTGTGCATGTGACAGGCTGTGAGTTTTAAAAATGACTGAGTGAATCCAGGAAGGGGGAAGAGGCAGAGGGGCAGGAAGTATGTGCGTGTGACAGTATGTGTGTTTTGAAAATGTCTGAGTGTATCCAGGAAGAGGCAAGAGGCAGAGGGGCTGGAGGTGTTTGCATGTGACAGGCTGTCAGTTTTAAAAATGTCTGAGTGTATCCAGGAAGGGGGAAGAGGCAGAGGGGCTGAAAATGTGTGCATGAGACAGTATGTGAGTTTTGAAAATGTCTGAGTGTATGCAGGAAGAGGGAAGAAGCAGAGGGGCTAGTAGTGTGTGCATGTGACAGGCTGTGAGTTTTAAAAATGACTGAGTGAATCCAGGAAGAGTGAAGAGGCAGAGGGGCTGGAAGTTTCTGCGTGTGACAGGCTGTGAGTTTTATAAATGTCTAAGTGAATCCAGTAAGAGGGAAGAAGCAGAGGGGCTGGTAGGGTGTGCATGTGACAGGCTGTGAGTTTTAAAAATGTCTGAATGTATCCAGGAAGGGGGAAGAGACAGAGGGGCTGAAAGTGTGTCCGTTTGACACTGAGTTTTAAAAATGACTGAGTGAAGCCAGGAAGAGGGAAGAGGCAGAGGGGCTGGAAGTATGTGCGTGTCACAGTCTGTGAGTTTTAAAAATGTCTGAGTTTATCCAGGAAGAGGGAAGAGGCAGAGGGGCTGGAGGTGTGTGCATGTGACAGGCTGTCAGTTTTAAAAATGTCTAAGTGTATCCAGGAAGAGGGAAGAGGCAGAGGGGATGAAAGTGTGTCCGTTTGACACTGTGAGTTTTAAAAATGACTGAGTTTATGCAGGAAGAGGGAAGAGGCAGAGAGGATGGTAGTGTGTGCATGTGACAGGCTGTGAGTTTTAAAAATGACTGAGTGAATCCAGGAAGAGTGAAGAGGCAGAGGGGCTGGAAGTTTCTGCTTGTGACAGTATGTGAGTTTTATAAATGTCTAAGTGAACCCAGGAAGGGGGAAGAGGCAGAGGGGCAGGAAGTATGTGCGTGTGACAGTCTGTGAGTTTTAAAAAGGTCTGAGTGAACCCAGGAAGGGGGAAGAGGCAGAGGGGCAGGAAGTTTGTGCGTGTGACAGTCTGTGAGTTTTTAAAATGTCTGAGGGTATCCAGGAAGAGGGAAGAGGCAGAGGGGCTGGAGGTGTGTGCATGTGACAGGCTGTCAGTTTTAAAAATGTCTGAGTGTATCCAGGAAGGGGGAAGAGGCAGAGGGGCTGAAAGTGTGTCCCTTTGACATTGTGAGTTTTAAAAATGACTGAGTGAATCCAGGAAGAGGGAAGAGGCAGAGGGGCTGTTACTTTGTGCATGTGACTGTCTGTTAGTTTTAAAATGTCTGAGTGAATCCAGTAAGAGGGAAGAGGCAGAGGGGCTGTTACTTTGTGCATGTGACAGTCTGTGAGTTTTAAAATGTCTGAGTGAATCCAGTAAGAGGGAAGAGGCAGAGGGGCTGGTAGGGTGTGCATGTGTCAGGCTGTGAGTTTTAAAAATGATTGAGTGAATCCAGAAAGGGGGAAGAGTCAGAGGGGCAGGAAGTATGTGCGTGTGACAGTATGTGTGTTTTGAAAATGTCTGAGTGTATCCAGGAAGGGGGAAGAGGCAGAGGGGCTGAAAATGTGTGCATGAGACAGTATGTGAGTTTTGAAAATGTCTGAGTGTATGCAGGAAGAGGGAAGAAGCAGAGGGGCTAGTAGTGTGTGCATGTGACAGGCTGTGAGTTTTAAAAATGACTGAGTGAATCCAGGAAGAGTGAAGAGGCAGAGGGGCTGGAAGTTTCTGCGTATGACAGGCTGTGAGTTTTATAAATGTCTAAGTGAATCCAGTAAGAGGGAAGAAGCAGAGGGGCTGGTAGGGTGTGCGTGTGACAGTATGTGTGTTTTGAAAATGTCTGAGTGTATCCAGGAAGAGGGAAGAGGCAGAGGGGCAGGAAGTGTGTGCGTGTGACAGTATGTGTGTTTTGAAAATGTCTGAGTGTATCCAGGAAGAGGCAAGAGGCAGAGGGGCTGGTAGTGTGTGCATGTGACAGGCTGTCAGTTTTAAAAATGTCTGAATGTATCCAGGAAGGGGGAAGAGACAGAGGGGCTGAAAGTGTGTCCGTTTGACACTGAGTTTTAAAAATGACTGAGTGAAGCCAGGAAGAGGGAAGAGGCAGAGGGGCTGGAAGTATGTGCGTGTGACAGTCTGTGAGTTTTAAAAATGTCTGAGTTTATCCAGGAAGAGGGAAGAGGCAGAGGGGCTGGAGGTGTGTGCATGTGACAGGCTGTCAGTTTTAAAAATGTCTAAGTGTATCCAGGAAGAGGGAAGAGGCAGAGGGGCTGAAAGTGTGTCCGTTTGACACTGTGAGTTTTAAAAATGACTGAGTTTATGCAGGAAGAGGGAAGAGGCAGAGAGGATGGTAGTGTGTGCATGTGACAGGCTGTGAGTTTTAAAAATGACTGAGTGAATCCAGGAAGAGTGAAGAGGCAGAGGGGCTGGAAGTTTCTGCGTGTGACACGCTGTGAGTTTTATAAATGTCTAAGTGAACCCAGGAAGGGGGAAGAGGCAGAGGGGCAGGAAGTATGTGCGTGTGACAGTCTGTGAGTTTTAAAAAGGTCTGAGTGAACCCAGGAAGGGGGAAGAGGCAGAGGGGCAGGAAGTTTGTGCGTGTGACAGTCTGTGAGTTTTTAAAATGTCTGAGGGTATCCAGGAAGAGGGAAGAGGCAGAGGGGCTGGAGGTGTGTGCATGTGACAGGCTGTCAGTTTTAAAAATGTCTGAGTGTATCCAGGAAGGGGGAAGAGGCAGAGGGGCTGAAAGTGTGTCCCTTTGACATTGTGAGTTTTAAAAATGACTGAGTGAATCCAGGAAGAGGGAAGAGGCAGAGGGGCTGTTACTTTGTGCATGTGACTGTCTGTTAGTTTTAAAATGTCTGAGTGAATCCAGTAAGAGGGAAGAGGCAGAGGGGCTGTTACTTTGTGCATGTGACAGTCTGTGAGTTTTAAAATGTCTGAGTGAATCCAGTAAGAGGGAAGAGGCAGAGGGGCTGGTAGGGTGTGCATGTGTCAGGCTGTGAGTTTTAAAAATGATTGAGTGAATCCAGAAAGGGGGAAGAGTCAGAGGGGCAGGAAGTATGTGCGTGTGACAGTATGTGTGTTTTGAAAATGTCTGAGTGTATCCAGGAAGAGGCAAGAGGCAGAGGGGCTGGAGGTGTTTGCATGTGACAGGCTGTCAGTTTTAAAAATGTCTGAGTGTATCCAGGAAGGGGGAAGAGGCAGAGGGGCTGAAAATGTGTGCATGAGACAGTATGTGAGTTTTGAAAATGTCTGAGTGTATGCAGGAAGAGGGAAGAAGCAGAGGGGCTAGTAGTGTGTGCATGTGACAGGCTGTGAGTTTTAAAAATGACTGAGTGAATCCAGGAAGAGTGAAGAGGCAGAGGGGCTGGAAGTTTCTGCGTGTGACAGGCTGTGAGTTTTATAAATGTCTAAGTGAATCCAGTAAGAGGGAAGAAGCAGATGGGCTGGTAGGGTGTGCATGTGACAGGCTGTGAGTTTTAAAAATGACTGAGTGAATCCAGGAAGGGGGAAGAGGCAGAGGGGCAGGAAGTATGTGCGTGTGACAGTATGTGTGTTTTGAAAATGTCTGAGTGTATCCAGGAAGAGGCAAGAGGCAGAGGGGCTGGTAGTGTGTGCATGTGACAGGCTGTCAGTTTTAGAAATGTCTGAGTGTATCCAGGAAGAGGGAAGAGGCAGAGGGGCAGGAAGTATGTGCGTGTGACAGTATGTGTGTTTTGAAAATGTCTGAGTGTATCCAGGAAGAGGCAAGAGGCAGAGGGGCTGGTAGTGTGTGCATGTGACAGGCTGTCAGTTTTAAAAATTTCTGAATGTATCCAGGAAGGGGGAAGAGACAGAGGGGCTGAAAGTGTGTCCGTTTGACACTGAGTTTTAAAAATGACTGAGTGAAGCCAGGAAGAGGGAAGAGGCAGAGGGGCTGGAAGTATGTGCGTGTGACAGTCTGTGAGTTTTAAAAATGTCTGAGTTTATCCAGGAAGAGGGAAGAGGCAGAGGGGCTGGAGGTGTGTGCATGTGACAGGCTGTCAGTTTTAAAAATGTCTAAGTGTATCCAGGTAGAGGGAAGAGGCAGAGGGGCTGAAAGTGTGTCCGTTTGACACTGTGAGTTTTAAAAATGACTGAGTTTATGCAGGAAGAGGGAAGAGGCAGAGAGGATGGTAGTGTGTGCATGTGACAGGCTGTGAGTTTTAAAAATGACTGAGTGAATCCAGGAAGAGTGAAGAGGCAGAGGGGCTGGAAGTTTCTGCGTGTGACACGCTGTGAGTTTTATAAATGTCTAAGTGAACCCAGGAAGGGGGAAGAGGCAGAGGGGCAGGAAGTATGTGCGTGTGACAGTCTGTGAGTTTTAAAAAGGTCTGAGTGAACCCAGGAAGGGGGAAGAGGCAGAGGGGCAGGAAGTTTGTGCGTGTGACAGTCTGTGAGTTTTTAAAATGTCTGAGGGTATCCAGGAAGAGAGAAGAGGCAGAGGGGCTGGAGGTGTGTGCATGTGACAGGCTGTCAGTTTTAAAAATGTCTGAGTGTATCCAGGAAGGGGGAAGAGGCAGAGGGGCTGAAAGTGTGTCCCTTTGACATTGTGAGTTTTAAAAATGACTAAGTGAATCCAGGAAGAGGGAAGAGGCAGAGGGGCTGTTACTTTGTGCATGTGACTGTCTGTTAGTTTTAAAATGTCTGAGTGAATCCAGTAAGAGGGAAGAGGCAGAGGGGCTGTTACTTTGTGCATGTGACAGTCTGTGAGTTTTAAAATGTCTGAGTGAATCCAGTAAGAGGGAAGAGGCAGAGGGGCTGGTAGGGTGTGCATGTGACAGTCTGTTAGTTTTAAAATGTCTGAGTGAATCCAGTAAGAGGGAAGAGGCAGAGGGGCTGAAAATGTGTGCATGAGACAGTATGTGAGTTTTAAAAATGTCTGAGTGTATCCAGGAAGAGGGAAGAGGCAGAGGGGCTGGAGTTGTGTGTATGTGACAGGCTGTCAGTTTTAAAAATGACTGAGTGAATCCAGGAAGGGGGAAGAGGCAGAGGGGCAGGAAGTATGTGCGTGTGACAGTATGTGTGTTTTGAAAATGTCTGAGTGTATCCAGGAAGAGGCAAGAGGCAGAGGGGCTGGAGGTGTTTGCATGTGACAGGCTGTCAGTTTTAAAAATGTCTGAGTGTATCCAGGAAGGGGGAAGAGGCAGAGGGGCTGAAAATGTGTGCATGTGACAGTATGTGAGTTTTGAAAATGTCTGAGTGTATGCAGGAAGAGGGAAGAGTTAGAGGGGCTGAAAGTGTGTCCCTTTGACATTGTGAGTTTTAAAAATGACTGAGTGCATCCAGGAAGAGGGAAGAGGCAGAGGGGTGAAAGTGTGTCCGTTTGAAACAGTGAGTTTTGAAAATGACTGAGTTTATCCAGGAAGAGGGAAGAGGCAGAGGGGCTGAAAGTGTGTCCCTTTGACATTGTGAGTTTTAAAAATGACTGAGTGAATCCAGGAAGAGGGAAGAGGCAGAGGGGCTGTTACTTTGTGCATGTGACTGTCTGTTAGTTTTAAAATGTCTGAGTGAATCCAGTAAGAGGGAAGAGGCAGAGGGGCTGTTACTTTGTGCATGTGACTGTCTGTTAGTTTTAAAATGTCTGAGTGAACCCAGGAAGGGGGAAGAGGCAGAGGGGCAGGAAGTATGTGCGTGTGACAGTCTGTGAGTTTTAAAAAGGTCTGAGTGAACCCAGGAAGGGGGAAGAAGAAGAGGGGCAGGAAGTATGTGCGTGTGACAGTATGTGAGTTTTGAAAATGTCTGAGGGTATCCAGGAAGAGGGAAGAGGCAGAGGGGCAGGAAGTTTGTGCGTGTGACAGGCTGTCAGTTTTAAAATTGTCTGAGTGTATCCAGGAAGAGGGAAGAGGCAGAGGGGCTGAAAGTATGTGCATGTGACAGGCTGTCAGTTTTAAAAATGTCTGAATGTATCCAGGAAGGGGGAAGAGACAGAGGGGCTGAAAGTGTGTCCGTTTGACACTGAGTTTTAAAAATGACTGAGTGAAGCCAGGAAGAGGGAAGAGGCAGAGGGGCTGGAAGTATGTGCGTGTGACAGTCTGTGAGTTTTAAAAATGACTGAGTTTATCCAGGAAGAGGGAAGAGGCAGAGGGGCTGGTAGTGTGTGCATGTGACAGGCTGTGAGTTTTTAAAATGTCTGAGGGTATCCAGGAAGAGGGAAGAGGCAGAGGGGCTGGAAGTTTGTGCGTCTGACAGTCTGTGAGTTTTTAAAATGTCTGAGGGTATCCAGGAAGAGGGAAGAGGCAGAGGGGCTGGAAGTTTGTGCGTCTGACAGTCTGTGAGTTTTAAAAAGGTCTGAGTGAATCCAGGAAGAGTGAAGAGGCAGAGGGGCTGGTAGTGTGTGCATGTGACCGGCTGTGAGTTTTTAAAATTTCTGAGGGTATCCAGGAAGAGGGAAGAGGCAGAGGGACTGGAAGTTTCTGCGTCTGACAGTCTGTGAGTTTTTAAAATGTCTGAGGGTATCCAGGAAGAGGGAAGAGGCAGAGGGGCTGGAAGTTTGTGCGTCTGACAGTCTGTGAGTTTTAAAAAGGTCTGAGTGAACCCAGGAAGGGGGAAGAGGCAGAGGGGCAGGAAGTTTGTGCGTGTGACAGTCTGTGAGTTTTTAAAATGTCTGAGGGTATCCAGGAAGAGGGAAGAGGCAGAGGGGCTGGAAGTTTGTGCGTCTGACAGTCTGTGAGTTTTATAAATGTCTAAGTGAACCCAGGAAGGGGGAAGAGGCAGAGGGGCAGGAAGTATGTGCGTGTGACAGTCTGTGAGTTTTTAAAATGTCTGAGGGTATCCAGGAAGAGGGAAGAGGCAGAGGGGCTGGAAGTTTGTGCGTCTGACAGTCTGTGAGTTTTAAAAAGGTCTGAGTGAACCCAGGAAGGGGGAAGAGGCAGAGGGGCAGGAAGTTTGTGCGTGTGACAGTCTGTGAGTTTTTAAAATGTCTGAGGGTATCCAGGAAGGGGGAAGAGGCAGAGGGGCTGAAAGTGTGTCCCTTTGACATTGTGAGTTTTAAAAATGACTGAGTGAATCCAGGAAGAGGGAAGAGGCAGAGGGGCTGAAATTGTGTCCGTTTGACACTGTGAGTTTTAAAAATGACTGAGTTTATCCAGGAAGAGGGAAGAGGCAGAGGGGCTGTTACTTTGTGCATGTGACAGTCTGTTAGTTTTAAAATGTCTGAGTGAATCCAGTAAGAGGGAAGAGGCAGAGGGGCTGTTACTTTGTGCATGTGACAGTCTGTTAGTTTTAAAATGTCTGAGTGAATCCAGTAAGAGGGAAGAAGCAGAGTGGCTGGTAGGGTGTGCATGTGACAGGCTGTGAGTTTTAAAAATGACTGAGTGAATCCAGGAAGGGGGAAGAGGCAGAGGGGCAGGAAGTATGTGCGTGTGACAGTATGTGTGTTTTGAAAATGTCTGAGTGTATCCAGGAAGAGGCAAGAGGCAGAGGGGCTGGAGGTGTTTGCATGTGACAGGCTGTCAGTTTTAAAAATGTCTGAGTGTATCCAGGAAGGGGGAAGAGGCAGAGGGGCTGAAAATGTGTGCATGAGACAGTATGTGAGTTTTGAAAATGACTGAGTTTATCCAGGAAGAGGGAAGAGGCAGAGGGGATGCTACTTTGTGCATGTGACGGTCTGTGAGTTTTAAAATGTCTGAGTGAATCCAGTAAGAGGGAAGAGGCAGAGGGGCTGTTACTTTGTGCATGTGACAGTCTGTTAGTTTTAAAATGTCTGAGTGAATCCAGTAAGAGGGAAGATGCAGAGGGGCTGGAAGTTTCTGCGTGTGACACGCTGTGAGTTTTATAAATGTCTAAGTGAACCCAGGAAGGGGGAAGAGGCAGAGGGGCAGGAAGTATGTGCGTGTGACAGTCTGTGAGTTTTAAAAAGGTCTGAGTGAACCCAGGAAGGGGGAAGAGGCAGAGGGGCAGGAAGTTTGTGCGTGTGACAGTCTGTGAGTTTTAAAAATGTCTGAGTTTATCCAGAAAGAGGGAAGAGGCAGAGGGGCTGGAGGTGTGTGCATGTGACAGGCTGTCAGTTTTAAAAATGTCTAAGTGTATCCAGGAAGAGAGAAGAGGCAGAGGGGCTGAAAGTGTGTCCGTTTGACACAGTGAGTTTTGAAAATGACTGAGTTTATCCAGGAAGAGGGAAGAGGCAGAGGGGATGCTACTTTGTGCATGTGACAGTCTGTGAGTTTTAAAATGTCTGAGTGAATCCAGTAAGAGGGAAGAAGCAGAGGGGCTGGTAGTGTGTGCATGTGACAGTCTGTTAGTTTTAAAATGTCTGAGTGAATCCAGTAAGAGGGAAGAGGCAGAGGGGCTGTTACTTTGTGCATGTGACAGTCTGTTAGTTTTAAAATGTCTGAGTGTATCCAGGAAGAGGCAAGAGGCAGAGGGGCTGGAGGTGTTTGCATGTGACACGCTGTCAGTTTTAAAAATGTCTGAGTGTATCCAGGAAGGGGGAAGAGGGAGAGGGGCTGAAAATGTGTGCATGAGACAGTATGTGAGTTTTGAAAATGTCTGAGTGTATGCAGGAAGAGGGAAGAGTTAGAGGGGCTGAAAGTGTGTCCCTTTGACATTGTGAGTTTTAAAAATGACTGAGTGAATCCAGGAAGAGGGAAGAGGCAGAGGGGTGAAAGTGGGTCCGTTTGACACAGTGAGTTTTGAAAATGACTGAGGTTATCCAGGAAGAGGGAAGAGGCAGAGGGGATGCAACTTTGTGCATGTGACAGTCTGTGAGTTTTTAAAATGTCTGAGGGTATCCAGGAAGAGGGAAGAGGCAGAGGGGCTGGAGGTGTGTGCATGTGACAGGCTGTCAGTTTTAAAAATGTCTGAGTGTATCCAGGAAGGGGGAAGAGGCAGAGGGGCTGAAAGTGTGTCCCTTTGACATTGTGAGTTTTAAAAATGACTGAGTGAATCCAGGAAGAGGGAAGAGGCAGAGGGGCTGAAATTGTGTCCGTTTGACACTGTGAGTTTTAAAAATGACTGAGTTTATCCAGGAAGAGGGAAGAGGCAGAGGGGCTGTTACTTTGTGCATGTGACAGTCTGTTAGTTTTAAAATGTCTGAGTGAATCCAGTAAGAGGGAAGAGGCAGAGGGGCTGTTACTTTGTGCATGTGACAGTCTGTTAGTTTTAAAATGTCTGAGTGAATCCAGTAAGAGGGAAGAAGCAGAGGGGCTGGTAGGGTGTGCATGTGACAGGCTGTGAGTTTTAAAAATGACTGAGTGAATCCAGGAAGGGGGAAGAGGCAGAGGGGCAGGAAGTATGTGCGTGTGACAGTATGTGTGTTTTGAAAATGTCTGAGTGTATCCAGGAAGAGGCAAGAGGCAGAGGGGCTGGAGGTGTTTGCATGTGACAGGCTGTCAGTTTTGAAAATGTCTGAGTGTATGCAGGAAGAGGGAAGAGTTAGAGGGGCTGAAAGTGTGTCCCTTTGACATTGTGAGTTTTAAAAATGACTGAGTGAATCCAGGAAGAGGGAAGAGGCAGAGGGGTGAAATTGTGTCCGTTTGACACAGTGAGTTTTGAAAATGACTGAGTTTATCCAGGAAGAGGGAAGAGGCAGAGGGGATGCTACTTTGTGCATGTGACAGTCTGTGAGTTTTAAAATGTCTGAGTGAATCCAGTAAGAGAGAAGAAGCAGAGGGACTGGTAGTGTGTGCATGTGACAGGCTGTGAGTTTTAAAAATGACTGAGTGAATCCAGGAAGAGTGAAGAGGCAGAGGGGCTGGAAGTTTCTGCGTGTGACAGGCTGTGAGTTTTATAAATGTCTAAGTGAACCCAGGAAGGGGGAAGAAGAAGAGGGGCAGGAAGTATGTGCGTGTGACAGTATGTGAGTTTTGAAAATGTCTGAGGGTATCCAGGAAGAGGGAAGAGGCAGAGGGGCTGAAAATGTGTGCATGTGACAGGCTGTCAGTTTTAAAATTGTCTGAGTGTATCCAGGAAGGGGGAAGAGGCAGAGGGGCTGAAAGTATGTGCATGTGACAGGCTGTCAGTTTTAAAAATGTCTGAATGTATCCAGGAAGAGGGAAGAGTCAGAGGGGCTGGAAGTTTGTGCGTCTGACAGTCTGTGAGTTTTTAAAATGTCTGAGTGTATCCAAAAAGAGGGAAGATGCAGAGGGGCTGAAAGTAGTTGCATGTGACAGTCTGTGAGTTTTAAAAATGTCTGAGTGAACCCAGGAAGGGGGAAGAGGCAGAGGGGCAGGAAGTATGTGTGTGTGACAGTCTGTGAGTTTTTAAAATGTCTGAGGGTATCCAGGAAGAGAGAAGAGGCAGAGGGGCTGGAAGTTTGTGCATGTGACAGTCTGTGAGTTTTTAAAATGTCTGAGGGTATCCAGGAAGAGGGAAGAGGCAGAGGGGCTGGAGGTGTGTGCATGTGACAGGCTGTCAGTTTTAAAACTGTCTGAGTGTATCTAGGAAGGGGGAAGAGGCAGAGGGGCTGAAAGTGTGTCCCTTTGACATTGTGAGTTTTAAAAATGACTGAGTGAATCCAGGAAGAGGGAAGAGGCAGAGGGGATGAAATTGTGTCCGTTTGACACTGTGAGTTTTAAAAATGACTGAGTTTATCCAGGAAGAGGGAAGAGGCAGAGGGGCTGTTACTTTGTGCATGTGACAGTCTGTTAGTTTTAAAATGTCTGAGTGAATCCAGTAAGAGGGAAGAGGCAGAGGGGCTGTTACTTTGTGCATGTGACAGTCTGTTAGTTTTAAAATGTCTGAGTGAATCCAGTAAGAGGGAAGATGCAGAGGGGCTGGAAGTTTCTGCGTGTGACACGCTGTGAGTTTTATAAATGTCTAAGTGAACCCAGGAAGGGGGAAGAGGCAGAGGGGCAGGAAGTATGTGCGTGTGACTGTCTGTGAGTTTTAAAAAGGTCTGAGTGAACCCAGGAAGGGGGAAGAGGCAGAGGGGCAGGAAGTTTGTGCGTGTGACAGTCTGTGAGTTTTTAAAATGTCTGAGGGTATCCAGGAAGAGAGAAGAGGCAGAGGGGCTGGAGGTGTGTGCATGTGACAGGCTGTCAGTTTTAAAAATGTCTGAGTGTATCCAGGAAGGGGGAAGAGGCAGAGGGGCTGAAACTGTGTCCCTTTGACATTGTGAGTTTTAAAAATGACTGAGTGAATCCAGTAAGAGGGAAGAGGCAGAGGGGCTGTTACTTTGTGCATGTGACAGTCTGTGAGTTTTAAAATGTCTGAGAGAATCCAGTAAGAGGGAAGAGGCAGAGGGGCTGGTAGGGTGTCCATGTGTCAGGCTGTGAGTTTTAAAAATGACTGAGTGAATCCAGAAAGGGGGAAGAGTCAGAGGGGCAGGAAGTATGTGCGTGTGACAGTATGTGTGTTTTGAAAATGTCTGAGTGTATCCAGGAAGAGGCAAGAGGCAGAGGGGCTGGAGGTGTTTGCATGTGACAGGCTGTCAGTTTTAAAAATGTCTGAGTGTATCCAGGAAGGGGGAAGAGGCAGAGGGGCTGAAAATGTGTGCATGAGACAGTATGTGAGTTTTGAAAATGTCTGAGTGTATCCAGGAAGGGGGAAGAGGCAGAGGGGCTGAAAATGTGTGCATGAGACAGTATGTGAGTTTTGAAAATGTCTGAGTGTATGCAGGAAGAGGGAAGAGTTAGAGGGGCTGAAAGTGTGTCCCTTTGACATTGTGAGTTTTAAAAATGACTGAGTGCATCCAGGAAGAGGGAAGAGGCAGAGGGGTGAAAGTGTGTCCGTTTGACACAGTGAGTTTTGAAAATGACTGAGTTTATCCAGGAAGAGGGAAGAGGCAGAGGGGCTGAAAGTGTGTCCCTTTGACATTGTGAGTTTTAAAAATGACTGAGTGAATCCAGGAAGAGGGAAGAGGCAGAGGGGCTGTTACTTTGTGCATGTGACTGTCTGTTAGTTTTAAAATGTCTGAGTGAATCCAGTAAGAGGGAAGAGGCAGAGGGGCTGTTACTTTGTGCATGTGACTGTCTGTTAGTTTTAAAATGTCTGAGTGAACCCAGGAAGGGGGAAGAGGCAGAGGGGCAGGAAGTATGTGCGTGTGACAGTCTGTGAGTTTTAAAAAGGTCTGAGTGAACCCAGGAAGGGGGAAGAAGAAGAGGGGCAGGAAGTATGTGCGTGTGACAGTATGTGAGGTTTGAAAATGTCTGAGGGTATCCAGGAAGAGGGAAGAGGCAGAGGGGCAGGAAGTTTGTGCGTGTGACAGGCTGTCAGTTTTAAAATTGTCTGAGTGTATCCAGGAAGAGGGAAGAGGCAGAGGGGCTGAAAGTATGTGCATGTGACAGGCTGTCAGTTTTAAAAATGTCTGAATGTATCCAGGAAGGGGGAAGAGACAGAGGGGCTGAAAGTGTGTCCGTTTGACACTGAGTTTTAAAAATGACTGAGTGAAGCCAGGAAGAGGGAAGAGGCAGAGGGGCTGGAAGTATGTGCGTGTGACAGTCTGTGAGTTTTAAAAATGACTGAGTTTATCCAGGAAGAGGGAAGAGGCAGAGGGGCTGGTAGTGTGTGCATGTGACAGGCTGTGAGTTTTTAAAATGTCTGAGGGTATCCAGGAAGAGGGAAGAGGCAGAGGGGCTGGAAGTTTGTCCGTCTGACAGTCTGTGAGTTTTTAAAATGTCTGAGGGTATCCAGGAAGAGGGAAGAGGCAGAGGGGCTGGAAGTTTGTGCGTCTGACAGTCTGTGAGTTTTAAAAAGGTCTGAGTGAATCCAGGAAGAGTGAAGAGGCAGAGGGGCTGGTAGTGTGTGCATGTGACCGGCTGTGAGTTTTTAAAATGTCTGAGGGTATCCAGGAAGAGGGAAGAGGCAGAGGGGCTGGAAGTTTGTGCGTCTGACAGTCTGTGAGTTTTTAAAATGTCTGAGGGTATCCAGGAAGAGGGAAGAGGCAGAGGGGCTGGAAGTTTGTGCGTCTGACAGTCTGTGAGTTTTAAAAAGGTCTGAGTGAACCCAGGAAGGGGGAAGAGGCAGAGGGGCAGGAAGTTTGTGCGTGTGACAGTCTGTGAGTTTTTAAAATGTCTGAGGGTATCCAGGAAGAGGGAAGAGGCAGAGGGGCTGGAAGTTTGTGCGTCTGACAGTCTGTGAGTTTTATAAATGTCTAAGTGAACCCAGGAAGGGGGAAGAGGCAGAGGGGCAGGAAGTATGTGCGTGTGACAGTCTGTGAGTTTTTAAAATGTCTGAGGGTATCCAGAAAGAGGGAAGAGGCAGAGGGGCTGGAAGTTTGTGCGTCTGACAGTCTGTGAGTTTTTAAAATGTCTGAGGGTATCCAGGAAGGGGGAAGAGGCAGAGGGGCTGAAAGTGTGTCCCTTTGACATTGTGAGTTTTAAAAATGACTGAGTGAATCCAGGAAGAGGGAAGAGGCAGAGGGGCTGAAATTGTGTCCGTTTGACACTGTGAGTTTTAAAAATGACTGAGTTTATCCAGGAAGAGGGAAGAGGCAGAGGGGCTGTTACTTTGTGCATGTGACAGTCTGTTAGTTTTAAAATGTCTGAGTGAATCCAGTAAGAGGGAAGAGGCAGAGGGGCTGTTACTTTGTGCATGTGACAGTCTGTTAGTTTTAAAATGTCTGAGTGAATCCAGTAAGAGGGAAGAAGCAGAGTGGCTGGTAGGGTGTGCATGTGACAGGCTGTGAGTTTTAAAAATGACTGAGTGAATCCAGGAAGGGGGAAGAGGCAGAGGGGCAGGAAGTATGTGCGTGTGACAGTATGTGTGTTTTGAAAATGTCTGAGTGTATCCAGGAAGAGGCAAGAGGCAGAGGGGCTGGAGCTGTTTGCATGTGACAGGCTGTCAGTTTTAAAAATGTCTGAGTGTATCCAGGAAGGGGGAAGAGGCAGAGGGGCTGAAAATGTGTGCATGAGACAGTATGTGAGTTTTGAAAATGACTGAGTTTATCCAGGAAGAGGGAAGAGGCAGAGGGGATGCTACTTTGTGCATGTGACGGTCTGTGAGTTTTAAAATGTCTGAGTGAATCCAGTAAGAGGGAAGAAGCAGAGGGGCTGGTAATGTGTGCATGTGACAGGCTGTGAGTTTTAAAAATGACTGAGTGAATCCAGGAAGAGTGAAGAGGCAGAGGGGCTGGAAGTTTCTCCGTGTGACAGGCTGTGAGTTTTATAAATGTCTAAGTGAACCCAGGAAGGGGGAAGAAGAAGAGGGGCAGGAAGTATGTGCGTGTGACAGTATGTGAGTTTTGAAAATGTCTGAGGGTATCCAGGAAGAGGGAAGAGGCAGAGGGGCAGGAAGTTTGTGCGTGTGACAGGCTGTCAGTTTTAAAATTGTCTGAGTGTATCCAGGAAGAGGGAAGAGGCAGAGGGGCTGAAAGTATGTGCATGTGACAGGCTGTCAGTTTTAAAAATGTCTGAATGTATCCAGGAAGGGGGAAGAGACAGAGGGGCTGAAAGTGTGTCCGTTTGACACTGAGTTTTAAAAATGACTGAGTGAAGCCAGGAAGAGGGAAGAGGCAGAGGGGCTGGAAGTATGTGCGTGTGACAGTCTGTGAGTTTTAAAAATGTCTGAGTTTATCCAGAAAGAGGGAAGAGGCAGAGGGGCTGGAGGTGTGTGCATGTGACAGGCTGTCAGTTTTAAAAATGTCTAAGTGTATCCAGGAAGAGGGAAGAGGCAGAGGGGCTGAAAGTGTGTCCGTTTGACACAGTGAGTTTTGAAAATGACTGAGTTTATCCAGGAAGAGGGAAGAGGCAGAGGGGATGCTACTTTGTGCATGTGACAGTCTGTGAGTTTTAAAATGTCTGAGTGAATCCAGTAAGAGGGAAGAAGCAGAGGGGCTGGTAGTGTGTGCATGTGACAGTCTGTTAGTTTTAAAATGTCTGAGTGAATCCAGTAAGAGGGAAGAGGCAGAGGGGCTGTTACTTTGTGCATGTGACAGTCTGTTAGTTTTAAAATGTCTGAGTGTATCCAGGAAGAGGCAAGAGGCAGAGGGGCTGGAGGTGTTTGCATGTGACAGGCTGTCAGTTTTAAAAATGTCTGAGTGTATCCAGGAAGGGGGAAGAGGCAGAGGGGCTGAAAATGTGTGCATGAGACAGTATGTGAGTTTTGAAAATGTCTGAGTGTATGCAGGAAGAGGGAAGAGTTAGAGGGGCTGAAAGTGTGTCCCTTTGACATTGTGAGTTTTAAAAATGACTGAGTGAATCCAGGAAGAGGGAAGAGGCAGAGGGGTGAAAGTGGGTCCGTTTGACACAGTGAGTTTTGAAAATGACTGAGTTTATCCAGGAAGAGGGAAGAGGCAGAGGGGATGCAACTTTGTGCATGTGACAGTCTGTGAGTTTTTAAAATGTCTGAGGGTATCCAGGAAGAGGGAAGAGGCAGAGGGGCTGGAGGTGTGTGCATGTGACAGGCTGTCAGTTTTAAAAATGTCTGAGTGTATCCAGGAAGGGGGAAGAGGCAGAGGGGCTGAAAGTGTGTCCCTTTGACATTGTGAGTTTTAAAAATGACTGAGTGAATCCAGGAAGAGGGAAGAGGCAGAGGGGCTGAAATTGTGTCCGTTTGACACTGTGAGTTTTAAAAATGACTGAGTTTATCCAGGAAGAGGGAAGAGGCAGAGGGGCTGTTACTTTATGCATGTGACAGTCTGTTAGTTTTAAAATGTCTGAGTGAATCCAGTAAGAGGGAAGAGGCAGAGGGGCTGTTACTTTGTGCATGTGACAGTCTGTTAGTTTTAAAATGTCTGAGTGAATCCAGTAAGAGGGAAGAAGCAGAGGGGCTGGTAGGGTGTGCATGTGACAGGCTGTGAGTTTTAAAAATGACTGAGTGAATCCAGGAAGGGGGAAGAGGCAGAGGGGCAGGAAGTATATGCGTGTGACAGTATGTGTGTTTTGAAAATGTCTGAGTGTATCCAGGAAGAGGCAAGAGGCAGAGGGGCTGGAGGTGTTTGCATGTGACAGGCTGTCAGTTTTGAAAGTGTCTGAGTGTATGCAGGAAGAGGGAAGAGTTAGAGGGGCTGAAAGTGTGTCCCTTTGACATTGTGAGTTTTAAAAATGACTGAGTGAATCCAGGAAGAGGGAAGAGGCAGAGGGGTGAAATTGTGTCCGTTTGACACAGTGAGTTTTGAAAATGACTGAGTTTATCCAGGAAGAGGGAAGAGGCAGAGGGGATGCTACTTTGTGCATGTGACAGTCTGTGAGTTTTAAAATGTCTGAGTGAATCCAGTAAGAGAGAAGAAGCAGAGGGACTGGTAGTGTGTGCATGTGACAGGCTGTGAGTTTTAAAAATGACTGAGTGAATCCAGGAAGAGTGAAGAGGCAGAGGGGCTGGAAGTTTCTGCGTGTGACAGGCTGTGAGTTTTATAAATGTCTAAGTGAACCCAGGAAGGGGGAAGAAGAAGAGGGGCAGGAAGTATGTGCGTGTGACAGTATGTGAGTTTTGAAAATGTCTGAGGGTATCCAGGAAGAGGGAAGAGGCAGAGGGGCTGAAAATGTGTGCATGTGACAGGCTGTCAGTTTTAAAATTGTCTGAGTGTATCCAGGAAGGGGGAAGAGGCAGAGGGGCTGAAAGTATGTGCATGTGACAGGCTGTCAGTTTTAAAAATGTCTGAATGTATCCAGGAAGAGGGAAGAGTCAGAGGGGCTGGAAGTTTGTGCGTCTGACAGTCTGTGAGTTTTTAAAATGTCTGAGTGTATCCAAAAAGAGGGAAGATGCAGAGGGGCTGAAAGTAGTTGCATGTGACAGTCTGTGAGTTTTAAAAATGTCTGAGTGAACCCAGGAAGGGGGAAGAGGCAGAGGGGCAGGAAGTATGTGTGTGTGACAGTCTGTGAGTTTTTAAAATGTCTGAGGGTATCCAGGAAGAGAGAAGAGGCAGAGGGGCTGGAAGTTTGTGCATGTGACAGTCTGTGAGTTTTTAAAATGTCTGAGGGTATCCAGGAAGAGGGAAGAGGCAGAGGGGCTGGAGGTGTGTGCATGTGACAGGCTGTCAGTTTTAAAACTGTCTGAGTGTATCTAGGAAGAGGGAAGAGGCAGAGGGGCCTGAAAGTGTGTCCGTTTGACAGTGAGTTTTAAAAATGACTGAGTGAATCCAGGAAGAGGGAAGAGGCAGAGGGGCTGCTAGTTTGTGCATGTGACAGTCTGTAAGTTTTAAAAATGTCTGAGTGAATCCAGTAAGAGGGAAGAGTCAGAGGGGCTGGAAGTTTGTGCGTCTGACAGTCTGTGAGTTTTTAAAATGTCTGAGGGTATCCAGGAAGAGGGAAGAGGCAGAGGGGCTGCTAGTTTGTGCATGTGACAGTCTGTGAGTTTTAAAAATGTCTGAGTGAATCCAGTAAGAGGGAAGAGTCAGAGGGGCTGGAAGTTTATGCGTCTGACAGTCTGTGAGTTTTTAAAATGTCTGAGGGTATCCAGGAAGAGGGAAGAGGCAGAGGGGCTGGAAGTGTGTGCATGTGACAGTCTGTGAGTTTTAAAAAGGTCTGAGGGAATCCAGGAGGGGGAAGAGGCAGAGGGGATGGAGGTGTGTGCATGTGACAGACTGTGAGTTTTAAAAATGTCTGAGTGTATCCAGGAAGAGGCAGAGGGGCTGGAGTTGTGTGCATGTGACAGGCTGTCAGTTTTTAAAATGTCTGAGGTTATCCAGGAAGAGGGAAGAGGCAGAGGGGCTGGAAGATTGTGCGTCTGACAGTCTGTGAGTTTTAAAAAGGTCTGAGTGAACCCAGGAAGAGGGAAGAGGCAGAGGGGCTGGAGGTGTGTGCATGTGACAGGCTGTCAGTTTTAAAAATGTCTGAGTGTATCCAGGAAGGGGGAAGAGGCAGAGGGGCTGAAAGTGTGTCCGTTTGACACTGTGAGTTTTAAAAATGTCTGAGTGAATCCAGTAAGAGGGAAGAGTCAGAGGGGCTGGAAGTTTATGCGTCTGACAGTCTGTGAGTTTTAAAAATGTCTGAGTGTATCCAGGAAGAGGGAAGAGGCAGAGGGGCTGGAGCTGTGTGCATGTGACAGGCTGTGAGTTTTAAAAAGGTCTGAGGGTATCCAGGAAGAGGGAAGAGGCAGAGGGGCTGGAAGTTTGTGCGTCTGACAGTCTGTGAGTTTTAAAAAGGTCTGAGTGAACCCAGGAAGGGGGAAGAGGCAGAGGGGCAGGAAGTATGTGTGTGTGACAGTCTGTGAGTTTTTAAAATGTCTGAGGGTATCCAGGAAGAGAGAAGAGGCAGAGGGGCTGGAGCTGTGTGCATGTGACAGGCTGTCAGTTTTTAAAATGTCTGAGGGTATCCAGGAAGAGGGAAGAGGCAGAGGGGCTGAAAGTGTGTCCCTTTGACATTGTGAGTTTTAAAAATGACTGAGTGAATCCAGGAAGAGGGAAGAGGCAGAGGGGCTGAAATTGTATCCGTTTGACACAGTGAGTTTTAAAAATGACTGAGTTTATCCAGGAAGAGGGAAGAGGCAGAGGGGCTGTTACTTTGTGCATGTGACAGACTGTGAGTTTTAAAAATGTCTGAGTGTATCCAGGAAGAGGGAAGAGGCAGAGGGGCTGGTAGTGTGTGCATGTGACAGACTGTGAGTTTTAAAAATGTCTGAGTGTATCCAAGAAGAGGGAAGAGGCAGAGGGGCTGGAGTTGTGTGTATGTGACAGGCTGTCAGTTTTAAAAATGACTGAGTGAATCCAGGAAGGGGGAAGAGGCAGAGGGGCAGGAAGTATGTGCGTGTGACAGTATGTGTGTTTTGAAAATGTCTGAGTGTATCCAGGAAGAGGCAAGAGGCAGAGGGGCTGGAGGTGTTTGCATGTGACAGGCTGTCAGTTTTAAAAATGTCTGAGTGTATCCAGGAAGGGGGAAGAGGCAGAGGGGCTGAAAATGTGTGCATGTGACAGTATGTGAGTTTTGAAAATGTCTGAGTGTATGCAGGAAGAGGGAAGAGTTAGAGGGGCTGAAAGTGTGTCCCTTTGACATTGTGAGTTTTAAAAATGACTGAGTGAATCCAGGAAGAGGGAAGAGGCAGAGGGGTGAAAGTGTGTCTGTTTGACACAGTGAGTTTTGAAAATGACTGAGTTTATCCAGGAAGAGTGAAGAGGCAGAGGGGCTGGAAGTTTGTGCGTGTGACAGGCTGTGAGTTTTATAAATGTCTGAGTGAACCCAGGAAGGGGGAAGAGGCAGAGGGGCAGGAAGTTTGTGCGTGTGACAGTTTGTGAGTTTTTAAAATGTCTGAGGGTATCCAGGAAGAGGGAAGAGGCAGAGGGGCTGGAAGTATGTGCATGTGACAGGCTGTCAGTTTTAAAAATGTCTGAGTGTATCCAGGAAGGGGGAAGAGGCAGAGGGGCTGAAACTGTGTCCCTTTGACATTGTGAGTTTTAAAAATGACTGAGTTTATCCAGGAAGAGGGAAGACGCAGAGGGGCTGAAAATGTGTGCATGTGACAGTATGTGAGTTTTATAAATATCTAAGTGAACCCAGGAAGGGGGAAGAGGCAGAGGGGCAGGAAGTATGTGCGTGTGACAGTATGTGAGTTTTGAAAATGTCTGAGTGTATCCAGGAAGAGGCAAGAGGCAGAGGGGCTGGAGGTGTTTGCATGTGACAGGCTGTCAGTTTTAAAAATGTTTCAGTGTATCCAGGAAGGGGGAAGAGGCAGAGGGGATGAAAATGTGTGCATGTGACAGTATGTGAGTTTTTAAAATGTCTGAGGGTATCCAGGAAGAGGGAAGATGCAGAGGGGCTGGAGGTGTGTGCATGTGACAGGCTGTCAGTTTTAAAAATGTCTTAGTGTATCCAGGAAGAGGGAAGGGGCAGAGGGGCTGTTACTTTGTGCATGTGACAGTCTGTGAGTTTTTAAAATGTCTGAGGGTATCCAGGAAGAGGGAAGATGCAGAGGGGCTGAAAGTATTTTCGTGTGACAGTCTGTGAGTTTTAAAAATGTCTGAGTGAACCCAGGAAGGGGGAAGAGGCAGAGGGGCAGGAAGTATGTGCGTGTGATAGTCTGTGAGTTTTAAAAATGTCTGAGTGAATCCAGTAAGAGGGAAGAGTCAGAGGGGCTGGAAGTTTGTGCGTCTGACAGTCTGTGAGTTTTTAAAATGTCTGAGGGTATTCAGGAAGAGGGAAGAGGCAGAGGGGATGCTAGTTTGTGCATGTGACAGTCTGTGAGTTTTAAAAATGTCTGAGTGAATCCAGTAAGAGGGAAGAGTCAGAGGGGCTGGAAGTTTATGCGTCTGACAGTCTGTGAGTTTTTAAAATGTCTGAGGGTATCCAAGAAGAGGGAAGAGGCAGAGGGGCTGGAAGTGTGTGCATGTGACAGTCTGTGAGTTTTAAAAAGGTCTGAGGGAATCCAGGAGGGGGAAGAGGCAGAGGGGATGGAGGTGTGTGCATGTGACAGGCTGGCAGTTTTAAAAATGTCTGAGTGTATCCAGGAAGAGGGAAGAGGCAGAGGGGCTGGAAGTGTGTGCGTGTGATAGGATGTGAGTTTAAAAAATGTCTGAGTGAATCCAGTAAGAGGGAAGAGTCAGAGGGGCTGGAAGTTTATGCGTCTGACAGTCTGTGAGTTTTTAAAATGTCTGAGGGTATCCAGGAAGAGGGAAGAGGCAGAGGGGCTGGAGGTGTGTGCATGTGACAGGCTGTCAGTTTTAAAAATGTCTGAGTGTATCCAGGAAGGGGGAAGAGGCAGAGGGGCTGAAAGTGTGTCCCTTTGACATTGTGAGTTTTAAAAATGACTGAGTGAATCCAGGAAGAGGGAAGAGGCAGAGGGGCTGAAATTGTGTCCGTTTGACACTGTGAGTTTTAATAATGACTGAGTTTATCCAGGAAGAGGGAAGAGGCAGAGGGGCTGTTACTTTGTGCATGTGACAGTCTGTTAGTTTTAAAATGTCTGAGTGAATCCAGTAAGAGGGAAGAAGTAGAGGGGCTGGTAGGGTGTGCATGTGACAGTCTGTGAGTTTTAAAAAGGTCTGAGGGAATCCAGGAGGGGGAAGAGGCAGAGGGGCTGGTAGTGTGTGCATGTGACAGACTGTGAGTTTTAAAAATGTCTGAGTGTATCCAGGAAGAGGGAAGAGGCAGAGGGGCTGGAAGTGTGTGCGTGTGATAGGATGTGAGTTTTAAAAATGTCTGAGTGTATCCAGGAAAAGGGAAGAGGCAGAGGGGCTGGAAGTGTGTGCGTGTGACAGGCTGTGAGTTTTAAAAATGACTGAGTGAATCCAGGAAGGGGGAAGAGGCAGAGGGGCTGGAAGTGTGTGCGTGTGACAGGCTGTGAGTTTTAAAAATGACTGAGTGAATCCAGGAAGGGGGAAGAGGCAGAGTGGCAGGAAGTATGTGCGTGTGACAGTATGTGTGTTTTGAAAATGTCTGAGTGTATCCAGGAAGACGCAAGAGGCAGAGGGGCTGGAGGTGTTTGCATGTGACAGGCTGTCAGTTTTAAAAATGTCTGAGTGTATCCAGGAAGGTGGAAGAGGCAGAGGGGCTGAAAATGTGTGCATGTGACAGTATGTGAGTTTTGAAAATGTCTGAGTGTATGCAGGAAGAGGGAAGAGTTAGAGGGGCTGAAAGTGTGTCCCTTTGACATTGTGAGTTTTAAAAATGTCTGAGTGTATCCAGGAAGAGGGAAGAGGCAGAGGGGCTGGAAGTGTGTGCGTGTGACAGGCTGTGAGTTTTAAAAATGACTGAGTGAATCCAGGAAGGGGGAAGAGGCAGAGTGGCAGGAAGTTTGTGCGTCTGACAGTCTGTGAGTTTTAAAAATGTCTGAGGGTATCCAGGAAGAGGGAAGAGGCAGAGGGGCAGGAAGTTTGTGCGTGTGACAGGCTGTCAGTTTTAAAATTGTCTGAGTGTATCCAGGAAGGGGGAAGAGGCAGAGGGGCTGAAAGTGTGTCCGTTTGACACTGTGAGTTTTAAAAATGACTGAGTTTATCCAGGAAGAGGGAAGAGGCAGAGGGGCTGTTACTTTGTGCATGTGACAGTCTGTTAGTTTTAAAATGTCTGAGTGAATCCAGTAAGAGGGAAGAAGCAGAGGGGCTGGTAGGGTGTGCATGTGACAGGCTGTCAGTTTTAAAAATGTCTGAATGTATCCAGGAAGGGGGAAGAGACAGAGGGGCTGAAAGTGTGTCCGTTTGACACTGAGTTTTAAAAATGACTGAGTGAAGCCAGGAAGAGGGAAGAGGCAGAGGGGCTGGAAGTATGTGCGTGTGACAGTCTGTGAGTTTTAAAAATGACTGAGTTTATCCAGGAAGAGGGAAGAGGCAGAGGGGCTGGTAGTGTGTGCATGTGACAGGCTGTGAGTTTTTAAAATGTCTGAGGGTATCCAGGAAGAGGGAAGAGGCAGAGGGGCTGGAAGTTTGTCCGTCTGACAGTCTGTGAGTTTTTAAAATGTCTGAGGGTATCCAGGAAGAGGGAAGAGGCAGAGGGGCTGGAAGTTTGTGCGTCTGACAGTCTGTGAGTTTTAAAAAGGTCTGAGTGAATCCAGGAAGAGTGAAGAGGCAGAGGGGCTGGTAGTGTGTGCATGTGACCGGCTGTGAGTTTTTAAAATGTCTGAGGGTATCCAGGAAGAGGGAAGAGGCAGAGGGGCTGGAAGTTTGTGCGTCTGACAGTCTGTGAGTTTTTAAAATGTCTGAGGGTATCCAGGAAGAGGGAAGAGGCAGAGGGGCTGGAAGTTTGTGCGTCTGACAGTCTGTGAGTTTTAAAAAGGTCTGAGTGAACCCAGGAAGGGGGAAGAGGCAGAGGGGCAGGAAGTTTGTGCGTGTGACAGTCTGTGAGTTTTTAAAATGTCTGAGGGTATCCAGGAAGAGGGAAGAGGCAGAGGGGCTGGAAGTTTGTGCGTCTGACAGTCTGTGAGTTTTATAAATGTCTAAGTGAACCCAGGAAGGGGGAAGAGGCAGAGGGGCAGGAAGTATGTGCGTGTGACAGTCTGTGAGTTTTTAAAATGTCTGAGGGTATCCAGGAAGAGGGAAGAGGCAGAGGGGCTGGAAGTTTGTGCGTCTGACAGTCTGTGAGTTTTTAAAATGTCTGAGGGTATCCAGGAAGGGGGAAGAGGCAGAGGGGCTGAAAGTGTGTCCCTTTGACATTGTGAGTTTTAAAAATGACTGAGTGAATCCAGGAAGAGGGAAGAGGCAGAGGGGCTGAAATTGTGTCCGTTTGACACTGTGAGTTTTAAAAATGACTGAGTTTATCCAGGAAGAGGGAAGAGGCAGAGGGGCTGTTACTTTGTGCATGTGACAGTCTGTTAGTTTTAAAATGTCTGAGTGAATCCAGTAAGAGGGAAGAGGCAGAGGGGCTGTTACTTTGTGCATGTGACAGTCTGTTAGTTTTAAAATGTCTGAGTGAATCCAGTAAGAGGGAAGAAGCAGAGTGGCTGGTAGGGTGTGCATGTGACAGGCTGTGAGTTTTAAAAATGACTGAGTGAATCCAGGAAGGGGGAAGAGGCAGAGGGGCAGGAAGTATGTGCGTGTGACAGTATGTGTGTTTTGAAAATGTCTGAGTGTATCCAGGAAGAGGCAAGAGGCAGAGGGGCTGGAGCTGTTTGCATGTGACAGGCTGTCAGTTTTAAAAATGTCTGAGTGTATCCAGGAAGGGGGAAGAGGCAGAGGGGCTGAAAATGTGTGCATGAGACAGTATGTGAGTTTTGAAAATGACTGAGTTTATCCAGGAAGAGGGAAGAGGCAGAGGGGATGCTACTTTGTGCATGTGACGGTCTGTGAGTTTTAAAATGTCTGAGTGAATCCAGTAAGAGGGAAGAAGCAGAGGGGCTGGTAATGTGTGCATGTGACAGGCTGTGAGTTTTAAAAATGACTGAGTGAATCCAGGAAGAGTGAAGAGGCAGAGGGGCTGGAAGTTTCTCCGTGTGACAGGCTGTGAGTTTTATAAATGTCTAAGTGAACCCAGGAAGGGGGAAGAAGAAGAGGGGCAGGAAGTATGTGCGTGTGACAGTATGTGAGTTTTGAAAATGTCTGAGGGTATCCAGGAAGAGGGAAGAGGCAGAGGGGCAGGAAGTTTGTGCGTGTGACAGGCTGTCAGTTTTAAAATTGTCTGAGTGTATCCAGGAAGAGGGAAGAGGCAGAGGGGCTGAAAGTATGTGCATGTGACAGGCTGTCAGTTTTAAAAATGTCTGAATGTATCCAGGAAGGGGGAAGAGACAGAGGGGCTGAAAGTGTGTCCGTTTGACACTGAGTTTTAAAAATGACTGAGTGAAGCCAGGAAGAGGGAAGAGGCAGAGGGGCTGGAAGTATGTGCGTGTGACAGTCTGTGAGTTTTAAAAATGTCTGAGTTTATCCAGAAAGAGGGAAGAGGCAGAGGGGCTGGAGGTGTGTGCATGTGACAGGCTGTCAGTTTTAAAAATGTCTAAGTGTATCCAGGAAGAGGGAAGAGGCAGAGGGGCTGAAAGTGTGTCCGTTTGACACAGTGAGTTTTGAAAATGACTGAGTTTATCCAGGAAGAGGGAAGAGGCAGAGGGGATGCTACTTTGTGCATGTGACAGTCTGTGAGTTTTAAAATGTCTGAGTGAATCCAGTAAGAGGGAAGAAGCAGAGGGGCTGGTAGTGTGTGCATGTGACAGTCTGTTAGTTTTAAAATGTCTGAGTGAATCCAGTAAGAGGGAAGAGGCAGAGGGGCTGTTACTTTGTGCATGTGACAGTCTGTTAGTTTTAAAATGTCTGAGTGTATCCAGGAAGAGGCAAGAGGCAGAGGGGCTGGAGGTGTTTGCATGTGACAGGCTGTCAGTTTTAAAAATGTCTGAGTGTATCCAGGAAGGGGGAAGAGGCAGAGGGGCTGAAAATGTGTGCATGAGACAGTATGTGAGTTTTGAAAATGTCTGAGTGTATGCAGGAAGAGGGAAGAGTTAGAGGGGCTGAAAGTGTGTCCCTTTGACATTGTGAGTTTTAAAAATGACTGAGTGAATCCAGGAAGAGGGAAGAGGCAGAGGGGTGAAAGTGGGTCCGTTTGACACAGTGAGTTTTGAAAATGACTGAGTTTATCCAGGAAGAGGGAAGAGGCAGAGGGGATGCAACTTTGTGCATGTGACAGTCTGTGAGTTTTTAAAATGTCTGAGGGTATCCAGGAAGAGGGAAGAGGCAGAGGGGCTGGAGGTGTGTGCATGTGACAGGCTGTCAGTTTTAAAAATGTCTGAGTGTATCCAGGAAGGGGGAAGAGGCAGAGGGGCTGAAAGTGTGTCCCTTTGACATTGTGAGTTTTAAAAATGACTGAGTGAATCCAGGAAGAGGGAAGAGGCAGAGGGGCTGAAATTGTGTCCGTTTGACACTGTGAGTTTTAAAAATGACTGAGTTTATCCAGGAAGAGGGAAGAGGCAGAGGGGCTGTTACTTTATGCATGTGACAGTCTGTTAGTTTTAAAATGTCTGAGTGAATCCAGTAAGAGGGAAGAGGCAGAGGGGCTGTTACTTTGTGCATGTGACAGTCTGTTAGTTTTAAAATGTCTGAGTGAATCCAGTAAGAGGGAAGAAGCAGAGGGGCTGGTAGGGTGTGCATGTGACAGGCTGTGAGTTTTAAAAATGACTGAGTGAATCCAGGAAGGGGGAAGAGGCAGAGGGGCAGGAAGTATATGCGTGTGACAGTATGTGTGTTTTGAAAATGTCTGAGTGTATCCAGGAAGAGGCAAGAGGCAGAGGGGCTGGAGGTGTTTGCATGTGACAGGCTGTCAGTTTTGAAAGTGTCTGAGTGTATGCAGGAAGAGGGAAGAGTTAGAGGGGCTGAAAGTGTGTCCCTTTGACATTGTGAGTTTTAAAAATGACTGAGTGAATCCAGGAAGAGGGAAGAGGCAGAGGGGTGAAATTGTGTCCGTTTGACACAGTGAGTTTTGAAAATGACTGAGTTTATCCAGGAAGAGGGAAGAGGCAGAGGGGATGCTACTTTGTGCATGTGACAGTCTGTGAGTTTTAAAATGTCTGAGTGAATCCAGTAAGAGAGAAGAAGCAGAGGGACTGGTAGTGTGTGCATGTGACAGGCTGTGAGTTTTAAAAATGACTGAGTGAATCCAGGAAGAGTGAAGAGGCAGAGGGGCTGGAAGTTTCTGCGTGTGACAGGCTGTGAGTTTTATAAATGTCTAAGTGAACCCAGGAAGGGGGAAGAAGAAGAGGGGCAGGAAGTATGTGCGTGTGACAGTATGTGAGTTTTGAAAATGTCTGAGGGTATCCAGGAAGAGGGAAGAGGCAGAGGGGCTGAAAATGTGTGCATGTGACAGGCTGTCAGTTTTAAAATTGTCTGAGTGTATCCAGGAAGGGGGAAGAGGCAGAGGGGCTGAAAGTATGTGCATGTGACAGGCTGTCAGTTTTAAAAATGTCTGAATGTATCCAGGAAGAGGGAAGAGTCAGAGGGGCTGGAAGTTTGTGCGTCTGACAGTCTGTGAGTTTTTAAAATGTCTGAGTGTATCCAAAAAGAGGGAAGATGCAGAGGGGCTGAAAGTAGTTGCATGTGACAGTCTGTGAGTTTTAAAAATGTCTGAGTGAACCCAGGAAGGGGGAAGAGGCAGAGGGGCAGGAAGTATGTGTGTGTGACAGTCTGTGAGTTTTTAAAATGTCTGAGGGTATCCAGGAAGAGAGAAGAGGCAGAGGGGCTGGAAGTTTGTGCATGTGACAGTCTGTGAGTTTTTAAAATGTCTGAGGGTATCCAGGAAGAGGGAAGAGGCAGAGGGGCTGGAGGTGTGTGCATGTGACAGGCTGTCAGTTTTAAAACTGTCTGAGTGTATCTAGGAAGAGGGAAGAGGCAGAGGGGCCTGAAAGTGTGTCCGTTTGACAGTGAGTTTTAAAAATGACTGAGTGAATCCAGGAAGAGGGAAGAGGCAGAGGGGCTGCTAGTTTGTGCATGTGACAGTCTGTAAGTTTTAAAAATGTCTGAGTGAATCCAGTAAGAGGGAAGAGTCAGAGGGGCTGGAAGTTTGTGCGTCTGACAGTCTGTGAGTTTTTAAAATGTCTGAGGGTATCCAGGAAGAGGGAAGAGGCAGAGGGGCTGCTAGTTTGTGCATGTGACAGTCTGTGAGTTTTAAAAATGTCTGAGTGAATCCAGTAAGAGGGAAGAGTCAGAGGGGCTGGAAGTTTATGCGTCTGACAGTCTGTGAGTTTTTAAAATGTCTGAGGGTATCCAGGAAGAGGGAAGAGGCAGAGGGGCTGGAAGTGTGTGCATGTGACAGTCTGTGAGTTTTAAAAAGGTCTGAGGGAATCCAGGAGGGGGAAGAGGCAGAGGGGATGGAGGTGTGTGCATGTGACAGACTGTGAGTTTTAAAAATGTCTGAGTGTATCCAGGAAGAGGCAGAGGGGCTGGAGTTGTGTGCATGTGACAGGCTGTCAGTTTTTAAAATGTCTGAGGTTATCCAGGAAGAGGGAAGAGGCAGAGGGGCTGGAAGATTGTGCGTCTGACAGTCTGTGAGTTTTAAAAAGGTCTGAGTGAACCCAGGAAGAGGGAAGAGGCAGAGGGGCTGGAGGTGTGTGCATGTGACAGGCTGTCAGTTTTAAAAATGTCTGAGTGTATCCAGGAAGGGGGAAGAGGCAGAGGGGCTGAAAGTGTGTCCGTTTGACACTGTGAGTTTTAAAAATGTCTGAGTGAATCCAGTAAGAGGGAAGAGTCAGAGGGGCTGGAAGTTTATGCGTCTGACAGTCTGTGAGTTTTAAAAATGTCTGAGTGTATCCAGGAAGAGGGAAGAGGCAGAGGGGCTGGAGCTGTGTGCATGTGACAGGCTGTGAGTTTTAAAAAGGTCTGAGGGTATCCAGGAAGAGGGAAGAGGCAGAGGGGCTGGAAGTTTGTGCGTCTGACAGTCTGTGAGTTTTAAAAAGGTCTGAGTGAACCCAGGAAGGGGGAAGAGGCAGAGGGGCAGGAAGTATGTGTGTGTGACAGTCTGTGAGTTTTTAAAATGTCTGAGGGTATCCAGGAAGAGAGAAGAGGCAGAGGGGCTGGAGCTGTGTGCATGTGACAGGCTGTCAGTTTTTAAAATGTCTGAGGGTATCCAGGAAGAGGGAAGAGGCAGAGGGGCTGAAAGTGTGTCCCTTTGACATTGTGAGTTTTAAAAATGACTGAGTGAATCCAGGAAGAGGGAAGAGGCAGAGGGGCTGAAATTGTATCCGTTTGACACAGTGAGTTTTAAAAATGACTGAGTTTATCCAGGAAGAGGGAAGAGGCAGAGGGGCTGTTACTTTGTGCATGTGACAGACTGTGAGTTTTAAAAATGTCTGAGTGTATCCAGGAAGAGGGAAGAGGCAGAGGGGCTGGTAGTGTGTGCATGTGACAGACTGTGAGTTTTAAAAATGTCTGAGTGTATCCAAGAAGAGGGAAGAGGCAGAGGGGCTGGAGTTGTGTGTATGTGACAGGCTGTCAGTTTTAAAAATGACTGAGTGAATCCAGGAAGGGGGAAGAGGCAGAGGGGCAGGAAGTATGTGCGTGTGACAGTATGTGTGTTTTGAAAATGTCTGAGTGTATCCAGGAAGAGGCAAGAGGCAGAGGGGCTGGAGGTGTTTGCATGTGACAGGCTGTCAGTTTTAAAAATGTCTGAGTGTATCCAGGAAGGGGGAAGAGGCAGAGGGGCTGAAAATGTGTGCATGTGACAGTATGTGAGTTTTGAAAATGTCTGAGTGTATGCAGGAAGAGGGAAGAGTTAGAGGGGCTGAAAGTGTGTCCCTTTGACATTGTGAGTTTTAAAAATGACTGAGTGAATCCAGGAAGAGGGAAGAGGCAGAGGGGTGAAAGTGTGTCTGTTTGACACAGTGAGTTTTGAAAATGACTGAGTTTATCCAGGAAAAGTGAAGAGGCAGAGGGGCTGGAAGTTTGTGCGTGTGACAGGCTGTGAGTTTTATAAATGTCTGAGTGAACCCAGGAAGGGGGAAGAGGCAGAGGGGCAGGAAGTTTGTGCGTGTGACAGTTTGTGAGTTTTTAAAATGTCTGAGGGTATCCAGGAAGAGGGAAGAGGCAGAGGGGCTGGAGCTGTGTGCATGTGACAGGCTGTGAGTTTTAAAAAGGTCTGAGGGTATCCAGGAAGAGGGAAGAGGCAGAGGGGCTGGAAGTTTGTGCGTCTGACAGTCTGTGAGTTTTAAAAAGGTCTGAGTGAACCCAGGAAGGGGGAAGAGGCAGAGGGGCAGGAAGTATGTGTGTGTGACAGTCTGTGAGTTTTTAAAATGTCTGAGGGTATCCAGGAAGAGAGAAGAGGCAGAGGGGCTGGAGCTGTGTGCATGTGACAGGCTGTCAGTTTTTAAAATGTCTGAGGGTATCCAGGAAGAGGGAAGAGGCAGAGGGGCTGAAAGTGTGTCCCTTTGACATTGTGAGTTTTAAAAATGACTGAGTGAATCCAGGAAGAGGGAAGAGGCAGAGGGGCTGAAATTGTATCCGTTTGACACAGTGAGTTTTAAAAATGACTGAGTTTATCCAGGAAGAGGGAAGAGGCAGAGGGGCTGTTACTTTGTGCATGTGACAGACTGTGAGTTTTAAAAATGTCTGAGTGTATCCAGGAAGAGGGAAGAGGCAGAGGGGCTGGTAGTGTGTGCATGTGACAGACTGTGAGTTTTAAAAATGTCTGAGTGTATCCAAGAAGAGGGAAGAGGCAGAGGGGCTGGAGTTGTGTGTATGTGACAGGCTGTCAGTTTTAAAAATGACTGAGTGAATCCAGGAAGGGGGAAGAGGCAGAGGGGCAGGAAGTATGTGCGTGTGACAGTATGTGTGTTTTGAAAATGTCTGAGTGTATCCAGGAAGAGGCAAGAGGCAGAGGGGCTGGAGGTGTTTGCATGTGACAGGCTGTCAGTTTTAAAAATGTCTGAGTGTATCCAGGAAGGGGGAAGAGGCAGAGGGGCTGAAAATGTGTGCATGTGACAGTATGTGAGTTTTGAAAATGTCTGAGTGTATGCAGGAAGAGGGAAGAGTTAGAGGGGCTGAAAGTGTGTCCCTTTGACATTGTGAGTTTTAAAAATGACTGAGTTTATCCAGGAAGAGTGAAGAGGCAGAGGGGCTGGAAGTTTGTGCGTGTGACAGGCTGTGAGTTTTATAAATGTCTGAGTGAACCCAGGAAGGGGGAAGAGGCAGAGGGGCAGGAAGTTTGTGCGTGTGACAGTTTGTGAGTTTTTAAAATGTCTGAGGGTATCCAGGAAGAGGGAAGAGGCAGAGGGGCTGGAAGTATGTGCATGTGACAGGCTGTCAGTTTTAAAAATGTCTGAGTGTATCCAGGAAGGGGGAAGAGGCAGAGGGGCTGAAACTGTGTCCCTTTGACATTGTGAGTTTTAAAAATGACTGAGTTTATCCAGGAAGAGGGAAGACGCAGAGGGGCTGAAAATGTGTGCATGTGACAGTATGTGAGTTTTATAAATATCTAAGTGAACCCAGGAAGGGGGAAGAGGCAGAGGGGCAGGAAGTATGTGCGTGTGACAGTATGTGAGTTTTGAAAATGTCTGAGTGTATCCAGGAAGAGTCAAGAGGCAGAGGGGCTGGAGGTGTTTGCATGTGACAGGCTGTCAGTTTTAAAAATGTTTCAGTGTATCCAGGAAGGGGGAAGAGGCAGAGGGGATGAAAATGTGTGCATGTGACAGTATGTGAGTTTTTAAAATGTCTGAGGGTATCCAGGAAGAGGGAAGATGCAGAGGGGCTGGAGGTGTGTGCATGTGACAGGCTGTCAGTTTTAAAAATGTCTTAGTGTATCCAGGAAGAGGGAAGGGGCAGAGGGGCTGTTACTTTGTGCATGTGACAGTCTGTGAGTTTTTAAAATGTCTGAGGGTATCCAGGAAGAGGGAAGATGCAGAGGGGCTGAAAGTATTTTCGTGTGACAGTCTGTGAGTTTTAAAAATGTCTGAGTGAACCCAGGAAGGGGGAAGAGGCAGAGGGGCAGGAAGTATGTGCGTGTGATAGTCTGTGAGTTTTAAAAATGTCTGAGTGAATCCAGTAAGAGGGAAGAGTCAGAGGGGCTGGAAGTTTGTGCGTCTGACAGTCTGTGAGTTTTTAAAATGTCTGAGGGTATTCAGGAAGAGGGAAGAGGCAGAGGGGATGCTAGTTTGTGCATGTGACAGTCTGTGAGTTTTAAAAATGTCTGAATGAATCCAGTAAGAGGGAAGAGTCAGAGGGGCTGGAAGTTTATGCGTCTGACAGTCTGTGAGTTTTTAAAATGTCTGAGGGTATCCAAGAAGAGGGAAGAGGCAGAGGGGCTGGAAGTGTGTGCATGTGACAGTCTGTGAGTTTTAAAAAGGTCTGAGGGAATCCAGGAGGGGGAAGAGGCAGAGGGGATGGAGGTGTGTGCATGTGACAGGCTGGCAGTTTTAAAAATGTCTGAGTGTATCCAGGAAGAGGGAAGAGGCAGAGGGGCTGGAAGTGTGTGCGTGTGATAGGATGTGAGTTTAAAAAATGTCTGAGTGAATCCAGTAAGAGGGAAGAGTCAGAGGGGCTGGAAGTTTATGCGTCTGACAGTCTGTGAGTTTTTAAAATGTCTGAGGGTATCCAGGAAGAGGGAAGAGGCAGAGGGGCTGGAGGTGTGTGCATGTGACAGGCTGTCAGTTTTAAAAATGTCTGAGTGTATCCAGGAAGGGGGAAGAGGCAGAGGGGCTGAAAGTGTGTCCCTTTGACATTGTGAGTTTTAAAAATGACTGAGTGAATCCAGGAAGAGGGAAGAGGCAGAGGGGCTGAAATTGTGTCCGTTTGACACTGTGAGTTTTAATAATGACTGAGTTTATCCAGGAAGAGGGAAGAGGCAGAGGGGCTGTTACTTTGTGCATGTGACAGTCTGTTAGTTTTAAAATGTCTGAGTGAATCCAGTAAGAGGGAAGAAGCAGAGGGGCTGGTAGGGTGTGCATGTGACAGTCTGTGAGTTTTAAAAAGGTCTGAGGGAATCCAGGAGGGGGAAGAGGCAGAGGGGCTGGTAGTGTGTGCATGTGACAGACTGTGAGTTTTAAAAATGTCTGAGTGTATCCAGGAAGAGGGAAGAGGCAGAGGGGCTGGAAGTGTGTGCGTGTGATAGGATGTGAGTTTTAAAAATGTCTGAGTGTATCCAGGAAAAGGGAAGAGGCAGAGGGGCTGGAAGTGTGTGCGTGTGACAGGCTGTGAGTTTTAAAAATGACTGAGTGAATCCAGGAAGGGGGAAGAGGCAGAGGGGCTGGAAGTGTGTGCGTGTGACAGGCTGTGAGTTTTAAAAATGACTGAGTGAATCCAGGAAGGGGGAAGAGGCAGAGTGGCAGGAAGTATGTGCGTGTGACAGTATGTGTGTTTTGAAAATGTCTGAGTGTATCCAGGAAGACGCAAGAGGCAGAGGGGCTGGAGGTGTTTGCATGTGACAGGCTGTCAGTTTTAAAAATGTCTGAGTGTATCCAGGAAGGTGGAAGAGGCAGAGGGGCTGAAAATGTGTGCATGTGACAGTATGTGAGTTTTGAAAATGTCTGAGTGTATGCAGGAAGAGGGAAGAGTTAGAGGGGCTGAAAGTGTGTCCCTTTGACATTGTGAGTTTTAAAAATGTCTGAGTGTATCCAGGAAGAGGGAAGAGGCAGAGGGGCTGGAAGTGTGTGCGTGTGACAGGCTGTGAGTTTTAAAAATGACTGAGTGTATCCAGGAAGGGGGAAGAGGCAGAGGGGCTGAAAGTGTGTCCGTTTGACACTGTGAGTTTTAAAAATGACTGAGTTTATCCAGGAAGAGGGAAGAGGCAGAGGGGCTGTTACTTTGTGCATGTGACAGTCTGTTAGTTTTAAAATGTCTGAGTGAATCCAGTAAGAGGGAAGAAGCAGAGGGGCTGGTAGGGTGTGCATGTGACAGTCTGTGAGTTTTAAAAAGGTCTGAGGGAATCCAGGAGGGGGAAGAGGCAGAGGGGCTGAAAATGTGTGCATGTGACAGTATGTGAGTTTTGAAAATGTCTGAGTGTATGCAGGAAGAGGGAAGAGTTAGAGGGGCTGAAAGTGTGTCCCTTTGACATTGTGAGTTTTAAAAATGTCTGAGTGTATCCAGGAAGAGGGAAGAGGCAGAGGGGCTGGAAGTGTGTGCGTGTGACAGGCTGTGAGTTTTAAAAATGACTGAGTGAATCCAGGAAGGGGGAAGAGGCAGAGTGGCAGGAAGTTTGTGCGTCTGACAGTCTGTGAGTTTTAAAAATGTCTGAGGGTATCCAGGAAGAGGGAAGAGGCAGAGGGGCAGGAAGTTTGTGCGTGTGACAGGCTGTCAGTTTTAAAATTGTCTGAGTGTATCCAGGAAGGGGGAAGAGGCAGAGGGGCTGAAAGTGTGTCCGTTTGACACGGAGTTTTAAAAATGACTGAGTGAAGCCAGGAAGAGTGAAGAGGCAGAGGGGCTGGAAGTTTCTGCGTGTGACAGGCTGTGAGTTTTATAAATGTCTAAGTGAATCCAGTAAGAGGGAAGAAGCAGAGGGGCTGGTAGGGTGTGCATGTGACAGGCTGTGAGTTTTAAAAATGACTGAGTGAATCCAGGAAGGGGGAAGAGGCAGAGGGGCAGGAAGTATGTGCGTGTGACAGTATGTGTGTTTTGAAAATGTCTGAGTGTATCCAGGAAGAGGCAAGAGGCAGAGGGGCTGGTAGTGTGTGCATGTGACAGGCTGTCAGTTTTAGAAATGTCTGAGTGTATCCAGGAAGAGGGAAGAGGCAGAGGGGCTGTTACTTTGTGCATGTGACAGTCTGTTAGTTTTAAAATGTCTGAGTGAATCCAGTAAGAGGGAAGAAGCAGAGGGGCTGGTAGGGTGTGCATGTGACAGTCTGTGAGTTTTAAAAAGGTCTGAGGGAATCCAGGAGGGGGAAGAGGCAGAGGGGATGGAGGTGTGTGCATGTGACAGGCTGGCAGTTTTAAAAAGGTCTAAATAAATCCAGTAAGAGGGAAGAGGCAGAGGGGCTGGTAGTGTGTGCATGTGACAGACTGTGAGTTTTAAAAATGTCTGAGTGTATCCAGGAAGAGGGAAGAGGCAGAGGGGCTGGAAGTGTGTGCGTGTGATAGGATGTGAGTTTTAAAAATGTCTGAGTGTATCCAGGAAGAGGGAAGAGGCAGAGGGGCTGGAAGTGTGTGCGTGTGACAGGCTGTGAGTTTTAAAAATGACTGAGTGAATCCAGGAAGGGGGAAGAGGCAGAGGGGCTGGAAGTGTGTGCGTGTGACAGGCTGTGAGTTTTAAAAATGACTGAGTGAATCCAGGAAGGGGGAAGAGGCAGAGTGGCAGGAAGTATGTGCGTGTGACAGTATGTGTGTTTTGAAAATGTCTGAGTGTATCCAGGAAGACGCAAGAGGCAGAGGGGCTGGAGGTGTTTGCATGTGACAGGCTGTCAGTTTTAAAAATGTCTGAGTGTATCCAGGAAGGTGGAAGAGGCAGAGGGGCTGAAAATGTGTGCATGTGACAGTATGTGAGTTTTGAAAATGTCTGAGTGTATGCAGGAAGAGGGAAGAGTTAGAGGGGCTGAAAGTGTGTCCCTTTGACATTGTGAGTTTTAAAAATGACTGAGTGAATCCAGGAAGGGGGAAGAGGCAGAGGGGCTGGAAGTGTGTGCGTGTGACAGGCTGTGAGTTTTAAAAATGACTGAGTGAATCCAGGAAGGGGGAAGAGGCAGAGTGGCAGGAAGTTTGTGCGTCTGACAGTCTGTGAGTTTTAAAAATGTCTGAGGGTATCCAGGAAGAGGGAAGAGGCAGAGGGGCAGGAAGTTTGTGCGTGTGACAGGCTGTCAGTTTTAAAATTGTCTGAGTGTATCCAGGAAGGGGGAAGAGGCAGAGGGGCTGAAAGTGTGTCCGTTTGACACTGAGTTTTAAAAATGACTTAGTGAAGCCAGGAAGAGTGAAGAGGCAGAGGGGCTGGAAGTTTCTGCGTGTGACAGGCTGTGAGTTTTATAAATGTCTAAGTGAATCCAGTTAGAGGGAAGAAGCAGAGGGGCTGGTAGGGTGTGCATGTGACAGGCTGTGAGTTTTAAAAATGACTGAGTGAATCCAGGAAGGGGGAAGAGGCAGAGGGGCAGGAAGTATGTGCGTGTGACAGTATGTGTGTTTTGAAAATGTCTGAGTGTATCCAGGAAGAGGCAAGAGGCAGAGGGGCTGGTAGTGTGTGCATGTGACAGGCTGTCAGTTTTAGAAATGTCTGAGTGTATCCAGGAAGAGGGAAGAGGCAGAGGGGCTGTTACTTTGTGCATGTGACAGTCTGTTAGTTTTAAAATGTCTGAGTGAATCCAGTAAGAGGGAAGAAGCAGAGGGGCTGGTAGGGTGTGCATGTGACAGTCTGTGAGTTTTAAAAAGGTCTGAGGGAATCCAGGAGGGGGAAGAGGCAGAGGGGATGGAGGTGTGTGCATGTGACAGGCTGGCAGTTTTAAAAAGGTCTAAATAAATCCAGTAAGAGGGAAGAGGCAGAGTGGCAGGAAGTTTGTGCGTCTGACAGTCTGTGAGTTTTAAAAATGTCTGAGGGTATCCAGGAAGAGGGAAGAGGCAGAGGGGCAGGAAGTTTGTGCGTGTGACAGGCTGTCAGTTTTAAAATTGTCTGAGTGTATCCAGGAAGGGGGAAGAGGCAGAGGGGCTGAAAGTGTGTCCGTTTGACACTGAGTTTTAAAAATGACTGAGTGAAGCCAGGAAGAGGGAAGAGGCAGAGGGGCTGAAAGTGTGTCCGTTTGACACTGAGTTTTAAAAATGACTGAGTGAAGCCAGGAAGAGGGAAGAGGCAGAGGGGCTGGAAGTATGTGCGTGTGACAGTCTGTGAGTTTTAAAAATGTCTGAGTGTATCCAGGAAGAGGGAAGAAGCAGAGGGGCTGGAGGTGTGTGCATGTGACAGGCTTTCAGTTTTAAAAATGTCTAAGTGTATCCAGGAAGAGGGAAGAGGCAGAGGGGCTGAAAGTGTGTCCGTTTGACACTGTGAGTTTTAAAAATGACTGAGTTTATCCAGGAAGAGGGAAGAGGCAGAGGGGCTGCTACTTTGTGCATGTGACAGTCTGTGAGTTTTAAAATGTCTGAGTGAATCCAGTAAGAGGGAAGAAGCAGAGGGGCTGGTAGTGTGTGCATGTGACAGGCTGTGAGTTTTAAAAATGACTGAGTGAATCCAGGAAGAGTGAAGAGGCAGAGGGGCTGGAAGTTTCTGCGTGTGACACGCTGTGAGTTTTATAATTGTCTAAGTGAACCTAGGAAGAGGGAAGAGTCATAGGGGCTGGAAGTTTGTGCGTCTGACAGTCTGTGAGTTTTTAAAATGTCTGAGGGTATCCAGGAAGAGGGAAGAGGCAAAGGGGCTGAAAATGTGTGCATGTGACAGTATGTGAGTTTTGAAAATGTCTGAGTGTATCCAGGAAGAGGGAAGAGTCAGAGGGGCTGGAAGTTTGTGCGTCTGACAGTCTGTGAGTTTTAAAAAGGTCTGAGGGAATCCAGAAGGGGGAAGAGGCAGAGGGGATGGAGGTGTGTGCATGTGACAGGCTGTCAGTTTTAAAAAGGTCTGAGGGAATCCAGAAGGGGAAAGAGGCAGAGGGGATGGAGGTGTGTGCATGTGACAGGCTGTGAGTTTAAAAAGGTCTGAGTGTATCCAGGAAGAGGGAAGAGGCAGAGGGGCTGGAAGTGTGTGCGTGTGATAGGATGTGAGTTTAAAAAATGTCTGAGTGTATCCAGGAAGGGGGAAGAGGCAGAGGGGCTGAAAGTGTGTCCCTTTGACATTGTGAGTTTTAAAAATGACTGAGTGAATCCAGGAAGAGGGAAGAGGCAGAGGGGCTGAAATTGTGTCCGTTTGACACTGTGAGTTTTAAAAATGACTGAGTTTATCCAGGAAGAGGGAAGAGGCAGAGGGGCTGTTACTTTGTGCATGTGACAGTCTGTTAGTTTTAAAATGTCTGAGTGAATCCAGTAAGAGGGAAGAAGCAGAGGGGCTGGTAGGGTGTGCATGTGACAGTCTGTGAGTTTTAAAAAGGTCTGAGGGAATCCAGGAGGGGGAAGAGGCAGAGGGGATGGAAGTGTGTGCATGTGACAGGCTGGCAGTTTTAAAAAGGTCTAAATAAATCCAGTAAGAGGGAAGAGGCAGAGGGGCTGGTAGTGTGTGCATGTGACAGACTGTGAGTTTTAAAAATGTCTGAGTGTATCCAGGAAGAGGGAAGAGGCAGAGGGGCTGGAAGTGTGTGCGTGTGATAGGATGTGAGTTTTAAAAATGACTGAGTGAATCCAGGAAGGGGGAAGAGGCAGAGGGGCTGGAAGTGTGTTTGTGTGACAGGCTGTGAGTTTTAAAAATGACTGAGTGAATCCAGGAAGGGGGAAGAGGCAGAGTGGCAGGAAGTATGTGCGTGTGACAGTATGTGTGTTTTGAAAATGTCTGAGTGTATCCAGGAAGAGGCAAGAGGCAGAGGGGCTGGAGGTGTTTGCATGTGACAGGCTGTCAGTTTTAAAAATGTCTGAGTGTATCCAGGAAGGTGGAAGAGGCAGAGGGGCTGAAAATGTGTGCATGTGACAGTATGTGAGTTTTGAAAATGTCTGAGTGTATGCAGGAAGAGGGAAGAGTTAGAGGGGCTGAAAGTGTGTCCCTTTGACATTGTGAGTTTTAAAAATGACTGAGTGAATCCAGGAAGGGGGGCAGGAAGTTTGTGCGTGTGACAGGCTGTCAGTTTTAAAATTGTCTGAGTGTATCCAGGAAGGGGGAAGAGGCAGAGGGGCTGAAAGTGTGTCCGTTTGACACTGTGAGTTTTAAAAATGACTGAGTTTATCCAGGAAGAGGGAAGAGGCAGAGGGGCTGTTACTTTGTGCATGTGACAGTCTGTTAGTTTTAAAATGTCTGAGTGAATCCAGTAAGAGGGAAGAGGCAGAGGGGCTGTTACTTTGTGCATGTGACAGTCTGTTAGTTTTAAAATGTCTGAGTGAATCCAGGAGGGGGAAGAGGCAGAGGGGATGGAGGTGTGTGCATGTGACAGGCTGGCAGTTTTAAAAAGGTCTAAATAAATCCAGTAAGAGGGAAGAGGCAGAGGGGCTGGTAGTGTGTGCATGTGACAGACTGTGAGTTTTAAAAATGTCTGAGTGTATCCAGGAAGAGGGAAGAGGCAGAGGGGCTGGAAGTGTGTGCGTGTGATAGGATGTGAGTTTTAAAAATGTCTGAGTGTATCCAGGAAGAGGGAAGAGGCAGAGGGGCTGGAAGTGTGTGCGTGTGACAGGCTGTGAGTTTTAAGAATGACTGAGTGAATCCAGGAAGGGGGAAGAGGCAGAGGGGCTGGAAGTGTGTGCGTGTGACAGGCTGTGAGTTTTAAAAATGACTGAGTGAATCCAGGAAGGGGGAAGAGGCAGAGTGGCAGGAAGTTTCTGCGTCTGACAGTCTGTGAGTTTTAAAAATGTCTGAGGGTATCCAGGAAGAGGGAAGAGGCAGAGGGGCAGGAAGTTTGTGCGTGTGACAGGCTGTCAGTTTTAAAATTGTCTGAGTGTATCCAGGAAGGGGGGAGAGGCAGAGGGGCTGAAAGTGTGTCCGTTTGACACTGAGTTTTAAAAATGACTGAGTGAAGCCAGGAATAGGGAAGAGGCAGAGGGGCTGAAATTGTGTCCGTTTGACACTGTGAGTTTTAAAAATGTCTGAGTGTATCCAGGAAGAGTGAAGAGGCAGAGGGGCTGGAAGTTTCTGCGTGTGACACGCTGTGAGTTTTATAATTGTCTAAGTGAACCCAGGAAGGGGGAAGAGGCAGAGGGGCAGGAAGTTTGTGCGTGTGACAGTCTGTGAGTTTTTAAAATGTCTGAGGGTATCCAGGAAGGGGGAAGAGGCAGAGGGGCTGAAAGTGTGTCCCTTTGACATTGTGAGTTTTAAAAATGACTGAGTGAATCCAGGAAGAGGGAAGAGGCAGAGGGGCTGAAATTGTGTCCGTTTGACACTGTGAGTTTTAAAAATGACTGAGTTTATCCAGGAAGAGGGAAGAGGCAGAGGGGCTGTTACTTTGTGCATGTGACAGTCTGTTAGTTTTAAAATGTCTGAGTGAATCCAGTAAGAGGGAAGAGGCAGAGGGGCTGTTACTTTGTGCATGTGACAGTCTGTTAGTTTTAAAATGTCTGAGTGAATCCAGTAAGAGGGAAGAAGCAGAGTGGCTGGTAGGGTGTGCATGTGACAGGCTGTGAGTTTTAAAAATGACTGAGTGAATCCAGGAAGGGGGAAGAGGCAGAGGGGCAGGAAGTATGTGCGTGTGACAGTATGTGTGTTTTGAAAATGTCTGAGTGTATCCAGGAAGAGGCAAGAGGCAGAGGGGCTGGAGGTGTTTGCATGTGACAGGCTGTCAGTTTTAAAAATGTCTGAGTGTATCCAGGAAGGGGGAAGAGGCAGAGGGGCTGAAAATGTGTGCATGAGACAGTATGTGAGTTTTGAAAATGACTGAGTTTATCCAGGAAGAGGGAAGAGGCAGAGGGGATGCTACTTTGTGCATGTGACGGTCTGTGAGTTTTAAAATGTCTGAGTGAATCCAGTAAGAGGGAAGAAGCAGAGGGGCTGGTAATGTGTGCATGTGACAGGCTGTGAGTTTTAAAAATGACTGAGTGAATCCAGGAAGAGTGAAGAGGCAGAGGGGCTGGAAGTTTCTCCGTGTGACAGGCTGTGAGTTTTATAAATGTCTAAGTGAACCCAGGAAGGGGGAAGAAGAAGAGGGGCAGGAAGTATGTGCGTGTGACAGTATGTGAGTTTTGAAAATGTCTGAGGGTATCCAGGAAGAGGGAAGAGGCAGAGGGGCAGGAAGTTTGTGCGTGTGACAGGCTGTCAGTTTTAAAATTGTCTGAGTGTATCCAGGAAGAGGGAAGAGGCAGAGGGGCTGAAAGTATGTGCATGTGACAGGCTGTCAGTTTTAAAAATGTCTGAATGTATCCAGGAAGGGGGAAGAGACAGAGGGGCTGAAAGTGTGTCCGTTTGACACTGAGTTTTAAAAATGACTGAGTGAAGCCAGGAAGAGGGAAGAGGCAGAGGGGCTGGAAGTATGTGCGTGTGACAGTCTGTGAGTTTTAAAAATGTCTGAGTTTATCCAGAAAGAGGGAAGAGGCAGAGGGGCTGGAGGTGTGTGCATGTGACAGGCTGTCAGTTTTAAAAATGTCTAAGTGTATCCAGGAAGAGGGAAGAGGCAGAGGGGCTGAAAGTGTGTCCGTTTGACACAGTGAGTTTTGAAAATGACTGAGTTTATCCAGGAAGAGGGAAGAGGCAGAGGGGATGCTACTTTGTGCATGTGACAGTCTGTGAGTTTTAAAATGTCTGAGTGAATCCAGTAAGAGGGAAGAAGCAGAGGGGCTGGTAGTGTGTGCATGTGACAGTCTGTTAGTTTTAAAATGTCTGAGTGAATCCAGTAAGAGGGAAGAGGCAGAGGGGCTGTTACTTTGTGCATGTGACAGTCTGTTAGTTTTAAAATGTCTGAGTGTATCCAGGAAGAGGCAAGAGGCAGAGGGGCTGGAGGTGTTTGCATGTGACAGGCTGTCAGTTTTAAAAATGTCTGAGTGTATCCAGGAAGGGGGAAGAGGCAGAGGGGCTGAAAATGTGTGCATGAGACAGTATGTGAGTTTTGAAAATGTCTGAGTGTATGCAGGAAGAGGGAAGAGTTAGAGGGGCTGAAAGTGTGTCCCTTTGACATTGTGAGTTTTAAAAATGACTGAGTGAATCCAGGAAGAGGGAAGAGGCAGAGGGGTGAAAGTGGGTCCGTTTGACACAGTGAGTTTTGAAAATGACTGAGTTTATCCAGGAAGAGGGAAGAGGCAGAGGGGATGCAACTTTGTGCATGTGACAGTCTGTGAGTTTTTAAAATGTCTGAGGGTATCCAGGAAGAGGGAAGAGGCAGAGGGGCTGGAGGTGTGTGCATGTGACAGGCTGTCAGTTTTAAAAATGTCTGAGTGTATCCAGGAAGGGGGAAGAGGCAGAGGGGCTGAAAGTGTGTCCCTTTGACATTGTGAGTTTTAAAAATGACTGAGTGAATCCAGGAAGAGGGAAGAGGCAGAGGGGCTGAAATTGTGTCCGTTTGACACTGTGAGTTTTAAAAATGACTGAGTGTATCCAGGAAGAGTGAAGAGGCAGAGGGGCTGTTACTTTATGCATGTGACAGTCTGTTAGTTTTAAAATGTCTGAGTGAATCCAGTAAGAGGGAAGAGGCAGAGGGGCTGTTACTTTGTGCATGTGACAGTCTGTTAGTTTTAAAATGTCTGAGTGAATCCAGTAAGAGGGAAGAAGCAGAGGGGCTGGTAGGGTGTGCATGTGACAGGCTGTGAGTTTTAAAAATGACTGAGTGAATCCAGGAAGGGGGAAGAGGCAGAGGGGCAGGAAGTATATGCGTGTGACAGTATGTGTGTTTTGAAAATGTCTGAGTGTATCCAGGAAGAGGCAAGAGGCAGAGGGGCTGGAGGTGTTTGCATGTGACAGGCTGTCAGTTTTGAAAGTGTCTGAGTGTATGCAGGAAGAGGGAAGAGTTAGAGGGGCTGAAAGTGTGTCCCTTTGACATTGTGAGTTTTAAAAATGACTGAGTGAATCCAGTAAGAGGGAAGAGGCAGAGGGGATGGAGTTGTGTGCATGTGACAGGCTGTCAGTTTTAAAAATGTCTTAGTGTATCCAGGAAGAGTGAAGAGGCAGAGGGGCTGGAAGTTTGTGCGTGTGACAGGCTGTCAGTTTTAAAATTGTCTGAGTGTATCCAGGAAGAGGGAAGAGGCAGAGGGGATGCTACTTTGTGCATGTGACGGTCTGTGAGTTTTAAAATGTCTGAGTGAATCCAGTAAGAGAGAAGAAGCAGAGGGACTGGTAGTGTGTGCATGTGACAGGCTGTGAGTTTTAAAAATGACTGAGTGAATCCAGGAAGAGTGAAGAGGCAGAGGGGCTGGAAGTTTCTGCGTGTGACAGGCTGTGAGTTTTATAAATGTCTAAGTGAACCCAGGAAGGGGGAAGAAGAAGAGGGGCAGGAAGTATGTGCGTGTGACAGTATGTGAGTTTTGAAAATGTCTGAGGGTATCCAGGAAGAGGGAAGAGGCAGAGGGGCTGAAAATGTGTGCATGTGACAGGCTGTCAGTTTTAAAATTGTCTGAGTGTATCCAGGAAGGGGGAAGAGGCAGAGGGGCTGAAAGTATGTGCATGTGACAGGCTGTCAGTTTTAAAAATGTCTGAATGTATCCAGGAAGAGGGAAGAGTCAGAGGGGCTGGAAGTTTGTGCGTCTGACAGTCTGTGAGTTTTTAAAATGTCTGAGTGTATCCAAAAAGAGGGAAGATGCAGAGGGGCTGAAAGTAGTTGCATGTGATAGTCTGTGAGTTTTAAAAATGTCTGAGTGAACCCAGGAAGGGGGAAGAGGCAGAGGGGCAGGAAGTATGTGTGTGTGACAGTCTGTGAGTTTTTAAAATGTCTGAGGGTATCCAGGAAGAGAGAAGAGGCAGAGGGGCTGGAAGTTTGTGCATGTGACAGTCTGTGAGTTTTTAAAATGTCTGAGGGTATCCAGGAAGAGGGAAGAGGCAGAGGGGCTGGAGGTGTGTGCATGTGACAGGCTGTCAGTTTTAAAACTGTCTGAGTGTATCTAGGAAGGGGGAAGAGGCAGAGGGGCTGAAAGTGTGTCCCTTTGACATTGTGAGTTTTAAAAATGACTGAGTGAATCCAGGAAGAGGGAAGAGGCAGAGGGGCTGGAGGTGTTTGCATGTGACAGGCTGTCAGTTTTAAAAATGTCTGAGTGTATCCAGGAAGAGGGAAGAGGCAGAGGGGCTGGAAGTGTGTGCGTGTGATAGGATGTGAGTTTTAAAAATGTCTGAGTGTATCCAGGAAGAGGGAAGAGGCAGAGGGGCTGGAAGTGTGTGCGTGTGACAGGCTGTGAGTTTTAAGAATGACTGAGTGAATCCAGGAAGGGGGAAGAGGCAGAGGGGCTGGAAGTGTGTGCGTGTGACAGGCTGTGAGTTTTAAAAATGACTGAGTGAATCCAGGAAGGGGGAAGAGGCAGAGTGGCAGGAAGTTTCTGCGTCTGACAGTCTGTGAGTTTTAAAAATGTCTGAGGGTATCCAGGAAGAGGGAAGAGGCAGAGGGGCAGGAAGTTTGTGCGTGTGACAGGCTGTCAGTTTTAAAATTGTCTGAGTGTATCCAGGAAGGGGGGAGAGGCAGAGGGGCTGAAAGTGTGTCCGTTTGACACTGAGTTTTAAAAATGACTGAGTGAAGCCAGGAAGAGGGAAGAGGCAGAGGGGCTGAAATTGTGTCCGTTTGACACTGTGAGTTTTAAAAATGTCTGAGTGTATCCAGGAAGAGTGAAGAGGCAGAGGGGCTGGAAGTTTCTGCGTGTGACACGCTGTGAGTTTTATAATTGTCTAAGTGAACCCAGGAAGGGGGAAGAGGCAGAGGGGCAGGAAGTTTGTGCGTGTGACAGTCTGTGAGTTTTTAAAATGTCTGAGGGTATCCAGGAAGGGGGAAGAGGCAGAGGGGCTGAAAGTGTGTCCCTTTGACATTGTGAGTTTTAAAAATGACTGAGTGAATCCAGGAAGAGGGAAGAGGCAGAGGGGCTGAAATTGTGTCCGTTTGACACTGTGAGTTTTAAAAATGACTGAGTTTATCCAGGAAGAGGGAAGAGGCAGAGGGGCTGTTACTTTGTGCATGTGACAGTCTGTTAGTTTTAAAATGTCTGAGTGAATCCAGTAAGAGGGAAGAGGCAGAGGGGCTGTTACTTTGTGCATGTGACAGTCTGTTAGTTTTAAAATGTCTGAGTGAATCCAGTAAGAGGGAAGAAGCAGAGTGGCTGGTAGGGTGTGCATGTGACAGGCTGTGAGTTTTAAAAATGACTGAGTGAATCCAGGAAGGGGGAAGAGGCAGAGGGGCAGGAAGTATGTGCGTGTGACAGTATGTGTGTTTTGAAAATGTCTGAGTGTATCCAGGAAGAGGCAAGAGGCAGAGGGGCTGGAGGTGTTTGCATGTGACAGGCTGTCAGTTTTAAAAATGTCTGAGTGTATCCAGAAAGGGGGAAGAGGCAGAGGGGCTGAAAATGTGTGCATGAGACAGTATGTGAGTTTTGAAAATGACTGAGTTTATCCAGGAAGAGGGAAGAGGCAGAGGGGATGCTACTTTGTGCATGTGACGGTCTGTGAGTTTTAAAATGTCTGAGTGAATCCAGTAAGAGGGAAGAAGCAGAGGGGCTGGTAATGTGTGCATGTGACAGGCTGTGAGTTTTAAAAATGACTGAGTGAATCCAGGAAGAGTGAAGAGGCAGAGGGGCTGGAAGTTTCTCCGTGTGACAGGCTGTGAGTTTTATAAATGTCTAAGTGAACCCAGGAAGGGGGAAGAAGAAGAGGGGCAGGAAGTATGTGCGTGTGACAGTATGTGAGTTTTGAAAATGTCTGAGGGTATCCAGGAAGAGGGAAGAGGCAGAGGGGCAGGAAGTTTGTGCGTGTGACAGGCTGCCAGTTTTAAAATTGTCTGAGTGTATCCAGGAAGAGGGAAGAGGCAGAGGGGCTGAAAGTATGTGCATGTGACAGGCTGTCAGTTTTAAAAATGTCTGAATGTATCCAGGAAGGGGGAAGAGACAGAGGGGCTGAAAGTGTGTCCGTTTGACACTGAGTTTTAAAAATGACTGAGTGAAGCCAGGAAGAGGGAAGAGGCAGAGGGGCTGGAAGTATGTGCGTGTGACAGTCTGTGAGTTTTAAAAATGTCTGAGTTTATCCAGAAAGAGGGAAGAGGCAGAGGGGCTGGAGGTGTGTGCATGTGACAGGCTGTCAGTTTTAAAAATGTCTAAGTGTATCCAGGAAGAGGGAAGAGGCAGAGGGGCTGAAAGTGTGTCCGTTTGACACAGTGAGTTTTGAAAATGACTGAGTTTATCCAGGAAGAGGGAAGAGGCAGAGGGGATGCTACTTTGTGCATGTGACAGTCTGTGAGTTTTAAAATGTCTGAGTGAATCCAGTAAGAGGGAAGAAGCAGAGGGGCTGGTAGTGTGTGCATGTGACAGTCTGTTAGTTTTAAAATGTCTGAGTGAATCCAGTAAGAGGGAAGAGGCAGAGGGGCTGTTACTTTGTGCATGTGACAGTCTGTTAGTTTTAAAATGTCTGAGTGTATCCAGGAAGAGGCAAGAGGCAGAGGGGCTGGAGGTGTTTGCATGTGACAGGCTGTCAGTTTTAAAAATGTCTGAGTGTATCCAGGAAGGGGGAAGAGGCAGAGGGGCTGAAAATGTGTGCATGAGACAGTATGTGAGTTTTGAAAATGTCTGAGTGTATGCAGGAAGAGGGAAGAGTTAGAGGGGCTGAAAGTGTGTCCCTTTGACATTGTGAGTTTTAAAAATGACTGAGTGAATCCAGGAAGAGGGAAGAGGCAGAGGGGTGAAAGTGGGTCCGTTTGACACAGTGAGTTTTGAAAATGACTGAGTTTATCCAGGAAGAGGGAAGAGGCAGAGGGGATGCAACTTTGTGCATGTGACAGTCTGTGAGTTTTTAAAATGTCTGAGGGTATCCAGGAAGAGGGAAGAGGCAGAGGGGCTGGAGGTGTGTGCATGTGACAGGCTGTCAGTTTTAAAAATGTCTGAGTGTATCCAGGAAGGGGGAAGAGGCAGAGGGGCTGAAAGTGTGTCCCTTTGACATTGTGAGTTTTAAAAATGACTGAGTGAATCCAGGAAGAGGGAAGAGGCAGAGGGGCTGAAATTGTGTCCGTTTGACACTGTGAGTTTTAAAAATGACTGAGTTTATCCAGGAAGAGGGAAGAGGCAGAGGGGCTGTTACTTTATGCATGTGACAGTCTGTTAGTTTTAAAATGTCTGAGTGAATCCAGTAAGAGGGAAGAGGCAGAGGGGCTGTTACTTTGTGCATGTGACAGTCTGTTAGTTTTAAAATGTCTGAGTGAATCCAGTAAGAGGGAAGAAGCAGAGGGGCTGGTAGGGTGTGCATGTGACAGGCTGTGAGTTTTAAAAATGACTGAGTGAATCCAGGAAGGGGGAAAAGGCAGAGGGGCAGGAAGTATATGCGTGTGACAGTATGTGTGTTTTGAAAATGTCTGAGTGTATCCAGGAAGAGGCAAGAGGCAGAGGGGCTGGAGGTGTTTGCATGTGACAGGCTGTCAGTTTTGAAAGTGTCTGAGTGTATGCAGGAAGAGGGAAGAGTTAGAGGGGCTGAAAGTGTGTCCCTTTGACATTGTGAGTTTTAAAAATGACTGAGTGAATCCAGTAAGAGGGAAGAGGCAGAGGGGATGGAGTTGTGTGCATGTGACAGGCTGTCAGTTTTAAAAATGTCTTAGTGTATCCAGGAAGAGTGAAGAGGCAGAGGGGCTGGAAGTTTGTGCGTGTGACAGGCTGTCAGTTTTAAAATTGTCTGAGTGTATCCAGGAAGAGGGAAGAGGCAGAGGGGATGCTACTTTGTGCATGTGACGGTCTGTGAGTTTTAAAATGTCTGAGTGAATCCAGTAAGAGAGAAGAAGCAGAGGGACTGGTAGTGTGTGCATGTGACAGGCTGTGAGTTTTAAAAATGACTGAGTGAATCCAGGAAGAGTGAAGAGGCAGAGGGGCTGGAAGTTTCTGCGTGTGACAGGCTGTGAGTTTTATAAATGTCTAAGTGAACCCAGGAAGGGGGAAGAAGAAGAGGGGCAGGAAGTATGTGCGTGTGACAGTATGTGAGTTTTGAAAATGTCTGAGGGTATCCAGGAAGAGGGAAGAGGCAGAGGGGCTGAAAATGTGTGCATGTGACAGGCTGTCAGTTTTAAAATTGTCTGAGTGTATCCAGGAAGGGGGAAGAGGCAGAGGGGCTGAAAGTATGTGCATGTGACAGGCTGTCAGTTTTAAAAATGTCTGAATGTATCCAGGAAGAGGGAAGAGTCAGAGGGGCTGGAAGTTTGTGCGTCTAACAGTCTGTGAGTTTTTAAAATGTCTGAGTGTACCCAAAAAGAGGGAAGATGCAGAGGGGCTGAAAGTAGTTGCATGTGATAGTCTGTGAGTTTTAAAAATGTCTGAGTGAACCCAGGAAGGGGGAAGAGGCAGAGGGGCAGGAAGTATGTGTGTGTGACAGTCTGTGAGTTTTTAAAATGTCTGAGGGTATCCAGGAAGAGAGAAGAGGCAGAGGGGCTGGAAGTTTGTGCATGTGACAGTCTGTGAGTTTTTAAAATGTCTGAGGGTATCCAGGAAGAGGGAAGAGGCAGAGGGGCTGGAGGTGTGTGCATGTGACAGGCTGTCAGTTTTAAAACTGTCTGAGTGTATCTAGGAAGGGGGAAGAGGCAGAGGGGCTGAAAGTGTGTCCCTTTGACATTGTGAGTTTTAAAAATGACTGAGTGAATCCAGGAAGAGGGAAGAGGCAGAGGGGATGAAATTCTGTCCGTTTGACACTGTGAGTTTTAAAAATGACTGAGTTTATCCAGGAAGAGGGAAGAGGCAGAGGGGCTGGAGGTGTTTGCATGTGACAGGCTGTCAGTTTTGAAAGTGTCTGAGTGTATGCAGGAAGAGGGAAGAGTTAGAGGGGCTGAAAGTGTGTCCCTTTGACATTGTGAGTTTTAAAAATGACTGAGTGAATCCAGGAAGAGGGAAGAGGCAGAGGGGTGAAATTGTGTCCGTTTGACACAGTGAGTTTTGAAAATGACTGAGTTTATCCAGGAAGAGGGAAGAGGCAGAGGGGATGCTACTTTGTGCATGTGACAGTCTGTGAGTTTTAAAATGTCTGAGTGAATCCAGTAAGAGAGAAGAAGCAGAGGGACTGGTAGTGTGTGCATGTGACAGGCTGTGAGTTTTAAAAATGACTGAGTGAATCCAGGAAGAGTGAAGAGGCAGAGGGGCTGGAAGTTTCTGCGTGTGACAGGCTGTGAGTTTTATAAATGTCTAAGTGAACCCAGGAAGGGGGAAGAAGAAGAGGGGCAGGAAGTATGTTCGTGTGACAGTATGTGAGTTTTGAAAATGTCTGAGGGTATCCAGGAAGAGGGAAGAGGCAGAGGGGCTGAAAATGTGTGCATGTGACAGGCTGTCAGTTTTAAAATTGTCTGAGTGTATCCAGGAAGGGGGAAGAGGCAGAGGGGCTGAAAGTATGTGCATGTGACAGGCTGTCAGTTTTAAAAATGTCTGAATGTATCCAGGAAGAGGGAAGAGTCAGAGGGGCTGGAAGTTTGTGCGTCTGACAGTCTGTGAGTTTTTAAAATGTCTGAGTGTATCCAAAAAGAGGGAAGATGCAGAGGGGCTGAAAGTAGTTGCATGTGACAGTCTGTGAGTTTTAAAAATGTCTGAGTGAACCCAGGAAGGGGGAAGAGGCAGAGGGGCAGGAAGTATGTGTGTGTGACAGTCTGTGAGTTTTTAAAATGTCTGAGGGTATCCAGGAAGAGAGAAGAGGCAGAGGGGCTGGAAGTTTGTGCATGTGACAGTCTGTGAGTTTTTAAAATGTCTGAGGGTATCCAGGAAGAGGGAAGAGGCAGAGGGGCTGGAGGTGTGTGCATGTGACAGGCTGTCAGTTTTAAAACTGTCTGAGTGTATCTAGGAAGGGGGAAGAGGCAGAGGGGCTGAAAGTGTGTCCCTTTGACATTGTGAGTTTTAAAAATGACTGAGTGAATCCAGGAAGAGGGAAGAGGCAGAGGGGATGAAATTGTGTCCGTTTGACACTGTGAGTTTTAAAAATGACTGAGTTTATCCAGGAAGAGGGAAGAGGCAGAGGGGCTGTTACTTTGTGCATGTGACAGTCTGTTAGTTTTAAAATGTCTGAGTGAATCCAGTAAGAGGGAAGAGGCAGAGGGGCTGTTACTTTGTGCATGTGACAGTCTGTTAGTTTTAAAATGTCTGAGTGAATCCAGTAAGAGGGAAGATGCAGAGGGGCTGGAGGTGTGTGAATGTGACAGGCTGTCAGTTTTAAAAATGTCTTAGTGTATCCAGGAAGAGGGAAGAGGCAGAGGGGCTGGAAGTGTGTGCATGTGACAGTATGTGAGTTTTAAAAATGTCTGAGTGTATCCAGGAAGAGGGAAGAGGCAGAGGGGCTGGAGGTGTGTGCATGTGACAGGCTGTCAGTTTTAAAAATGTCTTAGTGTATCCAGGAAGAGGGAAGAGGCAGAGGGGCTGAAAGTGTGTCCGTTTGACAGTGTGAGTTTTAAAAATGACCTAGTGTATCCAAAAAGAGGGAAGGGGCAGAGGGGCTGGAGATGTGTGCATGTGACAGGCTGTCAGTTTTTAAAATGTCTGAGGGTATCCAGGAAGAGGGAAGAGGCAGAGGGGCTGGAAGGGTGTGCATGTGACAGTCTGTGAGTTTTAAAAAGGTCTGAGGGAATCCAGAAGGGGGAAGAGGCAGAGGGGCTGGTAGGGTGTGCATGTGACAGGCTGAGTTTTAAAAATGACTGAGTGAATCCAGGAAGAGGGAAGAGGCAGAGGGGCTGCTACTTTGTGCATGTGACAGTCTGTGAGTTTTAAAATGTCTGAGTGAATCCAGTAAGAGGGAAGACGCAGAGGGGCTGAAAATGTGTGCATGTGACAGTATGTGAGTTTTATAAATGTCTAAGTCAACCCAGGAAGGGGGAAGAGGCAGAGGGGCAGGAAGTATGTGCGTGTGACAGTATGTGAGTTTTGAAAATGTCTAACTGTATCCAGGAAGAAGCAAGAGGCAGAGCGGCTGGAGGTGTTTGCATGTGACAGTATGTGAGTTTTTAAAATGTCTGAGGGTATCCAGGAAGAGGGAAGATGCAGAGGGGCTGGAGGTGTGTGCATGTGACAGGCTGTCAGTTTTAAAAATGTCTTAGTGTATCCAGGAAGAGGGAAGAGGCAGAGGGGCTGGAAGTGTGTGCATGTGACAGTATGTGAGTTTTAAAAATGTCTGAGTGTATCCAGGAAGAGGGAAGAGGCAGAGGGGCTGGAGGTGTGTGCATGTGACAGGCTGTCAGTTTTAAAAATGTCTTAGTGTATCCAGGAAGAGGGAAGAGGCAGAGGGGCTGAAAGTGTGTCCGTTTGACAGTGTGAGTTTTAAAAATGACCTAGTGTATCCAAAAAGAGGGAAGGGGCAGAGGGGCTGGAGATGTGTGCATGTGACAGGCTGTCAGTTTTAGAAATGTCTGAGTGTATCCAGGAAGAGGGAAGATGCAGAGGGGCTGAAAGTATTTTCGTGTGACAGTCTGTGAGTTTTAAAAATGTCTGAGTGAACCCAGGAAGGGGGAAGAGGCAGAGGGGCAGGAAGTATGTGCGTGTGACAGTCTGTGAGTTTTTAAAATGTCTGAGGGTATCCAAGAAGAGAGAAGAGGCAGAGGGGCTGGAAGTCTGTGCGTGTGACAGTCTGTGAGTTTTTAAAATGTCTGAGGGTATCCAGGAAGAGGGAAGAGGCAGAGGGGCCTGAAAGTGTGTCCGTTTGACAGTGAGTTTTAAAAATGACTGAGTGAATCCAGGAAGAGGGAAGAGGCAGAGGGGCTGCTAGTTTGTGCATGTGACCGTCTGTAAGTTTTAAAAATGTCTGAGTGAATCCAGTAAGAGGGAAGAGTCAGAGGGGCTGGAAGTTTGTGCGTCTGACAGTCTGTGAGTTTTTAAAATGTCTGAGGGTATCCAGGAAGAGGGAAGAGGCAGAGGGGCTGCTAGTTTGTGCATGTGACAGTCTGTGAGTTTTAAAAAGGTCTGAGGGAATCCAGGAGGGGGAAGAGGCAGAGGGGATGGAGGTGTGTGCATGTGACAGACTGTGAGTTTTAAAAATGTCTGAGTGTATCCAGGAAGAGGCAGAGGGGCTGGAGTTGTGTGCATGTGACAGGCTGTCAGTTTTTAAAATGTCTGAGGTTATCCAGGAAGAGGGAAGAGGCAGAGGGGCTGGAAGATTGTGCGTCTGACAGTCTGTGAGTTTTAAAAAGGTCTGAGTGAACCCAGGAAGAGGGAAGAGGCAGAGGGGCTGGAGGTGTGTGCATGTGACAGGCTGTCAGTTTTAAAAATGTCTGAGTGTATCCAGGAAGGGGGAAGAGGCAGAGGGGCTGAAAGTGTGTCCGTTTGACACTGTGAGTTTTAAAAATGTCTGAGTGAATCCAGTAAGAGGGAAGAGTCAGAGGGGCTGGAAGTTTATGCGTCTGACAGTCTGTGAGTTTTAAAAATGTCTGAGTGTATCCAGGAAGAGGGAAGAGGCAGAGGGGCTGGAGCTGTGTGCATGTGACAGGCTGTGAGTTTTAAAAAGGTCTGAGGGTATCCAGGAAGAGGGAAGAGGCAGAGGGGCTGGAAGTTTGTGCGTCTGACAGTCTGTGAGTTTTAAAAAGGTCTGAGTGAACCCAGGAAGGGGGAAGAGGCAGAGGGGCAGGAAGTTTGTGCGTGTGACAGTCTGTGAGTTTTAAAAATGTCTGAGTTTATCCAGAAAGAGGGAAGAGGCAGAGGGGCTGGAGGTGTGTGCATGTGACAGGCTGTCAGTTTTAAAAATGTCTAAGTGTATCCAGGAAGAGGGAAGAGGCAGAGGGGCTGAAAGTGTGTCCGTTTGACACAGTGAGTTTTGAAAATGACTGAGTTTATCCAGGAAGAGGGAAGAGGCAGAGGGGATGCTACTTTGTGCATGTGACAGTCTGTGAGTTTTAAAATGTCTGAGTGAATCCAGTAAGAGGGAAGAAGCAGAGGGGCTGGTAGTGTGTGCATGTGACAGTCTGTTAGTTTTAAAATGTCTGAGTGAATCCAGTAAGAGGGAAGAGGCAGAGGGGCTGTTACTTTGTGCATGTGACAGTCTGTTAGTTTTAAAATGTCTGAGTGTATCCAGGAAGAGGCAAGAGGCAGAGGGGCTGGAGGTGTTTGCATGTGACAGGCTGTCAGTTTTAAAAATGTCTGAGTGTATCCAGGAAGGGGGAAGAGGGAGAGGGGCTGAAAATGTGTGCATGAGACAGTATGTGAGTTTTGAAAATGTCTGAGTGTATGCAGGAAGAGGGAAGAGTTAGAGGGGCTGAAAGTGTGTCCCTTTGACATTGTGAGTTTTAAAAATGACTGAGTGAATCCAGGAAGAGGGAAGAGGCAGAGGGGTGAAAGTGGGTCCGTTTGACACAGTGAGTTTTGAAAATGACTGAGGTTATCCAGGAAGAGGGAAGAGGCAGAGGGGATGCAACTTTGTGCATGTGACAGTCTGTGAGTTTTTAAAATGTCTGAGGGTATCCAGGAAGAGGGAAGAGGCAGAGGGGCTGGAGGTGTGTGCATGTGACAGGCTGTCAGTTTTAAAAATGTCTGAGTGTATCCAGGAAGGGGGAAGAGGCAGAGGGGCTGAAAGTGTGTCCCTTTGACATTGTGAGTTTTAAAAATGACTGAGTGAATCCAGGAAGAGGGAAGAGGCAGAGGGGCTGAAATTGTGTCCGTTTGACACTGTGAGTTTTAAAAATGACTGAGTTTATCCAGGAAGAGGGAAGAGGCAGAGGGGCTGTTACTTTGTGCATGTGACAGTCTGTTAGTTTTAAAATGTCTGAGTGAATCCAGTAAGAGGGAAGAGGCAGAGGAGCTGTTACTTTGTGCATGTGACAGTCTGTTAGTTTTAAAATGTCTGAGTGAATCCAGTAAGAGGGAAGAAGCAGAGGGGCTGGTAGGGTGTGCATGTGACAGGCTGTGAGTTTTAAAAATGACTGAGTGAATCCAGGAAGGGGGAAGAGGCAGAGGGGCAGGAAGTATGTGCGTGTGACAGTATGTGTGTTTTGAAAATGTCTGAGTGTATCCAGGAAGAGGCAAGAGGCAGAGGGGCTGGAGGTGTTTGCATGTGACAGGCTGTCAGTTTTGAAAATGTCTGAGTGTATGCAGGAAGAGGGAAGAGTTAGAGGGGCTGAAAGTGTGTCCCTTTGACATTGTGAGTTTTAAAAATGACTGAGTGAATCCAGGAAGAGGGAAGAGGCAGAGGGGTGAAATTGTGTCCGTTTGACACAGTGAGTTTTGAAAATGACTGAGTTTATCCAGGAAGAGGGAAGAGGCAGAGGGGATGCTACTTTGTGCATGTGACAGTCTGTGAGTTTTAAAATGTCTGAGTGAATCCAGTAAGAGAGAAGAAGCAGAGGGACTGGTAGTGTGTGCATGTGACAGGCTGTGAGTTTTAAAAATGACTGAGTGAATCCAGGAAGAGTGAAGAGGCAGAGGGGCTTGAAGTTTCTGCGTGTGACAGGCTGTGAGTTTTATAAATGTCTAAGTGAACCCAGGAAGGGGGAAGAAGAAGAGGGGCAGGAAGTATGTGCGTGTGACAGTATGTGAGTTTTGAAAATGTCTGAGGGTATCCAGGAAGAGGGAAGAGGCAGAGGGGCTGAAAATGTGTGCATGTGACAGGCTGTCAGTTTTAAAATTGTCTGAGTGTATCCAGGAAGGGGGAAGAGGCAGAGGGGCTGAAAGTATGTGCATGTGACAGGCTGTCAGTTTTAAAAATGTCTGAATGTATCCAGGAAGAGGGAAGAGTCAGAGGGGCTGGAAGTTTGTGCGTCTGACAGTCTGTGAGTTTTTAAAATGTCTGAGTGTATCCAAAAAGAGGGAAGATGCAGAGGGGCTGAAAGTAGTTGCATGTGACAGTCTGTGAGTTTTAAAAATGTCTGAGGGTATCCAGGAAGAGAGAAGAGGCAGAGGGGCTGGAAGTTTGTGCATGTGACAGTCTGTGAGTTTTTAAAATGTCTGAGGGTATCCAGGAAGAGGGAAGAGGCAGAGGGGCTGGAGGTGTGTGCATGTGACAGGCTGTCAGTTTTAAAACTGTCTGAGTGTATCTAGGAAGGGGGAAGAGGCAGAGGGGCTGAAAGTGTGTCCCTTTGACATTGTGAGTTTTAAAAATGACTGAGTGAATCCAGGAAGAGGGAAGAGGCAGAGGGGATGAAATTGTGTCCGTTTGACACTGTGAGTTTTAAAAATGACTGAGTTTATCCAGGAAGAGGGAAGAGGCAGAGGGGCTGTTACTTTGTGCATGTGACAGTCTGTTAGTTTTAAAATGTCTGAGTGAATCCAGTAAGAGGGAAGAGGCAGAGGGGCTGTTACTTTGTGCATGTGACAGTCTGTTAGTTTTAAAATGTCTGAGTGAATCCAGTAAGAGGGAAGATGCAGAGGGGCTGGAAGTTTCTGCGTGTGACACGCTGTGAGTTTTATAAATGTCTAAGTGAACCCAGGAAGGGGGAAGAGGCAGAGGGGCAGGAAGTATGTGCGTGTGACTGTCTGTGAGTTTTAAAAAGGTCTGAGTGAACCCAGGAAGGGGGAAGAGGCAGAGGGGCAGGAAGTTTGTGCGTGTGACAGTCTGTGAGTTTTTAAAATGTCTGAGGGTATCCAGGAAGAGAGAAGAGGCAGAGGGGCTGGAGGTGTGTGCATGTGACAGGCTGTCAGTTTTAAAAATGTCTGAGTGTATCCAGGAAGGGGGAAGAGGCAGAGGGGCTGAAACTGTGTCCCTTTGACATTGTGAGTTTTAAAAATGACTGAGTGAATCCAGGAAGAGGGAAGAGGCAGAGGGGCTGTTACTTTGTGCATGTGACTGTCTGTTAGTTTTAAAATGTCTGAGTGAATCCAGTAAGAGGGAAGAGGCAGAGGGGCTGTTACTTTGTGCATGTGACAGTCTGTGAGTTTTAAAATGTCTGAGTGAATCCAGTAAGAGGGAAGAGGCAGAGGGGCTGGTAGGGTGTGCATGTGTCAGGCTGTGAGTTTTAAAAATGACTGAGTGAATCCAGAAAGGGGGAAGAGTCAGAGGGGCAGGAAGTATGTGCGTGTGACAGTATGTGTGTTTTGAAAATGTCTGAGTGTATCCAGGAAGAGGCAAGAGGCAGAGGGGCTGGAGGTGTTTGCATGTGACAGGCTGTCAGTTTTAAAAATGTCTGAGTGTATCCAGGAAGGGGGAAGAGGCAGAGGGGCTGAAAATGTGTGCATGAGACAGTATGTGAGTTTTGAAAATGTCTGAGTGTATCCAGGAAGGGGGAAGAGGCAGAGGGGCTGAAAATGTGTGCATGAGACAGTATGTGAGTTTTGAAAATGTCTGAGTGTATGCAGGAAGAGGGAAGAGTTAGAGGGGCTGAAAGTGTGTCCCTTTGACATTGTGAGTTTTAAAAATGACTGAGTGCATCCAGGAAGAGGGAAGAGGCAGAGGGGTGAAAGTGTGTCCGTTTGACACAGTGAGTTTTGAAAATGACTGAGTTTATCCAGGAAGAGGGAAGAGGCAGAGGGGCTGAAAGTGTGTCCCTTTGACATTGTGAGTTTTAAAAATGACTGAGTGAATCCAGGAAGAGGGAAGAGGCAGAGGGGCTGTTACTTTGTGCATGTGACTGTCTGTTAGTTTTAAAATGTCTGAGTGAATCCAGTAAGAGGGAAGAGGCAGAGGGGCTGTTACTTTGTGCATGTGACTGTCTGTTAGTTTTAAAATGTCTGAGTGAACCCAGGAAGGGGGAAGAGGCAGAGGGGCAGGAAGTATGTGCGTGTGACAGTCTGTGAGTTTTAAAAAGGTCTGAGTGAACCCAGGAAGGGGGAAGAAGAAGAGGGGCAGGAAGTATGTGCGTGTGACAGTATGTGAGGTTTGAAAATGTCTGAGGGTATCCAGGAAGAGGGAAGAGGCAGAGGGGCAGGAAGTTTGTGCGTGTGACAGGCTGTCAGTTTTAAAATTGTCTGAGTGTATCCAGGAAGAGGGAAGAGGCAGAGGGGCTGAAAGTATGTGCATGTGACAGGCTGTCAGTTTTAAAAATGTCTGAATGTATCCAGGAAGGGGGAAGAGACAGAGGGGCTGAAAGTGTGTCCGTTTGACACTGAGTTTTAAAAATGACTGAGTGAAGCCAGGAAGAGGGAAGAGGCAGAGGGGCTGGAAGTATGTGCGTGTGACAGTCTGTGAGTTTTAAAAATGACTGAGTTTATCCAGGAAGAGGGAAGAGGCAGAGGGGATGGTAGTGTGTGCATGTGACAGGCTGTGAGTTTTTAAAATGTCTGAGGGTATCCAGGAAGAGGGAAGAGGCAGAGGGGCTGGAAGTTTGTCCGTCTGACAGTCTGTGAGTTTTTAAAATGTCTGAGGGTATCCAGGAAGAGGGAAGAGGCAGAGGGGCTGGAAGTTTGTGCGTCTGACAGTCTGTGAGTTTTAAAAAGGTCTGAGTGAATCCAGGAAGAGTGAAGAGGCAGAGGGGCTGGTAGTGTGTGCATGTGACCGGCTGTGAGTTTTTAAAATGTCTGAGGGTATCCAGGAAGAGGGAAGAGGCAGAGGGGCTGGAAGTTTGTGCGTCTGACAGTCTGTGAGTTTTTAAAAGGTCTGAGTGAACCCAGGAAGGGGGAAGAGGCAGAGGGGCAGGAAGTTTGTGCGTGTGACAGTCTGTGAGTTTTTAAAATGTCTGAGGGTATCCAGGAAGAGGGAAGAGGCAGAGGGGCTGGAAGTTTGTGCGTCTGACAGTCTGTGAGTTTTATAAATGTCTAAGTGAACCCAGGAAGGGGGAAGAGGCAGAGGGGCAGGAAGTATGTGCGTGTGACAGTCTGTGAGTTTTTAAAATGTCTGAGGGTATCCAGGAAGAGGGAAGAGGCAGAGGGGCTGGAAGTTTGTGCGTCTGACAGTCTGTGAGTTTTTAAAATGTCTGAGGGTATCCAGGAAGGGGGAAGAGGCAGAGGGGCTGAAAGTGTGTCCCTTTGACATTGTGAGTTTTAAAAATGACTGAGTGAATCCAGGAAGAGGGAAGAGGCAGAGGGGCTGAAATTGTGTCCGTTTGACACTGTGAGTTTTAAAAATGACTGAGTTTATCCAGGAAGAGGGAAGAGGCAGAGGGGCTGTTACTTTGTGCATGTGACAGTCTGTTAGTTTTAAAATGTCTGAGTGAATCCAGTAAGAGGGAAGAGGCAGAGGGGCTGTTACTTTGTGCATGTGACAGTCTGTTAGTTTTAAAATGTCTGAGTGAATCCAGTAAGAGGGAAGAAGCAGAGTGGCTGGTAGGGTGTGCATGTGACAGGCTGTGAGTTTTAAAAATGACTGAGTGAATCCAGGAAGGGGGAAGAGGCAGAGGGGCAGGAAGTATGTGCGTGTGACAGTATGTGTGTTTTGAAAATGTCTGAGTGTATCCAGGAAGAGGCAAGAGGCAGAGGGGCTGGAGCTGTTTGCATGTGACAGGCTGTCAGTTTTAAAAATGTCTGAGTGTATCCAGGAAGGGGGAAGAGGCAGAGGGGCTGAAAATGTGTGCATGAGACAGTATGTGAGTTTTGAAAATGACTGAGTTTATCCAGGAAGAGGGAAGAGGCAGAGGGGATGCTACTTTGTGCATGTGACGGTCTGTGAGTTTTAAAATGTCTGAGTGAATCCAGTAAGAGGGAAGAAGCAGAGGGGCTGGTAATGTGTGCATGTGACAGGCTGTGAGTTTTAAAAATGACTGAGTGAATCCAGGAAGAGTGAAGAGGCAGAGGGGCTGGAAGTTTCTCCGTGTGACAGGCTGTGAGTTTTATAAATGTCTAAGTGAACCCAGGAAGGGGGAAGAAGAAGAGGGGCAGGAAGTATGTGCGTGTGACAGTATGTGAGTTTTGAAAATGTCTGAGGGTATCCAGGAAGAGGGAAGAGGCAGAGGGGCAGGAAGTTTGTGCGTGTGACAGGCTGTCAGTTTTAAAATTGTCTGAGTGTATCCAGGAAGAGGGAAGAGGCAGAGGGGCTGAAAGTATGTGCATGTGACAGGCTGTCAGTTTTAAAAATGTCTGAATGTATCCAGGAAGGGGGAAGAGACAGAGGGGCTGAAAGTGTGTCCGTTTGACACTGAGTTTTAAAAATGACTGAGTGAAGCCAGGAAGAGGGAAGAGGCAGAGGGGCTGGAAGTATGTGCGTGTGACAGTCTGTGAGTTTTAAAAATGTCTGAGTTTATCCAGAAAGAGGGAAGAGGCAGAGGGGCTGGAGGTGTGTGCATGTGACAGGCTGTCAGTTTTAAAAATGTCTAAGTGTATCCAGGAAGAGGGAAGAGGCAGAGGGGCTGAAAGTGTGTCCGTTTGACACAGTGAGTTTTGAAAATGACTGAGTTTATCCAGGAAGAGGGAAGAGGCAGAGGGGATGCTACTTTGTGCATGTGACAGTCTGTGAGTTTTAAAATGTCTGAGTGAATCCAGTAAGAGGGAAGAAGCAGAGGGGCTGGTAGTGTGTGCATGTGACAGTCTGTTAGTTTTAAAATGTCTGAGTGAATCCAGTAAGAGGGAAGAGGCAGAGGGGCTGTTACTTTGTGCATGTGACAGTCTGTTAGTTTTAAAATGTCTGAGTGTATCCAGGAAGAGGCAAGAGGCAGAGGGGCTGGAGGTGTTTGCATGTGACAGGCTGTCAGTTTTAAAAATGTCTGAGTGTATCCAGGAAGGGGGAAGAGGCAGAGGGGCTGAAAATGTGTGCATGAGACAGTATGTGAGTTTTGAAAATGTCTGAGTGTATGCAGGAAGAGGGAAGAGTTAGAGGGGCTGAAAGTGTGTCCCTTTGACATTGTGAGTTTTAAAAATGACTGAGTGAATCCAGGAAGAGGGAAGAGGCAGAGGGGTGAAAGTGGGTCCGTTTGACACAGTGAGTTTTGAAAATGACTGAGTTTATCCAGGAAGAGGGAAGAGGCAGAGGGGATGCAACTTTGTGCATGTGACAGTCTGTGAGTTTTTAAAATGTCTGAGGGTATCCAGGAAGAGGGAAGAGGCAGAGGGGCTGGAGGTGTGTGCATGTGACAGGCTGTCAGTTTTAAAAATGTCTGAGTGTATCCAGGAAGGGGGAAGAGGCAGAGGGGCTGAAAGTGTGTCCCTTTGACATTGTGAGTTTTAAAAATGACTGAGTGAATCCAGGAAGAGGGAAGAGGCAGAGGGGCTGAAATTGTGTCCGTTTGACACTGTGAGTTTTAAAAATGACTGAGTTTATCCAGGAAGAGGGAAGAGGCAGAGGGGCTGTTACTTTATGCATGTGACAGTCTGTTAGTTTTAAAATGTCTGAGTGAATCCAGTAAGAGGGAAGAGGCAGAGGGGCTGTTACTTTGTGCATGTGACAGTCTGTTAGTTTTAAAATGTCTGAGTGAATCCAGTAAGAGGGAAGAAGCAGAGGGGCTGGTAGGGTGTGCATGTGACAGGCTGTGAGTTTTAAAAATGACTGAGTGAATCCAGGAAGGGGGAAGAGGCAGAGGGGCAGGAAGTATATGCGTGTGACAGTATGTGTGTTTTGAAAATGTCTGAGTGTATCCAGGAAGAGGCAAGAGGCAGAGGGGCTGGAGGTGTTTGCATGTGACAGGCTGTCAGTTTTGAAAGTGTCTGAGTGTATGCAGGAAGAGGGAAGAGTTAGAGGGGCTGAAAGTGTGTCCCTTTGACATTGTGAGTTTTAAAAATGACTGAGTGAATCCAGGAAGAGGGAAGAGGCAGAGGGGTGAAATTGTGTCCGTTTGACACAGTGAGTTTTGAAAATGACTGAGTTTATCCAGGAAGAGGGAAGAGGCAGAGGGGATGCTACTTTGTGCATGTGACAGTCTGTGAGTTTTAAAATGTCTGAGTGAATCCAGTAAGAGAGAAGAAGCAGAGGGACTGGTAGTGTGTGCATGTGACAGGCTGTGAGTTTTAAAAATGACTGAGTGAATCCAGGAAGAGTGAAGAGGCAGAGGGGCTGGAAGTTTCTGCGTGTGACAGGCTGTGAGTTTTATAAATGTCTAAGTGAACCCAGGAAGGGGGAAGAAGAAGAGGGGCAGGAAGTATGTGCGTGTGACAGTATGTGAGTTTTGAAAATGTCTGAGGGTATCCAGGAAGAGGGAAGAGGCAGAGGGGCTGAAAATGTGTGCATGTGACAGGCTGTCAGTTTTAAAATTGTCTGAGTGTATCCAGGAAGGGGGAAGAGGCAGAGGGGCTGAAAGTATGTGCATGTGACAGGCTGTCAGTTTTAAAAATGTCTGAATGTATCCAGGAAGAGGGAAGAGTCAGAGGGGCTGGAAGTTTGTGCGTCTGACAGTCTGTGAGTTTTTAAAATGTCTGAGTGTATCCAAAAAGAGGGAAGATGCAGAGGGGCTGAAAGTAGTTGCATGTGACAGTCTGTGAGTTTTAAAAATGTCTGAGTGAACCCAGGAAGGGGGAAGAGGCAGAGGGGCAGGAAGTATGTGTGTGTGACAGTCTGTGAGTTTTTAAAATGTCTGAGGGTATCCAGGAAGAGAGAAGAGGCAGAGGGGCTGGAAGTTTGTGCATGTGACAGTCTGTGAGTTTTTAAAATGTCTGAGGGTATCCAGGAAGAGGGAAGAGGCAGAGGGGCTGGAGGTGTGTGCATGTGACAGGCTGTCAGTTTTAAAACTGTCTGAGTGTATCTAGGAAGAGGGAAGAGGCAGAGGGGCCTGAAAGTGTGTCCGTTTGACAGTGAGTTTTAAAAATGACTGAGTGAATCCAGGAAGAGGGAAGAGGCAGAGGGGCTGCTAGTTTGTGCATGTGACAGTCTGTAAGTTTTAAAAATGTCTGAGTGAATCCAGTAAGAGGGAAGAGTCAGAGGGGCTGGAAGTTTGTGCGTCTGACAGTCTGTGAGTTTTTAAAATGTCTGAGGGTATCCAGGAAGAGGGAAGAGGCAGAGGGGCTGCTAGTTTGTGCATGTGACAGTCTGTGAGTTTTAAAAATGTCTGAGTGAATCCAGTAAGAGGGAAGAGTCAGAGGGGCTGGAAGTTTATGCGTCTGACAGTCTGTGAGTTTTTAAAATGTCTGAGGGTATCCAGGAAGAGGGAAGAGGCAGAGGGGCTGGAAGTGTGTGCATGTGACAGTCTGTGAGTTTTAAAAAGGTCTGAGGGAATCCAGGAGGGGGAAGAGGCAGAGGGGATGGAGGTGTGTGCATGTGACAGGCTGTCAGTTTTAAAAATGTCTGAGTGTATCCAGGAAGGGGGAAGAGGCAGAGGGGCTGAAAGTGTGTCCGTTTGACACTGTGAGTTTTAAAAATGTCTGAGTGAATCCAGTAAGAGGGAAGAGTCAGAGGGGCTGGAAGTTTATGCGTCTGACAGTCTGTGAGTTTTAAAAATGTCTGAGTGTATCCAGGAAGAGGGAAGAGGCAGAGGGGCTGGAGCTGTGTGCATGTGACAGGCTGTGAGTTTTAAAAAGGTCTGAGGGTATCCAGGAAGAGGGAAGAGGCAGAGGGGCTGGAAGTTTGTGCGTCTGACAGTCTGTGAGTTTTAAAAAGGTCTGAGTGAACCCAGGAAGGGGGAAGAGGCAGAGGGGCAGGAAGTATGTGTGTGTGACAGTCTGTGAGTTTTTAAAATGTCTGAGGGTATCCAGGAAGAGAGAAGAGGCAGAGGGGCTGGAGCTGTGTGCATGTGACAGGCTGTCAGTTTTTAAAATGTCTGAGGGTATCCAGGAAGAGGGAAGAGGCAGAGGGGCTGAAAGTGTGTCCCTTTGACATTGTGAGTTTTAAAAATGACTGAGTGAATCCAGGAAGAGGGAAGAGGCAGAGGGGCTGAAATTGTATCCGTTTGACACTGTGAGTTTTAAAAATGACTGAGTTTATCCAGGAAGAGGGAAGAGGCAGAGGGGCTGTTACTTTGTGCATGTGACAGACTGTGAGTTTTAAAAATGTCTGAGTGTATCCAGGAAGAGGGAAGAGGCAGAGGGGCTGGTAGTGTGTGCATGTGACAGACTGTGAGTTTTAAAAATGTCTGAGTGTATCCAAGAAGAGGGAAGAGGCAGAGGGGCTGGAGTTGTGTGTATGTGACAGGCTGTCAGTTTTAAAAATGACTGAGTGAATCCAGGAAGGGGGAAGAGGCAGAGGGGCAGGAAGTATGTGCGTGTGACAGTATATGTGTTTTGAAAATGTCTGAGTGTATCCAGGAAGAGGCAAGAGGCAGAGGGGCTGGAGGTGTTTGCATGTGACAGGCTGTCAGTTTTAAAAATGTCTGAGTGTATCCAGGAAGGGGGAAGAGGCAGAGGGGCTGAAAATGTGTGCATGTGACAGTATGTGAGTTTTGAAAATGTCTGAGTGTATGCAGGAAGAGGGAAGAGTTAGAGGGGCTGAAAGTGTGTCCCTTTGACATTGTGAGTTTTAAAAATGACTGAGTGAATCCAGGAAGAGTGAAGAGGCAGAGGGGCTGGAAGTTTGTGCGTGTGACAGGCTGTGAGTTTTATAAATGTCTGAGTGAACCCAGGAAGGGGGAAGAGGCAGAGGGGCAGGAAGTTTGTGCGTGTGACAGTTTGTGAGTTTTTAAAATGTCTGAGGGTATCCAGGAAGAGGGAAGAGGCAGAGGGGCTGGAAGTATGTGCATGTGACAGGCTGTCAGTTTTAAAAATGTCTGAGTGTATCCAGGAAGGGGGAAGAGGCAGAGGGGCTGAAACTGTGTCCCTTTGACATTGTGAGTTTTAAAAATGACTGAGTTTATCCAGGAAGAGGGAAGACGCAGAGGGGCTGAAAATGTGTGCATGTGACAGTATGTGAGTTTTATAAATATCTAAGTGAACCCAGGAAGGGGGAAGAGGCAGAGGGGCAGGAAGTATGTGCGTGTGACAGTATGTGAGTTTTGAAAATGTCTGAGTGTATCCAGGAAGAGGCAAGAGGCAGAGGGGCTGGAGGTGTTTGCATGTGACAGGCTGTCAGTTTTAAAAATGTTTCAGTGTATCCAGGAAGGGGGAAGAGGCAGAGGGGATGAAAATGTGTGCATGTGACAGTATGTGAGTTTTTAAAATGTCTGAGGGTATCCAGGAAGAGGGAAGATGCAGAGGGGCTGGAGGTGTGTGCATGTGACAGGCTGTCAGTTTTAAAAATGTCTTAGTGTATCCAGGAAGAGGGAAGGGGCAGAGGGGCTGTTACTTTGTGCATGTGACAGTCTGTGAGTTTTTAAAATGTCTGAGGGTATCCAGGAAGAGGGAAGATGCAGAGGGGCTGAAAGTATTTTCGTGTGACAGTCTGTGAGTTTTAAAAATGTCTGAGTGAACCCAGGAAGGGGGAAGAGGCAGAGGGGCAGGAAGTATGTGCGTGTGATAGTCTGTGAGTTTTAAAAATGTCTGAGTGAATCGAGTAAGAGGGAAGAGTCAGAGGGGCTGGAAGTTTGTGCGTCTGACAGTCTGTGAGTTTTTAAAATGTCTGAGGGTATTCAGGAAGAGGGAAGAGGCAGAGGGGATGCTAGTTTGTGCATGTGACAGTCTGTGAGTTTTAAAAATGTCTGAGTGAATCCAGTAAGAGGGAAGAGTCAGAGGGGCTGGAAGTTTATGCGTCTGACAGTCTGTGAGTTTTTAAAATGTCTGAGGGTATCCAAGAAGAGGGAAGAGGCAGAGGGGCTGGAAGTGTGTGCATGTGACAGTCTGTGAGTTTTAAAAAGGTCTGAGGGAATCCAGGAGGGGGAAGAGGCAGAGGGGATGGAGGTGTGTGCATGTGACAGGCTGGCAGTTTTAAAAATGTCTGAGTGTATCCAGGAAGAGGGAAGAGGCAGAGGGGCTGGAAGTGTGTGCGTGTGATAGGATGTGAGTTTAAAAAATGTCTGAGTGAATCCAGTAAGAGGGAAGAGTCAGAGGGGCTGGAAGTTTATGCGTCTGACAGTCTGTGAGTTTTAAAAATGACTGAGTTTATCCAGGAAGAGGGAAGAGGCAGAGGGGCTGCTACTTTGTGCATGTGACAGTCTGTGAGTTTTAAAATGTCTGAGTGAATCCAGTAAGAGAGAAGAAGCAGAGGGACTGGTAGTGTGTGCATGTGACAGGCTGTGAGTTTTAAAAATGACTGAGTGAATCCAGGAAGAGTGAAGAGGCAGAGGGGCTGGAAGTTTCTGCGTGTGACAGGCTGTGAGTTTTATAAATGTCTAAGTGAACCCAGGAAGGGGGAAGAAGAAGAGGGGCAGGAAGTATGTGCGTGTGACAGTATGTGAGTTTTGAAAATGTCTGAGGGTATCCAGGAAGAGGGAAGAGGCAGAGGGGCTGAAAATGTGTGCATGTGACAGGCTGTCAGTTTTAAAATTGTCTGAGTGTATCCAGGAAGGGGGAAGAGGCAGAGGGGCTGAAAGTATGTGCATGTGACAGGCTGTCAGTTTTAAAAATGTCTGAATGTATCCAGGAAGAGGGAAGAGTCAGAGGGGCTGGAAGTTTGTGCGTCTGACAGTCTGTGAGTTTTTAAAATGTCTGAGTGTATCCAAAAAGAGGGAAGATGCAGAGGGGCTGAAAGTAGTTGCATGTGACAGTCTGTGAGTTTTAAAAATGTCTGAGTGAACCCAGGAAGGGGGAAGAGGCAGAGGGGCAGGAAGTATGTGTGTGTGACAGTCTGTGAGTTTTTAAAATGTCTGAGGGTATCCAGGAAGAGAGAAGAGGCAGAGGGGCTGGAAGTTTGTGCATGTGACAGTCTGTGAGTTTTTAAAATGTCTGAGGGTATCCAGGATGAGGGAAGAGGCAGAGGGGCTGGAGGTGTGTGCATGTGACAGGCTGTCAGTTTTAAAACTGTCTGAGTGTATCTAGGAAGAGGGAAGAGGCAGAGGGGCCTGAAAGTGTGTCCGTTTGACAGTGAGTTTTAAAAATGACTGAGTGAATCCAGGAAGAGGGAAGAGGCAGAGGGGCTGCTAGTTTGTGCATGTGACAGTCTGTAAGTTTTAAAAATGTCTGAGTGAATCCAGTAAGAGGGAAGAGTCAGAGGGGCTGGAAGTTTGTGCGTCTGACAGTCTGTGAGTTTTTAAAATGTCTGAGGGTATCCAGGAAGAGGGAAGAGGCAGAGGGGCTGCTAGTTTGTGCATGTGACAGTCTGTGAGTTTTAAAAATGTCTGAGTGAATCCAGTAAGAGGGAAGAGTCAGAGGGGCTGGAAGTTTATGCGTCTGACAGTCTGTGAGTTTTTAAAATGTCTGAGGGTATCCAGGAAGAGGGAAGAGGCAGAGGGGCTGGAAGTGTGTGCATGTGACAGTCTGTGAGTTTTAAAAAGGTCTGAGGGAATCCAGGAGGGGGAAGAGGCAGAGGGGATGGAGGTGTGTGCATGTGACAGACTGTGAGTTTTAAAAATGTCTGAGTGTATCCAGGAAGAGGCAGAGGGGCTGGAGTTGTGTGCATGTGACAGGCTGTCAGTTTTTAAAATGTCTGAGGTTATCCAGGAAGAGGGAAGAGGCAGAGGGGCTGGAAGATTGTGCGTCTGACAGTCTGTGAGTTTTAAAAAGGTCTGAGTGAACCCAGGAAGAGGGAAGAGGCAGAGGGGCTGGAGGTGTGTGCATGTGACAGGCTGTCAGTTTTAAAAATGTCTGAGTGTATCCAGGAAGGGGGAAGAGGCAGAGGGGCTGAAAGTGTGTCCGTTTGACACTGTGAGTTTTAAAAATGTCTGAGTGAATCCAGTAAGAGGGAAGAGTCAGAGGGGCTGGAAGTTTATGCGTCTGACAGTCTGTGAGTTTTAAAAATGTCTGAGTGTATCCAGGAAGAGGGAAGAGGCAGAGGGGCTGGAGCTGTGTGCATGTGACAGGCTGTGAGTTTTAAAAAGGTCTGAGGGTATCCAGGAAGAGGGAAGAGGCAGAGGGGCTGGAAGTTTGTGCGTCTGACAGTCTGTGAGTTTTAAAAAGGTCTGAGTGAACCCAGGAAGGGGGAAGAGGCAGAGGGGCAGGAAGTATGTGTGTGTGACAGTCTGTGAGTTTTTAAAATGTCTGAGGGTATCCAGGAAGAGAGAAGAGGCAGAGGGGCTGGAGCTGTGTGCATGTGACAGGCTGTCAGTTTTTAAAATGTCTGAGGGTATCCAGGAAGAGGGAAGAGGCAGAGGGGCTGAAAGTGTGTCCCTTTGACATTGTGAGTTTTAAAAATGACTGAGTGAATCCAGGAAGAGGGAAGAGGCAGAGGGGCTGAAATTGTATCCGTTTGACACTGTGAGTTTTAAAAATGACTGAGTTTATCCAGGAAGAGGGAAGAGGCAGAGGGGCTGTTACTTTGTGCATGTGACAGACTGTGAGTTTTAAAAATGTCTGAGTGTATCCAGGAAGAGGGAAGAGGCAGAGGGGCTGGTAGTGTGTGCATGTGACAGACTGTGAGTTTTAAAAATGTCTGAGTGTATCCAAGAAGAGGGAAGAGGCAGAGGGGCTGGAGTTGTGTGTATGTGACAGGCTGTCAGTTTTAAAAATGACTGAGTGAATCCAGGAAGGGGGAAGAGGCAGAGGGGCAGGAAGTATGTGCGTGTGACAGTATATGTGTTTTGAAAATGTCTGAGTGTATCCAGGAAGAGGCAAGAGGCAGAGGGGCTGGAGGTGTTTGCATGTGACAGGCTGTCAGTTTTAAAAATGTCTGAGTGTATCCAGGAAGGGGGAAGAGGCAGAGGGGCTGAAAATGTGTGCATGTGACAGTATGTGAGTTTTGAAAATGTCTGAGTGTATGCAGGAAGAGGGAAGAGTTAGAGGGGCTGAAAGTGTGTCCCTTTGACATTGTGAGTTTTAAAAATGACTGAGTGAATCCAGGAAGAGTGAAGAGGCAGAGGGGCTGGAAGTTTGTGCGTGTGACAGGCTGTGAGTTTTATAAATGTCTGAGTGAACCCAGGAAGGGGGAAGAGGCAGAGGGGCAGGAAGTTTGTGCGTGTGACAGTTTGTGAGTTTTTAAAATGTCTGAGGGTATCCAGGAAGAGGGAAGAGGCAGAGGGGCTGGAAGTATGTGCATGTGACAGGCTGTCAGTTTTAAAAATGTCTGAGTGTATCCAGGAAGGGGGAAGAGGCAGAGGGGCTGAAACTGTGTCCCTTTGACATTGTGAGTTTTAAAAATGACTGAGTTTATCCAGGAAGAGGGAAGACGCAGAGGGGCTGAAAATGTGTGCATGTGACAGTATGTGAGTTTTATAAATATCTAAGTGAACCCAGGAAGGGGGAAGAGGCAGAGGGGCAGGAAGTATGTGCGTGTGACAGTATGTGAGTTTCGAAAATGTCTGAGTGTATCCAGGAAGAGGCAAGAGGCAGAGGGGCTGGAGGTGTTTGCATGTGACAGGCTGTCAGTTTTAAAAATGTTTCAGTGTATCCAGGAAGGGGGAAGAGGCAGAGGGGATGAAAATGTGTGCATGTGACAGTATGTGAGTTTTTAAAATGTCTGAGGGTATCCAGGAAGAGGGAAGATGCAGAGGGGCTGGAGGTGTGTGCATGTGACAGGCTGTCAGTTTTAAAAATGTCTTAGTGTATCCAGGAAGAGGGAAGGGGCAGAGGGGCTGTTACTTTGTGCATGTGACAGTCTGTGAGTTTTTAAAATGTCTGAGGGTATCCAGGAAGAGGGAAGATGCAGAGGGGCTGAAAGTATTTTCGTGTGACAGTCTGTGAGTTTTAAAAATGTCTGAGTGAACCCAGGAAGGGGGAAGAGGCAGAGGGGCAGGAAGTATGTGCGTGTGATAGTCTGTGAGTTTTAAAAATGTCTGAGTGAATCGAGTAAGAGGGAAGAGTCAGAGGGGCTGGAAGTTTGTGCGTCTGACAGTCTGTGAGTTTTTAAAATGTCTGAGGGTATTCAGGAAGAGGGAAGAGGCAGAGGGGATGCTAGTTTGTGCATGTGACAGTCTGTGAGTTTTAAAAATGTCTGAGTGAATCCAGTAAGAGGGAAGAGTCAGAGGGGCTGGAAGTTTATGCGTCTGACAGTCTGTGAGTTTTTAAAATGTCTGAGGGTATCCAAGAAGAGGGAAGAGGCAGAGGGGCTGGAAGTGTGTGCATGTGACAGTCTGTGAGTTTTAAAAAGGTCTGAGGGAATCCAGGAGGGGGAAGAGGCAGAGGGGATGGAGGTGTGTGCATGTGACAGGCTGGCAGTTTTAAAAATGTCTGAGTGTATCCAGGAAGAGGGAAGAGGCAGAGGGGCTGGAAGTGTGTGCGTGTGATAGGATGTGAGTTTAAAAAATGTCTGAGTGAATCCAGTAAGAGGGAAGAGTCAGAGGGGCTGGAAGTTTATGCGTCTGACAGTCTGTGAGTTTTAAAAATGTCTGAGGGTATCCAGGAAGAGGGAAGAGGCAGAGGGGCAGGAAGTTTGTGCGTGTGACAGGCTGTCAGTTTTAAAATTGTCTGAGTGTATCCAGGAAGGGGGAAGAGGCAGAGGGGCTGAAAGTGTGTCCGTTTGACACGGAGTTTTAAAAATGACTGAGTGAAGCCAGGAAGAGTGAAGAGGCAGAGGGGCTGGAAGTTTCTGCGTGTGACAGGCTGTGAGTTTTATAAATGTCTAAGTGAATCCAGTAAGAGGGAAGAAGCAGAGGGGCTGGTAGGGTGTGCATGTGACAGGCTGTGAGTTTTAAAAATGACTGAGTGAATCCAGGAAGGGGGAAGAGGCAGAGGGGCAGGAAGTATGTGCGTGTGACAGTATGTGTGTTTTGAAAATGTCTGAGTGTATCCAGGAAGAGGCAAGAGGCAGAGGGGCTGGTAGTGTGTGCATGTGACAGGCTGTCAGTTTTAGAAATGTCTGAGTGTATCCAGGAAGAGGGAAGAGGCAGAGGGGCTGTTACTTTGTGCATGTGACAGTCTGTGAGTTTTAAAATGTCTGAGTGAATCCAGTAAGAGGGAAGAAGCAGAGGGGCTGGTAGTGTGTGCATGTGACAGGCTGTGAGTTTTAAAAATGACTGAGTGAATCCAGGAAGAGTGAAGAGGCAGAGGGGCTGGAAGTTTCTGCGTGTGACACGCTGTGAGTTTTATAATTGTCTAAGTGAACCTAGGAAGAGGGAAGAGTCATAGGGGCTGGAAGTTTGTGCGTCTGACAGTCTGTGAGTTTTTAAAATGTCTGAGGGTATCCAGGAAGAGGGAAGAGGCAAAGGGGCTGAAAATGTGTGCATGTGACAGTATGTGAGTTTTGAAAATGTCTGAGTGTATCCAGGAAGAGGGAAGAGTCAGAGGGGCTGGAAGTTTGTGCGTCTGACAGTCTGTGAGTTTTAAAAAGGTCTGAGGGAATCCAGAAGGGGGAAGAGGCAGAGGGGATGGAGGTGTGTGCATGTGACAGGCTGTCAGTTTTAAAAAGGTCTGAGGGAATCCAGAAGGGGGAAGAGGCAGAGGGGATGGAGGTGTGTGCATGTGACAGGCTGTGAGTTTAAAAAGGTCTGAGTGTATCCAGGAAGAGGGAAGAGGCAGAGGGGCTGGAAGTGTGTGCGTGTGATAGGATGTGAGTTTAAAAAATGTCTGAGTGTATCCAGGAAGGGGGAAGAGGCAGAGGGGCTGAAAGTGTGTCCCTTTGACATTGTGAGTTTTAAAAATGACTGAGTGAATCCAGGAAGAGGGAAGAGGCAGAGGGGCTGAAATTGTGTCCGTTTGACACTGTGAGTTTTAAAAATGACTGAGTTTATCCAGGAAGAGGGAAGAGGCAGAGGGGCTGTTACTTTGTGCATGTGACAGTCTGTTAGTTTTAAAATGTCTGAGTGAATCCAGTAAGAGGGAAGAAGCAGAGGGGCTGGTAGGGTGTGCATGTGACAGTCTGTGAGTTTTAAAAAGGTCTGAGGGAATCCAGGAGGGGGAAGAGGCAGAGGGGATGGAGGTGTGTGCATGTGACAGGCTGGCAGTTTTAAAAAGGTCTAAATAAATCCAGTAAGAGGGAAGAGGCAGAGGGGCTGGTAGTGTGTGCATGTGACAGACTGTGAGTTTTAAAAATGTCTGAGTGTATCCAGGAAGAGGGAAGAGGCAGAGGGGCTGGAAGTGTGTGCGTGTGATAGGATGTGAGTTTTAAAAATGTCTGAGTGTATCCAGGAAGAGGGAAGAGGCAGAGGGGCTGGAAGTGTGTGCGTGTGACAGGCTGTGAGTTTTAAAAATGACTGAGTGAATCCAGGAAGGGGGAAGAGGCAGAGGGGCTGGAAGTGTGTTTGTGTGACAGGCTGTGAGTTTTAAAAATGACTGAGTGAATCCAGGAAGGGGGAAGAGGCAGAGTGGCAGGAAGTATGTGCGTGTGACAGTATGTGTTTTTTGAAAATGTCTGAGTGTATCCAGGAAGAGGCAAGAGGCAGAGGGGCTGGAGGTGTTTGCATGTGACAGGCTGTCAGTTTTAAAAATGTCTGAGTGTATCCAGGAAGGTGGAAGAGGCAGAGGGGCTGAAAATGTGTGCATGTGACAGTATGTGAGTTTTGAAAATGTCTGAGTGTATGCAGGAAGAGGGAAGAGTTAGAGGGGCTGAAAGTGTGTCCCTTTGACATTGTGAGTTTTAAAAATGACTGAGTGAATCCAGGAAGGGGGGCAGGAAGTTTGTGCGTGTGACAGGCTGTCAGTTTTAAAATTGTCTGAGTGTATCCAGGAAGGGGGAAGAGGCAGAGGGGCTGAAAGTGTGTCCGTTTGACACTGTGAGTTTTAAAAATGACTGAGTTTATCCAGGAAGAGGGAAGAGGCAGAGGGGCTGTTACTTTGTGCATGTGACAGTCTGTTAGTTTTAAAATTGTCTGAGTGTATCCAGGAAGGGGGAAGAGGCAGAGGGGCTGGTAGTGTGTGCATGTGACAGACTGTGAGTTTTAAAAATGTCTGAGTGTATCCAGGAAGAGGGAAGAGGCAGAGGGGCTGGAAGTGTGTGCGTGTGATAGGATGTGAGTTTTAAAAATGTCTGAGTGTATCCAGGAAGAGGGAAGAGGCAGAGGGGCTGGAAGTGTGTGCGTGTGACAGGCTGTGAGTTTTAAGAATGACTGAGTGAATCCAGGAAGGGGGAAGAGGCAGAGGGGCTGGAAGTGTGTGCGTGTGACAGGCTGTGAGTTTTAAAAATGACTGAGTGAATCCAGGAAGGGGGAAGAGGCAGAGTGGCAGGAAGTTTCTGCGTCTGACAGTCTGTGAGTTTTAAAAATGTCTGAGGGTATCCAGGAAGAGGGAAGAGGCAGAGGGGCAGGAAGTTTGTGCGTGTGACAGGCTGTCAGTTTTAAAATTGTCTGAGTGTATCCAGGAAGGGGGGAGAGGCAGAGGGGCTGAAAGTGTGTACGTTTGACACTGAGTTTTAAAAATGACTGAGTGAAGCCAGGAAGAGGGAAGAGGCAGAGGGGCTGAAATTGTGTCCGTTTGACACTGTGAGTTTTAAAAATGTCTGAGTGTATCCAGGAAGAGTGAAGAGGCAGAGGGGCTGGAAGTTTCTGCGTGTGACACGCTGTGAGTTTTATAATTGTCTAAGTGAACCCAGGAAGGGGGAAGAGGCAGAGGGGCAGGAAGTTTGTGCGTGTGACAGTCTGTGAGTTTTTAAAATGTCTGAGGGTATCCAGGAAGGGGGAAGAGGCAGAGGGGCTGAAAGTGTGTCCCTTTGACATTGTGAGTTTTAAAAATGACTGAGTGAATCCAGGAAGAGGGAAGAGGCAGAGGGGCTGAAATTGTGTCCGTTTGACACTGTGAGTTTTAAAAATGACTGAGTTTATCCAGGAAGAGGGAAGAGGCAGAGGGGCTGTTACTTTGTGCATGTGACAGTCTGTTAGTTTTAAAATGTCTGAGTGAATCCAGTAAGAGGGAAGAGGCAGAGGGGCTGTTACTTTGTGCATGTGACAGTCTGTTAGTTTTAAAATGTCTGAGTGAATCCAGGAAGGGGGAAGAGGCAGAGGGGCTGGAAGTGTGTTCGTGTGACAGGCTGTGAGTTTTAAAAATGACTGAGTGAATCCAGGAAGGGGGAAGAGGCAGAGTGGCAGGAAGTATGTGCGTGTGACAGTATGTGTGTTTTGAAAATGTCTGAGTGTATCCAGGAAGAGGCAAGAGGCAGAGGGGCTGGAGGTGTTTGCATGTGACAGGCTGTCAGTTTTAAAAATGTCTGAGTGTATCCAGGAAGGGGGAAGAGGCAGAGGGGCTGAAAATGTGTGCATGAGACAGTATGTGAGTTTTGAAAATGACTGAGTTTATCCAGGAAGAGGGAAGAGGCAGAGGGGATGCTACTTTGTGCATGTGACGGTCTGTGAGTTTTAAAATGTCTGAGTGAATCCAGTAAGAGGGAAGAAGCAGAGGGGCTGGTAATGTGTGCATGTGACAGGCTGTGAGTTTTAAAAATGACTGAGTGAATCCAGGAAGAGTGAAGAGGCAGAGGGGCTGGAAGTTTCTCCGTGTGACAGGCTGTGAGTTTTATAAATGTCTAAGTGAACCCAGGAAGTGGGAAGAAGAAGAGGGGCAGGAAGTATGTGCGTGTGACCGTATGTGAGTTTTGAAAATGTCTGAGGGTATCCAGGAAGAGGGAAGAGGCAGAGGGGCAGGAAGTTTGTGTGTGTGACAGGCTGTCAGTTTTAAAATTGTCTGAGTGTATCCAGGAAGAGGGAAGAGGCAGAGGGGCTGAAAGTATGTGCATGTGACAGGCTGTCAGTTTTAAAAATGTCTGAATGTATCCAGGAAGGGGGAAGAGACAGAGGGGCTGAAAGTGTGTCCGTTTGACACTGAGTTTTAAAAATGACTGAGTGAAGCCAGGAAGAGGGAAGAGGCAGAGGGGCTGGAAGTATGTGCGTGTGACAGTCTGTGAGTTTTAAAAATGTCTGAGTTTATCCAGAAAGAGGGAAGAGGCAGAGGGGCTGGAGGTGTGTGCATGTGACAGGCTGTCAGTTTTAAAAATGTCTAAGTGTATCCAGGAAGAGGGAAGAGGCAGAGGGGCTGAAAGTGTGTCCGTTTGACACAGTGAGTTTTGAAAATGACTGAGTTTATCCAGGAAGAGGGAAGAGGCAGAGGGGATGCTACTTTGTGCATGTGACAGTCTGTGAGTTTTAAAATGTCTGAGTGAATCCAGTAAGAGGGAAGAAGCAGAGGGGCTGGTAGTGTGTGCATGTGACAGTCTGTTAGTTTTAAAATGTCTGAGTGAATCCAGTAAGAGGGAAGAGGCAGAGGGGCTGTTACTTTGTGCATGTGACAGTCTGTTAGTTTTAAAATGTCTGAGTGTATCCAGGAAGAGGCAAGAGGCAGAGGGGCTGGAGGTGTTTGCATGTGACAGGCTGTCAGTTTTAAAAATGTCTGAGTGTATCCAGGAAGGGGGAAGAGGCAGAGGGGCTGAAAATGTGTGCATGAGACAGTATGTGAGTTTTGAAAATGTCTGAGTGTATGCAGGAAGAGGGAAGAGTTAGAGGGGCTGAAAGTGTGTCCCTTTGACATTGTGAGTTTTAAAAATGACTGAGTGAATCCAGGAAGAGGGAAGAGGCAGAGGGGTGAAAGTGGGTCCGTTTGACACAGTGAGTTTTGAAAATGACTGAGTTTATCCAGGAAGAGGGAAGAGGCAGAGGGGATGCAACTTTGTGCATGTGACAGTCTGTGAGTTTTTAAAATGTCTGAGGGTATCCAGGAAGAGGGAAGAGGCAGAGGGGCTGGAGGTGTGTGCATGTGACAGGCTGTCAGTTTTAAAAATGTCTGAGTGTATCCAGGAAGGGGGAAGAGGCAGAGGGGCTGAAAGTGTGTCCCTTTGACATTGTGAGTTTTAAAAATGACTGAGTGAATCCAGGAAGAGGGAAGAGGCAGAGGGGCTGAAATTGTGTCCGTTTGACACTGTGAGTTTTAAAAATGACTGAGTTTATCCAGGAAGAGGGAAGAGGCAGAGGGGCTGTTACTTTATGCATGTGACAGTCTGTTAGTTTTAAAATGTCTGAGTGAATCCAGTAAGAGGGAAGAGGCAGAGGGGCTGTTACTTTGTGCATGTGACAGTCTGTTAGTTTTAAAATGTCTGAGTGAATCCAGTAAGAGGGAAGAAGCAGAGGGGCTGGTAGGGTGTGCATGTGACAGGCTGTGAGTTTTAAAAATGACTGAGTGAATCCAGGAAGGGGGAAGAGGCAGAGGGGCAGGAAGTATATGCGTGTGACAGTATGTGTGTTTTGAAAATGTCTGAGTGTATCCAGGAAGAGGCAAGAGGCAGAGGGGCTGGAGGTGTTTGCATGTGACAGGCTGTCAGTTTTGAAAGTGTCTGAGTGTATGCAGGAAGAGGGAAGAGTTAGAGGGGCTGAAAGTGTGTCCCTTTGACATTGTGAGTTTTAAAAATGACTGAGTGAATCCAGGAAGAGGGAAGAGGCAGAGGGGTGAAATTGTGTCCGTTTGACACAGTGAGTTTTGAAAATGACTGAGTTTATCCAGGAAGAGGGAAGAGGCAGAGGGGATGCTACTTTGTGCATGTGACAGTCTGTGAGTTTTAAAATGTCTGAGTGAATCCAGTAAGAGAGAAGAAGCAGAGGGACTGGTAGTGTGTGCATGTGACAGGCTGTGAGTTTTAAAAATGACTGAGTGAATCCAGGAAGAGTGAAGAGGCAGAGGGGCTGGAAGTTTCTGCGTGTGACAGGCTGTGAGTTTTATAAATGTCTAAGTGAACCCAGGAAGGGGGAAGAAGAAGAGGGGCAGGAAGTATGTGCGTGTGACAGTATGTGAGTTTTGAAAATGTCTGAGGGTATCCAGGAAGAGGGAAGAGGCAGAGGGGCTGAAAATGTGTGCATGTGACAGGCTGTCAGTTTTAAAATTGTCTGAGTGTATCCAGGAAGGGGGAAGAGGCAGAGGGGCTGAAAGTATGTGCATGTGACAGGCTGTCAGTTTTAAAAATGTCTGAATGTATCCAGGAAGAGGGAAGAGTCAGAGGGGCTGGAAGTTTGTGCGTCTGACAGTCTGTGAGTTTTTAAAATGTCTGAGTGTATCCAAAAAGAGGGAAGATGCAGAGGGGCTGAAAGTAGTTGCATGTGACAGTCTGTGAGTTTTAAAAATGTCTGAGTGAACCCAGGAAGGGGGAAGAGGCAGAGGGGCAGGAAGTATGTGTGTGTGACAGTCTGTGAGTTTTTAAAATGTCTGAGGGTATCCAGGAAGAGAGAAGAGGCAGAGGGGCTGGAAGTTTGTGCATGTGACAGTCTGTGAGTTTTTAAAATGTCTGAGGGTATCCAGGAAGAGGGAAGAGGCAGAGGGGCTGGAGGTGTGTGCATGTGACAGGCTGTCAGTTTTAAAACTGTCTGAGTGTATCTAGGAAGGGGGAAGAGGCAGAGGGGCTGAAAGTGTGTCCCTTTGACATTGTGAGTTTTAAAAATGACTGAGTGAATCCAGGAAGAGGGAAGAGGCAGAAGGGATGAAATTGTGTCCGTTTGACACTGTGAGTTTTAAAAATGACTGAGTTTATCCAGGAAGAGGGAAGAGGCAGAGGGGCTGTTACTTTGTGCATGTGACAGTCTGTTAGTTTTAAAATGTCTGAGTGAATCCAGTAAGAGGGAAGAGGCAGAGGGGCTGTTACTTTGTGCATGTGACAGTCTGTTAGTTTTAAAATGTCTGAGTGAATCCAGTAAGAGGGAAGATGCAGAGGGGCTGGAGGTGTGTGCATGTGACAGGCTGTCAGTTTTAAAAATGACTGAGTTTATCCAGGAAGAGGGAAGAGGCAGAGGGGATGCTACTTTGTGCATGTGACGGTCTGTGAGTTTTAAAATGTCTGAGTGAATCCAGTAAGAGGGAAGAAGCAGAGGGGCTGGTAATGTGTGCATGTGACAGGCTGTGAGTTTTAAAAATGACTGAGTGAATCCAGGAAGAGTGAAGAGGCAGAGGGGCTGGAAGTTTCTCCGTGTGACAGGCTGTGAGTTTTATAAATGTCTAAGTGAACCCAGGAAGTGGGAAGAAGAAGAGGGGCAGGAAGTATGTGCGTGTGACCGTATGTGAGTTTTGAAAATGTCTGAGGGTATCCAGGAAGAGGGAAGAGGCAGAGGGGCAGGAAGTTTGTGTGTGTGACAGGCTGTCAGTTTTAAAATTGTCTGAGTGTATCCAGGAAGAGGGAAGAGGCAGAGGGGCTGAAAGTATGTGCATGTGACAGGCTGTCAGTTTTAAAAATGTCTGAATGTATCCAGGAAGGGGGAAGAGACAGAGGGGCTGAAAGTGTGTCCGTTTGACACTGAGTTTTAAAAATGACTGAGTGAAGCCAGGAAGAGGGAAGAGGCAGAGGGGCTGGAAGTATGTGCGTGTGACAGTCTGTGAGTTTTAAAAATGTCTGAGTTTATCCAGAAAGAGGGAAGAGGCAGAGGGGCTGGAGGTGTGTGCATGTGACAGGCTGTCAGTTTTAAAAATGTCTAAGTGTATCCAGGAAGAGGGAAGAGGCAGAGGGGCTGAAAGTGTGTCCGTTTGACACAGTGAGTTTTGAAAATGACTGAGTTTATCCAGGAAGAGGGAAGAGGCAGAGGGGATGCTACTTTGTGCATGTGACAGTCTGTGAGTTTTAAAATGTCTGAGTGAATCCAGTAAGAGGGAAGAAGCAGAGGGGCTGGTAGTGTGTGCATGTGACAGTCTGTTAGTTTTAAAATGTCTGAGTGAATCCAGTAAGAGGGAAGAGGCAGAGGGGCTGTTACTTTGTGCATGTGACAGTCTGTTAGTTTTAAAATGTCTGAGTGTATCCAGGAAGAGGCAAGAGGCAGAGGGGCTGGAGGTGTTTGCATGTGACAGGCTGTCAGTTTTAAAAATGTCTGAGTGTATCCAGGAAGGGGGAAGAGGCAGAGGGGCTGAAAATGTGTGCATGAGACAGTATGTGAGTTTTGAAAATGTCTGAGTGTATGCAGGAAGAGGGAAGAGTTAGAGGGGCTGAAAGTGTGTCCCTTTGACATTGTGAGTTTTAAAAATGACTGAGTGAATCCAGGAAGAGGGAAGAGGCAGAGGGGTGAAAGTGGGTCCGTTTGACACAGTGAGTTTTGAAAATGACTGAGTTTATCCAGGAAGAGGGAAGAGGCAGAGGGGATGCAACTTTGTGCATGTGACAGTCTGTGAGTTTTTAAAATGTCTGAGGGTATCCAGGAAGAGGGAAGAGGCAGAGGGGCTGGAGGTGTGTGCATGTGACAGGCTGTCAGTTTTAAAAATGTCTGAGTGTATCCAGGAAGGGGGAAGAGGCAGAGGGGCTGAAAGTGTGTCCCTTTGACATTGTGAGTTTTAAAAATGACTGAGTGAATCCAGGAAGAGGGAAGAGGCAGAGGGGCTGAAATTGTGTCCGTTTGACACTGTGAGTTTTAAAAATGACTGAGTTTATCCAGGAAGAGGGAAGAGGCAGAGGGGCTGTTACTTTATGCATGTGACAGTCTGTTAGTTTTAAAATGTCTGAGTGAATCCAGTAAGAGGGAAGAGGCAGAGGGGCTGTTACTTTGTGCATGTGACAGTCTGTTAGTTTTAAAATGTCTGAGTGAATCCAGTAAGAGGGAAGAAGCAGAGGGGCTGGTAGGGTGTGCATGTGACAGGCTGTGAGTTTTAAAAATGACTGAGTGAATCCAGGAAGGGGGAAGAGGCAGAGGGGCAGGAAGTATATGCGTGTGACAGTATGTGTGTTTTGAAAATGTCTGAGTGTATCCAGGAAGAGGCAAGAGGCAGAGGGGCTGGAGGTGTTTGCATGTGACAGGCTGTCAGTTTTGAAAGTGTCTGAGTGTATGCAGGAAGAGGGAAGAGTTAGAGGGGCTGAAAGTGTGTCCCTTTGACATTGTGAGTTTTAAAAATGACTGAGTGAATCCAGGAAGAGGGAAGAGGCAGAGGGGTGAAATTGTGTCCGTTTGACACAGTGAGTTTTGAAAATGACTGAGTTTATCCAGGAAGAGGGAAGAGGCAGAGGGGATGCTACTTTGTGCATGTGACAGTCTGTGAGTTTTAAAATGTCTGAGTGAATCCAGTAAGAGAGAAGAAGCAGAGGGACTGGTAGTGTGTGCATGTGACAGGCTGTGAGTTTTAAAAATGACTGAGTGAATCCAGGAAGAGTGAAGAGGCAGAGGGGCTGGAAGTTTCTGCGTGTGACAGGCTGTGAGTTTTATAAATGTCTAAGTGAACCCAGGAAGGGGGAAGAAGAAGAGGGGCAGGAAGTATGTGCGTGTGACAGTATGTGAGTTTTGAAAATGTCTGAGGGTATCCAGGAAGAGGGAAGAGGCAGAGGGGCTGAAAATGTGTGCATGTGACAGGCTGTCAGTTTTAAAATTGTCTGAGTGTATCCAGGAAGGGGGAAGAGGCAGAGGGGCTGAAAGTATGTGCATGTGACAGGCTGTCAGTTTTAAAAATGTCTGAATGTATCCAGGAAGAGGGAAGAGTCAGAGGGGCTGGAAGTTTGTGCGTCTGACAGTCTGTGAGTTTTTAAAATGTCTGAGTGTATCCAAAAAGAGGGAAGATGCAGAGGGGCTGAAAGTAGTTGCATGTGACAGTCTGTGAGTTTTAAAAATGTCTGAGTGAACCCAGGAAGGGGGAAGAGGCAGAGGGGCAGGAAGTATGTGTGTGTGACAGTCTGTGAGTTTTTAAAATGTCTGAGGGTATCCAGGAAGAGAGAAGAGGCAGAGGGGCTGGAAGTTTGTGCATGTGACAGTCTGTGAGTTTTTAAAATGTCTGAGGGTATCCAGGAAGAGGGAAGAGGCAGAGGGGCTGGAGGTGTGTGCATGTGACAGGCTGTCAGTTTTAAAACTGTCTGAGTGTATCTAGGAAGGGGGAAGAGGCAGAGGGGCTGAAAGTGTGTCCCTTTGACATTGTGAGTTTTAAAAATGACTGAGTGAATCCAGGAAGAGGGAAGAGGCAGAAGGGATGAAATTGTGTCCGTTTGACACTGTGAGTTTTAAAAATGACTGAGTTTATCCAGGAAGAGGGAAGAGGCAGAGGGGCTGTTACTTTGTGCATGTGACAGTCTGTTAGTTTTAAAATGTCTGAGTGAATCCAGTAAGAGGGAAGAGGCAGAGGGGCTGTTACTTTGTGCATGTGACAGTCTGTTAGTTTTAAAATGTCTGAGTGAATCCAGTAAGAGGGAAGATGCAGAGGGGCTGGAGGTGTGTGCATGTGACAGGCTGTCAGTTTTAAAAATGTCTTAGTGTATCCAGGAAGAGGGAAGAGGCAGAGGGGCTGGAAGTGTGTGCATGTGACAGTATGTGAGTTTTAAAAATGTCTGAGTGTATCCAGGAAGAGGGAAGAGGCAGAGGGGCTGGAGGTGTGTGCATGTGACAGGCTGTCAGTTTTAAAAATGTCTTAGTGTATCCAGGAAGAGGGAAGAGGCAGAGGGGCTGAAAGTGTGTCCGTTTGACAGTGTGAGTTTTAAAAATGACCTAGTGTATCCAAAAAGAGGGAAGGGGCAGAGGGGCTGGAGATGTGTGCATGTGACAGGCTGTCAGTTTTAGAAATGTCTGAGGTTATCCAGGAAGAGGGAAGAGGCAGAGGGGCTGGAAGATTGTGCGTCTGACAGTCTGTGAGTTTTAAAAAGGTCTGAGTGAACCCAGGAAGAGGGAAGAGGCAGAGGGGCTGGAGGTGTGTGCATGTGACAGGCTGTCAGTTTTAAAAATGTCTGAGTGTATCCAGGAAGGGGGAAGAGGCAGAGGGGCTGAAAGTGTGTCCGTTTGACACTGTGAGTTTTAAAAATGTCTGAGTGAATCCAGTAAGAGGGAAGAGTCAGAGGGGCTGGAAGTTTATGCGTCTGACAGTCTGTGAGTTTTAAAAATGTCTGAGTGTATCCAGGAAGAGGGAAGAGGCAGAGGGGCTGGAGCTGTGTGCATGTGACAGGCTGTGAGTTTTAAAAAGGTCTGAGGGTATCCAGGAAGAGGGAAGAGGCAGAGGGGCTGGAAGTTTGTGCGTCTGACAGTCTGTGAGTTTTAAAAAGGTCTGAGTGAACCCAGGAAGGGGGAAGAGGCAGAGGGGCAGGAAGTATGTGTGTGTGACAGTCTGTGAGTTTTTAAAATGTCTGAGGGTATCCAGGAAGAGAGAAGAGGCAGAGGGGCTGGAGCTGTGTGCATGTGACAGGCTGTCAGTTTTTAAAATGTCTGAGGGTATCCAGGAAGAGGGAAGAGGCAGAGGGGCTGAAAGTGTGTCCCTTTGACATTGTGAGTTTTAAAAATGACTGAGTGAATCCAGGAAGAGGGAAGAGGCAGAGGGGCTGAAATTGTATCCGTTTGACACTGTGAGTTTTAAAAATGACTGAGTTTATCCAGGAAGAGGGAAGAGGCAGAGGGGCTGTTACTTTGTGCATGTGACAGACTGTGAGTTTTAAAAATGTCTGAGTGTATCCAGGAAGAGGGAAGAGGCAGAGGGGCTGGTAGTGTGTGCATGTGACAGACTGTGAGTTTTAAAAATGTCTGAGTGTATCCAGGAAGAGGGAAGAGGCAGAGGGGCTGGAGTTGTGTGTATGTGACAGGCTGTCAGTTTTAAAAATGACTGAGTGAATCCAGGAAGGGGGAAGAGGCAGAGGGGCTGTTACTTTGTGCATGTGACAGTCTGTTAGTTTTAAAATGTCTGAGTGTATCCAGGAAGAGGCAAGAGGCAGAGGGGCTGGAGGTGTTTGCATGTGACAGGCTGTCAGTTTTAAAAATGTCTGAGTGTATCCAGGAAGGGGGAAGAGGCAGAGGGGCTGAAAATGTGTGCATGAGACAGTATGTGAGTTTTGAAAATGTCTGAGTGTATGCAGGAAGAGGGAAGAGTTAGAGGGGCTGAAAGTGTGTCCCTTTGACATTGTGAGTTTTAAAAATGACTGAGTGAATCCAGGAAGAGGGAAGAGGCAGAGGGGTGAAAGTGGGTCCGTTTGACACAGTGAGTTTTGAAAATGACTGAGTTTATCCAGGAAGAGGGAAGAGGCAGAGGGGATGCAACTTTGTGCATGTGACAGTCTGTGAGTTTTTAAAATGTCTGAGGGTATCCAGGAAGAGGGAAGAGGCAGAGGGGCTGGAGGTGTGTGCATGTGACAGGCTGTCAGTTTTAAAAATGTCTGAGTGTATCCAGGAAGGGGGAAGAGGCAGAGGGGCTGAAAGTGTGTCCCTTTGACATTGTGAGTTTTAAAAATGACTGAGTGAATCCAGGAAGAGGGAAGAGGCAGAGGGGCTGAAATTGTGTCCGTTTGACACTGTGAGTTTTAAAAATGACTGAGTTTATCCAGGAAGAGGGAAGAGGCAGAGGGGCTGTTACTTTATGCATGTGACAGTCTGTTAGTTTTAAAATGTCTGAGTGAATCCAGTAAGAGGGAAGAGGCAGAGGGGCTGTTACTTTGTGCATGTGACAGTCTGTTAGTTTTAAAATGTCTGAGTGAATCCAGTAAGAGGGAAGAAGCAGAGGGGCTGATAGGGTGTGCATGTGACAGGCTGTGAGTTTTAAAAATGACTGAGTGAATCCAGGAAGGGGGAAGAGGCAGAGGGGCAGGAAGTATATGCGTGTGACAGTATGTGTGTTTTGAAAATGTCTGAGTGTATCCAGGAAGAGGCAAGAGGCAGAGGGGCTGGAGGTGTTTGCATGTGACAGGCTGTCAGTTTTGAAAGTGTCTGAGTGTATGCAGGAAGAGGGAAGAGTTAGAGGGGCTGAAAGTGTGTCCCTTTGACATTGTGAGTTTTAAAAATGACTGAGTGAATCCAGGAAGAGGGAAGAGGCAGAGGGGTGAAATTGTGTCCGTTTGACACAGTGAGTTTTGAAAATGACTGAGTTTATCCAGGAAGAGGGAAGAGGCAGAGGGGATGCTACTTTGTGCATGTGACAGTCTGTGAGTTTTAAAATGTCTGAGTGAATCCAGTAAGAGAGAAGAAGCAGAGGGACTGGTAGTGTGTGCATGTGACAGGCTGTGAGTTTTAAAAATGACTGAGTGAATCCAGGAAGAGTGAAGAGGCAGAGGGGCTGGAAGTTTCTGCGTGTGACAGGCTGTGAGTTTTATAAATGTCTAAGTGAACCCAGGAAGGGGGAAGAAGAAGAGGGGCAGGAAGTATGTGCGTGTGACAGTATGTGAGTTTTGAAAATGTCTGAGGGTATCCAGGAAGAGGGAAGAGGCAGAGGGGCTGAAAATGTGTGCATGTGACAGGCTGTCAGTTTTAAAATTGTCTGAGTGTATCCAGGAAGGGGGAAGAGGCAGAGGGGCTGAAAGTATGTGCATGTGACAGGCTGTCAGTTTTAAAAATGTCTGAATGTATCCAGGAAGAGGGAAGAGTCAGAGGGGCTGGAAGTTTGTGCGTCTGACAGTCTGTGAGTTTTTAAAATGTCTGAGTGTATCCAAAAAGAGGGAAGATGCAGAGGGGCTGAAAGTAGTTGCATGTGACAGTCTGTGAGTTTTAAAAATGTCTGAGTGAACCCAGGAAGGGGGAAGAGGCAGAGGGGCAGGAAGTATGTGTGTGTGACAGTCTGTGAGTTTTTAAAATGTCTGAGGGTATCCAGGAAGAGAGAAGAGGCAGAGGGGCTGGAAGTTTGTGCATGTGACAGTCTGTGAGTTTTTAAAATGTCTGAGGGTATCCAGGAAGAGGGAAGAGGCAGAGGGGCTGGAGGTGTGTGCATGTGACAGGCTGTCAGTTTTAAAACTGTCTGAGTGTATCTAGGAAGGGGGAAGAGGCAGAGGGGATGAAAGTGTGTCCCTTTGACATTGTGAGTTTTAAAAATGACTGAGTGAATCCAGGAAGAGGGAAGAGGCAGAAGGGATGAAATTGTGTCCGTTTGACACTGTGAGTTTTAAAAATGACTGAGTTTATCCAGGAAGAGGGAAGAGGCAGAGGGGCTGTTACTTTGTGCATGTGACAGTCTGTTAGTTTTAAAATGTCTGAGTGAATCCAGTAAGAGGGAAGAGGCAGAGGGGCTGTTACTTTGTGCATGTGACAGTCTGTTAGTTTTAAAATGTCTGAGTGAATCCAGTAAGAGGGAAGATGCAGAGGGGCTGGAGGTGTGTGCATGTGACAGGCTGTCAGTTTTAAAAATGTCTTAGTGTATCCAGGAAGAGGGAAGAGGCAGAGGGGCTGGAAGTGTGTGCATGTGACAGTATGTGAGTTTTAAAAATGTCTGAGTGTATCCAGGAAGAGGGAAGAGGCAGAGGGGCTGGAGGTGTGTGCATGTGACAGGCTGTCAGTTTTAAAAATGTCTTAGTGTATCCAGGAAGAGGGAAGAGGCAGAGGGGCTGAAAGTGTGTCCGTTTGACAGTGTGAGTTTTAAAAATGACCTAGTGTATCCAAAAAGAGGGAAGGGGCAGAGGGGCTGGAGATGTGTGCATGTGACAGGCTGTCAGTTTTAGAAATGTCTGAGGTTATCCAGGAAGAGGGAAGAGGCAGAGGGGCTGGAAGATTGTGCGTCTGACAGTCTGTGAGTTTTAAAAAGGTCTGAGTGAACCCAGGAAGAGGGAAGAGGCAGAGGGGCTGGAGGTGTGTGCATGTGACAGGCTGTCAGTTTTAAAAATGTCTGAGTGTATCCAGGAAGGGGGAAGAGGCAGAGGGGCTGAAAGTGTGTCCGTTTGACACTGTGAGTTTTAAAAATGTCTGAGTGAATCCAGTAAGAGGGAAGAGTCAGAGGGGCTGGAAGTTTATGCGTCTGACAGTCTGTGAGTTTTAAAAATGTCTGAGTGTATCCAGGAAGAGGGAAGAGGCAGAGGGGCTGGAGCTGTGTGCATGTGACAGGCTGTGAGTTTTAAAAAGGTCTGAGGGTATCCAGGAAGAGGGAAGAGGCAGAGGGGCTGGAAGTTTGTGCGTCTGACAGTCTGTGAGTTTTAAAAAGGTCTGAGTGAACCCAGGAAGGGGGAAGAGGCAGAGGGGCAGGAAGTATGTGTGTGTGACAGTCTGTGAGTTTTTAAAATGTCTGAGGGTATCCAGGAAGAGAGAAGAGGCAGAGGGGCTGGAGCTGTGTGCATGTGACAGGCTGTCAGTTTTTAAAATGTCTGAGGGTATCCAGGAAGAGGGAAGAGGCAGAGGGGCTGAAAGTGTGTCCCTTTGACATTGTGAGTTTTAAAAATGACTGAGTGAATCCAGGAAGAGGGAAGAGGCAGAGGGGCTGAAATTGTATCCGTTTGACACTGTGAGTTTTAAAAATGACTGAGTTTATCCAGGAAGAGGGAAGAGGCAGAGGGGCTGTTACTTTGTGCATGTGACAGACTGTGAGTTTTAAAAATGTCTGAGTGTATCCAGGAAGAGGGAAGAGGCAGAGGGGCTGGTAGTGTGTGCATGTGACAGACTGTGAGTTTTAAAAATGTCTGAGTGTATCCAGGAAGAGGGAAGAGGCAGAGGGGCTGGAGTTGTGTGTATGTGACAGGCTGTCAGTTTTAAAAATGACTGAGTGAATCCAGGAAGGGGGAAGAGGCAGAGGGGCAGGAAGTATATGCGTGTGACAGTATGTGTGTTTTGAAAATGTCTGAGTGTATCCAGGAAGAGGCAAGAGGCAGAGGGGCTGGAGGTGTTTGCATGTGACAGGCTGTCAGTTTTAAAAATGTCTGAGTGTATCCAGGAAGGGGGAAGAGGCAGAGGGGCTGAAAATGTGTGCATGTGACAGTATGCTAGTTTTGAAAATGTCTGAGTGTATGCAGGAAGAGGGAAGAGTTAGAGGGGCTGAAAATGTGTCCCTTTGACATTGTGAGTTTTAAAAATGACTGAGTGAATCCAGGAAGAGGGAAGAGGCAGAGGGGTGAAAGTGTGTCTGTTTGACACAGTGAGTTTTGAAAATGACTGAGTTTATCCAGGAAGAGTGAAGAGGCAGAGGGGCTGGAAGTTTGTGCGTGTGACAGGCTGTGAGTTTTATAAATGTCTGAGTGAACCCAGGAAGGGGGAAGAGGCAGAGGGGCAGGAAGTTTGTGCGTGTGACAGTTTGTGAGTTTTTAAAATGTCTGAGGGTATCCAGGAAGAGGGAAGAGGCAGAGGGGCTGGAAGTATGTGCATGTGACAGGCTGTCAGTTTTAAAAATGTCTGAGTGTATCCAGGAAGGGGGAAGAGGCAGAGGGGCTGAAACTGTGTCCCTTTGACATTGTGAGTTTTAAAAATGACTGAGTTTATCCAGGAAGAGGGAAGATGCAGAGGGGCTGAAAATGTGTGCATGTGACAGTATGTGAGTTTTATAAATATCTAAGTGAACCCAGGAAGGGGGAAGAGGCAGAGGGGCAGGAAGTATGTGCGTGTGACAGTATGTGAGTTTTGAAAATGTCTGAGTGTATCCAGGAAGAGGCAAGAGGCAGAGGGGCTGGAGGTGTTTGCATGTGACAGGCTGTCAGTTTTAAAAATGTTTGAGTGTATCCAGGAAGGGGGAAGAGGCAGAGGGGATGAAAATGTGTGCATGTGACAGTATGTGAGTTTTTAAAATGTCTGAGGGTATCCAGGAAGAGGGAAGATGCAGAGGGGCTGGAGGTGTGTGCATGTGACAGGCTGTCAGTTTTAAAAATGTCTTAGTGTATCCAGGAAGAGGGAAGGGGCAGAGGGGCTGTTACTTTGTGCATGTGACAGTCTGTGAGTTTTTAAAATGTCTGAGGGTATCCAGGAAGAGGGAAGATGCAGAGGGGCTGAAAGTATTTTCGTGTGACAGTCTGTGAGTTTTAAAAATGTCTGAGTGAACCCAGGAAGGGGGAAGAGGCAGAGGGGCAGGAAGTATGTGCGTGTGATAGTCTGTGAGTTTTAAAAATGTCTGAGTGAATCCAGTAAGAGGGAAGAGTCAGAGGGGCTGGAAGTTTGTGCGTCTGACAGTCTGTGAGTTTTTAAAATGTCTGAGGGTATTCAGGAAGAGGGAAGAGGCAGAGGGGATGCTAGTTTGTGCATGTGACAGTCTGTGAGTTTTAAAAATGTCTGAGTGAATCCAGTAAGAGGGAAGAGTCAGAGGGGCTGGAAGTTTATGCGTCTGACAGTCTGTGAGTTTTTAAAATGTCTGAGGGTATCCAAGAAGAGGGAAGAGGCAGAGGGGCTGGAAGTGTGTGCATGTGACAGGCTGTCAGTTTTAAAAATGTCTGAGTGTATCCAGGAAGGGGGAAGAGGCAGAGGGGCTGAAAATGTGTGCATGAGACAGTATGTGAGTTTTGAAAATGACTGAGTTTATCCAGGAAGAGGGAAGAGGCAGAGGGGATGCTACTTTGTGCATGTGACGGTCTGTGAGTTTTAAAATGTCTGAGTGAATCCAGTAAGAGGGAAGAAGCAGAGGGGCTGGTAATGTGTGCATGTGACAGGCTGTGAGTTTTAAAAATGACTGAGTGAATCCAGGAAGAGTGAAGAGGCAGAGGGGCTGGAAGTTTCTCCGTGTGACAGGCTGTGAGTTTTATAAATGTCTAAGTGAACCCAGGAAGTGGGAAGAAGAAGAGGGGCAGGAAGTATGTGCGTGTGACCGTATGTGAGTTTTGAAAATGTCTGAGGGTATCCAGGAAGAGGGAAGAGGCAGAGGGGCAGGAAGTTTGTGTGTGTGACAGGCTGTCAGTTTTAAAATTGTCTGAGTGTATCCAGGAAGAGGGAAGAGGCAGAGGGGCTGAAAGTATGTGCATGTGACAGGCTGTCAGTTTTAAAAATGTCTGAATGTATCCAGGAAGGGGGAAGAGACAGAGGGGCTGAAAGTGTGTCCGTTTGACACTGAGTTTTAAAAATGACTGAGTGAAGCCAGGAAGAGGGAAGAGGCAGAGGGGCTGGAAGTATGTGCGTGTGACAGTCTGTGAGTTTTAAAAATGTCTGAGTTTATCCAGAAAGAGGGAAGAGGCAGAGGGGCTGGAGGTGTGTGCATGTGACAGGCTGTCAGTTTTAAAAATGTCTAAGTGTATCCAGGAAGAGGGAAGAGGCAGAGGGGCTGAAAGTGTGTCCGTTTGACACAGTGAGTTTTGAAAATGACTGAGTTTATCCAGGAAGAGGGAAGAGGCAGAGGGGATGCTACTTTGTGCATGTGACAGTCTGTGAGTTTTAAAATGTCTGAGTGAATCCAGTAAGAGGGAAGAAGCAGAGGGGCTGGTAGTGTGTGCATGTGACAGTCTGTTAGTTTTAAAATGTCTGAGTGAATCCAGTAAGAGGGAAGAGGCAGAGGGGCTGTTACTTTGTGCATGTGACAGTCTGTTAGTTTTAAAATGTCTGAGTGTATCCAGGAAGAGGCAAGAGGCAGAGGGGCTGGAGGTGTTTGCATGTGACAGGCTGTCAGTTTTAAAAATGTCTGAGTGTATCCAGGAAGGGGGAAGAGGCAGAGGGGCTGAAAATGTGTGCATGAGACAGTATGTGAGTTTTGAAAATGTCTGAGTGTATGCAGGAAGAGGGAAGAGTTAGAGGGGCTGAAAGTGTGTCCCTTTGACATTGTGAGTTTTAAAAATGACTGAGTGAATCCAGGAAGAGGGAAGAGGCAGAGGGGTGAAAGTGGGTCCGTTTGACACAGTGAGTTTTGAAAATGACTGAGTTTATCCAGGAAGAGGGAAGAGGCAGAGGGGATGCAACTTTGTGCATGTGACAGTCTGTGAGTTTTTAAAATGTCTGAGGGTATCCAGGAAGAGGGAAGAGGCAGAGGGGCTGGAGGTGTGTGCATGTGACAGGCTGTCAGTTTTAAAAATGTCTGAGTGTATCCAGGAAGGGGGAAGAGGCAGAGGGGCTGAAAGTGTGTCCCTTTGACATTGTGAGTTTTAAAAATGACTGAGTGAATCCAGGAAGAGGGAAGAGGCAGAGGGGCTGAAATTGTGTCCGTTTGACACTGTGAGTTTTAAAAATGACTGAGTTTATCCAGGAAGAGGGAAGAGGCAGAGGGGCTGTTACTTTATGCATGTGACAGTCTGTTAGTTTTAAAATGTCTGAGTGAATCCAGTAAGAGGGAAGAGGCAGAGGGGCTGTTACTTTGTGCATGTGACAGTCTGTTAGTTTTAAAATGTCTGAGTGAATCCAGTAAGAGGGAAGAAGCAGAGGGGCTGGTAGGGTGTGCATGTGACAGGCTGTGAGTTTTAAAAATGACTGAGTGAATCCAGGAAGGGGGAAGAGGCAGAGGGGCAGGAAGTATATGCGTGTGACAGTATGTGTGTTTTGAAAATGTCTGAGTGTATCCAGGAAGAGGCAAGAGGCAGAGGGGCTGGAGGTGTTTGCATGTGACAGGCTGTCAGTTTTGAAAGTGTCTGAGTGTATGCAGGAAGAGGGAAGAGTTAGAGGGGCTGAAAGTGTGTCCCTTTGACATTGTGAGTTTTAAAAATGACTGAGTGAATCCAGGAAGAGGGAAGAGGCAGAGGGGTGAAATTGTGTCCGTTTGACACAGTGAGTTTTGAAAATGACTGAGTTTATCCAGGAAGAGGGAAGAGGCAGAGGGGATGCTACTTTGTGCATGTGACAGTCTGTGAGTTTTAAAATGTCTGAGTGAATCCAGTAAGAGAGAAGAAGCAGAGGGACTGGTAGTGTGTGCATGTGACAGGCTGTGAGTTTTAAAAATGACTGAGTGAATCCAGGAAGAGTGAAGAGGCAGAGGGGCTGGAAGTTTCTGCGTGTGACAGGCTGTGAGTTTTATAAATGTCTAAGTGAACCCAGGAAGGGGGAAGAAGAAGAGGGGCAGGAAGTATGTGCGTGTGACAGTATGTGAGTTTTGAAAATGTCTGAGGGTATCCAGGAAGAGGGAAGAGGCAGAGGGGCTGAAAATGTGTGCATGTGACAGGCTGTCAGTTTTAAAATTGTCTGAGTGTATCCAGGAAGGGGGAAGAGGCAGAGGGGCTGAAAGTATGTGCATGTGACAGGCTGTCAGTTTTAAAAATGTCTGAATGTATCCAGGAAGAGGGAAGAGTCAGAGGGGCTGGAAGTTTGTGCGTCTGACAGTCTGTGAGTTTTTAAAATGTCTGAGTGTATCCAAAAAGAGGGAAGATGCAGAGGGGCTGAAAGTAGTTGCATGTGACAGTCTGTGAGTTTTAAAAATGTCTGAGTGAACCCAGGAAGGGGGAAGAGGCAGAGGGGCAGGAAGTATGTGTGTGTGACAGTCTGTGAGTTTTTAAAATGTCTGAGGGTATCCAGGAAGAGAGAAGAGGCAGAGGGGCTGGAAGTTTGTGCATGTGACAGTCTGTGAGTTTTTAAAATGTCTGAGGGTATCCAGGAAGAGGGAAGAGGCAGAGGGGCTGGAGGTGTGTGCATGTGACAGGCTGTCAGTTTTAAAACTGTCTGAGTGTATCTAGGAAGGGGGAAGAGGCAGAGGGGCTGAAAGTGTGTCCCTTTGACATTGTGAGTTTTAAAAATGACTGAGTGAATCCAGGAAGAGGGAAGAGGCAGAAGGGATGAAATTGTGTCCGTTTGACACTGTGAGTTTTAAAAATGACTGAGTTTATCCAGGAAGAGGGAAGAGGCAGAGGGGCTGTTACTTTGTGCATGTGACAGTCTGTTAGTTTTAAAATGTCTGAGTGAATCCAGTAAGAGGGAAGAGGCAGAGGGGCTGTTACTTTGTGCATGTGACAGTCTGTTAGTTTTAAAATGTCTGAGTGAATCCAGTAAGAGGGAAGATGCAGAGGGGCTGGAGGTGTGTGCATGTGACAGGATGTCAGTTTTAAAAATGTCTTAGTGTATCCAGGAAGAGGGAAGAGGCAGAGGGGCTGGAAGTGTGTGCATGTGACAGTATGTGAGTTTTAAAAATGTCTGAGTGTATCCAGGAAGAGGGAAGAGGCAGAGGGGCTGGAGGTGTGTGCATGTGACAGGCTGTCAGTTTTAAAAATGTCTTAGTGTATCCAGGAAGAGGGAAGAGGCAGAGGGGCTGAAAGTGTGTCCGTTTGACAGTGTGAGTTTTAAAAATGACCTAGTGTATCCAAAAAGAGGGAAGGGGCAGAGGGGCTGGAGATGTGTGCATGTGACAGGCTGTCAGTTTTAGAAATGTCTGAGGTTATCCAGGAAGAGGGAAGAGGCAGAGGGGCTGGAAGATTGTGCGTCTGACAGTCTGTGAGTTTTAAAAAGGTCTGAGTGAACCCAGGAAGAGGGAAGAGGCAGAGGGGCTGGAGGTGTGTGCATGTGACAGGCTGTCAGTTTTAAAAATGTCTGAGTGTATCCAGGAAGGGGGAAGAGGCAGAGGGGCTGAAAGTGTGTCCGTTTGACACTGTGAGTTTTAAAAATGTCTGAGTGAATCCAGTAAGAGGGAAGAGTCAGAGGGGCTGGAAGTTTATGCGTCTGACAGTCTGTGAGTTTTAAAAATGTCTGAGTGTATCCAGGAAGAGGGAAGAGGCAGAGGGGCTGGAGCTGTGTGCATGTGACAGGCTGTGAGTTTTAAAAAGGTCTGAGGGTATCCAGGAAGAGGGAAGAGGCAGAGGGGCTGGAAGTTTGTGCGTCTGACAGTCTGTGAGTTTTAAAAAGGTCTGAGTGAACCCAGGAAGGGGGAAGAGGCAGAGGGGCAGGAAGTATGTGTGTGTGACAGTCTGTGAGTTTTTAAAATGTCTGAGGGTATCCAGGAAGAGAGAAGAGGCAGAGGGGCTGGAGCTGTGTGCATGTGACAGGCTGTCAGTTTTTAAAATGTCTGAGGGTATCCAGGAAGAGGGAAGAGGCAGAGGGGCTGAAAGTGTGTCCCTTTGACATTGTGAGTTTTAAAAATGACTGAGTGAATCCAGGAAGAGGGAAGAGGCAGAGGGGCTGAAATTGTATCCGTTTGACACTGTGAGTTTTAAAAATGACTGAGTTTATCCAGGAAGAGGGAAGAGGCAGAGGGGCTGTTACTTTGTGCATGTGACAGACTGTGAGTTTTAAAAATGTCTGAGTGTATCCAGGAAGAGGGAAGAGGCAGAGGGGCTGGTAGTGTGTGCATGTGACAGACTGTGAGTTTTAAAAATGTCTGAGTGTATCCAGGAAGAGGGAAGAGGCAGAGGGGCTGGAGTTGTGTGTATGTGACAGGCTGTCAGTTTTAAAAATGACTGAGTGAATCCAGGAAGGGGGAAGAGGCAGAGGGGCTGTTACTTTGTGCATGTGACAGTCTGTTAGTTTTAAAATGTCTGAGTGTATCCAGGAAGAGGCAAGAGGCAGAGGGGCTGGAGGTGTTTGCATGTGACAGGCTGTCAGTTTTAAAAATGTCTGAGTGTATCCAGGAAGGGGGAAGAGGCAGAGGGGCTGAAAATGTGTGCATGAGACAGTATGTGAGTTTTGAAAATGTCTGAGTGTATGCAGGAAGAGGGAAGAGTTAGAGGGGCTGAAAGTGTGTCCCTTTGACATTGTGAGTTTTAAAAATGACTGAGTGAATCCAGGAAGAGGGAAGAGGCAGAGGGGTGAAAGTGGGTCCGTTTGACACAGTGAGTTTTGAAAATGACTGAGTTTATCCAGGAAGAGGGAAGAGGCAGAGGGGATGCAACTTTGTGCATGTGACAGTCTGTGAGTTTTTAAAATGTCTGAGGGTATCCAGGAAGAGGGAAGAGGCAGAGGGGCTGGAGGTGTGTGCATGTGACAGGCTGTCAGTTTTAAAAATGTCTGAGTGTATCCAGGAAGGGGGAAGAGGCAGAGGGGCTGAAAGTGTGTCCCTTTGACATTGTGAGTTTTAAAAATGACTGAGTGAATCCAGGAAGAGGGAAGAGGCAGAGGGGCTGAAATTGTGTCCGTTTGACACTGTGAGTTTTAAAAATGACTGAGTTTATCCAGGAAGAGGGAAGAGGCAGAGGGGCTGTTACTTTATGCATGTGACAGTCTGTTAGTTTTAAAATGTCTGAGTGAATCCAGTAAGAGGGAAGAGGCAGAGGGGCTGTTACTTTGTGCATGTGACAGTCTGTTAGTTTTAAAATGTCTGAGTGAATCCAGTAAGAGGGAAGAAGCAGAGGGGCTGGTAGGGTGTGCATGTGACAGGCTGTGAGTTTTAAAAATGACTGAGTGAATCCAGGAAGGGGGAAGAGGCAGAGGGGCAGGAAGTATATGCGTGTGACAGTATGTGTGTTTTGAAAATGTCTGAGTGTATCCAGGAAGAGGCAAGAGGCAGAGGGGCTGGAGGTGTTTGCATGTGACAGGCTGTCAGTTTTGAAAGTGTCTGAGTGTATGCAGGAAGAGGGAAGAGTTAGAGGGGCTGAAAGTGTGTCCCTTTGACATTGTGAGTTTTAAAAATGACTGAGTGAATCCAGGAAGAGGGAAGAGGCAGAGGGGTGAAATTGTGTCCGTTTGACACAGTGAGTTTTGAAAATGACTGAGTTTATCCAGGAAGAGGGAAGAGGCAGAGGGGATGCTACTTTGTGCATGTGACAGTCTGTGAGTTTTAAAATGTCTGAGTGAATCCAGTAAGAGAGAAGAAGCAGAGGGACTGGTAGTGTGTGCATGTGACAGGCTGTGAGTTTTAAAAATGACTGAGTGAATCCAGGAAGAGTGAAGAGGCAGAGGGGCTGGAAGTTTCTGCGTGTGACAGGCTGTGAGTTTTATAAATGTCTAAGTGAACCCAGGAAGGGGGAAGAAGAAGAGGGGCAGGAAGTATGTGCGTGTGACAGTATGTGAGTTTTGAAAATGTCTGAGGGTATCCAGGAAGAGGGAAGAGGCAGAGGGGCTGAAAATGTGTGCATGTGACAGGCTGTCAGTTTTAAAATTGTCTGAGTGTATCCAGGAAGGGGGAAGAGGCAGAGGGGCTGAAAGTATGTGCATGTGACAGGCTGTCAGTTTTAAAAATGTCTGAATGTATCCAGGAAGAGGGAAGAGTCAGAGGGGCTGGAAGTTTGTGCGTCTGACAGTCTGTGAGTTTTTAAAATGTCTGAGTGTATCCAAAAAGAGGGAAGATGCAGAGGGGCTGAAAGTAGTTGCATGTGACAGTCTGTGAGTTTTAAAAATGTCTGAGTGAACCCAGGAAGGGGGAAGAGGCAGAGGGGCAGGAAGTATGTGTGTGTGACAGTCTGTGAGTTTTTAAAATGTCTGAGGGTATCCAGGAAGAGAGAAGAGGCAGAGGGGCTGGAAGTTTGTGCATGTGACAGTCTGTGAGTTTTTAAAATGTCTGAGGGTATCCAGGAAGAGGGAAGAGGCAGAGGGGCTGGAGGTGTGTGCATGTGACAGGCTGTCAGTTTTAAAACTGTCTGAGTGTATCTAGGAAGGGGGAAGAGGCAGAGGGGATGAAAGTGTGTCCCTTTGACATTGTGAGTTTTAAAAATGACTGAGTGAATCCAGGAAGAGGGAAGAGGCAGAAGGGATGAAATTGTGTCCGTTTGACACTGTGAGTTTTAAAAATGACTGAGTTTATCCAGGAAGAGGGAAGAGGCAGAGGGGCTGTTACTTTGTGCATGTGACAGTCTGTTAGTTTTAAAATGTCTGAGTGAATCCAGTAAGAGGGAAGAGGCAGAGGGGCTGTTACTTTGTGCATGTGACAGTCTGTTAGTTTTAAAATGTCTGAGTGAATCCAGTAAGAGGGAAGATGCAGAGGGGCTGGAGGTGTGTGCATGTGACAGGCTGTCAGTTTTAAAAATGTCTTAGTGTATCCAGGAAGAGGGAAGAGGCAGAGGGGCTGGAAGTGTGTGCATGTGACAGTATGTGAGTTTTAAAAATGTCTGAGTGTATCCAGGAAGAGGGAAGAGGCAGAGGGGCTGGAGGTGTGTGCATGTGACAGGCTGTCAGTTTTAAAAATGTCTTAGTGTATCCAGGAAGAGGGAAGAGGCAGAGGGGCTGAAAGTGTGTCCGTTTGACAGTGTGAGTTTTAAAAATGACCTAGTGTATCCAAAAAGAGGGAAGGGGCAGAGGGGCTGGAGATGTGTGCATGTGACAGGCTGTCAGTTTTAGAAATGTCTGAGGTTATCCAGGAAGAGGGAAGAGGCAGAGGGGCTGGAAGATTGTGCGTCTGACAGTCTGTGAGTTTTAAAAAGGTCTGAGTGAACCCAGGAAGAGGGAAGAGGCAGAGGGGCTGGAGGTGTGTGCATGTGACAGGCTGTCAGTTTTAAAAATGTCTGAGTGTATCCAGGAAGGGGGAAGAGGCAGAGGGGCTGAAAGTGTGTCCGTTTGACACTGTGAGTTTTAAAAATGTCTGAGTGAATCCAGTAAGAGGGAAGAGTCAGAGGGGCTGGAAGTTTATGCGTCTGACAGTCTGTGAGTTTTAAAAATGTCTGAGTGTATCCAGGAAGAGGGAAGAGGCAGAGGGGCTGGAGCTGTGTGCATGTGACAGGCTGTGAGTTTTAAAAAGGTCTGAGGGTATCCAGGAAGAGGGAAGAGGCAGAGGGGCTGGAAGTTTGTGCGTCTGACAGTCTGTGAGTTTTAAAAAGGTCTGAGTGAACCCAGGAAGGGGGAAGAGGCAGAGGGGCAGGAAGTATGTGTGTGTGACAGTCTGTGAGTTTTTAAAATGTCTGAGGGTATCCAGGAAGAGAGAAGAGGCAGAGGGGCTGGAGCTGTGTGCATGTGACAGGCTGTCAGTTTTTAAAATGTCTGAGGGTATCCAGGAAGAGGGAAGAGGCAGAGGGGCTGAAAGTGTGTCCCTTTGACATTGTGAGTTTTAAAAATGACTGAGTGAATCCAGGAAGAGGGAAGAGGCAGAGGGGCTGAAATTGTATCCGTTTGACACTGTGAGTTTTAAAAATGACTGAGTTTATCCAGGAAGAGGGAAGAGGCAGAGGGGCTGTTACTTTGTGCATGTGACAGACTGTGAGTTTTAAAAATGTCTGAGTGTATCCAGGAAGAGGGAAGAGGCAGAGGGGCTGGTAGTGTGTGCATGTGACAGACTGTGAGTTTTAAAAATGTCTGAGTGTATCCAGGAAGAGGGAAGAGGCAGAGGGGCTGGAGTTGTGTGTATGTGACAGGCTGTCAGTTTTAAAAATGACTGAGTGAATCCAGGAAGGGGGAAGAGGCAGAGGGGCAGGAAGTATATGCGTGTGACAGTATGTGTGTTTTGAAAATGTCTGAGTGTATCCAGGAAGAGGCAAGAGGCAGAGGGGCTGGAGGTGTTTGCATGTGACAGGCTGTCAGTTTTAAAAATGTCTGAGTGTATCCAGGAAGGGGGAAGAGGCAGAGGGGCTGAAAATGTGTGCATGTGACAGTATGCTAGTTTTGAAAATGTCTGAGTGTATGCAGGAAGAGGGAAGAGTTAGAGGGGCTGAAAATGTGTCCCTTTGACATTGTGAGTTTTAAAAATGACTGAGTGAATCCAGGAAGAGGGAAGAGGCAGAGGGGTGAAAGTGTGTCTGTTTGACACAGTGAGTTTTGAAAATGACTGAGTTTATCCAGGAAGAGTGAAGAGGCAGAGGGGCTGGAAGTTTGTGCGTGTGACAGGCTGTGAGTTTTATAAATGTCTGAGTGAACCCAGGAAGGGGGAAGAGGCAGAGGGGCAGGAAGTTTGTGCGTGTGACAGTTTGTGAGTTTTTAAAATGTCTGAGGGTATCCAGGAAGAGGGAAGAGGCAGAGGGGCTGGAAGTATGTGCATGTGACAGGCTGTCAGTTTTAAAAATGTCTGAGTGTATCCAGGAAGGGGGAAGAGGCAGAGGGGCTGAAACTGTGTCCCTTTGACATTGTGAGTTTTAAAAATGACTGAGTTTATCCAGGAAGAGGGAAGATGCAGAGGGGCTGAAAATGTGTGCATGTGACAGTATGTGAGTTTTATAAATATCTAAGTGAACCCAGGAAGGGGGAAGAGGCAGAGGGGCAGGAAGTATGTGCGTGTGACAGTATGTGAGTTTTGAAAATGTCTGAGTGTATCCAGGAAGAGGCAAGAGGCAGAGGGGCTGGAGGTGTTTGCATGTGACAGGCTGTCAGTTTTAAAAATGTTTGAGTGTATCCAGGAAGGGGGAAGAGGCAGAGGGGATGAAAATGTGTGCATGTGACAGTATGTGAGTTTTTAAAATGTCTGAGGGTATCCAGGAAGAGGGAAGATGCAGAGGGGCTGGAGGTGTGTGCATGTGACAGGCTGTCAGTTTTAAAAATGTCTTAGTGTATCCAGGAAGAGGGAAGGGGCAGAGGGGCTGTTACTTTGTGCATGTGACAGTCTGTGAGTTTTTAAAATGTCTGAGGGTATCCAGGAAGAGGGAAGATGCAGAGGGGCTGAAAGTATTTTCGTGTGACAGTCTGTGAGTTTTAAAAATGTCTGAGTGAACCCAGGAAGGGGGAAGAGGCAGAGGGGCAGGAAGTATGTGCGTGTGATAGTCTGTGAGTTTTAAAAATGTCTGAGTGAATCCAGTAAGAGGGAAGAGTCAGAGGGGCTGGAAGTTTGTGCGTCTGACAGTCTGTGAGTTTTTAAAATGTCTGAGGGTATTCAGGAAGAGGGAAGAGGCAGAGGGGATGCTAGTTTGTGCATGTGACAGTCTGTGAGTTTTAAAAATGTCTGAGTGAATCCAGTAAGAGGGAAGAGTCAGAGGGGCTGGAAGTTTATGCGTCTGACAGTCTGTGAGTTTTTAAAATGTCTGAGGGTATCCAAGAAGAGGGAAGAGGCAGAGGGGCTGGAAGTGTGTGCATGTGACAGTCTGTGAGTTTTAAAAAGGTCTGAGGGAATCCAGGAGGGGGAAGAGGCAGAGGGGATGGAGGTGTGTGCATGTGACAGGCTGGCAGTTTTAAAAATGTCTGAGTGTATCCAGGAAGAGGGAAGAGGCAGAGGGGCTGGAAGTGTGTGCGTGTGATAGGATGTGAGTTTAAAAAATGTCTGAGTGAATCCAGTAAGAGGGAAGAGTCAGAGGGGCTGGAAGTTTATGCGTCTGACAGTCTGTGAGTTTTTAAAATGTCTGAGGGTATCCAGGAAGAGGGAAGAGGCAGAGGGGCTGGAGGTGTGTGCATGTGACAGGCTGTCAGTTTTAAAAATGTCTGAGTGTATCCAGGAAGGGGGAAGAGGCAGAGGGGCTGAAAGTGTGTCCCTTTGACATTGTGAGTTTTAAAAATGACTGAGTGAATCCAGGAAGAGGGAAGAGGCAGAGGGGCTGAAATTGTGTCCGTTTGACACTGTGAGTTTTAAAAATGACTGAGTTTATCCAGGAAGAGGGAAGAGGCAGAGGGGCTGTTACTTTGTGCATGTGACAGTCTGTTAGTTTTAAAATGTCTAAGTGAATCCAGTAAGAGGGAAGAAGCAGAGGGGCTGGTAGGGTGTGCATGTGACAGTCTGTGAGTTTTAAAAAGGTCTGAGGGAATCCAGGAGGGGGAAGAGGCAGAGGGGCTGAAAATGTGTGCATGTGACAGTATGTGAGTTTTGAAAATGTCTGAGTGTATGCAGGAAGAGGGAAGAGTTAGAGGGGCTGAAAGTGTGTCCCTTTGACATTGTGAGTTTTAAAAATGTCTGAGTGTATCCAGGAAGAGGGAAGAGGCAGAGGGGCTGGAAGTGTGTGCGTGTGACAGGCTGTGAGTTTTAAAAATGACTGAGTGAATCCAGGAAGGGGGAAGAGGCAGAGTGGCAGGAAGTTTGTGCGTCTGACAGTCTGTGAGTTTTAAAAATGTCTGAGGGTATCCAGGAAGAGGGAAGAGGCAGAGGGGCTGGAAGTGTGTGCGTGTGACAGGCTGTGAGTTTTAAAAATGACTGAGTGAATCCAGGAAGGGGGAAGAGGCAGAGTGGCAGGAAGTTTGTGCGTCTGACAGTCTGTGAGTTTTAAAAATGTCTGAGGGTATCCAGGAAGGGGGAAGAGGCAGAGGGGCTGAAAGTGTGTCCGTTTGACACGGAGTTTTAAAAATGACTGAGTGAAGCCAGGAAGAGTGAAGAGGCAGAGGGGCTGGAAGTTTCTGCGTGTGACAGGCTGTGAGTTTTATAAATGTCTAAGTGAATCCAGTAAGAGGGAAGAAGCAGAGGGGCTGGTAGGGTGTGCATGTGACAGGCTGTGAGTTTTAAAAATGACTGAGTGAATCCAGGAAGGGGGAAGAGGCAGAGGGGCAGGAAGTATGTGCGTGTGACAGTATGTGTGTTTTGAAAATGTCTGAGTGTATCCAGGAAGAGGCAAGAGGCAGAGGGGCTGGTAGTGTGTGCATGTGACAGGCTGTCAGTTTTAGAAATGTCTGAGTGTATCCAGGAAGAGGGAAGAGGCAGAGGGGCTGTTACTTTGTGCATGTGACAGTCTGTTAGTTTTAAAATGTCTGAGTGAATCCAGTAAGAGGGAAGAAGCAGAGGGGCTGGTAGGGTGTGCATGTGACAGTCTGTGAGTTTTAAAAAGGTCTGAGGGAATCCAGGAGGGGGAAGAGGCAGAGGGGATGGAGGTGTGTGCATGTGACAGGCTGGCAGTTTTAAAAAGGTCTAAATAAATCCAGTAAGAGGGAAGAGGCAGAGGGGCTGGTAGTGTGTGCATGTGACAGACTGTGAGTTTTAAAAATGTCTGAGTGTATCCAGGAAGAGGGAAGAGGCAGAGGGGCTGGAAGTGTGTGCGTGTGACAGGCTGTGAGTTTTAAAAATGACTGAGTGAAGCCAGGAAGAGGGAAGAGGCAGAGGGGCTGAAAGTGTGTCCGTTTGACACTGAGTTTTAAAAATGACTGAGTGAAGCCAGGAAGAGGGAAGAGGCAGAGGGGCTGGAAGTATGTGCGTGTGACAGTCTGTGAGTTTTAAAAATGTCTGAGTGTATCCAGGAAGAGGGAAGATGCAGAGGGGCTGGAGGTGTGTGCATGTGACAGGCTTTCAGTTTTAAAAATGTCTAAGTGTATCCAGGAAGAGGGAAGAGGCAGAGGGGCTGAAAGTGTGTCCGTTTGACACTGTGAGTTTTAAAAATGACTGAGTTTATCCAGGAAGAGGGAAGAGGCAGAGGGGCTGCTACTTTGTGCATGTGACAGTCTGTGAGTTTTAAAATGTCTGAGTGAATCCAGTAAGAGGGAAGAAGCAGAGGGGCTGGTAGTGTGTGCATGTGACAGGCTGTGAGTTTTAAAAATGACTGAGTGAATCCAGGAAGAGTGAAGAGGCAGAGGGGCTGGAAGTTTCTGCGTGTGACACGCTGTGAGTTTTATAATTGTCTAAGTGAACCTAGGAAGAGGGAAGAGTCATAGGGGCTGGAAGTTTGTGCGTCTGACAGTCTGTGAGTTTTTAAAATGTCTGAGGGTATCCAGGAAGAGGGAAGAGGCAAAGGGGCTGAAAATGTGTGCATGTGACAGTATGTGAGTTTTGAAAATGTCTGAGTGTATCCAGGAAGAGGGAAGATTCAGAGGGGCTGGAAGTTTGTGCGTCTGACAGTCTGTGAGTTTTAAAAAGGTCTGAGGGAATCCAGAAGGGGGAAGAGGCAGAGGGGATGGAGGTGTGTGCATGTGACAGGCTGTCAGTTTTAAAAAGGTCTGAGGGAATCCAGAAGGGGAAGAGGCAGAGGGGATGGAGGTGTGTGCATGTGACAGGCTGTGAGTTTAAAAAGGTCTGAGTGTATCCAGGAAGAGGGAAGAGGCAGAGGGGCTGGAAGTGTGTGCGTGTGATAGGATGTGAGTTTAAAAAATGTCTGAGTGTATCCAGGAAGGGGGAAGAGGCAGAGGGGCTGAAAGTGTGTCCCTTTGACATTGTGAGTTTTAAAAATGACTGAGTGAATCCAGGAAGAGGGAAGAGGCAGAGGGGCTGAAATTGTGTCCGTTTGACACTGTGAGTTTTAAAAATGACTGAGTTTATCCAGGAAGAGGGAAGAGGCAGAGGGGCTGTTACTTTGTGCATGTGACAGTCTGTTAGTTTTAAAATGTCTGAGTGAATCCAGTAAGAGGGAAGAAGCAGAGGGGCTGGTAGGGTGTGCATGTGACAGTCTGTGAGTTTTAAAAAGGTCTGAGGGAATCCAGGAGGGGGAAGAGGCAGAGGGGATGGAGGTGTGTGCATGTGACAGGCTGGCAGTTTTAAAAAGGTCTAAATAAATCCAGTAAGAGGGAAGAGGCAGAGGGGCTGGTAGTGTGTGCATGTGACAGACTGTGAGTTTTAAAAATGTCTGAGTGTATCCAGGAAGAGGGAAGAGGCAGAGGGGCTGGAAGTGTGTGCGTGTGATAGGATGTGAGTTTTAAAAATGTCTGAGTGTATCCAGGAAGAGGGAAGAGGCAGAGGGGCTGGAAGTGTGTGCGTGTGACAGGCTGTGAGTTTTAAAAATGACTGAGTGAATCCAGGAAGGGGGAAGAGGCAGAGGGGCTGGAAGTGTGTTCGTGTGACAGGCTGTGAGTTTTAAAAATGACTGAGTGAATCCAGGAAGGGGGAAGAGGCAGAGTGGCAGGAAGTATGTGCGTGTGACAGTATGTGTGTTTTGAAAATGTCTGAGTGTATCCAGGAAGAGGCAAGAGGCAGAGGGGCTGGAGGTGTTTGCATGTGACAGGCTGTCAGTTTTAAAAATGTCTGAGTGTATCCAGGAAGGTGGAAGAGGCAGAGGGGCTGAAAATGTGTGCATGTGACAGTATGTGAGTTTTGAAAATGTGTGAGTGTATGCAGGAAGAGGGAAGAGTTAGAGGGGCTGAAAGTGTGTCCCTTTGACATTGTGAGTTTTAAAAATGACTGAGTGAATCCAGGAAGGGGGGCAGGAAGTTTGTGCGTGTGACAGGCTGTCAGTTTTAAAATTGTCTGAGTGTATCCAGGAAGGGGGAAGAGGCAGAGGGGCTGAAAGTGTGTCCGTTTGACACTGTGAGTTTTAAAAATGACTGAGTTTATCCAGGAAGAGGGAAGAGGCAGAGGGGCTGTTACTTTGTGCATGTGACAGTCTGTTAGTTTTAAAATGTCTGAGTGAATCCAGTAAGAGGGAAGAGGCAGAGGGGCTGTTACTTTGTGCATGTGACAGTCTGTTAGTTTTAAAATGTCTGAGTGAATCCAGGAGGGGGAAGAGGCAGAGGGGATGGAGGTGTGTGCATGTGACAGGCTGGCAGTTTTAAAAAGGTCTAAATAAATCCAGTAAGAGGGAAGAGGCAGAGGGGCTGGTAGTGTGTGCATGTGACAGACTGTGAGTTTTAAATATGTCTGAGTGTATCCAGGAAGAGGGAAGAGGCAGAGGGGCTGGAAGTGTGTGCGTGTGATAGGATGTGAGTTTTAAAAATGTCTGAGTGTATCCAGGAAGAGGGAAGAGGCAGAGGGGCTGGAAGTGTGTGCGTGTGACAGGCTGTGAGTTTTAAAAATGACTGAGTGAATCCAGGAAGGGGGAAGAGGCAGAGGGGCTGGAAGTGTGTGCGTGTGACAGGCTGTGAGTTTTAAAAATGACTGAGTGAATCCAGGAAGGGGGAAGAGGCAGAGTGGCAGGAAGTTTCTGCGTCTGACAGTCTGTGAGTTTTAAAAATGTCTGAGGGTATCCAGGAAGAGGGAAGAGGCAGAGGGGCAGGAAGTTTGTGCGTGTGACAGGCTGTCAGTTTTAAAATTGTCTGAGTGTATCCAGGAAGGGGGAAGAGGCAGAGGGGCTGAAAGTGTGTCCGTTTGACACTGAGTTTTAAAAATGACTGAGTGAAGCCAGGAAGAGGGAAGAGGCAGAGGGGCTGAAATTGTGTCCGTTTGACACTGTGAGTTTTAAAAATGTCTGAGTGTATCCAGGAAGAGTGAAGAGGCAGAGGGGCTGGAAGTTTCTGCGTGTGACACGCTGTGAGTTTTATAATTGTCTAAGTGAACCTAGGAAGAGGGAAGAGTCAGAGGGGCTGGAAGTTTGTGCGTCTGACAGTCTGTGAGTTTTTAAAATGTCTGAGTGTATCCAGGAAGAGGGAAGAGGTAAAGGGGCTGAAAATGTGTGCATGTGACAGTATGTGAGTTTTGAAAATGTCTGAGTGTATCCAGGAAGATGGAAGAGTCAGAGGGGCTGGAAGTTTGTGCGTCTGACAGTCTGTGAGTTTTAAAAAGGTCTGAGGGAATCCAGAAGGGGGAAGAGGCAGAGGGGATGGAGGTGTGTGCATGTGACAGGCTGTCAGTTTTAAAAAGGTCTGAATAAATCCAGTAAGAGGGAAGAGGCAGAGGGGCTGGTAGTGTGTGCATGTGACAGGCTGTGAGTTTTAAAAATGTCTGAGTGTATCCAGGAAGAGGGAAGAGGCAGAGGGGCTGGAGTTGTGTGCATGTGACAGGCTGTCAGTTTTAAAAATGTCTTAGTGTATCCAGGAAGAGTGAAGAGGCAGAGGGGCTGGAGGTTTGTGAGTGTGACAGGCTGTGAGTTTTATAAATGTCTGAGTGAACCCAGGAAGGGGGAAGAGGCAGAGCGGCAGGAAGTTTGTGCGTGTGACAGTCTGTGAGTTTTTAAAATGTCTGAGGGTATCCAGGAAGAGGGAAGAGGCAGAGGGGCTGGTAGTGTGTGCATGTGACAGGCTGTCAGTTTTAAAAATGTCTTAGTGTATCCAGCAAGAGTGAAGAGGCAGAGGGGCTGAAAGTGTGTCCCTTTGACATTGTGAGTTTTAAAAATGACTGAGTGAATCCAGGAAGAGGGAAGAGGCAGAGGGGCTGAAAGTGTGTCCGTTTGACACTGTGAGTTTTAAAAATGACTGAGTTTATCCAGGAAGAGGGAAGAGGCAGAGGGGCTGTTACTTTGTGCATGTGACAGTCTGTTAGTTTTAAAATGTCTGAGTGAATCCAGTAAGCGGGAAGAAGCAGAGGGGCTGGTAGGGTGTGCATGTGACAGGCTGTGTGTTTTAAAAATGACTGAGTGAATCCAGGAAGAGTGAAGAGGCAGAGGGGCTGGAAGTTTCTGCGTGTGACAGGCTGTGAGTTTTATAAATGTCTAAGTGAACCCAGGAAGGGGGAAGAGGAAGAGGGGCAGGAAGTATGTGCGTGTGACAGTATGTGAGTTTTGAAAATGTCTGAGGGTATCCAGGAAGAGGCAAGAGGCAGAGGGGCTGGAGGTGTTTGCATGTGACAGGCTGTCAGTTTTAAAAATGTCTGAGTGTATCCAGGAAGGGGGAAGAGGCAGAGGGGCTGAAAATGTGTGCATGTGACACTATGTGAGTTTTGAAAATGTCTGAGTGTATGCAGGAAGAGGGAAGAGTTAGAGGGGCTGAAAGTGTGTCCCTCTGACATTGTGAGTTTTAAAAATGACTGAGTGAATCCAGGAAGAGGGAAGACGCAGAGGGGCTGAAAGTGTGTCCGTTTGACACTGTGAGTTTTAAAAATGACTGAGTTTATCCAGGAAGAGGGAAGAGGCAGAGGGGCTGCTACTTTGTGCATGTGACAGTCTGTGAGTTTTAAAATGTCTGAGTGAATCCAGTAAGAGGGAAGAAGCAGAGGGGCTGGTAGTGTGTGCATGTGACAGGCTGTGAGTTTTAAAAATGACTGAGTGAATCCAGGAAGAGTGAAGAGGCAGAGGGGCTGGAAGTTTCTGCGTGTGACAGGCTGTGAGTTTTATAAATGTCTAAGTGAACCCAGGAAGGGGGAAGAGGCAGAGGGGCAGGAAGTATGTTCGTATGACAGTCTGTGAGTTTTTAAAATGTCTGAGTGTATCCAGGAAGAGGGAAGAGGCACAGGGGATGGAGTTGTGTGCATGTCACAGGCTGTCAGTTTTAAAAATGTCTTAATGTATCCAGGAAGAGGGAAGAGTCAGAGGGGCTGGAAGTTTGCGCGTCTGACAGTCTGTGAGTTTTTAAAATGTCTGAGGGTATCCAGGAAGAGGGAAGAGGCAGAGGGGCTGGAAGGGTGTGCATGTGACAGTCTGTGAGTTTTAAAAAGGTCTGAGGGAATCCAGAAGGGGGAAGAGGCAGAGGGGATGGAGTTGTGTGCATGTGACAGGCTGTCAGTTTTAAAAATGTCTTAGTGTATCCAGGAAGAGTGAAGAGGCAGAGGGGCTGGAAGTTTGTGCGTGTGACAGGCTGTGAGTTTTATAAATGTCTGAGTGAACCCAGGAAGGGGGAAGAGGCAGAGGGGCTGAAAATGTGTGCATGTGACAGTCTGTGAGTTTTTAAAATGTCTGAGGGTATCCAGGAAGAGGGAAGAGGCAGAGGGGCTGAAAATGTGTGCATGTGACAGTATGTGAGTTTTGAAAATGTCTGAGTGTATCCAGGAAGAGGGAAGAGTCAGAGGGGCTGGAAGTTTGTGCGTCTGACAGTCTGTGAGTTTTTAAAATGTCTGAGTGTATCCAAAAAGAGGGAAGATGCAGAGGGGCTGAAAGTAGTTGCATGTGACAGTCTGTGAGTTTTAAAAATGTCTGAGTGAACCAAGGAAGGGGGAAGAGGCAGAGGGGCAGGAAGTATGTGTGTGTGACAGTCTGTGAGTTTTTAAAATGTCTGAGGGTATCCAGGAAGAGAGAAGAGGCAGAGGGGCTGGAAGTTTGTGCGTGTGACAGTCTGTGAGTTTTTAAAATGTCTGAGTGTATCCAGGAAGAGGGAAGAGGCACAGGGGATGGAGTTGTGTGCATGTCACAGGCTGTCAGTTTTAAAAATGTCTTAGTGTATCCAGGAAGAGGGAAGAGTCAGAGGGGCTGGAAGTTTGCGCGTCTGACAGTCTGTGAGTTTTTAAAATGTCTGAGGGTATCCAGGAAGAGGGAAGAGGCAGAGGGGCTGGAAGGGTGTGCATGTGACAGTCTGTGAGTTTTAAAAAGGTCTGAGGGAATCCAGAAGGGGGAAGAGGCAGAGGGGATGGAGTTGTGTGCATGTGACAGGCTGTCAGTTTTAAAAATGTCTTAGTGTATCCAAGAAGAGTGAAGAGGCAGAGGGGCTGGAAGTTTGTGCGTGTGACAGGCTGTGAGTTTTTAAAATGTCTGAGTGTATCCAGGAAGAGGGAAGAGGCACAGGGGATGGAGTTGTGTGCATGTCACAGGCTGTAAGTTTTGAAAATGTCTTAGTGTATCCAGGAAGAGGGAAGAGTAAGAGGGGCTGGAAGTTTGCGCGGTTGACAGTCTGTGAGTTTTAAAAATGTCTGAGGGTATCCAGGAAGAGGGAAGAGGCAGAGGGGCTGGAAGGGTGTGCGTGTGACAGTCTGTGAGTTTTAAAAAGGTCTGAGGGAATCCAGGAAGAGTGAAGAGGCAGAGGGGCTGGAAGTTTGTGGGTGTGACAGGCTGTGAGTTTTATAAATGTCTGAGTGAACCCAGGAAGGGGGAAGAGGCAGAGGGGCTGAAAATGTGTGCATGTGACAGTATGTGAGTTTTGAAAATGTCTGAGTGTATGCAGGAAGAGGGAAGAGTTAGAGGGGCTGAAAGTGTGTCCCTCTGACATTGTGAGTTTTAAAAATGATTGAGTGAATCCAGGAAGAGGGAAGACGCAGAGGGGCTGAAAGTGTGTCCGTTTGACACTGTGAGTTTTAAAAATGACTGAGTTTATCCAGGAAGAGGGAAGAGGCAGAGGGGCTGCTACTTTGTGCATGTGACAGTCTGTGAGTTTTAAAATGTCTGAGTGAATCCAGTATGAGGGAAGAAGCAGAGGGGCTGGTAGTGTGTGCATGTGACAGGCTGTGAGTTTTAAAAATGACTGAGTGAATCCAGGAAGAGTGAAGAGGCAGAGGGGCTGGAAGTTTCTGCGTGTGACAGGCTGTGAGTTTTATAAATGTCTAAGTGAACCCAGGAAGGGGGAAGAGGCAGAGGGGCAGGAAGTATGTGCGTGTGACAGTCTGTGAGTTTTTAAAATGTCTGAGGGTATCCAGGAAGAGGGAAGAGGCAGAGGGGCTGAAAATGTGTGCATGTGACAGTATGTGAGTTTTGAAAATGTCTGAGTGTATCCAGGAAGAGGGAAGAGTCAGAGGGGCTGGAAGTTTGTGCGTCTGACAGTCTGTGAGTTTTTAAAATGTCTGAGTGTATCCAAAAAGAGGGAAGATGCAGAGGGGCTGAAAGTAGTTGCATGTGACAGTCTGTGAGTTTTAAAAATGTCTGAGTGAACCCAGGAAGGGGGAAGAGGCAGAGGGGCAGGAAGTATGTGTGTGTGACAGTCTGTGAGTTTTTAAAATGTCTGAGGGTATCCAGGAAGAGAGAAGAGGCAGAGGGGCTGGAAGTTTGTGCGTGTGACAGTCTGTGAGTTTTTAAAATGTCTGAGTGTATCCAGGAAGAGAGAAGAGGCACAGGGGATGGAGTTGTGTGCATGTCACAGGCTGTCAGTTTTAAAAACGTCTTAGTGTATCCAGGAAGAGGGAAGAGTCAGAGGGGCTGGATGTTTGTGCGTGTGACAGTCTGTGAGTTTTTAAAATGTCTGAGTGTATCCAGGAAGAGAGAAGAGGCAGAGGGGATGGAGTTGTGTGCATGTGACAGGCTGTCAGTTTTAAAAATGTCTTAGTGTATCCAGGAAGAGTGAAGAGGCAGAGGGGCTGGAAGTTTGTGCGTGTGACAGGCTGTGAGTTTTATAAATGTCTGAGTGAACCCAGGAAGGGGGAAGAGGCAGAGGGGCAGGAAGTTTGTGCGTGTGACAGGCTGTCAGTTTTAAAAATGTCTGAGTGTATCCAGGAAGGGGGAAGAGGCAGAGGGGCTGAAAGTGTGTCCCTTTGACATTGTGAGTTTTAAAAATGACTGAGTTTATCCAGGAAGAGGGAAGAGGCAGAGGGGCTGCTACTTTGTGCATGTGACAGTCTGTGAGTTTTAAAATGTCTGAGTGAATCCAGTAAGAGGGAAGACGCAGAGGGGCTGAAAATATGTGCATGTGACAGTATGTGAGTTTTATAAATGTCTAAGTGAACCCAGGAAGGGGGAAGAGGCAGAGGGGCAGGAAGTATGTGCGTGTGACAGTATGTGAGTTTTGAAAATGTCTGAGTGTATCCAGGAAGAGGCAAGAGGCAGAGGGGCTGGAAGTGTGCTCGTGTGACAGTCTGTGAGTTTTGAAAATATCTGAGTGTATCCAGGAATAGGGAAGAGGCAGAGAGGCTGGAGGTGTGTGCGTGTTACAGGCTGTGAGTTTTAAAAATGTCTCAGTATATCCAGGAAGACGGAAGAGGCAGAGGGGCTGGAGGTGTTTGCATGTGACAGTATGTGAGTTTTTAAAATGTCTGAGGGTATCCTGGAAGAGGGAAGAGGCAGAGGGGCTGGAGGTGTGTGCATGTGACAGGCTGTCAGTTTTAAAAATGTCTTAGTGTATCCAGGAAGAGGGAAGAGGCAGAGGGGCTGAAAGTGTGTCCGTTTGACAGTGTGAGTTTTAAAAATGACTGAGTGTATCCAAAAAGAGGGAAGGGGCAGAGGGGCTGGAGATGTGTGCATGTGACAGGCTGTCAGTTTTAGAAATGTCTGAGTGTATCCAGGAAGAGGGAAGATGCAGAGGGGCTGAAAGTATTTTCGTGTGACAGTCTGTGAGTTTTAAAAATGTCTGAGTGAACCCAGGAAGGGGGAAGAGGCAGAGGGGCAGGAAGTATGTGCGTGTGACAGTCTGTGAGTTTTTAAAATGTCTGAGGGTATCCAAGAAGAGAGAAGAGGCAGAGGGGCTGGAAGTCTGTGCGTGTGACAGTCTGTGAGTTTTTAAAATATCTGAGGGTATCCAGGAAGAGGGAAGAGGCAGAGGGGCCTGAAAGTGTGTCCGTTTGACACTGAGTTTTAAAAATGACTGAGTGAATCCAGGAAGAGGGAAGAGGCAGAGGGGCTGCTAGTTTGTGCATGTGACAGTCTGTAAGTTTTAAAAATGTCTGAGTGAATCCAGTAAGAGGGAAGAGTCAGAGGGGCTGGAAGTGTGTGCGTGTGATAGGATGTGAGTTTTTAAAATGTCTGAGGGTATCCAGGAAGAGGGAAGTGGCAGAGGGTCTGGAAGTTTGTGCGTGTGACAGTCTGTGAGTTTTTAAAATGTCTGAGTGTATCCAGGAAGAGAGAAGAGGCACAGGGGATGGAGTTGTGTGCATGTCACAGGCTGTCAGTTTTAAAAACGTCTTAGTGTATCCAGGAAGAGGGAAGAGTCAGAGGGGCTGGAAGTTTGCGCGTCTGACATTCTGTGAGTTTTTAAAATGTCTGAGTGTATCCAGGAAGAGGGAAGAGGCAGAGGGGCTGGAAGTTTGTGCGTGTGACAGTCTGTGAGTTTTTAAAATGTCTGAGTGTATCCAGGAAGAGAGAAGAGGCACAGGGGATGGAGTTGTGTGCATGTCACAGGCTGTCAGTTTTAAAAACGTCTTAGTGTATCCAGGAAGAGTGAAGAGGCAGAGGGGCTGGAAGTTTGTGCGTGTGACAGGCTGTGAGTTTTATAAATGTCTGAGTGAACCCAGGAAGGGGGAAGAGGCAGAGGGGCAGGAAGTTTGTGCGTGTGACAGGCTGTCAGTTTTAAAAATGTCTGAGTGTATCCAGGAAGGGGGAAGAGGCAGAGGGGCTGAAAGTGTGTCCCTTTGACATTGTGAGTTTTAAAAATGACTGAGTTTATCCAGGAAGAGGGAAGAGGCAGAGGGGCTGCTACTTTGTGCATGTGACAGTCTCTGAGTTTTAAAATGTCTGAGTGAATCCAGTAAGAGGGAAGACGCAGAGGGGCTGAAAATATGTGCATGTGACAGTATGTGAGTTTTATAAATGTCTAAGTGAACCCAGGAAGGGGGAAGAGGCAGAGGGGCAGGAAGTATGTGCGTGTGACAGTATGTGAGTTTTGAAAATGTCTGAGTGTATCCAGGAAGAGGCAAGAGGCAGAGGGGCTGGAAGTGTGCTCGTGTGACAGTCTGTGAGTTTTGAAAATATCTGAGTGTATCCAGGAATAGGGAAGAGGCAGAGAGGCTGGAGGTGTGTGCGTGTTACAGGCTGTGAGTTTTAAAAATGTCTCAGTATATCCAGGAAGACGGAAGAGGCAGAGGGGCTGGAGGTGTTTGCATGTGACAGTATGTGAGTTTTTAAAATGTCTGAGGGTATCCTGGAAGAGGGAAGAGGCAGAGGGGCTGGAGGTGTGTGCATGTGACAGGCTGTCAGTTTTAAAAATGTCTTAGTGTATCCAGGAAGAGGGAAGAGGCAGAGGGGCTGAAAGTATTTTCGTGTGACAGTCTGTGAGTTTTAAAAATGTCTGAGTGAACCCAGGGAGGGGGAAGAGGCAGAGAGGCAGGAAGTATGTGCGTGTGACAGTCTGTGAGTTTTTAAAATGTCTGAGGGTATCCAAGAAGAGAGAAGAGGCAGAGGGGCTGGAAGTCTGTGCGTGTGACAGTCTGTGAGTTTTTAAAATATCTGAGTGAATCCAGGAAGAGAGAAGAGGCAGAGGGGTTGCTAGTTTGTGCATGTGACAGTCTGTAAGTTTTAAAAATGTCTGAGTGAATCCAGTAAGAGGGAAGAGTCAAGGGGCTGGAAGTGTGTGCGTGTGATAGGATGTGAGTTTTTAAAATGTCTGAGGGTATCCAGGAAGAGGGAAGTGGCAGAGGGGCTGGAAGTTTGTGCGTGTGACAGTCTGTGAGTTTTTAAAATGTCTGAGTGTATCCAGGAAGAGAGAAGAGGCACAGGGGATGGAGTTGTGTGCATGTCACAGGCTGTCAGTTTCAAAAACGTCTTAGTGTATCCAGGAAGAGGGAAGAGTCAGAGGGGCTGGAAGTTTGCGCGTCTGACATTCTGTGAGTTTTTAAAATGTCTGAGTGTATCCAGGAAGAGGGAAGAGGCAGAGGGGCTGGAGTTCTGTGCATGTGACAGGCTGTCAGTTTTTAAAATGTCTGAGGGTATCCAGGAAGAGGGAAGAGGCAGAGGGGCTGGAAGTTTGTGCGTCTGACAGTCTGTGAGTTTTAAAAAGGTCTGAGTGAACCCAGGAAGGGGGAAGAGGCAGAGGGGCAGGAAGTTTGTGCGTGTGACAGTCTGTGAGTTTTTAAAATGTCTGAGGGTATCCAGGAAGAGGGAAGAGGCAGAGGGGCTGTTACTTTGTGCATATGACAGTCTGTTAGTTTTAAAATGTCTGAGTGAATCCAGTAAGAGGGAAGAGGCAGAGGGGCTGTTACTTTGTGCATGTGACAGTCTGTCAGTTTTCAAAATGTCTGAGTGTATCCAGGAAGAGGGAAGAGTCAGAGGGGCTGGAAGTTTGTGCGTCTGACAGTCTGTGAGTTTTTAAAATGTCTGAATGTATCCAAAAAGAGGGAAGATGCAGAGGGCTGAAAGTCGTTGCATGTGACAGTCTGTGAGTTTTAAAAATGTCTGAGTGAACCCAGGAATGGGGAAGAGGCAGAGGGGCAGGAAGTATGTTTGTGTGACAGTCTGTGAGTTTTTAAAATGTCTGAGGGTATCCAGGAAGAGAGAAGAGGCAGAGGGGCTGGAAGTTTGTGCGTGTGACAGTCTGTGAGTTTTTAAAATGTCTGAGTGTATCCAGGAAGAGGGAAGAGGCACAGGGGATGGAGTTGTGTGCATGTCACAGGCTGTCAGTTTTAAAAATGTCTTAGTGTATCCAGGAAGAGGGAAGAGTCAGGGGGGCTGGAAGTTTGCGCGTCTAACAGTCTGTGAGTTTTTAAAATGTCTGAGGGTATCCAGGAAGAGGGAAGAGGCAGAGGGGCTGGAAGGGTGTGCATGTGACAGTCTGTGAGTTTTAAAAAGGTCTGAGGGAATCCAGAAGGGGGAGAGGCAGAGGGGATGGAGTTGTGTGCATGTGACAGGCTGTCAGTTTTAAAAATGTCTTAGTGTATCCAGGAAGAGTGAAGAGGCAGAGGGGCTGGAAGTTTGTGCGTGTGACATGCTGTGAGTTTTATAAATGTCTGAGTGAACCCAGGAAGGGGGAAGAGGCAGAGGGGCAGGAAGTTTGTGCGTGTGACAGTTTGTGAGTTTTTAAAATGTCTGAGTGTATCCAGGAAGAGAGAAGAGGCACAGGGGATGGAGTTGTGTGCATGTCACAGGCTGTCAGTTTTAAAAACGTCTTAGTGTATCCAGGAAGAGTGAAGAGGCAGAGGGGCTGGAAGTTTGTGCGTGTGACAGGCTGTGAGTTTTATAAATGTCTGAGTGAACCCAGGAAGGGGGAAGAGGCAGAGGGGCAGGAAGTTTGTGCGTGTGACAGGCTGTCAGTTTTAAAAATGTCTGAGTGTATCCAGGAAGGGGGAAGAGGCAGAGGGGCTGAAAGTGTGTCCCTTTGACATTGTGAGTTTTAAAAATGACTGAGTTTATCCAGGAAGAGGGAAGAGGCAGAGGGGCTGCTACTTTGTGCATGTGACAGTCTCTGAGTTTTAAAATGTCTGAGTGAATCCAGTAAGAGGGAAGACGCAGAGGGGCTGAAAATATGTGCATGTGACAGTATGTGAGTTTTATAAATGTCTAAGTGAACCCAGGAAGGGGGAAGAGGCAGAGGGGCAGGAAGTATGTGCGTGTGACAGTATGTGAGTTTTGAAAATGTCTGAGTGTATCCAGGAAGAGGCAAGAGGCAGAGGGGCTGGAAGTGTGCTCGTGTGACAGTCTGTGAGTTTTGAAAATATCTGAGTGTATCCAGGAATAGGGAAGAGGCAGAGAGGCTGGAGGTGTGTGCGTGTTACAGGCTGTGAGTTTTAAAAATGTCTCAGTATATCCAGGAAGACGGAAGAGGCAGAGGGGCTGGAGGTGTTTGCATGTGACAGTATGTGAGTTTTTAAAATGTCTGAGGGTATCCTGGAAGAGGGAAGAGGCAGAGGGGCTGGAGGTGTGTGCATGTGACAGGCTGTCAGTTTTAAAAATGTCTTAGTGTATCCAGGAAGAGGGAAGAGGCAGAGGGGCTGAAAGTATTTTCGTGTGACAGTCTGTGAGTTTTAAAAATGTCTGAGTGAACCCAGGAAGGGGGAAGAGGCAGAGAGGCAGGAAGTATGTGCGTGTGACAGTCTGTGAGTTTTTAAAATGTCTGAGGGTATCCAAGAAGAGAGAAGAGGCAGAGGGGCTGGAAGTCTGTGCGTGTGACAGTCTGTGAGTTTTTAAAATATCTGAGTGAATCCAGGAAGAGAGAAGAGGCAGAGGGGCTGCTAGTTTGTGCATGTGACAGTCTGTAAGTTTTAAAAATGTCTGAGTGAATCCAGTAAGAGGGAAGAGTCAGAGGGGCTGGAAGTGTGTGCGTGTGATAGGATGTGAGTTTTTAAAATGTCTGAGGGTATCCAGGAAGAGGGAAGTGGCAGAGGGGCTGGAAGTTTGTGCGTGTGACAGTCTGTGAGTTTTTAAAATGTCTGAGTGTATCCAGGAAGAGAGAAGAGGCACAGGGGATGGAGTTGTGTGCATGTCACAGGCTGTCAGTTTTAAAAACGTCTTAGTGTATCCAGGAAGAGGGAAGAGTCAGAGGGGCTGGAAGTTTGCGCGTCTGACATTCTGTGAGTTTTTAAAATGTCTGAGTGTATCCAGGAAGAGGGAAGAGGCAGAGGGGCTGGAGTTCTGTGCATGTGACAGGCTGTCAGTTTTTAAAATGTCTGAGGGTATCCAGGAAGAGGGAAGAGGCAGAGGGGCTGGAAGTTTGTGCGTCTGACAGTCTGTGAGTTTTAAAAAGGTCTGAGTGAACCCAGGAAGGGGGAAGAGGCAGAGGGGCAGGAAGTTTGTGCGTGTGACAGTCTGTGAGTTTTTAAAATGTCTGAGGGTATCCAGGAAGAGGGAAGAGGCAGAGGGGCTGTTACTTTGTGCATATGACAGTCTGTTAGTTTTAAAATGTCTGAGTGAATCCAGTAAGAGGGAAGAGGCAGAGGGGCTGTTACTTTGTGCATGTGACAGTCTGTCAGTTTTCAAAATGTCTGAGTGTATCCAGGAAGAGGGAAGAGTCAGAGGGGCTGGAAGTTTGTGCGTCTGACAGTCTGTGAGTTTTTAAAATGTCTGAATGTATCCAAAAAGAGGGAAGATGCAGAGGGCTGAAAGTCGTTGCATGTGACAGTCTGTGAGTTTTAAAAATGTCTGAGTGAACCCAGGAATGGGGAAGAGGCAGAGGGGCAGGAAGTATGTTTGTGTGACAGTCTGTGAGTTTTTAAAATGTCTGAGGGTATCCAGGAAGAGAGAAGAGGCAGAGGGGCTGGAAGTTTGTGCGTGTGACAGTCTGTGAGTTTTTAAAATGTCTGAGTGTATCCAGGAAGAGGGAAGAGGCACAGGGGATGGAGTTGTGTGCATGTCACAGGCTGTCAGTTTTAAAAATGTCTTAGTGTATCCAGGAAGAGGGAAGAGTCAGGGGGGCTGGAAGTTTGCGCGTCTAACAGTCTGTGAGTTTTTAAAATGTCTGAGGGTATCCAGGAAGAGGGAAGAGGCAGAGGGGCTGGAAGGGTGTGCATGTGACAGTCTGTGAGTTTTAAAAAGGTCTGAGGGAATCCAGAAGGGGGAAGAGGCAGAGGGGATGGAGTTGTGTGCATGTGACAGGCTGTCAGTTTTAAAAATGTCTTAGTGTATCCAGGAAGAGTGAAGAGGCAGAGGGGCTGGAAGTTTGTGCGTGTGACATGCTGTGAGTTTTATAAATGTCTGAGTGAACCCAGGAAGGGGGAAGAGGCAGAGGGGCAGGAAGTTTGTGCGTGTGACAGTTTGTGAGTTTTTAAAATGTCTGAGGGTATCCAGGAAGAGGGAAGAGGCAGAGGGGCTGGAAGTATGTGCATGTGACAGGCTGTCAGTTTTAAAAATGTCTGAGTGTATCCAGGAAGGGGGAAGAGGCAGAGGGGCTGAAAGTGTGTCCCTTTGACATTGTGAGTTTTAAAAATGACTGAGTTTATCCAGGAAGAGGGAAGAGGCAGAGGGGCTGCTACTTTGTGCATGTGACAGTCTGTGAGTTTTAAAATGTCTGAGTGAATCCAGTAAGAGGGAAGACGCAGAGGGGCTGAAAATGTGTGCATGTGACAGGCTGTCAGTTTTAAAAATGTTTGAGTGTATCCAGGAAGGGGGAAGAGGCAGAGGGGCTGAAAATGTGTGCATGTGACAGTATGTGAGTTTTTAAAATGTCTGAGGGTATCCAGGAAGAGGGAAGATGCAGAGGGGCTGGAGGTGTGTATATGTGACAGGCTGTCAGTTTTAAAAATGTCTTAGTGTATCCAGGAAGAGGGAAGAGGCAGAGGGGCTGAAAATGTGTGCATGTGACAGTATGTGAGTTTTGAAAATGTCTGAGTGTATCCAGGAAGAGGGAAGAGTCAGAGGGGCTGGAAGTTTGTGCGTCTGACAGTCTGTGAGTTTTTAAAATGTCTGAGGGTATCCAGGAAGAGGGAAGAGGCAGAGGGGCTGGAAGTATGTGCATGTGACAGGCTGTCAGTTTTAAAAATGTCTGAGTGTATCCAGGAAGGGGGAAGAGGCAGAGGGGCTGAAAGTGTGTCCCTTTGACATTGTGAGTTTTAAAAATGACTGAGTTTATCCAGGAAGAGGGAAGAGGCAGAGGGGCTGCTACTTTGTGCATGTGACAGTCTGTGAGTTTTAAAATGTCTGAGTGAATCCAGTAAGAGGGAAGACGCAGAGGGGCTGAAAATGTGTGCATGTGACAGGCTGTCAGTTTTAAAAATGTTTGAGTGTATCCAGGAAGGGGGAAGAGGCAGAGGGGCTGAAAATGTGTGCATGTGACAGTATGTGAGTTTTTAAAATGTCTGAGGGTATCCAGGAAGAGGGAAGATGCAGAGGGGCTGGAGGTGTGTATATGTGACAGGCTGTCAGTTTTAAAAATGTCTTAGTGTATCCAGGAAGAGGGAAGAGGCAGAGGGGCTGAAAATGTGTGCATGTGACAGTATGTGAGTTTTGAAAATGTCTGAGTGTATCCAGGAAGAGGGAAGAGTCAGAGGGGCTGGAAGTTTGTGCGTCTGACAGTCTGTGAGTTTTTAAAATGTCTGAGGGTATCCAAGAAGAGAGAAGAGGCAGAGGGGCTGGAAGTCTGTGCGTGTGACAGTCTGTGAGTTTTTAAAATGTCTGAGGGTATCCAGGAATAGGGAAGAGGCAGAGGGGCCTGAAAGTGTGTCCGTTTGACACTGAGTTTTAAAAATGACTGAGTGAATCCAGGAAGAGGGAAGAGGCAGAGGGGCTGGAAGTTTGTGCGTCTGACAGTCTGTGAGTTTTTAAAATGTCTGAGGGTATCCAGGAAGAGGGAAGAGGCATAGGGGCTGCTAGTTTGTGCATGTGACAGTCTGTGAGTTTTAAAAATGTCTGAGTGAATCCAGTAAGAGGGAAGAGTCAGAGGGGCTGGAAGTTTATGCGTCTGACAGTCTGTGAGTTTTTAAAATGTCTGAGGGTATCCAGGAAGAGGGAAGAGGCAGAGGGGCTGGAAGTGTGTGTGTGTGATACGATGTGAGTTTAAAAAATGTCTGAGTGAACCCAGGAAGGGGGAAGAGGCAGAGGGGCTGGTAGTGTGTGCATGTGACAGACTGTGAGTTTTAAAAATGTCTGAGTGTATCCAGGAAGAGGGAAGAGGCAGAGGGGCTGGAGTTGTGTGCATGTGACAGGCTGTCAGTTTTAAAAATGTCTTAGTGTATCTAGGAAGAGTGAAGAGGCAGAGGGGCTGGAGGTTTGTGCGTGTGACAGGCTGTGAGTTTTATAAATATCTGAGTGAACCCAGGAAGGGGGAAGAGGCAGAGGGGCAGGAAGTATGTGTGTGTGACAGTATGTGAGTTTTGAAAATGTCTGAGTGTATCCAGGAAGAGGCAAGAGGCAGAGGGGCTGGAGGTGTTTGCATGTGACAGGCTGTCAGTTTTAAAAATGTCTGAGTGTATCCAGGAAGGGGGAAGAGGCAGAGGGGTTAAAATGTGTGCATGTGACAGTATGTTAGTTTTGAAAATGTCTGAGTGTATGCAGGAAGAGGGAAGAGTTAGAGGGGCTGGAAGTTTGTGCGTATGACAGTCTGTGAGTTTTTAAAATGTCTGAGGGTATCCAGGAAGAGGGAAGATGCAGAGGGGCTGGAGGTGTGTGCATGTGACAGGCTGTCAGTTTTAAAAATATCTGAGGGTATACAGGAAGAGGAAAGAGGCAGAGGGGCTGGAAGTGTGTGCGTGTGATACGATGTGAGTTTAAAAAATGTCTGAGTGAACCCAGGAAGGGGGAAGAGGCAGAGGGGCTGCTAGTTTGTGCATGTGACAGTCTGTGAGTTTTAAAAATGTCTGAATGAATCCAGTAAGAGGGAAGAGGCAGAGGCGCTGGAGGTGTGTGCGTCTGACAGTCTGTGAGTTTTCAAAATGTCTGAGTGTATCCAGGAAGAGGGAAGAGGCAGAGGGGCTGACATATTTGCGTGTGACAGTCTGTGAGTTTTAAAATGTCTGAGTGAATCCAGGAAGAGTGAAGAGGCAGAGGGGCTGGAAGTTTGTGCGTGTGACAGGCTGTCAGTTTTAAAATTGTCTGAGTGTATCCAGGAAGGGGGAAGAGGCAGAGGGGTTGAAAGTGTGTCCGTTTGACACTGAGTTTTAAAAATGACTGAGTGAAGCCAGGAAGAGGGAAGAGGCATTGGGGCTGGAAGTATGTGCGTGTGACAGTCTGTGAGTTTTAAAATGTCTGAGTGAATCCAGTAAGAGGCAAGAAGTAGAGGGGCTGGATGTTAGGGTTCTAAATACCATGCAGAAATAAATCATTGTCCAAGGCAAAACATCCTTAATGGTGCAATTTATTCCACAGGCATGTTAGTACAGCTATGGAAATTTCAACTCTGGAAGTACATTCTCTAAGTTCAACCAGTTGAAAGTTCATGATCTCTCCCCACACCCACAAATCCATCACATGTTCCAATCATCATCTTCCACGCTGGCATGTACACCCATCTTCTTCCGGCCAGGTGTCGAGATGCGAAGACAAAAGATGACCTTGGCTTCTACAAAAGAATGTCAACAATCCATTCTACAATCCTACTCCTTTCTATTCCCCCCTCCCAACTACTACACTAATGAAACAGCATAGAAAATTATAAGAAAGTGTGGCAGGCCAAAGATCCTAAAAAGAATATAATTACAGGCCTGACACTGGAGTTGTGTGCATGTGACAGGCTGTCAGTTTTAAAAATGTCTTAGTGTATCCAGGAAGAGTGAAGAGGCAGAGGGGCTGGAAGTTTGTGCGTGTGACAGGCTGTGAGATTTATAAATGTCTGAGTGAACCCAGGAAGGGGGAAGCGGCAGAGGGGCAGGAAGTTTGTGCGTGTGACAGTCTGTGAGTTTTTAAAATGTCTGAGGGTATCCAGGAAGAGGGAAGAGGCAGAGGGGCTGGAGGTGTGTGCATGTCACAGGCTGTCAGTTTTAAAAATGTCTGAGTGTATCCAGGAAGGGGGAAGAGGCAGAGGGGCTGAAAGTGTGTCCCTTTGACATTGTGAGTTTTAAAAATGACTGAGTGAATCCAGGAAGAGGGAAGAGGCAGAAGGGCTGGTAGTGTGTGCATGTGACAGGCTGTGAGTTTTAAAAATGACTGAGTGAATCCAGGAAGATGGAAGAGGCAGAGGGGCTGGAAGTGTGTGCGTGTGATAGGATGTGAGTTTAAAAAATTTCTGAGTGAACCCAGGAAGAGTGAAGAAGCAGAGGGGCTGGAAGTATGTGCATGTGACAGGCTGTCAGTTTTAAAAATGTCTGAATGTATCCAGGAAGGGGGAAGAGGCAGAGGGGCTGAAAGTGTGTCCCTTTGACATTGTGAGTTTTAAAAATGACTGAGTGAATCCAGGAAGAGGGAAGAGGCAGAGGGGCTGAAAGTGTGTCCGTTTGACACTGTGAGTTTTAAAAATGATTGAGTTTATCCAGGAAGAAGGAAGAGGCAGAGGGGCTGCTACTTTGTCCATGTGACAGGAAGTTTTATTTTATTTTTTTTATTAAAAGAGTTTTGTACAAACAAATTTTCCCCCTTTTCACCCCCCCCTCCACACAATATAAATCTCATACAAATGCTATACCCCCCAACCCCCCCGCAAAAATTCACATTCAGATATTATACCAAACACTTTACCCCCTCCTCTCCCCCATCTTAAAATAGATTACTCATAACCCCTCTCCTCCCAACAAAAACTATATAAATTACTCTTAAATTAATAATAACACATTGATCATTTTCTAAGCTAATTTAACATCTATAACTCTTAATATAAATTTCTCCTAGCCTAACAATGTTTCATTAGTCCCATCTTCTAATTTATTCATACATATATATTGCCCCACCCTCCACCCTAACCCTCCCCCACCTCCCACACAAACCCACCCCCCTGACTTCCGCTGTATACCACTCTAACAATTCCAAACATCCCATATACTATTTACTCAGATCATCTATCGGTCTAAACATTCTTACCTAAAGGCTAGGTAATAACTCCTAGTCTGGTATTTATTCTGTATATAATCAATCCATTTTGCCCATTCCTGTGTGTAATCCTCCTGTTTCTGAGCTTTTAAGAAAGCTGAAATTTTTGCCATTTCAGCGAACCCCGCCACCCTCTGAATCCATTGATCAATTGTCGGCAAAAAATCTTTTTTCCAATGTTGCGCAATCAACAACCTAGCTGCTGTAACCATATACAAGGCCAATTTTGTTTCCCCTTTGGTAAAATCCTTAACTATACCCAATAAAAACATTTGTGGAGTGAATTGTATTCTTTTCTTAAATACATTCTGCATAACCCACCATATTTTTATCCAAAAAGCTTTAACCTTGTTACAAGTCCACCATACATGAAAAAAGGTAGCATCTAGACACCCGCATCTCCAACATTTTGGTTGAACGTTTGGGTGCATGCATGATAATTTTTTAGGATCTAAATACCATCTGTAAAACATTTTATAAAAATTCTCCCTTAAATTCTGTGACTGTGTAAATTTAACATTCTGAACCCATATTTTTTCCCACGTTTCCAACATAACCACTTCACCAAAATTCTGAGCCCATTTAATCATACAATCCTTAACCAATTCACTTTCTGAGTCTCTTTCTAACAGTACATTATATATTCTTTTAACTTGTTTTGGACCAGTCTCTTTTATCTGCTTAATCAGTTCCACTTCTTTATCCATAAAGCCGACCCTGCGATCTTCTTCCCATCTCTTCTGAAGCTGTATGTAATGTAACCAATTTAAAGTAATTCCTTCTTCCAACAGCTGTTCCAAAGTTTTTAACTTCCATTCGCCCCCATCAGCAATAAGCACATCTTTATATAAACACCCCCCGAGTGACTTAATATTCATAATCCCCATGGTGTCTGCAAGATCCAACCAAAGCGGTATGTGAGTTTTAAAAATGACTGATTGAATCCAGGAAGTGTGAAGAGGCAGAGGGGCTGGAAATTTCTGCGTGTGACACGCTGTGAGTTTTATAAATGTCTAAGTGAACCCAGGAAGGGGGAAGAGGCAGAGGGGCAGTAAGTATGTGCGTGTGACAGTCTGTGAGTTTTTAAAATGTCTGAGGGTATCCAGGAAGAGGGAAGAGGCAGAGGGGCTGAAAATGTGTGCATGTGACAGTATGTGAGTTTTGAAAATGTCTGAGTGTATCCAGGAAGAGGGAAGAGTCAGAGGGGCTGGAAGTTTGTGCGTCTGACAGTCTGTGAGTTTTTTAAATGTCTGAGTGTATCCAAAAAGAGGGAAGATGCAGAGGGGCTGAAAGTAGTTGCATGTGACAGTCTGTGAGTTTTAAAAATGTCTGAGTGAACCCAGGAAGGGGGAAGAGTCAGAGGGGCTGGAAGTTTATGCGTCTGACAGTCTGTGAGTTTTTAAAATGTCTGAGGGTATCCAGGAAGAGGGAAGAGGCAGAGGGGCTGCAAGTGTGTGCATGTGACAGTCTGTGAGTTTTAAAAAGGTCTGAGGGAATCCAGGAGGGGGAAGAGGCAGAGGGGATGGAGGTGTGTGCATGTGACAGGCTGGCAGTTTTAAAAAGGTCTAAATAAATCCAGTAAGAGGGAAGAGGCAGAGGGGCTGGTAGTGTGTGCATGTGACAGACTGTGAGTTTTAAAAATGTCTGAGTGTATCCAGGAAGAGGGAAGAGGCAGAGGGGCTGGAGGTTTGTGCGTGTGACAGGCTGTGAGTTTTATAAATATCTGAGTGTATCCAGGAAGGGGGAAGAGGCAGAGGGGCTGAAAATGTGTGCATGTGACAGTATGTGAGTTTTGAAAATGTCTGAGTGTATGCAGGAAGAGGGAAGAGTTAGAGGGGCTGGAAGTTTGTGCGTATGACAGTCTGTGAGTTTTTAAAATGTCTGAGGGTATCCAGGAAGAGGGAAGATGCAGAGGGGCTGGAGGTGTGTGCATGTGACAGGCTGTCAGTTTTAAAAATGTCTGAGGGTATACAGGAAGAGGAAAGAGGCAGAGGGGCTGGAAGTGTGTGCATGTGACAGGCTGTGAGTTTGAAAAATGACTGAGTGAATCCAGGAAGATGGAAGAGGCAGAGAGGCTGGAAGTGTGTGCGTGTGACAGTCTGTGAGTTTAAAAAATGTCTGAGTGAATCCAGTAAGAGGGAAGAAGCAGAGGGGCTGGTAGTGTGTGCATGTGACAGGCTGTGAGTTTTAAAAATGACTGAGTGAATCCAGGAAGAGTGAAGAGGCAGAGGGGCTGACATATTTGTGTGTGACAGTCTGTGAGTTTTAAAAATGTCTGAGTGAACCCAGGAAGGGGGAAGAGGCAGAGGGGCTGCTAGTTTGTGCATGTGACAGTCTGTGAGTTTTAAAAATGTCTGAATGAATCCAGTAAGAGGGAAGAGGCAGAGGGGCTGAAAATGTGTGCATGTGACAGTATGTGAGTTTTGAAAATGTCTGAGTGTATCCAGGAAGAGGGAAGAGTCAGAGGGGCTGGAAGTTTGTGCGTCTGACAGTCTGTGAGTTTTTTAAATGTCTGAGTGTATCCAAAAAGAGGGAAGATGCAGAGGGGCTGAAAGTAGTTGCATGTGACAGTCTGTGAGTTTTAAAAATGTCTGAGTGAACCCAGGAAGGGGGAAGAGTCAGAGGGGCTGGAAGTTTATGCGTCTGACAGTCTGTGAGTTTTTAAAATGTCTGAGGGTATCCAGGAAGAGGGAAGAGGCAGAGGGGCTGCAAGTGTGTGCATGTGACAGTCTGTGAGTTTTAAAAAGGTCTGAGGGAATCCAGGAGGGGGAAGAGGCAGAGGGGATGGAGGTGTGTGCATGTGACAGGCTGGCAGTTTTAAAAAGGTCAAAATAAATCCAGTAAGAGGGAAGAGGCAGAGGGGCTGGTAGTGTGTGCATGTGACAGACTGTGAGTTTTAAAAATGTCTGAGTGTATCCAGGAAGAGGGAAGAGGCAGAGGGGCTGGAGGTTTGTGCGTGTGACAGGCTGTGAGTTTTATAAATATCTGAGTGTATCCAGGAAGGGGGAAGAGGCAGAGGGGCTGAAAATGTGTGCATGTGACAGTATGTGAGTTTTGAAAATGTCTGAGTGTATGCAGGAAGAGGGAAGAGTTAGAGGGGCTGGAAGTTTGTGCGTATGACAGTCTGTGAGTTTTTAAAATGTCTGAGGGTATCCAGGAAGAGGGAAGATGCAGAGGGGCTGGAGGTGTGTGCATGTGACAGGCTGTCAGTTTTAAAAATGTCTGAGGGTATACAGGAAGAGGAAAGAGGCAGAGGGGCTGGAAGTGTGTGCATGTGACAGGCTGTGAGTTTGAAAAATGACTGAGTGAATCCAGGAAGATGGAAGAGGCAGAGAGGCTGGAAGTGTGTGCGTGTGACAATCTGTGAGTTTAAAAAATGTCTGAGTGAATCCAGTAAGAGGGAAGAAGCAGAGGGGCTGGTAGTGTGTGCATGTGACAGGCTGTGAGTTTTAAAAATGACTGAGTGAATCCAGGAATAGTGAAGAGGCAGAGGGGCTGACATATTTGCGTGTGACAGTCTGTGAGTTTTAAAAATGTCTGAGTGAACCCAGGAAGGGGGAAGAGGCAGAGGGGCTGCTAGTTTGTGCATGTGACAGTCTGTGAGTTTTAAAAATGTCTGAATGAATCCAGTAAGAGGGAAGAGGCAGAGGGGCTGGTAGTGTGTGCATGTGACAGGCTGTGAGTTTTAAAAATGACTGAGTGTATCCAGGAAGAGGGAAGAGTCAGAGGGGCTGGAAGTTTGTGCGTCTGACAGTCTGTGAGTTTTCAAAATGTCTGAGTGTATCCAGGAAGAGGGAAGAGGCAGAGGGGCTGGAGGTGTGTGCATGTGACAGGCTGTCAGTTTTAAAATTGTCTGAGTGAGTCCAGGAACAGTGAAGAGACAGAGGGGCTGGAAGTTTGTGCGTGTGACAGGCTGTCAGTTTTAAAATTGTCTGAGTGTATCCAGGAAGAGGGAAGAGGCAGAGGGGCTGCTACTTTGTGTATGTGACAGTCTGTGAGTTTTAAAATGTCTGAGTGAATCCAGTAAGAGGGAAGAAGCAGAGGGGCTGGTAGTGTGTGCATGTGACAGGCTGTGAGTTTTAAAAATGACTGAGTGTATCCAGGAAGAGGGAAGAGTCAGAGGGGCTGGAAGTTTGTGCGTCTGACAGTCTGTGAGTTTTCAAAATGTCTGAGTGTATCCAGGAAGAGGGAAGAGGCAGAGGGGCTGGAGGTGTGTGCATGTGACAGGCTGTCAGTTTTAAAAATGACTGAGTGTATCCAGGAAGAGGGAAGAGTCAGAGGGGCTGGAAGTTTGTGCGTCTGACAGTCTGTGAGTTTTCAAAATGTCTGAGTGTATCCAGGAAGAGGGAAGAGGCAGAGGGGCTGGAGGTGTGTGCATGTGACAGGCTGTCAGTTTTAAAAATGTCTTAGTGTATCCAGGAAGAGGGAAGAGTCAGAGGGGCTGGAAGTTTGTGCGTCTGACAGTCTGTGAGTTTTTAAAATGTCTGAGGGTATACAGGAAGAGGGAAGAGGCAGAGGGGCTGGAAGTGTGTGCATGTGACAGTCTGTGAGTTTTAAAAAGGTCTGAGGGAATCCAGAAGGGGGAAGAGGCAGAGGGGATGGAGGTGTGTGCATGGGACTGTCTGTCAGTTTTAAAAAGGTCTCAATAAATCCAGTAAAAGGGAAGAGGCAGAGGGGCTGGTAGTGTGTGCATGTGACAGGCTGTGAGTTTTAAAAATGACTGAGTGAATCCAGGAAGATGGAAGAGGCAGAGAGGCTGGAAGTGTGTGCGTGTGATAGGATGTGAGTTTAAAAAATGTCTGAGTGAATCCAGGAAGAGTGAAGAGGCAGAGGGGCTGGAAGTTTGTGCGTGTGACAGGCTGTCAGTTTTAAAATTGTCTGAGTGTATGCAGGAAGGGGGAAGAGGCAGAGGGGCTGAAAGTGTGTCCGTTTGACACTGAGTTTTAAAAATGACTGAGTGAAGCCAGGAAGACGGAAGAGGCATAGGGGCTGGAAGTATGTGCGTGTGACAGTCTGTGAGTTTTAAAATGTCTGAGTGAATCCAGTAAGAGGCAAGAAGCAGAGGGGCTGGAGTTGTGTGCATGTGACAGGCTGTCAGTTTTAAAAATGTCTTAGTGTATCCAGGAAGAGTGAAGAGGCAGAGGGGCTGGAAGTTTGTGCCTGTGACAGTCTGTGAGTTTTTAAAATGTCTGAGGGTATCCAGGAAGAGGGAAGAGGCAGAGGGGCTGGAGGTGTGTGCATGTGACAGGCTGTCAGTTTTAAAAATGTCTGAGTGTATCCAGGAAGGGGGAAGAGGCAGAGGGGCTGAAAGTGTGTCCCTTTGACATTGTGAGTTTTAAAAATGACTGAGTGAATCCAGGAAGAGGGAAGAGGCAGAGGGGCTGGTAGGGTGTGGATGTGACAGGCTGTGAGTTTTAAAAATGACTGAGTGAATCCAGGAAGTTGGAAGAGGCAGAGGGGCTGAAGTGTGTGCGTGTGATAGGATGTGAGTTCAAAAAATGTCTGAGTGAATCCAGTAAGAGGGAAGAGTCAGAGGGGCTGGAAGTTTGTGTGTCTGACAGTCTGTGAGTTTTTAAAATGTCTGAGGGTATCCAGGAAGAGGGAAGAGGCAGAGGGGCCGGAAGTTTGTGCGTCTGACAGTCTGTGAGTTTTAAAAAGGTCTGAGTGAACCCAGGAAGGGGGAAGAGGGAGAGGGGCAGGAAGTTTGTGCATGTGACAGTCTGTGAGTTTTTAAAATGTCTGAGGGTATCCAGGAAGAGGGAAGAGGCAGAGGGGCTGGAGGTGTGTGCATGTGACAGGCTGTCAGTTTTAAAAATGTCTAAGTGTATCCAGGAAGAGGCAAGAGGCAGAGGGGCTGAAAGTGTGTCCGTTTCACACTGTGAGTTTTAAAAATGACTGAGTTTATCCAGGAAGAGGGAAGAGGCAGAGGGGCTGGTAGTGTGTGCATGTGACAGGCTGTGAGTTTTAAAAATGACTGAGTGAATCCAGGAAGAGTGAAGAGGCAGAGGGGCTGGAAGTTTCTGCGTGTGACACGCTGTGAGTTTTATAAATGTCTAAGTGAACCCAGGAAGGGGGAAGAGGCAGAGGGGCAGGAAGTATGTGCGTGTGACAGTCTGTGAGTTTTTAAAATGTCTGAGGGTATCCAGGAAGAGGGAAGAGGCAGAGGGGCTGAAAATGTGTGCATCTGACAGTATGTGAGTTTTGAAAATGTCTGAGTGTATCCAGGAAGAGGGAAGAGTCAGAGGGGCTGGAAGTTTGTGTGTCTGACAGTCTGTGAGTTTTTAAAATATCTGAGGGTATCCAGGAAGAGGGAAGAGGCAGAGGGGCTGGAAGTTTGTGCGTCTGACAGTCTGTGAGTTTTAAAAAGGTCTGAGTGAACCCAGGAAGGGGGAAGAGGGAGAGGGGCAGGAAGTTTGTGCATGTGACAGTCTGTGAGTTTTTAAAATGTCTGAGGGTATCCAGGAAGAGGGAAGAGGCAGAGGGGCTGGAGGTGTGTGCATGTGACAGGCTGTCAGTTTTAAAAATGTCTGAGTGTATCCAGGAAGGGGGAAGAGGCAGAGGGGCTGAAAGTGTGTCCCTTTGACATTGTGAGTTTTAAAAATGACTGAGTGAATCCAGGAAGAGGGAAGAGGCAGAGGGGCTGAAATTGTGTCCGTTTGACACTGTGAGTTTTAAAAATGACTGAGTTTATCCAGGAAGAGGGAAGAGGCAGAGGGGCTGTTCCTTTGTGCATGTGACAGTCTGTTAGTTTTAAAATGTCTGAGTGAATCCAGTAAGAGGGAAGAAGCAGAGGGGCTGGTAGGGTGTGCATGTGACAGGCTGTGAGTTTTAAAAATGACTGAGTGAATCCAGGAAGGGGGAAGAGGCAGAGGGGCAGGAAGTATGTGCGTGTGACAGTATGTGTGTTTTGAAAATGTCTGAGTGTATCCAGGAAGAGGCAAGAGGCAGAGGGGCTGGAGGTGTTTGCATGTGACAGGCTGTCAGTTTTTAAAATGTCTGAGTGTATCCAGGAAGGGGGAAGAGGCAGAGGGGCTGAAAATGTGTGCATGTGACAGTATGTGAGTTTTGAAAATGTCTGAGTGTATGCAGGAAGAGGGAAGAGTCAGAGGGGCTGAAAGTGTGTCCCTTTGACATTGTGAGTTTTGAAAATGTCTGAGTGTATGCAGGAAGAGGGAAGAGTTAGAGGGGCTGAAAGTGTGTCCCTTTGACATTGTGAGTTTTAAAATTGTCGGAGTGTATCCAGGAAGGGGGAAGAGGCAGAGGGGCTGAAAGTGTGTCGGTTTGACACTGAGTTTTAAAAATGACTGAGTGAAGCCAGGAAGAGGAAAGAGGCAGAGGGGCTGGAAGTATGTGCGTGTGACAGTCTGTGAGTTTTAAAAATGTCTGAGTGTATCCAGGAAGAGGGAAGAGGCAGAGGGGCTGGAGGTGTGTGCATGTGACAGGCTTTCAGTTTTAAAAATGTCTAAGTGTATCCAGGAAGAGGGAAGAGGCAGAGGGGCTGAAAGTGTGTCCGTTTGACACTGTGAGTTTTAAAAATGACTGAGTTTATCCAGGAAGAGGGAAGAGGCAGAGGGGCTGCTACTTTGTGCATGTGACAGTCTGTGAGTTTTAAAATGTCTGAGTGAATCCAGTAAGAGGGAAGAAGCAGAGGGGCTGGTAGTGTGTGCATGTGACAGGCTGTGAGTTTTAAAAATGACTGAGTGAATCCAGGAAGAGTGAAGAGGCAGAGGGGCTGGAAGTTTCTGCGTGTGACACGCTGTGAGTTTTATAATTGTCTAAGTGAACCTAGGAAGGGGGAAGAGGCAGAGGGGCAGGAAGTATGTGCGTATGACAGTCTGTGAGTTTTTAAAATGTCTGAGGGTATCCAGGAAGAGGGAAGAGGTAGAGGGGCTGAAAATGTGTGCATGTGACAGTATGTGAGTTTTGAAAATGTCTGAGTGAACCCAGGAAGGGGGAAGAGGCAGAGGGGCAGGAAGTATGTGTGTGTGACAGTCTGTGAGTTTTTAAAATGTCTGAGGGTATCCAGGAAGAGAGAAGAGGCAGAGGGGCTGGAAGTTTGTGCATGTGACAGTCTGTGAGTTTTTAAAATGTCTGAGTGTATCCAGGAAGAGGGAAGAGGCAGAGCGGCTGGAGTTGTGTGCATGTGACAGGCTGTCAGTTTTAAAAATGTCTTAGTGTATCCAGGAAGAGTGAAGAGGCAGAGGGGCTGGAGGTTTGTGCGTGTGACAGGCTGTGAGTTTTATAAATGTCTGAGTGAACCCAGGAGGGGGGAAGAGGCAGAGCGGCAGGAAGTTTGTGCGTGTGACAGTCTGTGAGTTTTTAAAATGTCTGAGGGTATCCAGGAAGAGGGAAGAGGCAGAGGGGCTGGTAGTGTGTGCATGTGACAGGCTGTCAGTTTTAAAAATGTCTTAGTGTATCCAGCAAGAGTGAAGAGGCAGAGGGGCTGAAAGTGTGTCCCTTTGACATTGTGAGTTTTAAAAATGACTGAGTGAATCCAGGAAGAGGGAAGAGGCAGAGGGGCTGAAAGTGTGTCCGTTTGACACTGTGAGTTTTAAAAATGACTGAGTTTATCCAGGAAGAGGGAAGAGGCAGAGTGTCTGTTACTTTGTGCATGTGACAGTCTGTTAGTTTTAAAATGTCTGAGTGAATCCAGTAAGAGGGAAGAAGCAGAGGGGCTGGTAGGGTGTGCATGTGACAGGCTGTGAGTTTTAAAAATGACTGAGTGTATCCAGGAAGAGGGAAGAGTCAGAGGGGATGGAAGTTTGTGTGTCTGACAGTCTGTGAGTTTTTAAAATGTCTGAGGGTATCCAGGAAGAGGGAAGAGGCAGAGGGGCTGGAAGTTTGTGCGTCTGACAGTCTGTGAGTTTTAAAAAGGTCTGAGTGAACCCAGGAAGGGGGAAGAGGGAGAGGGGCAGGAGGTTTGTGCATGTGACAGTCTGTGAGTTTTAAAAATGACTGAGTGAATCCAGGAAGGGGGAAGAGGCAGAGGGGCAGGAAGTATGTGCGTGTGACAGTATGTGTGTTTTGAAAATGTCTGAGTGTATCCAGGAAGAGGCAAGAGGAAGAGGGGCTGGAGGTGTTTGCATGTGACAGGCTGTCAGTTTTTAAAATGTCTGAGTGTATCCAGGAAGGGGGAAGAGGCAGAGGGGCTGAAAATGTGTGCATGTGACAGTATGTGAGTTTTGAAAATGTCTGAGTGTATGCAGGAAGAGGGAAGAGTTAGAGGGGCTGAAAGTGTGTCCCTTTGACATTGTGAGTTTTAAAAATGACCGAGTGAATCCAGGAAGAGGGAAGAGGCAGAGGGGTGAAAGTGTGTCCGTTTGACACAGTGAGTTTTGAAAATGACTGAGTTTATCCAGGAAGAGGGAAGAGGCAGAGGGGCTGCTACTTTCTGCATGTGACAGTCTGTGAGTTTTAAAATGTCTGAGTGAATCCAGTAAGAGGGAAGAAGCAGAGGGGCTGGTAGTGTGTGCATGTGACAGGCTGTGAGTTTTAAAAATGACTGAGTGAATCCAGTAAGAGGGAAGAAGCAGAGGGGCTGGTAGTGTGTGCATGTGACAGGCTGTGAGTTTTAAAAATGACTGAGTGAATCCAGGAAGAGTGAAGAGGCAGAGGGGCTGGAAGTTTCTGCGTCTGACAGGCTGTGAGTTTTATAAATGTCTAAGTGAACCCAGGAAGGGGGAAGAAGAAGAGGGGCAGGAAGTATGTGCGTGTGACAGTATGTGAGTTTTGAAAATGTCTGAGGGTATCCAGGAAGAGGGAAGAGGCAGAGGGGCAGGAAGTTTGTGCGTGTGACAGGCTGTCAGTTTTAAAATTGTCTGAGTGTATCCAGGAAGGGGGAAGAGGCAGAGGGGCTGAAAGTGTGTCCGTTTGACACTGAGTTTTAAAAATGACTGAGTGAAGCCAGGAAGAGGGAAGAGGCAGAGGGGCTGGAAGTATGTGCGTGTGACAGTCTGTGAGTTTTAAAAATGTTTGAGTGTATCCAGGAAGAGGGAAGAGGCAGAGGGGCTGGAGGTGTGTGCATGTGACAGGCTTTCAGTTTTAAAAATGTCTAAGTGTATCCAGGAAGAGGGAAGAGGCAGAGGGGCTGAAAGTGTGTCCGTTTGACACTGTGAGTTTTAAAAATGACTGAGTTTATCCAGGAAGAGGGAAGAGGCAGAGGGGCTGCTACTTTGTGCATGTGACAGTCTGTGAGTTTTAAAATGTCTGAGTGAATCCAGTAAGAGGGAAGAAGCAGAGGGGCTGGTAGTGTGTGCATGTGACAGGCTGTGAGTTTTAAAAATGACTGAGTGAATCCAGGAAGAGTGAAGAGGCAGAGGGGCTGGAAGTTTCTGCGTGTGACACGCTGTGAGTTTTATAATTGTCTAAGTGAACCTAGGAAGGGGGAAGAGGCAGAGGGGCAGGAAGTATGTGCGTATGACAGTCTGTGAGTTTTTAAAATGTCTGAGGGTATCCAGGAAGAGAGAAGAGGCAGAGGGGCTGGAAGTTTGTGCGTGTGACAGTCTGTGAGTTTTTAAAATGTCTGAGGGTATCCAGGAAGAGGGAAGAGGCAGAGGGGCTGAAAATGTGTGCATGTGACAGTATGTGAGTTTTGAAAATATCTGAGTGTATCCAGGAAGAGGGAAGAGTCAGAGGGGCTGGAAGTTTGTGCGTCTGACAGTCTGTGAGTTTTTAAAATGTCTGAGGGTATCCAGGAAGAGGGAAGAGGCAAAGGGGCTGAAAATGTGTGCATGTGACAGTATGTGAGTTTTGAAAATGTCTGAGTGTATCCAGGAAGAGGGAAGAGTCAGAGGGGCTGGAAGTTTGTGCGTCTGACAGTCTGTGAGTTTTAAAAAGGTCTGAGGGAATCCAGAAGGGGGAAGAGGCAGAGGGGATGGAGGTGTGTGCATGTGACAGGCTGTCAGTTTTAAAATTGTCTTAGTGTATTTAGAAAGAGGGAAGAGGCAGAGGGGCTGGAAGTGTGTGCATGTGCCAGTATGTGAGTTTTAAAATGTCTGAGTGAATCCAGTAAGAGGGAAGAGGCAGAGGGGCTGGTAGTGTGTGCGTGTGACAGTCTGTGAGTTTTTAAAATGTCTGAGGGTATCCAGGAAGAGGGAAGAGGCAGAGGGGCTGAAAATGTGTGCATGTGACAGTATGTGAGTTTTGAAAATGTCTGAGTGTATGCAGGAAGAGGGAAGAGTTAGAGGGGCTGAAAGTGTGTCCCTCTGACATTGTGAGTTTTAAAAATGACTGAGTGAATCCAGGAAGAGGGAAGACGCAGAGGGGCTGAAAGTGTGTCCATTTGACACAGTGAGTTTTAAAAATGACTGAGTTTATCCAGGAAGAGGGAAGAGGCAGAGGGGCTGCTACTTTGTGCATGTGACAGTCTGTGAGTTTTAAAATGTCTGAGTGAATCCAGTAAGAGGGAAGAAGCAGAGGGGCTGGTAGTGTGTGCATGTGACAGGCTGTGAGTTTTAAAAATGACTGAGTGAATCCAGGAAGAGTGAAGAGGCAAAGGGGCTGGAAGTTTCTGCGTGTGACAGGCTGTGAGTTTTATAAATGTCTAAGTGTATGCAGGAAGAGGGAAGAGTCAGAGGGGCTGGAAGTTTGTGCGTCTGACAGTCTGTGAGTTTTTAAAATGTTTGAGGGTATCCAGGAAGAGGGAAGAGGCAGAGGGGATGGAAGTGTGTGCATGTGACAGGCTGTGAGTTTTAAAAATGTCTGAGTGTATCCAGGAAGAGGGAAGAGGCAGAGGGGCTGGAGTTGTGTGCGTGTGACAGTCTGTGAGTTTTTAAAATGTCTGAGGGTATCCAGGAAGAGGGAAGAGGCAGAAGGGCTGGAGGTGTGTGCATGTGACAGGCTGTCAGTTTTAAAAATGTCTGAGTGTATCCAGGAAGAGGGAAGAGGCAGAGGGGCTGAAAGTGTGTCCGTTTGACACTGTGAGTTTTAAAAATGACTGAGTTTATCCAGGAAGAGGGAAGAGGCAGAGGGGCTGCTACTTTGTGCATTTGACAGTCTGTGAGTTTTAAAATGTCTGAGTGAATCCAGTAAGAGGGAAGAAGCAGAGGGGCTGGTAGTGTGTGCATGTGACAGGCTGTGAGTTTTGAAAATGTCTGAGTGTATCCAGGAAGAGGCAAGAGGCAGAGGGGCTGGAGGTGTGTGCATGTGACAGGCTGTCAGTTTTAAAATTGTCTTAGTGTATTTAGAAAGAGGGAAGAGGCAGAGGGGCTGGAAGTGTGTGCATGTGCCAGTATGTGAGTTTTAAAATGTCTGAGTGAATCCAGTAAGAGGGAAGAGGCAGAGGGGCTGGTAGTGTGTGCGTGTGACAGTCTGTGAGTTTTTAAAATGTCTGAGGGTATCCAGGAAGAGGGAAGAGGCAGAGGGGCTGGAGGTGTTTGCATGTGACAGGCTGTCAGTTTTAAAAATGTCTGAGTGTATCCAGGAAGGGGGAAGAGGCAGAGGGGCTGAAAATGTGTGCATGTGACAGTATGTGAGTTTTGAAAATGTCTGAGTGTATGCAGGAAGAGGGAAGAGTTAGAGGGGCTGAAAGTGTGTCCCTCTGACATTGTGAGTTTTAAAAATGACTGAGTGAATCCAGGAAGAGGGAAGACGCAGAGGGGCTGAAAGTGTGTCCGTTTGACACTGTGAGTTTTAAAAATGACTGAGTTTATCCAGGAAGAGGGAAGAGGCAGAGGGGCTGCTACTTTGTGCATGTGACAGTCTGTGAGTTTTAAAATGTCTGAGTGAATCCAGTAAGAGGGAAGAAGCAGAGGGGCTGGTAGTGTGTGCATGTGAAAGGCTGTGAGTTTTAAAAATGACTGAGTGAATCCAGGAAGAGTGAAGAGGCAGAGGGGCTGGAAGTTTCTGCGTGTGACAGGCTGTGAGTTTTATAAATGTCTAAGTGTATGCAAGAAGAGGGAAGAGTTAGAGGGGCTGGAAGTTTGAGCGTCTGACAGTCTGTGAGTTTTTAAAATGTCTGACGGTATCCAGGAAGAGGGAAGATGCAGAGGGGCTGGAGGTGTGTGCATGTGACTGGCTGTCAGTTTTAAAAATGTCTTAGTGTATTTAGAAAGAGGGAAGAGGCAGAGGGGCTGGAAGTGTGTGCATGTGCCAGTATGTGAGTTTTAAAAATGTCTGACGGTATCCAGGAAGAGGGAAGATGCAGAGGGGCTGGAGGTGTGTGCATGTGACAGGCTGTCAGTTTTAAAAATGTCTCAGTGTATCCAGGAAGAGGGAAGAGGCAGAGGGGCTGAAAGTGTGTCCGTTTGACACTGTGAGTTTTAAAAATGACTGAGTGAATCCAGGAAGAGGGAAGAGGCAGAGGGGCTGGTAGTGTGTGCATGTGACCGGCTGTGAGTTTTAAAAATGTCTGAGTGTATCCAAAAAGAGGGAAGGGGCAGAGGGGCTGGAGATGTGTGCATGTGACAGGCTGTCCGTTTTAGAAATGTCTGAGTGAACCCAGGAAGGGGGAAGAGGCAGAGGGGCAGGAAGTATGTGCGTGTGACAGTCTGTGAGTTTTTAAAATGTCTGAGGGTATCCAGGAAGAGAGAAGAGGCAGAGGGGCTGGAAGTCTGTGCGTGTGACAGTCTGTGAGTTTTTAAAATGTCTTAGGGTATCCAGGAAGAGGGAAGAGGCAGAGGGGCTGAAAATGTGTGCATGTGACAGTATTTGAGTTTTGAAAACTTCTGAGTGTATCCAGGAAGAGGGAAGAGTCAGAGGGGCTGGAAGTTTGTGCGTCTGACAGTCTGTGAGTTTTTAAAATGTTTGAGGGTATCCAGGAAGAGGGAAGAGGCAGAGGGGATGGAAGTGTGTGCATGTGACAGGCTGTGAGTTTTAAAAATGTCTGAGTGTATCCAGGAAGAGGGAAGAGGCAGAGGGGCTGGAGTTGTGTGCGTGTGACAGTCTGTGAGTTTTTAAAATGTCTGAGGGTATCCAGGAAGAGGGAAGAGGCAGAGGGGCTGGAGGTGTGTGCATGTGACAGGCTGTCAGTTTTAAAAATGTCTGAGTGTATCCAGGAAGAGGGAAGAGGCAGAGGGGCTGAAAGTGTGTCCGTTTGACACTGTGAGTTTTAAAAATGACTGAGTTTATCCAGGAAGAGGGAAGAGGCAGAGGGGCTGCTACTTTGTGCATTTGACAGTCTGTGAGTTTTAAAATGTCTGAGTGAATCCAGTAAGAGGGAAGAAGCAGAGGGGCTGGTAGTGTGTGCATGTGACAGGCTGTGAGTTTTGAAAATGTCTGAGTGTATCCAGGAAGAGGCAAGAGGCAGAGGGGCTGGAGGTGTTTGCATGTGACAGGCTGTCAGTTTTAAAAAGGTCTGAGGGAATCCAGAAGGGGGAAGAGGCAGAGGGGCTGAAAATGTGTGCATGTGACAGTATGTGAGTTTTGAAAATGTCTGAGTGTATGCAGGAAGAGGGAAGAGTTAGAGGGGCTGGAGGTGTGTGCATGTGACAGTATGTGAGTTTTAAAAATGTCTGAGTGTATCCAGGAAGAGGGAAGAGGCAGAGGGGCTGGAGGTGTGTGCAGGTGACAGGCTGTCAGTTTTAAAAATGTCTTAGTGTATCCAGGAAGAGGGAAGAGTCAGAGGGGCTGGAGGTTTGTGCGTCTGACAGTCTGTGAGTTTTTAAAATGTCTGAGTGAATCCAGGAAGAGGGAAGAGGCAGAGGGGCTGGAAGTGTGTGCGTGTTACAGGATGTGAGTTTTAAAAATGTCTCAGTATATCCAGGAAGAGGGAAGAGGCAGAGGGGCTGGAAGTGTGTGCATGTGACTGGCTGTGAGTTTTAAAAATGTCTCAGTATATCCAAGAAGAGTGAAGAGGCAGAGGTGATGGAAATGTGTGCATGTGACAGGCTGTGAGTTTTAAAAATGTCTGAGTGAATCCAGGAAGGGGGAAGAGGCAGTGGGGCTGAAAGTGTGTCCGATTGACACTGTGAGTTTCAAAAATCACTGAGTGAGTCCAGGAAGAGGGAAGAGGCAGAGGGGCTGGAAGTGTGTGCGTGTTACAGGCTGTGAGTTTTAAAAATGTCTCAGTATATCCAGGAAGAGGGGAGAGGCAGAGGGGCTGGAAGTGTGTGCATGTGACAGGCTGTGAGTTTTAAAAATGTCTGAGTGAATCCAGGAAGAGGGAAGAGGCAGAGGGGTGTTGAAGTGTGTCCGTTTGACACTGTGATTTTTAAAAATGTCTGAGTGTATCCAGGAAGAGGGAAGAGGCAGAGGGGCTGGAAGTGTGTCCGTTTGACAGGCTGTGAGATTTAAAATGACTGAGTGAGTCCAGGAAGGGGGAAGAGGCAGAGAGGCTGGAGGTGTGTGCGTGTTAAAGGCTGTGAGTTTTAAAAATGTCTCAGTATATCCAGGAAGAGGGAAGAGGCAGAGGGGCTGGAAGTGTGTGCATGTGACTGGCTGTGAGTTTTAAAAATGTCTCAGTATATCCAAGAAGAGTGAAGAGGCAGAGGTGATGGAAATGTGTGCATGTGACAGGCTGTGAGTTTTAAAAATGTCTCAGTATATCCAGGAAGAGGGGAGAGGCAGAGGGGCTGGAAGTGTGTGCATGTGACAGGCTGTGAGTTTTAAAAATGTCTGAGTGAATCCAGTAAGAGGGAAGAGGCAGAGGGGTGTTGAAGTGTGTCCGTTTGACACTGTGATTTTTAAAAATGTCTGAGTGTATCCAGGAAGAGGGAAGAGGCAGAGGGGCTGGAAGTGTGTCCGTTTGACAGGCTGTGAGATTTAAAATGTCTGAGTGAATCCAGTAAGGGAGAAGAGGCAGAGGGGCTGAAAGTGTGTCCGTTTGAGAATGTGAGTTTTAAAAATGACTGAGTGAATCCAGGAAGAGGGAAGAGGCAGAGAGGATGGAGGTATGTGCGTGTGACAGGTTGTGAGTTTTAAAAATATCTCAGTATATCCAGGAAGAGGGAAGAGGCAGAGGGGCTGGAAATGTGTGTGTGTGACATGCTGTAAGTTTTAAAAATGACTGAGTGAATCCAGGAAGAGGGAAGAGGCAGAGAGGCTGGAAGTGTGTGTGTGTGACAGGCTGTGAGTTTTGAAAAGGTCTGAGTGAATCCAGGAAGTGGGAAGAGGCAGAGGGGCTGGTACTGTGTCCATATGACAGTATGTGAGTTTTAAAAATGTCTCAGTGAATCCAGGAAGGGGGAAGAGGCAGTGGGGCTGAAAGTGTGCCGATTGACACTATGGGTTTCAAAAATGACTGAGTGAATCCAGGAAGAGGGAAGAGGCAGAGAGGCTGGATGTGTGTGTGTGTGACAGGCTGTGAGTTTTAAAAATGTCTGAGTGTATCCAGGAAGAGGGAAGAGGCAGAGGGGCTGGAAGTGTGTCCGTGTGACACAGTGAGTTTTAAAAATGACTGAGTGAGTCCAGGAAGAGGGATGAGGCAGAGGGGCTGGAAGTGTGTCCGTGTGACAGGCTGTGAGTTTTAAAAATGTCTGAGTGAATCCAGTTAGGGGGAAGAGGCAGAGGGGCTTGAGGTGTGTGCATGTGACAGTCTGTTAGTTTTAAAAATGTCTGAGTGAATCCAGGAAGGGGGAAGAGGCAGAGGGGTGTTGAAGTGGGTCCGTTTGACACTGTGAGTTTTTAAAATGACTGAGTGAGTCCAGGAAGAGGTAAGAGGCAGAGAGGCTGGAGGTGTGTGCGTGTTACAGGCTGTGAGTTTTAAAAATGTCTCAGTATATCCAGGAAGAGGGAAGAGGCAGAGGGTGTGTGTGCATGTGACAGGCTGTTTTAAAAATGACTGAGTGAATCCAGGAAGAGGGAAGAGGCAGAGGGGCTGGAAGTGTGTGCGTGTGACAGGCTGTGTGACAGGCTGTGCGTGTGACAGGCTGTAAGTTTTAAAAATGTCTGAGTGAATCCAGTAAGGGAGAAGAGGCAGAGGGGCTGAAAGTGTGTCCGTTTGAGAATGTGAGTTTTAAAAATGACTGAGTGAATCCAGGAAGAGGGAAGAGGCAGAGAGGCTGGAAGTGTGTGCGTGTTACAGGCTGTGAGTTTTAAAATTGTCTCAGTATATCCAGGAAGAGGGGAGAGGCAGAGGGGCTGGAAGTGTGTGCATGTGACAGGCTGTGAGTTTTAAAAATGTCTGAGTGAATCCAGGAAGAGGGAAGAGGCAGAGGGGTGTTGAAGTGTGTCCGTTTGACACTGTGAGTTTTAAAAATGTCTGAGTGTATCCAGGAAGAGTGAAGAGGCAGAGGGGCTGGAAATGTGTGCGTGTGACAGGCTGTAAGTTTTAAAAATGTCTGAGTGAATCCAGTAAGGGAGAAGAGGCAGAGGGGCTGAAAGTGTGTCCGTTTGAGAATGTGAGTTTTAAAAATGACTGAGTGAATCCAGGAAGAGGGAAGAGGCAGAGAGGATGGAGGTATATGCATGTGACAGGTTGTGAGTTTTAAAAATATCTCAGTATATCCAGGAAGAGGGAAGAGGCAGAGGGGCTGGAAATGTGTGTGTGTGACATGCTGTAAGTTTTAAAAATGACTGAGTGAATCCAGGAAGAGGGAAGAGGCAGAGAGGCTGGAAGTGTGTGTGTGTGACAGGCTGTGAGTTTTGAAAAGGTCTGAGTGAATCCAGGAAGTGGGAAGAGGCAGAGGGGCTGGTACTGTGTCCATATGACAGTATGTGAGTTTTAAAAATGTCTCAGTGAATCCAGGAAGGGGGAAGAGGCAGTGGGGCTGAAAGTGTGCCGATTGACACTATGGGTTTCAAAAATGACTGAGTGAATCCAGGAAGAGGGAAGAGGCAGAGAGGCTGGATGTGTGTGTGTGTGACAGGCTGTGAGTTTTAAAAATGTCTGAGTGTATCCAGGAAGAGGGAAGAGGCAGAGGGGCTGGAAGTGTGTCCGTGTGACACAGTGAGTTTTAAAAATGACTGAGTGAGTCCAGGAAGAGGGATGAGGCAGAGGGGCTGGAAGTGTGTCCGTGTGACAGGCTGTGAGTTTTAAAAATGTCTGAGTGAATCCAGTTAGGGGGAAGAGGCAGAGGGGCTTGAGGTGTGTGCATGTGACAGTCTGTTAGTTTTAAAAATGTCTGAGTGAATCCAGGAAGGGGGAAGAGGCAGAGGGGTGTTGAAGTGGGTCCGTTTGACACTGTGAGTTTTTAAAATGACTGAGTGAGTCCAGGAAGAGGTAAGAGGCAGAGAGGCTGGAGGTGTGTGCGTGTTACAGGCTGTGAGTTTTAAAAATGTCTCAGTATATCCAGGAAGAGGGAAGAGGCAGAGGGGGTGTGTGCATGTGACAGGCTGTTTTAAAAATGACTGAGTGAATCCAGGAAGAGGGAAGAGGCAGAGGGGCTGGAAGTGTGTGCGTGTGACAGGCTGTGTGACAGGCTGTGCGTGTGACAGGCTGTAAGTTTTAAAAATGTCTGAGTGAATCCAGTAAGGGAGAAGAGGCAGAGGGGCTGAAAGTGTGTCCGTTTGAGAATGTGAGTTTTAAAAATGACTGAGTGAATCCAGGAAGAGGGAAGAGGCAGAGAGGCTGGAGGTATGGGCGTGTGACAGGTTGTGATTTTTAAAAATATCTCAGTATATCCAGGAAGAGGGAAGAGGCAGAGGGGCTGGAAATGTGTGCGTGTGATATGCTGTAAGTTTTAAAAATGACTGAGTGACTCCAGGAAGAGGGAAGAGGCAGAGGGGCTGGAAGTGTGTGCATGTGACTGGCTGTGAGTTTTAAAAATGTCTCAGTATATCCAGGAAGAGTGAAGAGGCAGAGGGGATGGAAATGTGTGCGTGTGACAGGCTGTGAGTTTTAAAAATGTCTCAGTGAATCCAGGAAGGGGGAAGAGACAGTGGGGCTGAAAGTGTGTCCGATTGACACTGTGAGTTTCAAAAATCACTGAGTGAGTCCAGGAAGAGGGAAGAGGCAGAGGGGCTGGAAGTGTGTGCGTGTTACAGGCTGTGAGTGTTAAAAATGTCTCAGTATATCCAGGAAGAGGGGAGAGGCAGAGGGGCTGCAAGTGTGTGCATGTGACAGTATGTGAGTTTTAAAAATGTCTGAGTGTATCCCGGAAGAGTGAAGAGGCAGAGGGGCTGGAAGTGTATGCATGTGTCAGTATGTGAGTTTTAAAAATGTCTCAGTGAATCCAGGAAGGGGGAAGAGGCAGTGGGGCTGAAAGTGTGCCGATTGACACTATGGGTTTCAAAAATGACTGAGTGAATCCAGGAAGAGGGAAGAGGCAGAGAGGCTGGATGTGTGTGTGTGTGACAGGCTGTGAGTTTTAAAAATGTCTGAGTGTATCCAGGAAGAGGGAAGAGGCAGAGGGGCTGGAAGTGTGTCCGTGTGACACAGTGAGTTTTAAAAATGACTGAGTGAGTCCAGGAAGAGGGATGAGGCAGAGGGGCTGGAAGTGTGTCCGTGTGACAGGCTGTGAGTTTTAAAAATGTCTGAGTGAATCCAGTTAGGGGGAAGAGGCAGAGGGGCTTGAGGTGTGTGCATGTGACAGTCTGTTAGTTTTAAAAATGTCTGAGTGAATCCAGGAAGGGGGAAGAGGCAGAGGGGTGTTGAAGTGGGTCCGTTTGACACTGTGAGTTTTTAAAATGACTGAGTGAGTCCAGGAAGAGGTAAGAGGCAGAGAGGCTGGAGGTGTGTGCGTGTTACAGGCTGTGAGTTTTAAAAATGTCTCAGTATATCCAGGAAGAGGGAAGAGGCAGAGGGGGTGTGTGCATGTGACAGGCTGTTTTAAAAATGACTGAGTGAATCCAGGAAGAGGGAAGAGGCAGAGGGGCTGGAAGTGTGTGCGTGTGACAGGCTGTGTGACAGGCTGTGCGTGTGACAGGCTGTAAGTTTTAAAAATGTCTGAGTGAATCCAGTAAGGGAGAAGAGGCAGAGGGGCTGAAAGTGTGTCCGTTTGAGAATGTGAGTTTTAAAAATGACTGAGTGAATCCAGGAAGAGGGAAGAGGCAGAGAGGCTGGAGGTATGGGCGTGTGACAGGTTGTGATTTTTAAAAATATCTCAGTATATCCAGGAAGAGGGAAGAGGCAGAGGGGCTGGAAATGTGTGCGTGTGATATGCTGTAAGTTTTAAAAATGACTGAGTGACTCCAGGAAGAGGGAAGAGGCAGAGGGACTGGAAGTGTGTGCATGTGACTGGCTGTGAGTTTTAAAAATGTCTCAGTATATCCAGGAAGAGTGAAGAGGCAGAGGGGATGGAAAAGTGTGCGTGTGACAGGCTGTGAGTTTTAAAAATGTCTCAGTGAATCCAGGAAGGGGGAAGAGACAGTGGGGCTGAAAGTGTGTCCGATTGACACTGTGAGTTTCAAAAATCACTGAGTGAGTCCAGGAAGAGGGAAGAGGCAGAGGGGCTGGAAGTGTGTGCGTGTTACAGGCTGTGAGTGTTAAAAATGTCTCAGTATATCCAGGAAGAGGGGAGAGGCAGAGGGGCTGCAAGTGTGTGCATGTGACAGTATGTGAGTTTTAAAAATGTCTGAGTGTATCCCGGAAGAGTGAAGAGGCAGAGGGGCTGGAAGTGTATGCATGTGTCAGTATGTGAGTTTTAAAAATGTCTGAGTGTATAAAGGAAATAGGAAGAGGCAGTGGGGCTGAAATTGTGTCCGATTGACACTGTGAGTTTTAAAAATGACTGAGTGAATCCAGGAAGAGGGAAGAGACAGAGAGGATGGAAGTGTGTGCGTGTGACAGGCTTTGAGTTTTAAAAATGTCTGAGTGAATAAAGGAAGAGGGAAGAGGCAGGGGGGCTGGAAGTATGTCTGTGTGACAGGCTGTGAGTTTTAAAAATGTCTCAGTATATCCAGGAAGAGGGAAGAGGCAGAGGGGCTGGAAGTTTGTGCGTGTGACAGGCTGTGAGTTTTAAAAATGTCTGAGTGAATCTAGGAAGGGGGAAGAGGCAGAGGGGCTGAAAGTGTGTCCGATTGACACTGTGAGTTTCAAAAATGACTGAGTGAATCCAGGAAGAGGGAAGAGACAGAGAGGGTGGAAGTGTGGGCGTGTGACAGGCTTTGAGTTTTAAAAATGTCTGAGTGAATAAAGGAAGAGGGAAGAGGCAGGGGGGCTGGAAGTATGTCTGTGTGACAGGCTGTGAGTTTTAAAAATGTCTGAGTGAATCCAGGAAGGGGGAAGAGGCAGTGGGGCTGAAAGTGTGTCCGATTGACACTGTGAGTTTCAAAAATCACTGAGTGAGTCCAGGAAGAGGGAAGAGGCAGAGGGGCTGGAAGTGTGTGCGTGTTACAGGCTGTGAGTTTTAAAAATGTCTCAGTATATCCAGGAAGAGGGAAGAGGCAGAGGGGCTGGAGGTGTGTGCATGTGACTGGCTGTGAGTTTTAAAAATGTCTCAGTATATCCAGGAAGAGTGAAGAGTCAGAGGGGCTGGAAGTGTATGCATGTGTCAGTATGTGAGTTTTAAAAATGTCTGAGTGTATAAAGGAAATGGGAAGAGGCAGTGGGGCTGAAATTGTGTCCGATTGACACTGTGAGTTTTAAAAATGACTGAGTGAATCCAGGAAGAGGGAAGAGACAGAGAGGATGGAAGTGTGTGAGTGTGACAGGCTATGAGTTTTAAAAATGTCTGAGTGAATAAAGGAAGAGGGAAGAGGCAGGGGGGCTGGAAGTATGTCTGTGTGACAGGCTGTGAGTTTTAAAAATGTCTCAGTATATCCAGGAAGAGGGAAGAGGCAGAGGGGCTGGAAGTTTGTCCGTGTGACAGGCTGTGAGTTTTAAAAATGTCTGAGTGAATCTAGGAAGGGGGAAGAGGCAGAGGGGCTGAAAGTGTGTCCGTGTGACACAGTGAGTTTTAAAAATGACTGAGTGAGTCCAGGAAGAGGGAAGAGGCAGAGGGGCTGGAAGTGTGTCCGTGTGACAGTCTGTGTGTTTTAAAAATGTCTGAGTGAATCCAGGAAGAGGGAAGAGGCAGAGGGGCTGGAGGTGTGTGCATGTGACAGGCTGTTAGTTTTAAAAATATCTGAGTGAATCCAGGAAGGGGGAAGAGGCAGAGGGGTGTTGAAGTGGGTCCGTTTGACACTGTGAGTTTTAAAAATGTCTCAGTGAATCCAGGAAGGGGGAAGAGGCAGTGGGGCTGAAAGTGTGCCGATTGACACTATGGGTTTCAAAAATGACTGAGTGAATCCAGGAAGAGGGAAGAGGCAGAGAGGCTGGATGTGTGTGTGTGTGACAGGCTGTGAGTTTTAAAAATGTCTGAGTGTATCCAGGAAGAGGGAAGAGGCAGAGGGGCTGGAAGTGTGTCCGTGTGACACAGTGAGTTTTAAAAATGACTGAGTGAGTCCAGGAAGAGGGATGAGGCAGAGGGGCTGGAAGTGTGTCCGTGTGACAGGCTGTGAGTTTTAAAAATGTCTGAGTGAATCCAGTTAGGGGGAAGAGGCAGAGGGGCTTGAGGTGTGTGCATGTGACAGTCTGTTAGTTTTAAAAATGTCTGAGTGAATCCAGGAAGGGGGAAGAGGCAGAGGGGTGTTGAAGTGGGTCCGTTTGACACTGTGAGTTTTTAAAATGACTGAGTGAGTCCAGGAAGAGGTAAGAGGCAGAGAGGCTGGAGGTGTGTGCGTGTTACAGGCTGTGAGTTTTAAAAATGTCTCAGTATATCCAGGAAGAGGGAAGAGGCAGAGGGGGTGTGTGCATGTGACAGGCTGTTTTAAAAATGACTGAGTGAATCCAGGAAGAGGGAAGAGGCAGAGGGGCTGGAAGTGTGTGCGTGTGACAGGCTGTGTGACAGGCTGTGCGTGTGACAGGCTGTAAGTTTTAAAAATGTCTGAGTGAATCCAGTAAGGGAGAAGAGGCAGAGGGGCTGAAAGTGTGTCCGTTTGAGAATGTGAGTTTTAAAAATGACTGAGTGAATCCAGGAAGAGGGAAGAGGCAGAGAGGCTGGAGGTATGGGCGTGTGACAGGTTGTGATTTTTAAAAATATCTCAGTATATCCAGGAAGAGGGAAGAGGCAGAGGGGCTGGAAATGTGTGCGTGTGATATGTCACGATGTTAAAAAGTTTGCTAAGCCTGAACTGCCTAAATTGACACTCAAGAGTTAAACTAAGAAAGCTTTATTGCGCAGGTCATAAAACAAAAAAAGGGTTCTTATCTGAAAGTGATTTATTGCGCACGCGTTACACATTCCAAAATTCCTCTCTTCTTTGTTCGGCAGCCAACTTTGGCTAACGAAGCTTTTCATTATCAAAATGTAACCAATTAGTTATTTTCTGTTTTATTTTATTATTAAAGTTTGTTTATTAATTAGAATACTTTTAAAGACTTATTTTTCTCAATATCTCAAAAGATATGCAGAAGGGAATCAGCCACGGTTCATCGGTCTCTAACAGGGTGTTTTTTTCCCCTGACAACTTGGTAGCAGAGGTTTGGTTGACAACTTGGTAGCAGAGTTTTTGGCTTTTGATGATACCAGCTGAGATGACTACAATTTATGGCTGTATTTTCCCTTCATGCTATCTAAAGATAACCGACTAAGCCTAATTAGCAATGTCGGAGAAAAAGAAAAAAAAGAAAAAGAAAGATGGGGCGAACACAGATGAATCAGCTTCCTCTGACAAAGAGGCTCCCTCGGACACAGAGAAGCAAGATCAAAACGTGCTTCAGGAACAACAAATTCCTTCAGGTGCCGAGCCAAATATGGGAGAAGGAGCTACAGGACGCGACATCCACGAAACGAGGTCAGTGGTTCCTCCTTCTAAAATATCTCCAGGAGATTATGAATTTTTGGGGGCCAAGCCAAAACTTCCCACTCTGCCAGAGCCACTCCATTCCCAGACCCTCGCAGATTATCAAACGATTGATGAATGGCAACTGCCGGCACAGAAAAAATCCTCCCACGCAGAAAGCAGATTTTATAACATCTCCCCAGATGGTGAGCAAGAAATGCAAAGCTATCTATATCAAATAGAACGTTTAGAAAAATATGTTAGGGAGGCGAGAGTGTGTTTTGAAGAGATAAGGCGAAGTAGAAGAAGCTCCCCCACTCCCAAAATGTCTGAGGACGCCATCTTGTCTTCTTCAAAACAACAGCCTAAGACACACCCCACAGAGTTCATTGGTCAATTAGAACAAAGAGACATGTACACGTCACCGAGGTCACGTGGTCCCTTTGAGTCAACCGAGCTTCCGCATACGTATAAAAAGGAGAGGCAGCCAAAAAGTGAAGCTGCACTGCCATCTGCTGGCGGAGAAAAATTATTACAGCAAAAGATTAAGCAATTGGACCAGATTTTCAGAGATATGTCTATGAGTCCTTTAGAAGCCAAAACTTTGTCTCCAGAGGTTAAGTCTTCAACACCTCCTGGCGGTGTTGAATCCTCCCTAGATGGAATAAGGCAAAGCCAAAGGCGAATTCGAGGAAGCCAATTTGATGTTGCCACGCAAAGGCCAATGATGCAACCCCAGCATCCCCTGGTTCAACAACCAGATTTGCAACCAGAGCAACAAATTGTTCCTCAGCAGGTATTCACAGTCACCCCCTTGACTGGTGAGTCCAAATTAAAGGAGTCAGGAGAGAATTATAAAGCCTGGGTCAGTGAAATTGCGCTCTTGCTTCGAAGAGAAGGCACATATTCCATGGTTTTTGATCCTCCCCGTCAACCCTGGACACCTGCAATAAGAAACCTTGAAAACAGAGCTATCACGACTTTACTCATGTCAATGGAAATTGAGATCCAAGGTATCTTTCCACCTGATGCAACTGCCCAAGAAATATGGGCTATTTTGGAAGATTGCTACAGGCCCGTTTCAATTGAATCCTCATGTTTGCTCATGTCTGAGTTCCATGGTTCGAAGTTGAAACCTGGTGAACGAATTGGTGGACATTTGACCAAACTGAAAAGAATGAGAAGTGAATTGAGACAAAATGGCCATGTAATCGATGATATCCAAATGATTAGCATCATCATTAACTCATTGAATTATGAATGGAAAGATGCTGTTGCAAAGATTAACTACGTGCCTATTGCTCAACGCACAGTTAACCACGTTTGCAGACTTTTAGTGGAAGACGAAGCTATCAGGTTAGCTACCCCACATCTGCAACGGCCTCCAGCACCAAAGGCTCCAGCCAGACGTCCCTTCCGAGGAAGAGGCTACGCTCCAAGGATGCCAAAATGCTACACCTGCAACCGTGTGGGACATGACACCCGGGATTGTCCCCAACGAGTTCCAGCTCCCGCCACGTACCAGCCCAGAGGAACAGATTCCAGAGGCAGAGGTAGAGGCGGAAGACAAGGTCGTCGTGGTCCAAGGCGTGATTCACAAGCTCCGCTTGCAACACTGGCCATAACCAACGTTCCACAACCTGATCCAAAGTTCGACAGACGTCTTTTGTGGACTTTAGACAGTGGAGCAGCTGTGCACGTTACCCACAGAAGGGAACTTTTCACAGAGATGGGCGAACCAGAGCCCGAGTATCGAGAACTGTATTCCTTCACCAACCACACTTGCAAGGTTATGGGAAAAGGAACTGTTTACATTGAAGAGCTCGATACACACATCCCTGATGTTTATTACATACCTTCAGCAACCAGTAATTTGCTTAGTCAAAGTCACTTGTCTAGAGAGTTAAAGTTCCAGGTTCACCACCTCGAAAAAGCAAGTTACTTAGTTAAAGATGGTGATATTGTTGCTGAAACCATGCTGATTGGTGGTGTTTATTACTTAAAGCCAAAGCCTAAAGGGCAAGCACAGGCAAGTATGCAAACTCCAAAAAGGCACAACGCAAACCCAGAGAGAGTTGTCCCAGAGAGAGAAAGCGTTACTGTGCCAAAGGCTCCTAAAGCCAACAAACAAAGAAAACAGAAACAGATTGCTCAAAGCAAGCCTGAGGGTCCTCATGAAACTGTTAATGTTGAGAATTCACTAACTGGTAAACCTTTGCATTCCAGGTGTATTCACAAGTGGCACAGAAGATTGGGGCATGCCAGTTTCCGTGTTCTTAGAAAGATGCCGGAGTTCGCAAAAGGTTTGGATCTAAAGGGGTGTAAGGTGTTTTTGGATTGTGCCGTTTGCAAAAAGGCTAAATCCAAGGCGGCTCCAGTTCCAAAACACGCTACACGCCGGTCAACACGCATTTTTGATTTGGTACACACTGACATAGTGGGTCCTTTCCCACCAACACTTGGTGGCAGAAAGTATTTTTTAACAATTGTAGATAATCATTCTAGATATGGATTTGTATATCCTATGAGAGAGAAATCTGAGACCTTTCAGATCTTTAAAGACTTTGCAGCGTTTGTTTCTACACAATACCAAGTTCGCATCGCCAGAATCCAGAGTGACCGTGGTGCAGAATTCATGTCTCAGCGTTTCCAGGACTGGATGCGTAAGAATGGAATTCTTCATCAGACATCTGCTCCATATACACCGGCTCATAACGGAGTCGTAGAAAGAAGACAAGGGGTTCTACAAACCATGATGCGTTGTCTTCTAGAAGATGCCAATCTCAGTAACGCATACTGGGGTGAAGCAATCAAATATGCAAATTACATTGTCAACCGTACTTGGAGCAGTGTAATCAATCAAACTCCTTTCTACATGCTGTATGGCTACAAGCCTGATCTCAAGAACCTCCACATTTTTGGTTCATATGCTATGGTGAACACTCCTATAACTCAAGGACCAAAGAGACTAAGATTTATGGGTATTGATGATAATTCAAAATGGTACAAATTCATTGATACTAAACATGTGATTGTCATTTCACAATCTGCTAATTTTGAGGAAGACATTGACTGGTCCAGGATTCATTCCAATGATCCTGAAGTTTATTTTCCTAGAGATGGTGTTCCAGATGCCACGCAGCCTGATGACAATTCGCAGGCAGATGTTCCTTCTACCAGTTCTTCACAACCTGATGTTCCGTCTTCTCAAGCCGCGGATGCTGATGCTAGCGACGAACGTGAGGACGAGGATGATGATGAAGAAGAAGAAGAAGACTGGTCTGTTGTTCCTAGACGCTCCAAGAGGGCCACAAAAGGAATCCCTCCACAACGTTATTCATGGCAACTGACAAAAACACCATTACCTTTGATTTGCAACGTTACTCTTCCTCCAGAGACATTCACACAAATCAAACAGCTTCCTGATTCAGAACAAGACAAGTGGTATGATGCAATGCAGGATGAAATGGACAGTTTAAAGAAACTTAATGTATTCACACCTGCAAAACCTCCAGCAAACAAGAAAGTCATTGGCACCCGATGGGTCTACAGAATCAAGAAGAAACCAAATGGTGAGTCTTTATATAAAGCCAGACTGGTAGCTCAGGGTTTCGCTCAACGTTATCCTGAGGACTACACAAACACTTACTCACCAACAGTCAGAACTGAAAGTGTAAAAATTGCTTTAACCACTGCAACTATTCTTGGTTTAGAAGTTTTCCAATTTGATGTGGACACAGCTTATCTACATGCAGACGTAGATGAAGAGATCTACGTAAGAAGCCCTCCAGGATTCCGAAAGCAAGAAGGGGATACCTGGTTTCTGAACAAAAGTCTTTATGGTCTGAAACAGTCAGGTTTAATGTGGTATTTATGTCTTACTGACAAACTAAATTCAATGGGCTTTATTAAGTCCGAAACTGATGAATGCGTGTTCACAAAAAGATCTAACAATGCATATGAGATAATTCTTGTTTATGTTGATGATATTGTTTATATTGGTCCAAATAAGAAAATGAGTGAGATTTTTGCTAAAAGTTTGCAGAGATACTTCACACTAAAATCTTTAGGACACATTAGCACTTATTTAGGTGTTCAAATTGAAAAGACACAGAAGGGGTTTAGTCTTTCACAAGAGGAGAAAATTGACCACATTCTACATCATTGCAACATGAAAGATGCTAGCACAACAAAGACACCCATGCAAACAGATTTTCACAACTTAACACATGAACCAAGTCCTGAGTTCGAGGATCAAACACTTTATCGTTCAGTCATTGGTTCACTATTATACATTAGTAGTTGGACCAGACCTGACATCGCACTTAGTGTTAATCTTTTATCACGACACGTAGGTAAGGCAACACAATTTCATTGGTCATGCATTAAGAAGTTGTTGAAATACCTAAAACACACTAAGCACATGAAGTTATTGCTAGAACCAACACACACTGATCAACCAAAGTTGATTTGTTTTGCCGACGCCGACTGGGCGAGCGACAAGAAGTCACGCAAAAGCACTTCTGGTTACATGATGTTCCTAAATGGTTGTCCTGTTTACTGGCAAGTGAGAAAACAGAGTTTTGTTTCATGTTCATCTACTGAAGCTGAATATGCTTGTGTTTCAGATGCTTGTAATTCTCTAACGTGGTTTGATGCTTTGATCACAGATATCTGGACACGTCCGATTCGACCAATCACCGTGATGGAAGATAATGTATCTGTTGTTTATATTTCTGAGTCACATTTTACAGGTTCTAGGTCCAGACACATTGACATTCGTTATCAAAACACAAAGCAATTAGTTAAGCAAGGTTTTGTTAAATTGCAATATGTTTCTACACATGATCAGATCGCAGACATGCTTAACAAACCACTTGCCGCAAATCAACACGAGTATCTGCGAAAGAAGATGTGCCTTAATTGATGATTTGATGACGTCAGCCCAGACTAGCAAAAGAAGGGGTGTCACGATGTTAAAAAGTTTGCTAAGCCTGAACTGCCTAAATTGACACTCAAGAGTTAAACTAAGAAAGCTTTATTGCGCAGGTCATAAAACAAAAAAAGGGTTCTTATCTGAAAGTGATTTATTGCGCACGCGTTACACATTCCAAAATTCCTCTCTTCTTTGTTCGGCAGCCAACTTTGGCTAACGAAGCTTTTCATTATCAAAATGTAACCAATTAGTTATTTTCTGTTTTATTTTATTATTAAAGTTTGTTTATTAATTAGAATACTTTTAAAGACTTATTTTTCTCAATATCTCAAAAGATATGCAGAAGGGAATCAGCCACGGTTCATCGGTCTCTAACAGGGTGTTTTTTTCCCCTGACATGATATGCTGTAAGTTTTAAAAATGACTGAGTGACTCCAGGAAGAGGGAAGAGGCAGAGGGGCTGGAAGTGTGTGCATGTGACTGGCTGTGAGTTTTAAAAATGTCTCAGTATATCCAGGAAGAGTGAAGAGGCAGAGGGGATGGAAATGTGTGCGTGTGACAGGCTGTGAGTTTTAAAAATGTCTCAGTGAATCCAGGAAGGGGGAAGAGACAGTGGGGCTGAAAGTGTGTCCGATTGACACTGTGAGTTTCAAAAATCACTGAATGAGTCCAGGAAGAGGGAAGAGGCAGAGGGGCTGGAAGTGTGTGCGTGTTACAGGCTGTGAGTGTTAAAAATGTCTCAGTATATCCAGGAAGAGGGGAGAGGCAGAGGGGCTGCAAGTGTGTGCATGTGACAGTATGTGAGTTTTAAAAATGTCTGAGTGTATCCAGGAAGAGTGAAGAGGCAGAGGGGCTGGAAGTGTATGCATGTGTCAGTATGTGAGTTTTAAAAATGTCTGAGTGTATAAAGGAAATGGGAAGAGGCAGTGGGGCTGAAATTGTGTCCGATTGACACTGTGAGTTTTAAAAATGACTGAGTGAATCCAGGAAGAGGGAAGAGACAGAGAGGATGGAAGTGTGTGCGTGTGACAGGCTTTGAGTTTTAAAAATGTCTGAGTGAATAAAGGAAGAGGGAAGAGGCAGGGGGGCTGGAAGTATGTCTGTGTGACAGGCTGTGAGTTTTAAAAATGTCTCAGTATATCCAGGAAGAGGGAAGAGGCAGAGGGGCTGGAAGTTTGTGCGTGTGACAGGCTGTGAGTTTTAAAAATGTCTGAGTGAATCTAGGAAGGGGGAAGAGGCAGAGGGGCTGAAAGTGTGTCCGATTGACACTGTGAGTTTCAAAAATGACTGAGTGAATCCAGGAAGAGGGAAGAGACAGAGAGGGTGGAAGTGTGGGCGTGTGACAGGCTTTGAGTTTTAAAAATGTCTGAGTGAATAAAGGAAGAGGGAAGAGGCAGGGGGGGCTGGAAGTATGTCTGTGTGACAGGCTGTGAGTTTTAAAAATGTCTCAGTATATCCAGGAAGAGGGAAGAGGCAGAGGGGCTGGAAGTGTGGGCGTGTGACAGGCTGTGAGTTTTAAAAATGTCTGAGTGAATCCAGGAAGGGGGAAGAGGCAGTGGGGCTGAAAGTGTGTCCGATTGACACTGTGAGTTTCAAAAATCACTGAGTGAGTCCAGGAAGAGGGAAGAGGCAGAGGGGCTGGAAGTGTGTGCGTGTTACAGGCTGTGAGTTTTAAAAATGTCTCAGTATATCCAGGAAGAGGGAAGAGGCAGAGGGGCTGGAGGTGTGTGTATGTGACTGGCTGTGAGTTTTAAAAGTGTCTCAGTATATCCAGGAAGAGTGAAGAGTCAGAGGGGCTGGAAGTGTATGCATGTGTCAGTATGTGAGTTTTAAAAATGTCTGAGTGTATAAAGGAAATGGGAAGAGGCAGTGGGGCTGAAATTGTGTCCGATTGACACTGTGAGTTTTAAAAATGACTGAGTGAATCCAGGAAGAGGGAAGAGACAGAGAGGATGGAAGTGTGTGAGTGTGACAGGCTGTGAGTTTTAAAAATGTCTCAGTATATCCAGGAAGAGGGAAGAGGCAGAGGGGCTGGAAGTTTGTCCGTGTGACAGGCTGTGAGTTTTAAAAATGTCTGAGTGAATCTAGGAAGGGGGAATAGGCAGAGGGGCTGAAAGTGTGTCCGTGTGACACAGTGAGTTTTAAAAATGACTGAGTGAGTCCAGGAAGAGGGAAGAGGCAGAGGGGCTGGAAGTGTGTCCGTGTGACAGTCTGTGTGTTTTAAAAATGTCTGAGTGAATCCAGGAAGAGGGAAGAGGCAGAGGGGCTGGAGGTGTGTGCATGTGACAGGCTGTTAGTTTTAAAAATATCTGAGTGAATCCAGGAAGGGGGAAGAGGCAGAGGGGTGTTGAAGTGGGTCCGTTTGACACTGTGAGTTTTAAAAATGTCTCAGTATATCCAGGAAGAGGGAAGAGGGAGAGGGGCTGAAAGTGTGTCCGTTTGAGAATGTGAGTTTTAAAAATGACTGAGTGAATCCAGGAAGAGGGAAGAGGCAGAGGGGCTGGAAGTGTGTGCGTGTGACAGGCTGTGTGACAGGCTGTGCGTGTGACAGGCTGTAAGTTTTAAAAATGTCTGAGTGAATCCAGTAAGGGAGAAGAGGCAGAGGGGCTGAAAGTGTGTCTGTTTGAGAATGTGAGTTTTAAAAATAACTGAGTGAATCCAGGAAGAGGGAAGAGGCAGAGAGGCTGGAGGTATGGGCGTGTGACAGGTTGTGAGTTTTAAAAATATCTCAGTATATCCAGGAAGAGGGAAGAGGCAGAGGGGCTGGAGGTGTGTGCATGTGACAGGCTGTTAGTTTTAAAAATGTCTGAGTGAATCCAGGAAGGGGGAAGAGGCAGAGGGGTGTTGAAGTGGGTCCGTTTGACACTGTGAGTTTTTAAAATGACTGAGTGAGTCCAGGAAGAGGTAAGAGGCAGAGAGGCTGGAGGTGTGTGCGTGTTACAGGCTGTGAGTTTTAAAAATGTCTCAGTATATCCAGGAAGAGGGAAGAGGCAGAGGGGGGGTGTTCATGTGACAGGCTGTTAGTTTTAAAAATGTCTGAGTGAATCCAGTAAGGGAGAAGAGGCAGAAGGGCTGAAAGTGTGTCCGTTTGAGAATGTGAGTTTTAAAAATGACTGAGTGAATCCAGGAAGAGGGAAGAGGCAGAGAGGCTGGAGGTATGGGCGTGTGACAGGTTGTGAGTTTTAAAAATATCTCAGTATATCCAGGAAGAGGGAAGAGGCAGAGGGGCTGGAAATGTGTGCGTGTGATAGGCTGTAAGTTTTAAAAATGACTGAGTGACTCCAGAAAGAGGGAAGAGGCAGAGAGGCTGGAAGTGTGTGCGTGTGACAGGCTGTGAGTTTTGAAAAGGTCTGAGTGAATCCAGGAAGTGGGAAGAGGCAGAGGGGCTGGAAGTGTGGGCCTGTGACAGGCTGTGAGTTTTAAAAATGTCTGAGTGAATCCAGGAAGGGGGAAGAGGCAGTGGGGCTGAAAGTGTGTCCGATTGACACTGTGAGTTTCAAAAATCACTGAGTGAGTCCAGGAAGAGGGAAGAGGCAGAGGGGCTGGAAGTGTGTGCGTGTTACAGGCTGTGAGTTTTAAAAATGTCTCATTATATCCAGGAAGAGGGAAGAGGCAGAGGGGCTGGAAGTGTGTGCATGTGACTGGCTGTGAGTTTTAAAAATGTCTCAGTATATCCAAGAAGAGTGAAGAGGCAGAGGGGATGGAAATGTGTGCGTGTGACAGGCTGTGAGTTTTAAAAATGTCTGAGTGAATCCAGGAAGGGGGAAGAGGCAGTGGGGCTGAAAGTGTGTCCGATTGACACTGTGAGTTTCAAAAATCACTGAGTGAGTCCAGGAAGAGGGAAGAGGCAGAGGGGCTGGAAGTGTGTGCGTGTTACAGGCTGTGAGTTTTAAAAATGTCTCAGTATATCCAGGAAGAGGGGAGAGGCAGAGGGGCTGCAAGTGTGTGCATGTGACAGTATGTGAGTTTTAAAAATGTCTGAGTGTATCCAGGAAGAGGGAAGAGGCAGAGGGGCTGGAAGTGAATGCATGTGTCAGTATGTGAGTTTTAAAAATGTCTGAGTGTATAAAGGAAATGGGAAGAGGCAGTGGGGCTGAAATTGTGTCCGATTGACACTGTGAGTTTTAAAAATGACTGAGTGAATCCAGGAAGAGGGAAGAGACAGAGAGGATGGAAGTGTGTGCGTGTTACAGGCTTTGAGTTTTAAAAATGTCTAAGTGAATAAAGGAAGAGGGAAGAGGCAGGGGGGCTGGAAGTATGTCTGTGTGACAGGCTGTGAGTTTTAAAAATGTCTGAGTGAATCTAGGAAGAGGGAAGAGGCAGAGGGGCTGAAAGTGTGTCCGATTGACACTGTGAGTTTCAAAAATGACTGAGTGAATCCAGGAAGAGGGAAGAGACAGAGAGGGTGGAGGTATATGCGTGTGACAGGTTGTGGGTTTTAAAAATATCTCAGTATATCCAGGAAGAGGGAAGAGGCAGAGGGGCTAGAAATGTGTTCGTGTGACAGGCTGTAAGTTTCAAAAATGTCTCAGTATATCCAGGAAGAGTGAAGAGGCAGAGGGGCTGGAAGTGTGTGCATGTGACAGGCTGTGAGTTTTAAAAAATTCTGCCTGTATCTAGAAAGAGGGAAGAGGCAGAGGGGCTGGAAGTGTGTGCGTGTGACAGGCTGTGAGTTTTAAAAATGTCTGAGTGAATCCAGGAAGAGGGAAGAGGCAGAGGGGTGTTGAAGTGTGTCCGTATGACACTGTGAGTTTTAAAAATGTCTGAGTGTATCCAGGAAGAGGGAAGAGGCAGAGGGGCTGGAAGTGTGTCCGTTTGACAATGTGAGTTTTAAAAATGACTGAGTGAGTCCAGGAAGAGGGAAGAGGCAGAGGGGCTGTAAGTGTGTGCGTATGACAGGCTGTGAGATTTAAAAATGTCTGAGTAAATCCAGGAAGAGGGAAGAGTCAGAGGGGCTGGAAGTTTGTGCGTCTGACAGTCTGTGAGTTTTTAAAATGTCTGAGGGTATACAGGAAGAGGGAAGAGGCAGAGGGGCTGGAAGTGTGTGCATGTGACAGTCTGTGAGTTTTAAAAAGGTCTGAGGGAATCCAGAAGGGGGAAGAGGCAGAGGGGATGGAGGTGTGTGCATGGGACTGGCTGTCAGTTTTAAAAAGGTCTCAATAAATCCAGTAAAAGGGAAGAGGCAGAGGGGCTGGTAGTGTGTGCATGTGACAGGCTGTGAGTTTTAAAAATGACTGAGTGAATCCAGGAAGATGGAAGAGGCAGAGAGGCTGGAAGTGTGTGCGTGTGATAGGATGTGAGTTTAAAAAATGTCTGAGTGAATCCAGGAAGAGTGAAGAGGCAGAGGGGCTGGAAGTTTGTGCGTGTGACAGGCTGTCAGTTTTAAAATTGTCTGAGTGTATGCAGGAAGGGGGAAGAGGCAGAGGGGCTGAAAGTGTGTCCGTTTGACACTGAGTTTTAAAAATGACTGAGTGAAGCCAGGAAGACGGAAGAGGCATAGGGGCTGGAAGTATGTGCGTGTGACAGTCTGTGAGTTTTAAAATGTCTGAGTGAATCCAGTAAGAGGCAAGAAGCAGAGGGGCTGGAGTTGTGTGCATGTGACAGGCTGTCAGTTTTAAAAATGTCTTAGTGTATCCAGGAAGAGTGAAGAGGCAGAGGGGCTGGAAGTTTGTGCCTGTGACAGTCTGTGAGTTTTTAAAATGTCTGAGGGTATCCAGGAAGAGGGAAGAGGCAGAGGGGCTGGAGGTGTGTGCATGTGACAGGCTGTCAGTTTTAAAAATGTCTGAGTGTATCCAGGAAGGGGGAAGAGGCAGAGGGGATGAAAGTGTGTCCCTTTGACATTGTGAGTTTTAAAAATGACTGAGTGAATCCAGGAAGAGGGAAGAGGCAGAGGGGCTGGTAGGGTGTGGATGTGACAGGCTGTGAGTTTTAAAAATGACTGAGTGAATCCAGGAAGATGGAAGAGGCAGAGGGGCTGAAGTGTGTGCGTGTGATAGGATGTGAGTTCAAAAAATGTCTGAGTGAATCCAGTAAGAGGGAAGAGTCAGAGGGGCTGGAAGTTTGTGTGTCTGACAGTCTGTGAGTTTTTAAAATGTCTGAGGGTATCCAGGAAGAGGGAAGAGGCAGAGGGGCCGGAAGTTTGTGCGTCTGACAGTCTGTGAGTTTTAAAAAGGTCTGAGTGAACCCAGGAAGGGGGAAGAGGGAGAGGGGCAGGAAGTTTGTGCATGTGACAGTCTGTGAGTTTTTAAAATGTCTGAGGGTATCCAGGAAGAGGGAAGAGGCAGAGGGGCTGGAGGTGTGTGCATGTGACAGGCTGTCAGTTTTAAAAATGTCTAAGTGTATCCAGGAAGAGGCAAGAGGCAGAGGGGCTGAAAGTGTGTCCGTTTGACACTGTGAGTTTTAAAAATGACTGAGTTTATCCAGGAAGAGGGAAGAGGCAGAGGGGCTGGTAGTGTGTGCATGTGACAGGCTGTGAGTTTTAAAAATGACTGAGTGAATCCAGGAAGAGTGAAGAGGCAGAGGGGCTGGAAGTTTCTGCGTGTGACAGTCTGTGAGTTTTTAAAATGTCTGAGGGTATCCAGGAAGAGGGAAGAGGCAGAGGGGCTGAAAATGTGTGCATCTGACAGTATGTGAGTTTTGAAAATGTCTGAGTGTATCCAGGAAGAGGGAAGAGTCAGAGGGGCTGGAAGTTTGTGTGTCTGACAGTCTGTGAGTTTTTAAAATGTCTGAGGGTATCCAGGAAGAGGGAAGAGGCAGAGGGGCTGGAAGTTTGTGCGTCTGACAGTCTGTGAGTTTTAAAAAGGTCTGAGTGAACCCAGGAAGGGGGAAGAGGGAGAGGGGCAGGAAGTTTGTGCATGTGACAGTCTGTGAGTTTTTAAAATGTCTGAGGGTATCCAGGAAGAGGGAAGAGGCAGAGGGGCTGGAGGTGTGTGCATCTGACAGTATGTGAGTTTTGAAAATGTCTGAGTGTATCCAGGAAGAGGGAAGAGGCAGAGGGGCTGTTCCTTTGTGCATGTGACAGTCTGTTAGTTTTAAAATGTCTGAGTGAATCCAGTAAGAGGGAAGAAGCAGAGGGGCTGGTAGGGTGTGCATGTGACAGGCTGTGAGTTTTAAAAATGACTGAGTGAATCCAGGAAGGGGGAAGAGGCAGAGGGGCAGGAAGTATGTGCGTGTGACAGTATGTGTGTTTTGAAAATGTCTGAGTGTATCCAGGAAGAGGCAAGAGGCAGAGGGGCTGGAGGTGTTTGCATGTGACAGGCTGTCAGTTTTTAAAATGTCTGAGTGTATCCAGGAAGGGGGAAGAGGCAGAGGGGCTGAAAATGTGTGCATGTGACAGTATGTGAGTTTTGAAAATGTCTGAGTGTATGCAGGAAGAGGGAAGAGTTAGAGGGGCTGAAAGTGTGTCCCTTTGACATTGTGAGTTTTGAAAATGTCTGAGTGTATGCAGGAAGAGGGAAGAGTTAGAGGGGCTGAAAGTGTGTCCCTTTGACATTGTGAGTTTTAAAATTGTCTGAGTGTATCCAGGAAGGGGGAAGAGGCAGAGGGGCTGAAAGTGTGTCGGTTTGACACTGAGTTTTAAAAATGACTGAGTGAAGCCAGGAAGAGGGAAGAGGCAGAGGGGCTGGAAGTATGTGCGTGTGACAGTCTGTGAGTTTTAAAAATGTCTGAGTGTATCCAGGAAGAGGGAAGAGGCAGAGGGGCTGGAGGTGTGTGCATGTGACAGGCTTTCAGTTTTAAAAATGTCTAAGTGTATCCAGGAAGAGTGAAGAGGCAGAGGGGCTGGAAGTTTCTGCGTGTGACAGGCTGTGAGTTTTATAAATGTCTAAGTGAATCCAGTTAGAGGGAAGAAGCAGAGGGGCTGGTAGGGTGTGCATGTGACAGGCTGTGAGTTTTAAAAATGACTGAGTGAATCCAGGAAGGGGGAAGAGGCAGAGGGGCAGGAAGTATGTGCGTGTGACAGTATGTGTGTTTTGAAAATGTCTGAGTGTATCCAGGAAGAGGCAAGAGGCAGAGGGGCTGGTAGTGTGTGCATGTGACAGGCTGTCAGTTTTAGAAATGTCTGAGTGTATCCAGGAAGGGGGAAGAGGCAGAGGGGCTGCTACTTTGTGCATGTGACAGTCTGGGAGTTTTAAAATGTCTGAGTGAATCCAGTAAGAGGGAAGAAGCAGAGGGGCTGGTAGTGTGTGCATGTGACAGGCTGTGAGTTTTAAAAATGACTGAGTGAATCCAGGAAGAGTGAAGAGGCAGAGGGGCTGGAAGTTTCTGCGTGTGACACGCTGTGAGTTTTATAATTGTCTAAGTGAACCTAGGAAGGGGGAAGAGGCAGAGGGGCAGGAAGTATGTGCGTATGACAGTCTGTGAGTTTTTAAAATGTCTGAGGGTATCCAGGAAGAGGGAAGAGGCAGAGGGGCTGAAAATGTGTGCATGTGACAGTATGTGAGTTTTGAAAATGTCTGAGTGAACCCAGGAAGGGGGAAGAGGCAGAGGGGCAGGAAGTATGTGTGTGTGACAGTCTGTGAGTTTTTAAAATGTCTGAGGGTATCCAGGAAGAGAGAAGAGGCAGAGGAGCTGGAAGTTTGTGCATGTGACAGTCTGTGAGTTTTTAAAATGTCTGAGTGTATCCAGGAAGAGGGAAGAGGCAGAGCGGCTGGAGTTGTGTGCATGTGACAGGCTGTCAGTTTTAAAAATGTCTTAGTGTATCCAGGAAGAGTGAAGAGGCAGAGGGGCTGGAGGTTTGTGCGTGTGACAGGCTGTGAGTTTTATAAATGTCTGAGTGAACCCAGGAGGGGGGAAGAGGCAGAGCGGCAGGAAGTTTGTGCGTGTGACAGTCTGTGAGTTTTTAAAATGTCTGAGGGTATCCAGGAAGAGGGAAGAGGCAGAGGGGCTGGTAGTGTGTGCATGTGACAGGCTGTCAGTTTTAAAAATGTCTTAGTGTATCCAGCAAGAGTGAAGAGGCAGAGGGGCTGAAAGTGTGTCCCTTTGACATTGTGAGTTTTAAAAATGACTGAGTGAATCCAGGAAGAGGGAAGAGGCAGAGGGGCTGAAAGTGTGTCCGTTTGACACTGTGAGTTTTAAAAATGACTGAATTTATCCAGGAAGAGGGAAGAGGCAGAGTGTCTGTTACTTTGTGCATGTGACAGTCTGTTAGTTTTAAAATGTCTGAGTGAATCCAGTAAGAGGGAAGAAGCAGAGGGGCTGGTAGGGTGTGCATGTGACAGGCTGTGAGTTTTAAAAATGACTGAGTGTATCCAGGAAGAGGGAAGAGTCAGAGGGGCTGGAAGTTTGTGTGTCTGACAGTCTGTGAGTTTTTAAAATGTCTGAGGGTATCCAGGAAGAGGGAAGAGGCAGAGGGGCTGGAAGTTTGTGCGTCTGACAGTCTGTGAGTTTTAAAAAGGTCTGAGTGAACCCAGGAAGGGGGAAGAGGGAGAGGGGCAGGAGGTTTGTGCATGTGACAGTCTGTGAGTTTTAAAAATGACTGAGTGAATCCAGGAAGGGGGAAGAGGCAGAGGGGCAGGAAGTATGTGCGTGTGACAGCATGTGTGTTTTGAAAATGTCTGAGTGTATCCAGGAAGAGGCAAGAGGAAGAGGGGCTGGAGGTGTTTGCATGTGACAGGCTGTCAGTTTTTAAAATGTCTGAGTGTATCCAGGAAGGGGGAAGAGGCAGAGGGGCTGAAAATGTGTGCATGTGACAGTATGTGAGTTTTGAAAATGTCTGAGTGTATGCAGGAAGAGGGAAGAGTTAGAGGGGTGAAAGTGTGTCCGTTTGACACAGTGAGTTTTGAAAATGACTGAGTTTATCCAGGAAGAGGGAAGAGGCAGAGGGGCTGCTACTTTCTGCATGTGACAGTCTGTGAGTTTTAAAATGTCTGAGTGAATCCAGTAAGAGGGAAGAAGCAGAGGGGCTGGTAGTGTGTGCATGTGACAGGCTGTGAGTTTTAAAAATGACTGAGTGAATCCAGTAAGAGGGAAGAAGCAGAGGGGCTGGTAGTGTGTGCATGTGACAGGCTGTGAGTTTTAAAAATGACTGCGTGAATCCAGGAAGAGTGAAGAGGCAGAGGGGCTGGAAGTTTCTGCGTCTGACAGGCTGTGAGTTTTATAAATGTCTAAGTGAACCCAGGAAGGGGGAAGAAGAAGAGGGGCAGGAAGTATGTGCGTGTGACAGTATGTGAGTTTTGAAAATGTCTGAGGGTATCCAGGAAGAGGGAAGAGGCAGAGGGGCAGGAAGTTTGTGCGTGTGACAGGCTGTCAGTTTTAAAATTGTCTGAGTGTATCCAGGAAGGGGGAAGAGGCAGAGGGGCTGAAAGTGTGTCCGTTTGACACTGAGTTTTAAAAATGACTGAGTGAAGCCAGGAAGAGGGAAGAGGCAGAGGGGCTGGAAGTATGTGCGTGTGACAGTCTGTGAGTTTTAAAAATGTTTGAGTGTATCCAGGAAGAGGGACGAGGCAGAGGGGCTGGAGGTGTGTGCATGTGACAGGCTTTCAGTTTTAAAAATGTCTAAGTGTATCCAGGAAGAGGGAAGAGGCAGAGGGGCTGAAAGTGTGTCCGTTTGACACTGTGAGTTTTAAAAATGACTGAGTTTATCCAGGAAGAGGGAAGAGGCAGAGGGGCTGCTACTTTGTGCATGTGACAGTCTGTGAGTTTTAAAATGTCTGAGTGAATCCAGTAAGAGGGAAGAAGCAGAGGGGCTGGTAGTGTGTGCATGTGACAGGCTGTGAGTTTTAAAAATGACTGAGTGAATCCAGGAAGAGTGAAGAGGCAGAGGGGCTGGAAGTTTCTGCGTGTGACACGCTGTGAGTTTTATAATTGTCTAAGTGAACCTAGGAAGGGGGAAGAGGCAGAGGGGCAGGAAGTATGTGCGTATGACAGTCTGTGAGTTTTTAAAATGTCTGAGGGTATCCAGGAAGAGAGAAGAGGCAGAGGGGCTGGAAGTTTGTGCGTGTGACAGTCTGTGAGTTTTTAAAATGTCTGAGGGTATCCAGGAAGAGGGAAGAGGCAGAGGGGCTGAAAATGTGTGCATGTGACAGTATGTGAGTTTTGAAAATATCTGAGTGTATCCAGGAAGAGGGAAGAGTCAGAGGGGCTGGAAGTTTGTGCGTCTGACAGTCTGTGAGTTTTTAAAATGTCTGAGGGTATCCAGGAAGAGGGAAGACGCAAAGGGGCTGAAAATGTGTGCATGTGACAGTATGTGAGTTTTGAAAATGTCTGAGTGTATCCAGGAAGAGGGAAGAGTCAGAGGGGCTGGAAGTTTGTGCGTCTGACAGTCTGTGAGTTTTAAAAAGGTCTGAGGGAATCCAGAAGGGGGAAGAGGCAGAGGGGATGGAGGTGTGTGCATGTGACAGGCTGTCAGTTTTAAAATTGTCTTAGTGTATTTAGAAAGCGGGAAGAGGCAGAGGGGCTGGAAGTGTGTGCATGTGCCAGTATGTGAGTTTTAAAATGTCTGAGTGAATCCAGTAAGAGGGAAGAGGCAGAGGGGCTGGTAGTGTGTGCGTGTGACAGTCTGTGAGTTTTTAAAATGTCTGAGGGTATCCAGGAAGAGGGAAGAGGCAGAGGGGCTGAAAATGTGTGCATGTGACAGTATGTGAGTTTTGAAAATGTCTGAGTGTATGCAGGAAGAGGGAAGAGTTAGAGGGGCTGAAAGTGTGTCCCTCTGACATTGTGAGTTTTAAAAATGACTGAGTGAATCCAGGAAGAGGGAAGACGCAGAGGGGCTGAAAGTGTGTCCGTTTGACACTGTGAGTTTTAAAAATGACTGAGTGAATCCAGGAAGAGTGAAGAGGCAGAGGGGCTGGAAGTTTCTGCGTGTGACAGGCTGTGAGTTTTATAAATATCTAAGTGTATGCAGGAAGAGGGAAGAGTCAGAGGGGCTGGAAGTTTGTGCGTCTGACAGTCTGTGAGTTTTTAAAATGTTTGAGGGTATCCAGGAAGAGGGAAGAGGCAGAGGGGATGGAAGTGTGTGCATGTGACAGGCTGTGAGTTTTAAAAATGTCTGAGTGTATCCAGGAAGAGGGAAGAGGCAGAGGGGCTGGAGTTGTGTGCGTGTGACAGTCTGTGAGTTTTTAAAATGTCTGAGGGTATCCAGGAAGAGGGAAGAGGCAGAGGGGCTGGAGGTGTGTGCATGTGACAGGCTGTCAGTTTTAAAAATGTCTGAGTGTATCCAGGAAGAGGGAAGAGGCAGAGGGGCTGAAAGTGTGTCCGTTTGACACTGTGAGTTTTAAAAATGACTGAGTTTATCCAGGAAGAGGGAAGAGGCAGAGGGGCTGCTACTTTGTGCATTTGACAGTCTGTGAGTTTTAAAATGTCTGAGTGAATCCAGTAAGAGGGAAGAAGCAGAGGGGCTGGTAGTGTGTGCATGTGACAGGCTGTGAGTTTTGAAAATGTCTGAGTGTATCCAGGAAGAGGCAAGAGGCAGAGGGGCTGGAGGTGTGTGCATGTGACAGGCTGTCAGTTTTAAAATTGTCTTAGTGTATTTAGAAAGAGGGAAGAGGCAGAGGGGCTGGAAGTGTGTGCATGTGCCAGTATGTGAGTTTTAAAATGTCTGAGTGAATCCAGTAAGAGGGAAGAGGCAGAGGGGCTGGTAGTGTGTGCGTGTGACAGTCTGTGAGTTTTTAAAATGTCTGAGGGTATCCAGGAAGAGGGAAGAGGCAGAGGGGCTGGAGGTGTTTGCATGTGACAGGCTGTCAGTTTTAAAAATGTCTGAGTGTATCCAGGAAGGGGGAAGAGGCAGAGGGGCTGAAAATGTGTGCATGTGACAGTATGTGAGTTTTGAAAATGTCTGAGTGTATGCAGGAAGAGGGAAGAGTTAGAGGGGCTGAAAGTGTGTCCCTCTGACATTGTGAGTTTTAAAAATGACTGAGTGAATCCAGGAAGAGGGAAGACGCAGAGGGGCTGAAAGTGTGTCTGTTTGACACTGTGAGTTTTAAAAATGACTGAGTTTATCCAGGAAGAGGGAAGAGGCAGAGGGGCTGCTACTTTGTGCATGTGACAGTCTGTGAGTTTTAAAATGTCTGAGTGAATCCAGTAAGAGGGAAGAAGCAGAGGGGCTGGTAGTGTGTGCATGTGAAAGGCTGTGAGTTTTAAAAATGACTGAGTGAATCCAGGAAGAGTGAAGAGGCAGAGGGGCTGGAAGTTTCTGCGTGTGACAGGCTGTGAGTTTTATAAATGTCTAAGTGTATGCAGGAAGAGGGAAGAGTTAGAGGGGCTGGAAGTTTGTGCGTCTGACAGTCTGTGAGTTTTTAAAATGTCTGACGGTATCCAGGAAGAGGGAAGATGCAGAGGGGCTGGAGGTGTGTGCATGTGACTGGCTGTCAGTTTTAAAAATGTCTTAGTGTATTTAGAAAGAGGGAAGAGGCAGAGGGGCTGGAAGTGTGTGCATGTGCCAGTATGTGAGTTTTAAAAATGTCTGACGGTATCCAGGAAGAGGGAAGATGCAGAGGGGCTGGAGGTGTGTGCATGTGACAGGCTGTCAGTTTTAAAAATGTCTCAGTGTATCCAGGAAGAGGGAAGAGGCAGAGGGGCTGAAAGTGTGTCCGTTTGACACTGTGAGTTTTAAAAATGACTGAGTGAATCCAGGAAGAGGGAAGAGGCAGAGGGGCTGGTAGTGTGTGCATGTGACCGGCTGTGAGTTTTAAAAATGTCTGAGTGTATCCAAAAAGAGGGAAGGGGCAGAGGGGCTGGAGATGTGTGCATGTGACAGGCTGTCCGTTTTAGAAATGTCTGAGTGAACCCAGGAAGGGGGAAGAGGCAGAGGGGCAGGAAGTATGTGCGTGTGACAGTCTGTGAGTTTTTAAAATGTCTGAGGGTATCCAGGAAGAGAGAAGAGGCAGAGGGGCTGGAAGTCTGTGCGTGTGACAGTCTGTGAGTTTTTAAAATGTCTTAGGGTATCCAGGAAGAGGGAAGAGGCAGAGGGGCTGAAAATGTGTGCATGTGACAGTATGTGAGTTTTGAAAACTTCTGAGTGTATCCAGGAAGAGGGAAGAGTCAGAGGGGCTGGAAGTTTGTGCGTCTGACAGTCTGTGAGTTTTTAAAATGTTTGAGGGTATCCAGGAAGAGGGAAGAGGCAGAGGGGTGGAAGTGTGTGCATGTGACAGGCTGTGAGTTTTAAAAATGTCTGAGTGTATCCAGGAAGAGGGAAGAGGCAGAGGGGCTGGAGTTGTGTGCGTGTGACAGTCTGTGAGTTTTTAAAATGTCTGAGGGTATCCAGGAAGAGGGAAGAGGCAGAGGGGCTGGAGGTGTGTGCATGTGACAGGCTGTCAGTTTTAAAAATGTCTGAGTGTATCCAGGAAGAGGGAAGAGGCAGAGGGGCTGAAAGTGTGTCCGTTTGACACTGTGAGTTTTAAAAATGACTGAGTGAATCCAGTAAGAGGGAAGAAGCAGAGGGGCTGGTAGTGTGTGCATGTGACAGGCTGTGAGTTTTGAAAATGTCTGAGTGTATCCAGGAAGAGGCAAGAGGCAGAGGGGCTGGAGGTGTTTGCATGTGACAGGCTGTCAGTTTTAAAAAGGTCTGAGGGAATCCAGAAGGGGGAAGAGGCAGAGGGGCTGAAAATGTGTGCATGTGACAGTATGTGAGTTTTGAAAATGTCTGAGCGTATGCAGGAAGAGGGAAGAGTTAGAGGGGCTGGAGGTGTGTGCATGTGACAGTATGTGAGTTTTAAAAATGTCTGAGTGTATCCAGGAAGAGGGAAGAGGCAGAGGGGCTGGAGGTGTGTGCAGGTGACAGGCTGTCAGTTTTAAAAATGTCTTAGTGTATCCAGGAAGAGGGAAGAGTCAGAGGGGCTGGAGGTTTGTGCGTCTGACAGTCTGTGAGTTTTTAAAATGTCTGAGTGAATCCAGGAAGAGGGAAGAGGCAGAGGGGCTGGAAGTGTGTGCGTGTTACAGGCTGTGAGTTTTAAAAATGTCTCAGTATATCCAGGAAGAGGGAAGAGGCAGAGGGGCTGGAAGTGTGTGCATGTGACTGGCTGTGAGTTTTAAAAATGTCTCAGTATATCCAAGAAGAGTGAAGAGGCAGAGGTGATGGAAATGTGTGCATGTGACAGGCTGTGAGTTTTAAAAATGTCTGAGTGAATCCAGGAAGGGGGAAGAGGCAGTGGGGCTGAAAGTGTGTCCGATTGACACTGTGAGTTTCAAAAATCACTGAGTGAGTCCAGGAAGAGGGAAGAGGCAGAGGGGCTGGAAGTGTGTGCGTGTTACAGGCTGTGAGTTTTAAAAATGTCTCAGTATATCCAGGAAGAGGGGAGAGGCAGAGGGGCTGGAAGTGTGTGCATGTGACAGGCTGTGAGTTTTAAAAATGTCTGAGTGAATCCAGGAAGAGGGAAGAGGCAGAGGGGTGTTGAAGTGTGTCCGTTTGACACTGTGAGTTTTAAAAATGTCTGAGTGTATCCAGGAAGAGGGAAGAGGCAGAGGGGCTGGAAGTGTGTCCGTTTGACAGGCTGTGAGATTTAAAATGACTGAGTGAGTCCAGGAAGGGGGAAGAGGCAGAGAGGCTGGAGGTGTGTGCGTGTTAAAGGCTGTGAGTTTTAAAAATGTCTCAGTATATCCAGGAAGAGGGAAGAGGCAGAGGGGCTGGAAGTGTGTGCATGTGACTGGCTGTGAGTTTTAAAAATGTCTCAGTATATCCAAGAAGAGTGAAGAGGCAGAGGTGATGGAAATGTGTCCATGTGACAGGCTGTGAGTTTTAAAAATGTCTGAGTGAATCCAGTAAGGGAGAAGAGGCAGAGGGGCTGAAAGTGTGTCCGTTTGAGAATGTGAGTTTTAAAAATGACTGAGTGAATCCAGGAAGAGGGAAGAGGCAGAGAGGATGGAGGTATGTGCGTGTGACAGGTTGTGAGTTTTAAAAATATCTCAGTATATCCAGGAAGAGGGAAGAGGCAGAGGGGCTGGAAATGTGTGTGTGTGACATGCTGTAAGTTTTAAAAATGACTGAGTGAATCCAGGAAGAGGGAAGAGGCAGAGAGGCTGGAAGTGTGTGTGTGTGACAGGCTGTGAGTTTTGAAAAGGTCTGAGTGAATCCAGGAAGTGGGAAGAGGCAGAGGGGCTGGTACTGTGTCCATATGACAGTATGTGAGTTTTAAAAATGTCTCAGTGAATCCAGGAAGGGGGAAGAGGCAGTGGGGCTGAAAGTGTGCCGATTGACACTATGGGTTTCAAAAATGACTGAGTGAATCCAGGAAGAGGGAAGAGGCAGAGAGGCTGGATGTGTGTGTGTGTGACAGGCTGTGAGTTTTAAAAATGTCTGAGTGTATCCAGGAAGAGGGAAGAGGGAGAGGGGCTGGAAGTGTGTCCGTGTGACACAGTGAGTTTTAAAAATGACTGAGTGAGTCCAGGAAGAGGGATGAGGCAGAGGGGCTGGAAGTGTGTCCGTGTGACAGGCTGTGAGTTTGAAAAATGTCTGAGTGAATCCAGTTAGGGGGAAGAGGCAGAGGGGCTTGAGGTGTGTGCATGTGACAGTCTGTTAGTTTTAAAAATATCTGAGTGAATCCAGGAAGGGGGAAGAGGCAGAGGGGTGTTGAAGTGGGTCCGTTTGACACTGTGAGTTTTTAAAATGACTGAGTGAGTCCAGGAAGAGGTAAGAGGCAGAGAGGCTGGAGGTGTGTGCGTGTTACAGGCTGTGAGTTTTAAAAATGTCTCAGTATATCCAGGAAGAGGGAAGAGGCAGAGGGGGTGTGTGCATGTGACAGGCTGTTTTAAAAATGACTGAGTGAATCCAGGAAGAGGGAAGAGGCAGAGGGGCTGGAAGTGTGTGCGTGTGACAGGCTGTGTGACAGGCTGTGCGTGTGACAGGCTGTAAGTTTTAAAAATGTCTGAGTGAATCCAGTAAGGGAGAAGAGGCAGAGGGGCTGAAAGTGTGTCCGTTTGAGAATGTGAGTTTTAAAAATGACTGAGTGAATCCAGGAAGAGGGAAGAGGCAGAGAGGCTGGAAGTGTGTGCGTGTTACAGGCTGTGAGTTTTAAAAATGTCTCAGTATATCCAGGAAGAGGGGAGAGGCAGAGGGGCTGGAAGTGTGTGCATGTGACAGGCTGTGAGTTTTAAAAATGTCTGAGTGAATCCAGGAAGAGGGAAGAGGCAGAGGGGTGTTGAAGTGTGTCCGTTTGACACTGTGAGTTTTAAAAATGTCTGAGTGTATCCAGGAAGAGGGAAGAGGCAGAGGGGCTGGAAGTGTGTCCGTTTGACAGGCTGTGAGATTTAAAATGACTGAGTGAGTCCAGGAAGGGGGAAGAGGCAGAGAGGCTGGAGGTGTGTGCGTGTTAAAGGCTATGAGTTTTAAAAATGTCTCAGTATATCCAGGAAGAGGGAAGAGGCAGAGGGGCTGGAAGTGTGTGCATGTGACTGGCTGTGAGTTTTAAAAATGTCTCAGTATATCCAAGAAGAGTGAAGAGGCAGAGGTGATGGAAATGTGTCCATGTGACAGGCTGTGAGTTTTAAAAATGTCTGAGTGAATCCAGTAAGGGAGAAGAGGCAGAGGGGCTGAAAGTGTGTCCGTTTGAGAATGTGAGTTTTAAAAATGACTGAGTGAATCCAGGAAGAGGGAAGAGGCAGAGAGGATGGAGGTATGTGCGTGTGACAGGTTGTGAGTTTTAAAAATATCTCAGTATATCCAGGAAGAGGGAAGAGGCAGAGGGGCTGGAAATGTGTGTGTGTGACATGCTGTAAGTTTTAAAAATGACTGAGTGAATCCAGGAAGAGGGAAGAGGCAGAGAGGCTGGAAGTGTGTGTGTGTGACAGGCTGTGAGTTTTGAAAAGGTCTGAGTGAATCCAGGAAGTGGGAAGAGGCAGAGGGGCTGGTACTGTGTCCATATGACAGTATGTGAGTTTTAAAAATGTCTCAGTGAATCCAGGAAGGGGGAAGAGGCAGTGGGGCTGAAAGTGTGCCGATTGACACTATGGGTTTCAAAAATGACTGAGTGAATCCAGGAAGAGGGAAGAGGCAGAGAGGCTGGATGTGTGTGTGTGTGACAGGCTGTGAGTTTTAAAAATGTCTGAGTGTATCCAGGAAGAGGGAAGAGGCAGAGGGGCTGGAAGTGTGTCCGTGTGACACAGTGAGTTTTAAAAATGACTGAGTGAGTCCAGGAAGAGGGATGAGGCAGAGGGGCTGGAAGTGTGTCCGTGTGACAGGCTGTGAGTTTGAAAAATGTCTGAGTGAATCCAGTTAGGGGGAAGAGGCAGAGGGGCTTGAGGTGTGTGCATGTGACAGTCTGTTAGTTTTAAAAATGTCTGAGTGAATCCAGGAAGGGGGAAGAGGCAGAGGGGTGTTGAAGTGGGTCCGTTTGACACTGTGAGTTTTTAAAATGACTGAGTGAGTCCAGGAAGAGGTAAGAGGCAGAGAGGCTGGAGGTGTGTGCGTGTTACAGGCTGTGAGTTTTAAAAATGTCTCAGTATATCCAGGAAGAGGGAAGAGGCAGAAGGGGTGTGTGCATGTGACAGGCTGTTTTAAAAATGACTGAGTGAATCCAGGAAGAGGGAAGAGGCAGAGGGGCTGGAAGTGTGTGCGTGTGACAGGCTGTGTGACAGGCTGTGCGTGTGACAGGCTGTAAGTTTTAAAAATGTCTGAGTGAATCCAGTAAGGGAGAAGAGGCAGAGGGGCTGAAAGTGTGTCCGTTTGAGAATGTGAGTTTTAAAAATGACTGAGTGAATCCAGGAAGAGGGAAGAGGCAGAGAGGCTGGAAGTGTGTGCGTGTTACAGGCTGTGAGTTTTAAAAATGTCTCAGTATATCCAGGAAGAGGGGAGAGGCAGAGGGGCTGGAAGTGTGTGCATGTGACAGGCTGTGAGTTTTAAAAATGTCTGAGTGAATCCAGGAAGAGGGAAGAGGCAGAGGGGTGTTGAAGTGTGTCCGTTTGACACTGTGAGTTTTAAAAATGTCTGAGTGTATCCAGGAAGAGGGAAGAGGCAGAGAGGCTGGAAGTGTGTGCGTGTTACAGGCTGTGAGTTTTAAAAATGTCTCAGTATATCCAGGAAGAGGGGAGAGGCAGAGGGGCTGGAAGTGTGTGCATGTGACAGGCTGTGAGTTTTAAAAATGTCTGAGTGAATCCAGGAAGAGGGAAGAGGCAGAGGGGCTGGAAGTGTGTCCGTTTGACAGGCTGTGAGATTTAAAATGACTGAGTGAGTCCAGGAAGGGGGAAGAGGCAGAGAGGCTGGAGGTGTGTGCATGTTAAAGGCTCTGAGTTTTAAAAATGTCTCAGTATATCCAGGAAGAGTGAAGAGGCAGAGGGGCTGGAAATGTGTGCGTGTGACAGGCTGTAAGTTTTAAAAATGTCTGAGTGAATCCAGTAAGGGAGAAGAGGCAGAGGGGCTGAAAGTGTGTCCGTTTGAGAATGTGAGTTTTAAAAATGACTGAGTGAATCCAGGAAGAGGGAAGAGGCAGAGAGGATGGAGGTATGTGCGTGTGACAGGTTGTGAGTTTTAAAAATGACTGAGTGAATCCAGGAAGAGGGAAGAGGCAGAGAGGCTGGAAGTGTGTGTGTGTGACAGGCTGTGAGTTTTGAAAAGGTCTGAGTGAATCCAGGAAGTGGGAAGAGGCAGAGGGGCTGGTACTGTGTCCATATGACAGTATGTGAGTTTTAAAAATGTCTCAGTGAATCCAGGAAGGGGGAAGAGGCAGTGGGGCTGAAAGTGTGCCGATTGACACTATGGGTTTCAAAAATGACTGAGTGAATCCAGGAAGAGGGAAGAGGCAGAGAGGCTGGATGTGTGTGTGTGTGACAGGCTGTGAGTTTTAAAAATGTCTGAGTGTATCCAGGAAGAGGGAAGAGGCAGAGGGGCTGGAAGTGTGTCCGTGTGACACAGTGAGTTTTAAAAATGACTGAGTGAGTCCAGGAAGAGGGATGAGGCAGAGGGGCTGGAAGTGTGTCCGTGTGACAGGCTGTGAGTTTTTAAAATGTCTGAGTGAATCCAGTTAGGGGGAAGAGGCAGAGGGGCTTGAGGTGTGTGCATGTGACAGTCTGTTAGTTTTAAAAATGTCTGAGTGAATCCAGGAAGGGGGAAGAGGCAGAGGGGTGTTGAAGTGGGTCCGTTTGACACTGTGAGTTTTTAAAATGACTGAGTGAGTCCAGGAAGAGGTAAGAGGCAGAGAGGCTGGAGGTGTGTGCGTGTTACAGGCTGTGAGTTTTAAAAATGTCTCAGTATATCCAGGAAGAGGGAAGAGGCAGAGGGGGTGTGTGCATGTGACAGGCTGTTTTAAAAATGACTGAGTGAATCCAGGAAGAGGGAAGAGGCAGAGGGGCTGGAAGTGTGTGCGTGTGACAGGCTGTGTGACAGGCTGTGCGTGTGACAGGCTGTAAGTTTTAAAAATGTCTGAGTGAATCCAGTAAGGGAGAAGAGGCAGAGGGGCTGAAAGTGTGTCCGTTTGAGAATGTGAGTTTTAAAAATGACTGAGTGAATCCAGGAAGAGGGAAGAGGCAGAGAGGCTGGAGGTATGGGCGTGTGACAGGTTGTGAGTTTTAAAAATATCTCAGTATATCCAGGAAGAGGGAAGAGGCAGAGGGGCTGGAAATGTGTTCGTGTGATATGCTGTAAGTTTTAAAAATGACTGAGTGACTCCAGGAAGAGGGAAGAGGCAGAGGGGCTGGAAGTGTGTGCATGTGACTGGCTGTGAGTTTTAAAAATGTCTCAGTATATCCAGGAAGAGTGAAGAGGCAGAGGGGATGGAAATGTGTGCGTGTGACAGGCTATGAGTTTTAAAAATGTCTCAGTGAATCCAGGAAGGGGGAAGAGACAGTGGGGCTGAAAGTGTGTCCGATTGACACTGTGAGTTTCAAAAATCACTGAGTGAGTCCAGGAAGAGGGAAGAGGCAGAGGGGCTGGAAGTGTGTGCGTGTTACAGGCTGTGAGTGTTAAAAATGTCTCAGTATATCCAGGAAGAGGGGAGAGGCAGAGGGGCTGCAAGTGTGTGCATGTGACAGTATGTGAGTTTTAAAAATGTCTGAGTGTATCTAGGAAGAGTGAAGAGGCAGAGGGGCTGGAAGTGTATGCATGTGTCAGTATGTGAGTTTTAAAAATGTCTGAGTGTATAAAGGAAATGGGAAGAGGCAGTGGGGATGAAATTGTGTCCGATTGACACTGTGAGTTTTAAAAATGACTGAGTGAATCCAGGAAGAGGGAAGAGACAGAGAGGATGGAAGTGTGTGCGTGTGACAGGCTTTGAGTTTTAAAAATGTCTGAGTGAATAAAGGAAGAGGGAAGAGGCAGGGGGGCTGGAAGTATGTCTGTGTGACAGGCTGTGAGTTTTAAAAATGTCTCAGTATATCCAGGAAGAGGGAAGAGGCAGAGGGGCTGGAAGTTTGTGCGTGTGACAGGCTGTGAGTTTTAAAAATGTCTGAGTGAATCTAGGAAGGGGGAAGAGGCAGAGGGGCTGAAAGTGTGTCCGATTGACACTGTGAGTTTCAAAAATGACTGAGTGAATCCAGGAAGAGGGAAGAGACAGAGAGGGTGGAAGTGTGGGCGTGTGACAGGCTTTGAGTTTTAAAAATGTCTGAGTGAATAAAGGAAGAGGGAAGAGGCAGGGGGGCTGTAAGTATGTCTGTGTGACAGGCTGTGAGTTTTAAAAATGTCTCAGTATATCCAGGAAGAGGGAAGAGGCAGAGGGGCTGGAAGTGTGGGCGTGTGACAGGCTGTGAGTTTTAAAAATGTCTGAGTGAATCCAGGAAGGGGGAAGAGGCAGTGGGGCTGAAAGTGTGTCCGATTGACACTGTGAGTTTCAAAAATCACTGAGTGAGTCCAGGAAGAGGGAAGAGGCAGAGGGGCTGGAAGTGTGTGCGTGTTACAGGCTGTGAGTTTTAAAAATGTCTCAGTATATCCAGGAAGAGGGAAGAGGCAGAGGGGCTGGAGGTGTGTGCATGTGACTGGCTGTGAGTTTTAAAAATGTCTCAGTATATCCAGGAAGAGTGAAGAGTCAGAGGGGCTGGAAGTGTATGCATGTGTCAGTATGTGAGTTTTAAAAATGTCTGAGTGTATAAAGGAAATGGGAAGAGGCAGTGGGGCTGAAATTGTGTCCGATTGACACTGTGAGTTTTAAAAATGACTGAGTGAATCCAGGAAGAGGGAAGAGACAGAGAGGATGGAAGTGTGTGAGTGTGACAGGCTATGAGTTTTAAAAATGTCTGAGTGAATAAAGGAAGAGGGAAGAGGCAGGGGGGCTGGAAGTATGTCTGTGTGACAGGCTGTGAGTTTTAAAAATGTCTCAGTATATCCAGGAAGAGGGAAGAGGCAGAGGGGCTGGAAGTTTGTCCGTGTGACAGGCTGTGAGTTTTAAAAATGTCTGAGTGAATCTAGGAAGGGGGAAGAGGCAGAGGGGCTGAAAGTGTGTCCGTGTGACACAGTGAGTTTTAAAAATGACTGAGTGAGTTCAGGAAGAGGGAAGAGGCAGAGGGGCTGGAAGTGTGTCCGTGTGACAGTCTGTGTGTTTTAAAAATGTCTGAGTGAATCCAGGAAGAGGGAAGAGGCAGAGGGGCTGGAGGTGTGTGCATGTGACAGGCTGTTAGTTTTAAAAATGTTTGAGTGAATCCAGGAAGGGGGAAGAGGCAGAGGGGTGTTGAAGTGGGTCCGTTTGACACTGTGAGTTTTAAAAATGTCTCAGTATATCCAGGAAGAGGGAAGAGGGAGAGGGGCTGAAAGTGTGTCCGTTTGAGAATGTGAGTTTTAAAAATGACTGAGTGAATCCAGGAAGAGGGAAGAGGCAGAGGGGCTGGAAGTGTGTGCGTGTGACAGGCTGTGTGACAGGCTGTGCGTGTGACAGGCTGTAAGTTTTAAAAATGTCTGAGTGAATCCAGTAAGGGAGAAGAGGCAGAGGGGCTGAAAGTGTGTCTGTTTGAGAATGTGAGTTTTAAAAATAACTGAGTGAATCCAGGAAGAGGGAAGAGGCAGAGAGGCTGGAGGTATGGGCGTGTGACAGGTTGTGAGTTTTAAAAATATCTCAGTATATCCAGGAAGAGGGAAGAGGCAGAGGGGCTGGAGGTGTGTGCATGTGACAGGCTGTTAGTTTTAAAAATGTCTGAGTGAATCCAGGAAGGGGGAAGAGGCAGAGGGGTGTTGAAGTGGGTCCGTTTGACACTGTGAGTTTTTAAAATGACTGAGTGAGTCCAGGAAGAGGTAAGAGGCAGAGAGGCTGGAGGTGTGTGCGTGTTACAGGCTGTGAGTTTTAAAAATGTCTCAGTATATCCAGGAAGAGGGAAGAGGCAGAGGGGCTGGAGGTGTGTGCATGTGACAGTCTGTGAGTTTTAAAAATGTCTCAGTATTTCCAGGAAGAGGGAAGAGGCAGAGCGGCTGGAGGTGTGTGCATGTGACAGGCTGTTAGTTTTAAAAATGTCTGAGTAAATCCAGGAAGGGGGAAGAGGCAGAGGGGTGTTGAAGTGTGTCCATTTGACACTGTGAGTTTTAAAAATGTCTGAGTGTATCCAGGAAGAGGGAAGAGGCAGAGAGGCTGGAGGTGTGTACGTGTTACAGGCTGTGAGTTTTAAAAATATCTCAGTATATCCAGGAAGAGGGAAGAGGGAGAGGGGCTGAAAGTGTGTCCGTTTGAGAATGTGAGTTTTAAAAATGACTGACTGAATCCAGGAAGAGGGAAGAGGCAGAGGGGCTGGAAGTGTGTGCGTGTGACAGGCTGTGAGTTTTAAAAATGTCTGAGTGAATAAAGGAAGAGGGAAGAGGCAGGGGGGCTGGAAGTATGTCCGTGTGACAGGCTGTGAGTTTTAAAAATGTCTCAGTATATGGAGGAAGAGTGAAGAGGCAGAGGGGATGGAAATGTGTGCGTGTGACAGGCTGTGAGTTTTAAAAATGTCTGAGTGAATCCAGGAAGGGGGAAGAGGCAGTAGGGCTGAAAGTGTGTCGATTTGACACTGTGAGTTTCAAAAATCACTGAGTGAGTCCAGGAAGAGGGAAGAGGCAGAGGGGCTGGAAGTGTCTGTGTGTGTGCACAGCCTGTGAGTTTTAATATGACTGAGTGAGTCCAGGAAGAGGTAAGAGGCAGAGAGGCTGGAGGTGTGTGCGTGTTAAAGGCTGTGAGTTTTTAAAATGTCTCAGTATATCCAGGAAGAGTGAAGAGGCAGAGGGGCTGGTAGTGTGTGCATGTGTCAGTATGTGAGTTTTAAAAATGTCTGAGTGTATCTAGGAAGAGGGAAGAGGCAGAGGGGCTGGAAGTATGTGCATGTGACAGGTTGTGAGTTTTGAAAAGGTCTGAGTGAATCTAGGAACGGGGAAGAGGCAGAAAGGCTGAAAGTGTGTCCGATTGACACTGTGAGTTTTAAAAATGACTGAGTAAGTCCAGGAAGAGGGGATGAGGCAGAGGGGCTGGAAGTGTGTGCGTGTGACAGGCTGTGAGGTTTAAAAATGTCTGAGTGAATCCAGGAAGGGGGAAGAGGCAGAGGGGTGTTGAAGTGGGTCCGTTTGACACTGTGAGTTTTTAAAATGACTGATTGAGTCCAGGAAGAGGGAAGAGGCAGAGAGGGTGGAAGTGTGTGCGTGTGACAGGCTGTGAGTTTTAAAAATGTCTGAGTGAATAAAGGAAGAGGGAAGAGGCAGTGGGGCTGGAAGTGTGTGCGTGTGACAGTCTGTGAGTTTTAAAAATATCTGAGTGTATCCAGGAAGGGGGAAGAGGCAGAGGGGGAGGAAGTATGTGCGTGTGACAGGCTGTCAGTTTTAAGAGGCAAGTGTTATATATGTGAAATTAGCTTAGAAAATGGGATCAATGTGCTATTATTAATCTAAGAGAAATTTATATTGTGTTTGTTGGGAGGAGAGGGGATACAATATGAGTAATTTACTTTAAGACGGGGGAGGGGAGGGGGCAAAGTATTTGGTATAATATTTGAATGTGAATTTTTGCGGGGGGGGGTTGGGGGGGCATAACATTTGTATGAGATTTATATTGTATGGCGGGGGGGGGGGAAAGGGGGAAAATCTGTTTGTACAAAACTCTTTTAATAAAAAAAATATCTGAGTGTATCCAGGAAGGGGGAAGAGGCAGAGGGGGAGGAAGTATGTGCGTGTGACAGTCTGTGAGTTTTAAAAATGTATGAGGGTATCCAGGAAGAGGGAAGAGGTAGAGGGGCTGGAAGTGTGTGCATGTGACAGGCTGTGAGTTGCAAAAATGTCTGAGGGTATCCAGGAAGAGGGAAGAGGCAGAGGGGCTGGAGTTGTGTGCATGTTACAGGCTGTCAGTTTTAAAATTGACTGAGTGAACCCAGGAAGGGGGAAGAGGCAGAGGGGCTGGAAGTGGGTCCGTGTGACAGGCTGTGAGTTTTAAAAATGTCTGAGTGTATCCAGGAAGGGGGAAGAGGCAGAGGGGGAGGAAGTATGTGCGTGTGACAATCTGTGAGTTTTAAAAATGTCTGAGGGTATCCAGGATGAGAGAAGGGGCAGACGGCCTGCAAGTGTGTGCGTGTGACAGTATGTGAGTTTTAAAAATGACTGAGTGAATCCAGGAAGGGGGAAGAGGCAGAGGGGTGTTGAAGTGGGTCCGTTTGACACTGTGAGTTTTTAAAATGACTGATTGAGTCCAGGAAGAGGGAAGAGGCAGAGAGGCTGGAGTTGTGTGCGTGTTACAGTCTGTGAGTTTTAAAAATGTCTGAGGGTATCTAGGAAGAGGGAAGAGGCAGAGGGGCTGGAGTTGTGTGCATGTTACAGGCTGTCAGTTTTAAAATTGACTGAGTGAACCCAGGAGGGGGAAGAGGCAGAGGGGCTGGAAGTGTGTGCGTGTGACAGTCTGTGAGTTTTAAAAATGTCTGAGGGTATCCAGGTGAGGGAAGAGGCAGAGGGCCTGTAAGTGTGTGCGTGTGACAGTATGTGAGTTTTAAAAATTTCTCAGTATATCCAGGAAGACGGAAGAGGCAGAGGGGCTCGAAGTGTGTGCGTGTGACTGGCTGTGAGTTTTAAAAATGTCTGAGGGTATCCAGGAAGAGGGAAGAGGCAGGGGGGCTGGTAGTATGTCCGTGTGACAGGCTGTGAGTTTTAAAAAGGTCTCAGTATATCCAGGAAGACGGAAGAAGCAGAGGGGCTGGAAGTGTGTGCGTGTGACAGTCTGTGAGTTTTAAAAATGTCTGAGGGTATCCAGGTGAGGGAAGAGGCAGAGGGCCTGTAAGTGTGTGCGTGTGACAGTATGTGAGTTTTAAAAATGACTGAGTGAATCCAGGAAGGGGGAAGAGGCAGAGGGGTGTTGAAGTGGGTCCGTTTGACACTGTGAGTTTTTAAAATGACTGATTGAGTCCAGGAAGAGGGAAGAGGCAGAGAGGCTGGAGTTGTGTGCGTGTTACAGTCTGTGAGTTTTAAAAATGTCTGAGGGTATCTAGGAAGAGGGAAGAGGCAGAGGGGCTGGAGTTGTGTGCATGTTACAGGCTGTCAGTTTTAAAATTGACTGAGTGAACCCAGGAGGGGGAAGAGGCAGAGGGGCTGGAAGTGTGTCCGTGTGACAGTCTGTGAGTTTTAAAAATGTCTGAGGGTATCCAGGTGAGGGAAGAGGCAGAGGGCCTGTAAGTGTGTGCGTGTGACAGTATGTGAGTTTTAAAAATTTCTCAGTATATCCAGGAAGACGGAAGAGGCAGAGGGGCTCGAAGTGTGTGCGTGTGACTGGCTGTGAGTTTTAAAAATGTCTGAGGGTATCCAGGAAGAGGGAAGAGGCAGGGGGGCTGGTAGTATGTCCGTGTGACAGGCTGTGAGTTTTAAAAAGGTCTCAGTATATCCAGGAAGACGGAAGAAGCAGAGGGGCTGGAAGTGTGTGCGTGTGACAGTCTGTGAGTTTTAAAAATGTCTGAGGGTATCCAGGTGAGGGAAGAGGCAGAGGGCCTGTAAGTGTGTGCGTGTGACAGTATGTGAGTTTTAAAAATTTCTCAGTATATCCAGGAAGACGGAAGAGGCAGAGGGGCTCGAAGTGTGTGCGTGTGACTGGCTGTGAGTTTTAAAAATGTCTGAGTGAATCCAGGAAGGGAGAAGAGGCAGAGGGGCTGAAAGTGTGTCTGATTGATACTGTGAGTTTCAAAAATGACTGAGTGAATCCAGGAAGAGGGAAGAGGCAGAGAGGCTGGAGGTATGTCCGTGTGACAGGTTGTGAGTTTTAAAAATGTCTCAGTATATCCAGGAAGAGTGAAGAGGCAGAGGGGCTGGAAATGTGTGCGTGTGACAGGCTGAGTTTTAAAAAGGTCTCAGTATATCCAGGAAGACGGAAGAAGCAGAGGGGCTGGAAGTGTGTGCGTGTGACAGTCTGTGAGTTTTAAAAATGTCTGAGGGTATCCAGGTGAGGGAAGAGGCAGAGGGCCTGTAAGTGTGTGCGTGTGACAGTATGTGAGTTTTAAAAATTTCTCAGTATATCCAGGAAGACGGAAGAGGCAGAGGGGCTCGAAGTGTGTGCGTGTGACTGGCTGTGAGTTTTAAAAATGTCTGAGTGAATCCAGGAAGGGAGAATAGGCAGAGGGGCTGAAAGTGTGTCTGATTGATACTGTGAGTTTCAAAAATGACTGAGTGAATCCAGGAAGAGGGAAGAGGCAGAGAGGCTGGAGGTATGTCCGTGTGACAGGTTGTGAGTTTTAAAAATGTCTCAGTATATCCAGGAAGAGTGAAGAGGCAGAGGGGCTGGAAATGTGTGCGTGTGACAGGCTGAGTTTTAAAAATGTCTGAGTATATCCAGGAAGAGTGAAGAGGCAGAGGGGCTGGAAGTGTGTGCATGTGACAGGCTGTGAGTTTTAAAAATGTCTGAGTGAATCCAGGAAGGGGGAAGAGGCAGAGGGGTGTTGAAGTGTGTCCGTTTGACACTGTGAGTTTTAAAAATGACTGAGTCAGTCCAGGAAGAGGGAAGAGGCAGAGGGGCTGGATGTGTGTCCGTGTGACAGGCTGTGAGTTTTAAAAATGTCTGAGTGAATCCAGGAAGGGGGATGAGGCAGAGGGGTGTTGAAGTGGGTCCGTTTGACACTGTGAGTTTTTAAAATGACTGATTGAGTCCAGGAAGATGTAAGAGGCAGAGAGGCTGAAAATGTGTCCGTTTGACACTGTGAGTTTTAAAAATGACTGAGTGAATCCAGGAAGAGGGAAGAGGCAGTGGGGCTGGAAGCGTGTGCGTGTGACTGTTTGTGAGTTTTAAAAATGTCCCGAGTGAATCCAGGAAGGGGGAAGAGGCAGAGGGGCTGAAAGTGTGTCCGATTGACAGTGTGAATTTTAAAAATAACTGAGTGAGTCCAGGAAGAGGTAAGAGGCAGAGAGGCTGGAGGTGTGTGCGTGTTACAGGCTGTGAGTTTTAAAAATGTCTCAGTATATCCAGGAAGAGGGAAGAGGCAGAGGGGCTGGAAATGTGTGCGTGTGACAGGATGTGAGTTTTAAAAATATCTGAGTGAATCCAGGAAGGGAGAAGAGGCAGAGGGTCTGAAAGTGTGTCCGTTTGACAATGTGAGTTTTAAAAATGAGTGAGTGAATCCAGGAAGAGGGAAGAGGCAGAGGGGTGTTGACGTGTGTGCGTGTGACAGTCTGTGAGTTTTGAAAATATCTGAGTGTATCCAGGAAGAGGGAAGAGGCAGAAGGGCTGGAAGTTTGTAAGTGTGACAGGCTGTGAGTTTTAAAAATGTCTCAGTATATCCAGGAAGAGGGAAGAGGCAGAGGGGCTGGAGGTATGTGCGTGTTACAGGCTGTGAGTTTTTAAAATGTCTGAGTGAATCCAGGAAGGGGGAAGAGGCAGACGGGCTGAAAGTGTGTCTGATTGATACTGTGAGTTTCAAAAATGACTGAGTGAATCCAGGAAGAGGGAAGAGGCAGAGAGGCTGGAGGTATGTCCGTGTGACAGGTTGTGAGTTTTAAAAATGTCTCAGTATATCCAGGAAGAGTGAAGAGGCAGAGGGGCTGGAATTGTGTGCGTGTGACAGGCTGAGTTTTAAAAATGTCTGAGTATATCCAGGAAGAGTGAAGAGGCAGAGGGGCTGGAGGTGTGTGCATGTGACAGGCTGTCAGTTTTAAAAATATCTGATGGAATCCAGGAAGGGGGAAGAGGCAGAGGGGGAGGAAGTATGTGCGTGTGACAGTCTGTGAGTTTTAAAAATGTCTGAGGGTATCCAGGAAGAGGGAAGAGGCAGAGGGTCAGAATGTGTGTCAATTTGACAATGTGAATTTTAAAAATAACTGAGTGAGTCCAGGAAGAGGTAAGAGGCAGAGAGGTTGGAGGTGTGTGCGTGTTACAGGCTGTGAGTTTTAAAAATGTCTCAGTATATCCAGGAAGGGGGATGAGGCAGAGGGGTGTTGAAGTGGGTCCGTTTGACACTGTGAGTTTTTAAAATGACTGATTGAGTCCAGGAAGATGTAAGAGGCAGAGAGGCTGAAAGTGTGTCCGTTTGACACTGTGAGTTTTAAAAATGACTGAGTGAATCCAGGAAGAGGGAAGAGACAGAGAGGCTGGAAGTGTGTGCGTGTGACAGGCTGTGAGTTTTAAAAATGACTGAGTGAATAAAGGAAGAGGGAAGAGGCAGTGGGGCTGGAAGCGTGTGCGTGTGACTGTTTGTGAGTTTTAAAAATGTCCCGAGTGAATCCAGGAAGGGGGAAGAGGCAGAGGGGCTGAAAGTGTGTCCGATTGACAGTGTGAATTTTAAAAAAAACTGAGTGAGTCCAGGAAGATGTAAGAGGCAGAGAGGCTGGAGGTGTGTGCGTGTTACAGTCTGTGAGTTTTAAAAATGTCTCAGTATATCCAGGAAGAGGGAAGAGGCAGAGGGGATGGAAGTGTGTGCGTGTGACAGGATGTGAGTTTTAAAAATGTCTGAGTGAATCCAGGAAGGGGGAAGAGGCAGAGGGTCTGAAAGTGTGTCCGTTTGAGAATGTGAGTTTTAAAAATGACTGAGTGAGACCAGGAAGAGGTAAGAGGCAGAGAGGCTGGAGGTGTGTGCGTGTTACAGTCTGTGAGTTTTAAAAATGTCTCAGTATATCCAGGAAGAGGGAAGAGGCAGAGGGGCTGGAAGTGTGTGCGTGTGACAGGATGTGAGTTTTAAAAATATCTGAGTGAATCCAGGAAGGGAGAAGAGGCAGAGGGTCTGAAAGTGTGTCCGTTTGACAATGTGAGTTTTAAAAATGAGTGAGTGAATCCAGGAAGAGGGAAGAGGCAGAGGGGTGTTGACGTGTGTGCGTGTGACAGTCTGTGAGTTTTGAAAATATCTGAGTGTATCCAGGAAGAGGGAAGAGGCAGAAGGGCTGGAAGTTTGTAAGTGTGACAGGCTGTGAGTTTTAAAAATGTCTGAGTGAATCCAGCAAGGGGGAAGAGGCAGAGGGGTGTTGACGTGTGTGCGTGTGACAGTCTGTGAGTTTTGAAAATATCTGAGTGTATCCAGGAAGAGGGAAGAGGCAGAAGGGCTGGAAGTTTGTAAGTGTGACAGGCTGTGAGTTTTAAAAATGTCTCAGTATATCCAGGAAGAGGGAAGAGGCAGAGGGGCTGGAGGTATGTGCATGTGACAGGCTGTTAGTTTTAAAAATGTCTGAGTGAATCCAGGAAGGGGGAAGAGGCAGAGGGGAGTTGAAGTGTGTCCGTTTGACACTGTGAGTTTTAAAAATGACTGATTGAGTCCAGGAAGATGTAAGAGGCAGAGGGGCTGAAAGTGTGTCCGATTGACAGTGTGAGTTTTAAAAATGGCTGAGTGAATCCAGGAAGAGGGAAGAGGCAGAGAGGATGGAGGTATGTGCGTGTGACAGGTTGTGAGTTTTAAAAATATCTCAGTATATCCAGGAAGAGGGAAGAGGCAGAGGGGCTGGAAATGTGTGTGTGTGACATGCTGTAAGTTTTAAAAATGACTGAGTGAATCCAGGAAGAGGGAAGAGGCAGAGAGGCTGGAAGTGTGTGTGTGTGACAGGCTGTCAGTTTTAAAAATGACTGAGTGTATCCAGGAAGAGGGAAGAGTCAGAGGGGCTGGAAGTTTGTGCATGTGACAGGCTGTCAGTTTTAAAAATGTCTAAGTGTATCCAGGAAGAGGCAAGAGGCAGAGGGGCTGAAAGTGTGTCCGTTTGACACTGTGAGTTTTAAAAATGTCTGAGTTTATCCAGGAAGAGGGAAGAGGCAGGGGGGCTGGTATTGTGTGCATGTGACAGGCTGTGAGTTTTGAAAATATCTGAGTGTATCCAGGAATAGGGAAGAGGCAGAGGGGCTGGAAGTTTGTGCGTGTGACAGGCTGTGAATTTTAAAAATGTCTCAGTATATCCAGGAAGGGGAAAGGGACAGAGGGGCTGGAGGTGTCTGCATGTGACAGGCTGTCAGTTTTAAAAATATCTGATGGAATCCAGGAAGGGGGAATAGGCAGAGGGGGAGGAAGTATGTGCGTGTGACAGTCTGTGAGTTTTAAAAATGTCTGAGGGTATCCAGGAAGAGCGAAGAGGCAGAGGGTCAGAAAGTGTGTCCATTTGACAATGTGAATTTTAAAAATAACTGAGTGAGTCCAGGAAGAGGTAAGAGGCAGAGAGGCTGGAGGTGTGTGCGTGTTACAGGCTGTGAGTTTTAAAAATGTCTCAGTATATCCAGGAAGAGGGAAGAGGCAGAGGGGCTGGAAGTGTGTCCGTGTGACAGGATGTGAGTTTTAAAAATGTCTCAGTATATCCAGGAAAAGGGAAGAGGCAGAGGGGGAGGAAGTGTGTGCGTGTGACAGTCTGTGAGTTTCAAAAATGTCTGAGGGTATCCAGGAACGGGGAAGAGACAGAGGGGGAGGAAGTATGTGCGTGTGACAGTCTGTGAGTTTTAAAAATGTCTGAGGGTATCCAGGAAGAGGGAAGAGGCAGAAGGGCTGGAAGTTTGTAAGTGTGACAGGCTGTGAGTTTTAAAAATGTCTGAGTATATCCAGGAAGAGGAAAGGGACAGAGGGCCTGCAAGTGTGTGCGTGTGACAGTATGTGAGTTTTAAAAATGACTGAGTGAATCCAGGAAGAGGGAAGAGGCAGAGAGGCTGGAAGTGTGTGCGTGTTACAGGCTGTGAGTTTTAAAAATGTCTGAGTGAATAAAGGAAGAGGGAAGAGGCAGGGGGGCTGGTAGTATCTCCGTGTGACAGGCTGTGAGTTTTAAAAATGTCTCAGTATATCCAGGAAGACGGAAGAAGCAGAGGGGCTGGAAGTGTGTGCGTGTGACAGTCTGTGAGTTTCAAAAATGTCTGAGGGTATCCAGGAACGGGGAAGAGACAGAGGGGGAGGAAGAATGTCCGTGTGACAGTCTGTGAGTTTTAAAAATGTCTGAGGGTATCCAGGAAGAGGGAAGAGGCAGAGGGGCTGGAAGTGTGTGCGTGTGACAGGCTGTGAGTTTTAAAAATGTCTGAGTGTATCCAGGAAGGGGGAAGAGGCAGAGGGGGAGGAAGTATGTGCGTGTGACAGTCTGTGAGTTTTAAAAATCTCTGAGGGTATCCAGGATGAGGGAAGAGGCAGAGGGGCTGGAGTTGTGTGCATGTTACAGGCTGTCAGTTTTAAAATTGACTGAGTGAACCCAGGAAGGGGGAAGAGGCAGAGGGGCTGGAAGTGTGTGCGTGTGACAGGCTGTGAGTTTTAAAAATGTCTGAGGGTATCCAGGATGAGGGAAGAGGCAGAGGGCCTGCAAGTGTGTGCGTGTGACAGTATGTGAGTTTTAAAAATGTCTCAGTATATCCAGGAATACGGAAGAGGCAGAGGTGCTGGAAGTGTGTGCGTGTGACTGGCTGTGAGTTTTAAAAACGTCTGAGTGCATCCAGGAAGTGGGAAGAGGCAGAGGGGCAGGAAGTATGTGCGTGTGACAGTCTGTGAGTTTTTAAAATGTCTGAGGGTATCCAGGAAGAGCGAAGAGGCAGAGGGTCAGAAAGTGTTTCCGTTTGACAATGTGAGTTTTAAAAATGACTAAGTGAATCCAGGAAGAGGGAAGAGGCAGAGGGGCTGGAAGTGTGTGAATGTGACAGGCTGTGAGTTTTAAATTTTTCTGCGTGCATCCAGAAAGAGGGAAGAGGCAGAGGGGCTGGAAGTGTGTGCGTGTTACAGGCTGTGAGTTTTTAAAATGTCTGAGTGAATCCAGGAAGGGGGAAGAGGCAGAGGGGTGTTGAAGTGTGTCCGTTTGACACTGTGAGTTTTAAAAATGTCTGAGTGTATCCAGGAAGAGGGAAGAGGCAGAGGGGCTGGAAGTGTGTGCATGTGTCATTATGTGAGTTTTAAAAATGTCTGAGTGTATACAGGAAGGGGGAAGAGGCAGAGGGGCTGAAAGTGTGTCCGTTTGACACTGTGAGCTTTAAAAATAACTCAGTGAATCCAGGAAGAGGGAAGAGACAGAGAGGCTGGAAGTGTGTGCGTGTGACAGGCTGTGAGTTTTAAAAATGTCTGAGTGAATAAAGGAAGAGGGAAGAAGCAGTGGGGCTGGAAGTGTGTGCGTGTGACTGGCTGTGAGTTTTAAAAATGTCTGAGTGAATCCAGGAAGGGGAAAGAGGCAGAGGGGCTGAAAGTCTGTGCGTGTGACAGTCTGTGAGTTTTGAAAATATCTGAGTGTATCCAGGAATAGGGAAGAGGCAGAAGGGCTGGAAGTTTGTAAGTGTGACAGGCTGTGAGTTTTAAAAATGTCTGAGTATATCCAGGAAGAGGAAAGGGACAGAGGGCCTGCAAGTGTGTGCGTGTGACAGTATGTGAGTTTTAAAAATGACTGAGTGAATCCAGGAAGAGGGAAGAGGCAGAGAGGCTGGAAGTGTGTGCGTGTTACAGGCTGTGAGTTTTAAAAATGTCTGAGTGAATAAAGGAAGAGGGAAGAGGCAGGGGGGCTGGTAGTATCTCCGTGTGACAGGCTGTGAGTTTTAAAAATGTCTCAGTATATCCAGGAAGACGGAAGAGGCAGAGGGGCTGGAAGTGTGTGCGTGTGACAGTCTGTGAGTTTCAAAAATGTCTGAGGGTATCCAGGAACGGGGAAGAGACAGAGGGGGAGGAAGTATGTCCGTGTGACAGTCTGTGAGTTTTAAAAATGTCTGAGGGTATCCAGGAAGAGGGAAGAGGCAGAGGGGCTGGAGTTGTGTGCATGTTACAGGCTGTCAGTTTTAAAATTGACTGAGTGAACCCAGGAAGGGGGAAGAGGCAGAGGGGCTGGAAGTGTGTGCGTGTGACAGGCTGTGAGTTTTAAAAATGTCTGAGTGTATCCAGGAAGGGGGAAGAGGCAGAGGGGGAGGAAGTATGTGCGTGTGACAGTCTGTGAGTTTTAAAAATGTCTGAGGGTATCCAGGATGAGGGAAGAGGCAGAGGGCCTCCAAGTGTGTGCGTGTGACAGTATGTGAGTTTTAAAAATGACTGAGTGAATCCAGGAAGAGGGAAGAGGCAGAGAGGCTGGAAGTGTGTGCGTGTTACAGGCTGTGAGTTTTAAAAATGTCTGAGTGAATAAAGGAAGAGGGAAGAGGCAGGGGGGCTGGTAGTATGTCCGTGTGACAGGCTGTGAGTTTTAAAAATGTCTCAGTATATCCAGGAAGACGGAAGAGGCAGAGGGGCTGGAAGTGTGTGCGTGTGACTGGCTGTGAATTTTAAAAACGTCTGAGTGCATCCAGGAAGAGGGAAGAGGCAGAGGGGCTGGAAGTGTGTGCGTGTGACAGGCTGTGAGTTTTAAAAATGTCCGAGTGAATCCAGGAAGGGAGAAGAGGCAGAGGGGCTGAAAGTGTGTCTGATTGATACTGTGAGTTTCAAAAATGACTGAGTGAATCCAGGAAGAGGGAAGAGGCAGAGAGGCTGGAGGTATGTCCGTGTGACAGGTTGTGAGTTTTAAAAATGTCTCAGTATATCCAGGAAGAGTGAAGAGGCAGAGGGGCTGGAAATGTTTGCGTGTGACAGGCTGACTTTTAAACATATGTGAGTGAATCCAGGAAGGGGGAAGAGGCAGTGAGGCTGAAAGTGTGTCCAATTGACACTGTCAGTTGCAAAAATGACTGAGTGAGTCCAGGAAGAGGGAAGAGGGAAGAGGCAGAGGGGCTGGAAGTGTGTGCGTGTTACAGGCTGTGAGTTTTAAAAATGTCTCAGTATATCCAGGAAGAGTGAAGAGGCAGAGGGGCTGAAAGTGTGTGCATGTGACAGGCTGAGAGTTTTAAAAATGTCTGAGTGAATCGAGGAAGGGGGAAGAGGCAGAGGGGTGTTGAAGTGTGTCCGTTTGACACTGTGAGTTTTAAAAATGTCTGAGTGTATCCAGGAAGAGGGAAGAGGCAGAGGGGCTGGAAGTGTGTCCGTGTGACAAAGTGAGTTTTAAAAATGACTGAGTCAGTCCAGGAAGAGGGAAGAGGCAGAGGGGCTGGAAGTGTGTCCGTGTGACAGGCTGTGAGTTTTAAAAATGTCTGAGTGAATCCAGGAAGGGGGATGAGGCAGAGGGGTGTTGAAGTGGGTCCGTTTGACACTGTGAGTTTTTAAAATGACTGATTGAGTCCAGGAAGAGGGAAGAGGCAGAGAGGCTGAAAGTGTGTCCGTTTGACACTTTGAGTTTTAAAAATGACTGAGTGAATCCAGGAAGAGGGAAGAGACAGAGAGGCTGAAAGTGTGTCCGTTTGACACTTTGAGTTTTAAAAATGACTGAGTGAATCCAGGAAGAGGGAAGAGACAGAGAGGCTGGAAGTGTGTGCGTGTGACAGTCTGTGAGTTTTAAAAATGACTGAGTGAATAAAGGAAGAGGGAAGAGGCAGTGGGGCTGGAAGTGTGTGCGTGTGACTGTTTGTGAGTTTTAAAAATGTCCCGAGTGAATCCAGGAAGGGGGAAGAGGCAGAGGGGCTGAAAGTGTGTCCGATTGACAGTGTGAGTTTCAAAAATGACTGAGTGAGTCCAGGAAGAGGGAAGAGGGAAGAGGGGCTGGAAGTGTGTCCGTGTGACAGGCTGTGAGTTTTAAAAATGTCTGAGAGAATCCAGGAAGCGGGAAGAGGCAGAGGGGCTGAAAGTGTGTCCGATTGACAGTGTGAGTTTTAAAAATGACTGAGTGAATCCAGGAAGAGGGAAGGGACAGCGAGGCTGGAAGTGTGTGCGTGTGACAGTCTGTGAGTTTTGAAAATATCTGAGTGTATCCAGGAATAGGGAAGAGGCAGAGGGGCTGGAAGTTTGTGCGTGTGACAGGCTGTGAGTTTTAAAAATGTCTGAGGGTATCCAGGAAGAGGGAAGAGGCAGAGGGTCAGAAAGTGTGTCCATTTGACAATGTGAATTTTAAAAATAACTGAGTGAGTCCAGGAAGAGGTAAGAGGCAGAGAGGCTGGAGGTGTGTGCGTGTTACAGGCTGTGAGTTTTAAAAATGTCTCAGTATATCCAGGAAGAGGGAAGAGGCAGAGGGGATGGAAGTGTGTGCGTGTGACAGGATGTGAGTTTTAAAAATGTCTGAGTGAATCCAGGAAGGGGGAAGTGGCAGAGGGTCTGAAAGTGTGTCCGTTTGACAATGTGAGTTTTAAAAATGACTGAGTGAGACCAGGAAGAGGTAAGAGGCAGAGAGGCTGGAGGTGTGTGCGTGTTACAGGCTGTGAGTTTTAAAAATGTCTCAGTATATCCAGGAAGAGGGAAGAGGCAGAGGGGCTGGAAGTGTGTGCGTGTGACAGGATGTGAGTTTTAAAAATGTCTGAGTGAATCCAGGAAGGGAGAAGAGGCAGAGGGTCTGAATGTGTGTCCGTTTGACAATGTGAGTTTTAAAAATGAGTGAGTGAATCCAGGAAGAGGGAAGAGGCAGAGGGGCTGGAAGTGTGTGCATGTGACAGGCTGTGAGTTTTAAAATTTTCTGCGTGTATCCAGAAAGAGGGAAGAGGCAGAGGGGCTATAAGTGTGTGCGTGTTACAGGCTGTGAGTTTTTAAAATGTCTGAGTGAATCCAGGAAGGGGGAAGAGGCAGAGGGGTGTTGACGTGTGTGCGTGTGACAGTCTGTGAGTTTTGAAAATATCTGAGTGTATCCAGGAAGAGGGAAGAGGCAGTAGGGCTGGAAGTTTGTAAGTGTGACAGGCTGTGAGTTTTAAAAATGTCTGATTATATCCAGGAAGAGGAAAGGGACAGAAGGGCTGGAGGTGTGTGCATGTGACAGTCTGTGAGTCTTAAAAATGTCTCAGTATATCCAGGAAGAGGGAAGAGGCAGAGGGGCTGGAGGTATGTGCATGTGACAGGCTGTCAGTTTTAAAAATGTCTGAGTGAATCCAGGAAGGGGGAAGAGGCAGAGGGGTGTTGAAGTGTGTCCGTTTGACACTGTGAGTTTTAAAAATGACTGAGTTAATCCAGGAAGAGGGAAGAGACAGAGAGGCTGGAAGTGTGTGCGTGTGACAGGCTGTGAGTTTTAAAAATGACTGAGTGAATAAAAGAAGAAGGAAGAGGCAGTGGGGCTGGAAGTGTGTGCGTGTGACTGTTTGTGAGTTTTAAAAATGTCCCGAGTGAATCCAGGAAGGGGGAAGAGGCAGAGGGGCTGAAAGTGTGTCCGATTGACACTGTGAGTTTAAAAAATGACTGAGTGAGTCCAGGAAGAGGGAAGAGGCAGAGGGGCTGGAAGTGTGTGCGTGTTACAGGCTGTGAGTTTTAAAAATGTCTCAGTATATCCAGGAAGAGTGAAGAGGCAGAGGGGCTGGAAGTGTGTGCATATGACAGACTGTGAGTTTTAAATATTTCTGCATGTATCCAGAAAGAGGGAAGAGGCAGAGGGGCTGGAAATGTGTGCGTGTGACAGGCTGTGAGTTTTAAAAATGTCTGAGTGAATCCAGGAAGGGGGAAGAGGCAGAGGGGCTGAAAGTGTGTCCGATTGACAGTGTGAGTTTTAAAAATGTCTCAGTATATCCAGGAAGAGGAAAGGGACAGAGGGGCTGGAGGTGTCTGCATGTGACAGGCTGTCAGTTTTAAAAATATCTGATGGAATCCAGGAAGGGGGAAGGGGCAGAGGGGGAGGAAGTATGTGCGTGTGACAGTCTGTGAGTTTTAAAAATGTCTGAGGGTATCCAGGAAGAGCGAAGAGGCAGAGGGTCAGAAAGTGTGTCCATTTGACAATGTGAATTTTAAAAATAACTGAGTGAGTCCAGGAAGAGGTAAGAGGCAGAGAGGCTGGAGGTGTGTGCGTGTTACAGGCTGTGAGTTTTAAAAATGTCTCAGTATATCCAGGAAGAGGGAAGAGGCAGAGGGGCTGGAAGTGTGTGCGTGTGACAGGATGTGAGTTTTAAAAATGTCTCAGTATATCCAGGAAAAGGGAAGAGGCAGAGGGGGAGGAAGTGTGTGCGTGTGACAGTCTGTGAGTTTCAAAAATGTCTGAGGGTATCCAGGAACGGGGAAGAGACAGAGGGGGAGGAAGTATGTGCGTGTGACAGTCTGTGAGTTTTAAAAATGTCTGAGGGTATCCAGGAAGAGGGAAGAGGCAGAGGGGCTGGAGTTGTGTGCATGTTACAGGCTGTCAGTTTTAAAATTGACTGAGTGAACCCAGGAAGGGGGAAGAGGCAGAGGGGCTGGAAGTGTGTGCGTGTGACAGGCTGTGAGTTTTAAAAATGTCTGAGGGTATCCAGGATGAGGGAAGAGGCAGAGGGCCTGCAAGTGTGTGCGTGTGACAGTATGTGAGTTTTAAAAATGACTGAGTGAATCCAGGAAGAGGGAAGAGGCAGAGAGGCTGGAAGTGTGTGTGTGTTACAGGCTGTGAGTTTTAAAAATGTCTGAGTGAATAAAGGAAGAGGGAAGAGGCAGGGGGGCTGGTAGTATGTCCGTGTGACAGGCTGTGAGTTTTAAAAATGTCTCAGTATATCCAGGAAGACGGAAGAGGCAGAGGGGCTGGAAGTGTGTGCGTGTGACAGGCTGTGAGTTTTAAAAATGTCTGAGTGAATCCAGGAAGGGAGAAGAGGCAGAGGGGCTGAAAGTGTGTCTGATTGATACTGTGAGTTTCAAAAATGACTGAGTGAATCCAGGAAGAGGGAAGAGGCAGAGAGGCTGGAGGTATGTCCGTGTGACAGGTTGTGAGTTTTAAAAATGTCTCAGTATATCCAGGAAGAGTGAAGAGGCAGAGGGGCTGGAAATGTTTGCGTGTGACAGGCTGACTTTTAAAAATATCTGAGTGAATCCAGGAAGGGGGAAGAGGCAGTGAGGCTGAAAGTGTGTCCAATTGACACTGTGAGTTTCAAAAATGACTGAGTGAGTCCAGGAAGAGGGAAGAGGGAAGAGGCAGAGGGGCTGGAAGTGTGTGCGTGTGACAGGCTGTGAGTTTTAAAAATGTCTGAGTGAATCCAGGAAGGGAGAAGAGGCAGAGGGGCTGAAAGTGTGTCTGATTGATACTGTGAGTTTCAAAAATGACTGAGTGAATCCAGGAAGAGGGAAGAGGCAGAGAGGCTGGAGGTATGTCCGTGTGACAGGTTGTGAGTTTTAAAAATGTCTCAGTATATCCAGGAAGAGTAAAGAGGCAGAGGGGCTGGAAATGTTTGCGTGTGACAGGCTGACTTTTAAAAATATCTGAGTGAATCCAGGAAGGGGGAAGAGGCAGTGAGGCTGAAAGTGTGTCCAATTGACACTGTGAGTTTCAAAAATGACTGAGTGAGTCCAGGAAGAGGGAAGAGGGAAGAGGCAGAGGGGCTGGAAGTGTGTCCGTGTGACAGGCTGTGAGTTTTAAAAATGTCTGAGTGAATCCAGGAAGGGGGATGAGGCAGAGGGGTGTTGAAGTGGGTCCGTTTGACACTGTGAGTTTTTAAAATGACTGATTGAGTCCAGGAAGAGGGAAGAGGCAGAGAGGCTGAAAGTGTGTCCGTTTGACACTTTGAGTTTTAAAAATGACTGAGTGAATCCAGGAAGAGGGAAGAGACAGAGAGGCTGAAAGTGTGTCCGTTTGACACTTTGAGTTTTAAAAATGACTGAGTGAATCCAGGAAGAGGGAAGAGACAGAGAGGCTGGAAGTGTGTGCGTGTGACAGTCTGTGAGTTTTAAAAATGACTGAGTGAATAAAGGAAGAGGGAAGAGGCAGTGGGGCTGGAAGTGTGTGCGTGTGACTGTTTGTGAGTTTTAAAAATGTCCCGAGTGAATCCAGGAAGGGGGAAGAGGCAGAGGGGCTGAAAGTGTGTCCGATTGACAGTGTGAGTTTCAAAAATGACTGAGTGAGTCCAGGAAGAGGGAAGAGGGAAGAGGGGCTGGAAGTGTGTCCGTGTGACAGGCTGTGAGTTTTAAAAATGTCTGAGAGAATCCAGGAAGCGGGAAGAGGCAGAGGGGCTGAAAGTGTGTCCGATTGACAGTGTGAGTTTTAAAAATGACTGAGTGAATCCAGGAAGAGGGAAGGGACAGCGAGGCTGGAAGTGTGTGCGTGTGACAGTCTGTGAGTTTTGAAAATATCTGAGTGTATCCAGGAATAGGGAAGAGGCAGAGGGGCTGGAAGTTTGTGCGTGTGACAGGCTGTGAGTTTTAAAAATGTCTGAGGGTATCCAGGAAGAGGGAAGAGGCAGAGGGTCAGAAAGTGTGTCCATTTGACAATGTGAATTTTAAAAATAACTGAGTGAGTCCAGGAAGAGGTAAGAGGCAGAGAGGCTGGAGGTGTGTGTGTGTTACAGGCTGTGAGTTTTAAAAATGTCTCAGTATATCCAGGAAGAGGGAAGAGGCAGAGGGGATGGAAGTGTGTGCGTGTGACAGGATGTGAGTTTTAAAAATGTCTGAGTGAATCCAGGAAGGGGGAAGTGGCAGAGGGTCTGAAAGTGTGTCCGTTTGACAATGTGAGTTTTAAAAATGACTGAGTGAGACCAGGAAGAGGTAAGAGGCAGAGAGGCTGGAGGTGTGTGCGTGTTACAGGCTGTGAGTTTTAAAAATGTCTCAGTATATCCAGGAAGAGGGAAGAGGCAGAGGGGCTGGAAGTGTGTGCGTGTGACAGGATGTGAGTTTTAAAAATGTCTGAGTGAATCCAGGAAGGGAGAAGAGGCAGAGGGTCTGAATGTGTGTCCGTTTGACAATGTGAGTTTTAAAAATGAGTGAGTGAATCCAGGAAGAGGGAAGAGGCAGAGGGGCTGGAAGTGTGTGCATGTGACAGGCTGTGAGTTTTAAAATTTTCTGCGTGTATCCAGAAAGAGGGAAGAGGCAGAGGGGCTATAAGTGTGTGCGTGTTACAGGCTGTGAGTTTTTAAAATGTCTGAGTGAATCCAGGAAGGGGGAAGAGGCAGAGGGGTGTTGACGTGTGTGCGTGTGACAGTCTGTGAGTTTTGAAAATATCTGAGTGTATCCAGGAAGAGGGAAGAGGCAGTAGGGCTGGAAGTTTGTAAGTGTGACAGGCTGTGAGTTTTAAAAATGTCTGATTATATCCAGGAAGAGGAAAGGGACAGAAGGGCTGGAGGTGTGTGCATGTGACAGTCTGTGAGTCTTAAAAATGTCTCAGTATATCCAGGAAGAGGGAAGAGGCAGAGGGGCTGGAGGTATGTGCATGTGACAGGCTGTCAGTTTTAAAAATGTCTGAGTGAATCCAGGAAGGGGGAAGAGGCAGAGGGGTGTTGAAGTGTGTCCGTTTGACACTGTGAGTTTTAAAAATGACTGAGTTAATCCAGGAAGAGGGAAGAGACAGAGAGGCTGGAAGTGTGTGCGTGTGACAGGCTGTGAGTTTTAAAAATGACTGAGTGAATAAAAGAAGAAGGAAGAGGCAGTGGGGCTGGAAGTGTGTGCGTGTGACTGTTTGTGAGTTTTAAAAATGTCCCGAGTGAATCCAGGAAGGGGGAAGAGGCAGAGGGGCTGAAAGTGTGTCCGATTGACACTGTGAGTTTAAAAAATGACTGAGTGAGTCCAGGAAGAGGGAAGAGGCAGAGGGGCTGGAAGTGTGTGCGTGTTACAGGCTGTGAGTTTTAAAAATGTCTCAGTATATCCAGGAAGAGTGAAGAGGCAGAGGGGCTGGAAGTGTGTGCATATGACAGACTGTGAGTTTTAAATATTTCTGCATGTATCCAGAAAGAGGGAAGAGGCAGAGGGGCTGGAAATGTGTGCGTGTGACAGGCTGTGAGTTTTAAAAATGTCTGAGTGAATCCAGGAAGGGGGAAGAGGCAGAGGGGCTGAAAGTGTGTCCGATTGACAGTGTGAGTTTTAAAAATGTCTCAGTATATCCAGGAAGAGGAAAGGGACAGAGGGGCTGGAGGTGTCTGCATGTGACAGGCTGTCAGTTTTAAAAATATCTGATGGAATCCAGGAAGGGGGAAGAGGCAGAGGGGGAGGAAGTATGTGCGTGTGACAGTCTGTGAGTTTTAAAAATGTCTGAGGGTATCCAGGAAGAGCGAAGAGGCAGAGGGTCAGAAAGTGTGTCCATTTGACAATGTGAATTTTAAAAATAACTGAGTGAGTCCAGGAAGAGGTAAGAGGCAGAGAGGCTGGAGGTGTGTGCGTGTTACAGGCTGTGAGTTTTAAAAATGTCTCAGTATATCCAGGAAGAGGGAAGAGGCAGAGGGGCTGGAAGTGTGTGCGTGTGACAGGATGTGAGTTTTAAAAATGTCTCAGTATATCCAGGAAAAGGGAAGAGGCAGAGGGGGAGGAAGTGTGTGCGTGTGACAGTCTGTGAGTTTCAAAAATGTCTGAGGGTATCCAGGAACGGGGAAGAGACAGAGGGGGAGGAAGTATGTGCGTGTGACAGTCTGTGAGTTTTAAAAATGTCTGAGGGTATCCAGGAAGAGGGAAGAGGCAGAGGGGCTGGAGTTGTGTGCATGTTACAGGCTGTCAGTTTTAAAATTGACTGAGTGAACCCAGGAAGGGGGAAGAGGCAGAGGGGCTGGAAGTGTGTGCGTGTGACAGGCTGTGAGTTTTAAAAATGTCTGAGGGTATCCAGGATGAGGGAAGAGGCAGAGGGCCTGCAAGTGTGTGCGTGTGACAGTATGTGAGTTTTAAAAATGACTGAGTGAATCCAGGAAGAGGGAAGAGGCAGAGAGGCTGGAAGTGTGTGTGTGTTACAGGCTGTGAGTTTTAAAAATGTCTGAGTGAATAAAGGAAGAGGGAAGAGGCAGGGGGGCTGGTAGTATGTCCGTGTGACAGGCTGTGAGTTTTAAAAATGTCTCAGTATATCCAGGAAGACGGAAGAGGCAGAGGGGCTGGAAGTGTGTGCGTGTGACAGGCTGTGAGTTTTAAAAATGTCTGAGTGAATCCAGGAAGGGAGAAGAGGCAGAGGGGCTGAAAGTGTGTCTGATTGATACTGTGAGTTTCAAAAATGACTGAGTGAATCCAGGAAGAGGGAAGAGGCAGAGAGGCTGGAGGTATGTCCGTGTGACAGGTTGTGAGTTTTAAAAATGTCTCAGTATATCCAGGAAGAGTGAAGAGGCAGAGGGGCTGGAAATGTTTGCGTGTGACAGGCTGACTTTTAAAAATATCTGAGTGAATCCAGGAAGGGGGAAGAGGCAGTGAGGCTGAAAGTGTGTCCAATTGACACTGTGAGTTTCAAAAATGACTGAGTGAGTCCAGGAAGAGGGAAGAGGGAAGAGGCAGAGGGGCTGGAAGTGTGTGCGTGTGACAGGCTGTGAGTTTTAAAAATGTCTGAGTGAATCCAGGAAGGGAGAAGAGGCAGAGGGGCTGAAAGTGTGTCTGATTGATACTGTGAGTTTCAAAAATGACTGAGTGAATCCAGGAAGAGGGAAGAGGCAGAGAGGCTGGAGGTATGTCCGTGTGACAGGTTGTGAGTTTTAAAAATGTCTCAGTATATCCAGGAAGAGTAAAGAGGCAGAGGGGCTGGAAATGTTTGCGTGTGACAGGCTGACTTTTAAAAATATCTGAGTGAATCCAGGAAGGGGGAAGAGGCAGTGAGGCTGAAAGTGTGTCCAATTGACACTGTGAGTTTCAAAAATGACTGAGTGAGTCCAGGAAGAGGGAAGAGGGAAGAGGCAGAGGGGCTGGAAGTGTGTGCGTGTTACAGGCTGTGAGTTTTAAAAATGTCTCAGTATATCCAGGAAGAGTGAAGAGGCAGAGGGGCTGGAAGTGTGTCCGTGTGACAGGCTGTGAGTTTTAAAAATGTCTGAGTGAATCCAGGAAGGGGGATGAGGCAGAGGGGTGTTGAAGTGGGTCCGTTTGACACTGTGAGTTTTAAAAATGTCCCGAGTGAATCCAGGAAGGGGGAAGAGGCAGAGGGGCTGAAAGTGTGTCCGATTGACAGTGTGAGTTTTAAAAATGACTGAGTGAATCGAGGAAGAGGGAAGGGACAGCGAGGCTGGAAGTGTGTGCGTGTGACAGTCTGTGAGTTTTGAAAATATCTGAGTGTATCCAGGAATAGGGAAGAGGCAGAGGGGCTGGAAGTTTGTGCGTGTGACAGGCTGTGAGTTTTAAAAATGTCTGAGTATATCCAGGAAGAGGAAAGGGACAGAGGGGCTGGAGGTGTGTGCATGTGACAGGCTGTGAGTTTTAAAAATATCTGATGGAATCCAGGAAGGGGGAAGAGGCAGAGGGGGAGGAAGTATGTGCGTGTGACAGTCTGTGAGTTTTAAAAATGTCTGAGGGTATCCAGGAAGAGGGAAGAGGCAGAGGGTCAGAAAGTGTGTCCATTTGACAATGTGAATTTTAAAAATAACTGAGTGAGTCCAGGAAGAGGTAAGAGGCAGAGAGGCTGGAAGTGTGTGCGTGTTACAGGCTGTGAGTTTTTAAAATGTCTCAGTATATCCAGGAAGAGGGAAGAGGCAGAGGGGATGGAAGTGTGTGCGTGTGACAGGATGTGAGTTTTAAAAATGTCTGAGTGAATCCAGGAAGGGGGAAGTGGCAGAGGGTCTGAAAGTGTGTCCGTTTGACAATGTGAGTTTTAAAAATGACTGAGTGAGACCAGGAAGAGGTAAGAAGCAGAGAGGCTGGAGGTGTGTGCGTGTTACAGGCTGTGAGTTTTAAAAATGTCTCAGTATATCCAGGAAGAGAGAAGAGGCAGAGGGGCTGGAAGTGTGTGCGTGTGACAGGCTGTGAGTTTTAAAAATGTCTGAGTGAATCCAGGAAGGGAGAAGAGGCAGAGGGGCTGAAAGTGTGTCTGATTGATACTGTGAGTTTCAAAAATGACTGAGTGAATCCAGGAAGAGGGAAGAGGCAGAGAGGCTGGAGGTATGTCCGTGTGACAGGTTGTGAGTTTTAAAAATGTCTCAGTATATCCAGGAAGAGTGAAGAGGCAGAGGGGCTGGAAATGTTTGCGTGTGACAGGCTGACTTTTAAAAATATCTGAGTGAATCCAGGAAGGGGGAAGAGGCAGTGAGGCTGAAAGTGTGTCCAATTGACACTGTGAGTTTCAAAAATGACTGAGTGAGTCCAGGAAGAGGGAAGAGGGAAGAGGCAGAGGGGCTGGAAGTGTGTGCGTGTGACAGGCTGTGAGTTTTAAAAATGTCTGAGTGAATCCAGGAAGGGAGAAGAGGCAGAGGGGCTGAAAGTGTGTCTGATTGATACTGTGAGTTTCAAAAATGACTGAGTGAATCCAGGAAGAGGGAAGAGGCAGAGAGGCTGGAGGTATGTCCGTGTGACAGGTTGTGAGTTTTAAAAATGTCTCAGTATATCCAGGAAGAGTAAAGAGGCAGAGGGGCTGGAAATGTTTGCGTGTGACAGGCTGACTTTTAAAAATATCTGAGTGAATCCAGGAAGGGGGAAGAGGCAGTGAGGCTGAAAGTGTGTCCAATTGACACTGTGAGTTTTAAAAATGACTGAGTGAGTCCAGGAAGAGGAAAGAGGCAGAGGGGCTGGAAGTGTGTGCGTGTGACAGGCTGTGAGTTTTAAAAATGTCTGAGTGAATCCAGGAAGGGGGAAGAGGCAGAGAGGCTGGAAGTGTGTGCGTGTCACAGGCTGTGAGTTTTAAAAATGTGTGAGTGAATAAAGGAAGAGGGAAGAGGCAGGGGGGCTGGTAGTATGTCCGTGTGACAGGCTGTGAGTTTTAAAAATGTCTCAGTATATCCAGGAAGATGGAAGAGGCAGAGGGGCTGGAAGTATGTGCGTGTGACTGGCTGTGAGTTTTAAAAACGTCTGAGTGCATCCAGGAAGTGGGAAGAGGCAGAGGGGCTGGAAGTGTATGCGTGTGACAGGCTGTGAGTTTTAAAAATGTCTGAGTGAATCCAGGAAGAGGGAAGAGGCAGAGAGGCTGGAGGTATGTCCGTGTGACAGTATGTGAGTTTTAAAAATGTCTGAGTGTATCCAGGAAGGGGGAAGAGGCAGAGTGGCTGAAAGTGTGTCTGATTGACACTGTGAGTTTCAAAAATCACTGAGTGAATCCAGGAAGAGGGAAGAGGCAGAGAGGCTGGAGGTATGTCCGTGTGACAGGTTGTGAGTTTTAAAAATGTCTCAGTATATCCAGGAAGAGTGAAGAGGCAGAGGGGCTGGAAATGTGTGCGTGTGACAGGCTGTGAGTTTTAAAATATCTGAGTGAATCCAGGAAGGGGGAAGAGGCAGTGAGGCTGAAAGTGTGTCCGAATGACACTATGAGTTTAAAAAATGACTGAGTGAGTCCAGGAAGAGGGAAGAGGGAAGAGGCAGAGGGGCTGGAAGTGTGTGCGTGTTACAGGCTGTGAGTTTTAAAAATGTCTCAGTATATCCAGGAAGAGTGAAGAGGCAGAGGGGCTGGAAGTGTGTGCATATGACAGACTGTGAGTTTTAAATATTTCTGCATGTATCCAGAAAGAGGGAAGAGGCAGTGAGGCTGAAAGTTTGTCCGATTGACACTATGAGTTTAAAAAATGACTGAGTGAGTCCAGGAAGAGGGAAGAGGGAAGAGGCAGAGGGGCTGAAAGTGTGTGCGTGTGACAGTCTGTGAGTTTTGAAAATATCTGAGTGTATCCAGGAATAGGGAAGAGGCAGAGGGGCTGGAAGTTTGTGCGTGTGACAGTCTGTGAGTTTTGAAAATATCTGAGTGTATCCAGGAATAGGGAAGAGGCAGAGGGGCTGGAAGATTGTGCGTGTTACAGGCTGTGAGTTTTAAAAATGTCTCAGTATATCCAGGAAGAGTGAAGAGGCAGAGGGGCTGGAAGTGTGTGCATATGACAGACTGTGAGTTTTAAATATTTCTGCATGTATCCAGAAAGAGGGAAGAGGCAGAGGGGCTGAAAGTGTGTCCGATTGACAGTGTGAGTTTTAAAAATGGCTGAGTGAATCCAGGAAGAGGGAAGAGACAGAGAGGCTGGAAGTGTGTGCGTGTGACAGTCTGTGAGTTTTGAAAATATCTGAGTGTATCCAGGAATAGGGAAGAGGCAGAGGGGCTGGAAGTTTGTGCGTGTGACAGGCTGTGAATTTTAAAAATGTCTGAGTATATCCAGGAAGAGGAAAGGGACAGAGGGGCTGGAGGTGTCTGCATGTGACAGGCTGTCAGTTTTAAAAATATCTGATGGAATCCAGGAAGGGGGAAGAGGCAGAGGGGGAGGAAGTATGTGCGTGTGACAGTCTGTGAGTTTTAAAAATGTCTGAGTGAATCCAGGAAGGGCGAAGGGACAGAGGGTCTGAAACTGTGTCCATTTGACAATGTGAGTTTTAAAAATGACTGAGTGAGTCCAGGAAGAGGTAAGAGGCAGAGAGGCTGGAGGTTTGTGCGTGTTACAGGCTGTGAGTTTTAAAAATGTCTCAGTATATCCAGGAAGAGGGAAGAGGCAGAGGGGCTGGAAGTGTGTGCGTGTGACAGGATGTGAGTTTTAAAAATGTCTGAGTGAATCCAGGAAGGGAGAAGAGGCAGAGGGTCTGAAAGTGTGTCCGTTTCACAATGTGAGTTTTAAAAATGACTGAGTGAATCCAGGAAGAGGGAAGAGGCAGAGAGGCTGGAGGTCTGTGAATGTGACAGGCTGTGAGTTTTAAAAATGTCTCAGTATATCCAGGAAGAGGGAAGAGGCAGAGGGGCTGGAAGTGTGTGCGTGTGACAGGATGTGAGTTTTAAAAATATCTGAGTGAATCCAGGAAGGGAGAAGAGGCAGAGGGGCTGAAAGTGTGTCTGATTGACACTGTGAGATTCAAAAATCACTGAGTGAATCCAGGAAGAGGGAAGAGGCAGAGAGGCTGGAGGTATGTCCGTGTGACAGGTTGTGAGTTTTAAAAATGTCTCAGTATATCCAGGAAGAGTGAAGAGGCAGAGGGGCTGGAAATGTGTGCGTGTGACAGGCTGTGAGTTTTAAAAATATCTGAGTGAATCCAGGAAGGGGGAAGAGGCAGTGAGGCTGAAAGTGTGTCCGATTGACACTATGAGTTTAAAAAATGACTGAGTGAGTCCAGGAAGAGGGAAGAGGGAAGAGGCAGAGGGGCTGGAAGTGTGTGCGTGTTACAGGCTGTGAGTTTTAAAAATGTCTCAGTATATCCAGGAAGAGTGAAGAGGCAGAGGGGCTGGAAGTGTGTGCATATGACAGACTGTGAGTTTTAAATATTTCTGCATGTATCCAGAAAGAGGGAAGAGGCAGAGGGGCTGAAAGTGTGTCCGATTGACAGTGTGAGTTTTAAAAATGGCTGAGTGAATCCAGGAAGAGGGAAGAGACAGAGAGGCTGGAAGTGTGTGCGTGTGACAGTCTGTGAGTTTTGAAAATATCTGAGTGTATCCAGGAATAGGGAAGAGGCAGAGGGGCTGGAAGTTTGTGCGTGTGACAGGCTGTGAATTTTAAAAATGTCTGAGTATATCCAGGAAGAGGAAAGGGACAGAGGGGCTGGAGGTGTCTGCATGTGACAGGCTGTCAGTTTTAAAAATATCTGATGGAATCCAGGAAGGGGGAAGAGGCAGAGGGGGAGGAAGTATGTGCGTGTGACAGTCTGTGAGTTTTAAAAATGTCTGAGTGAATCCAGGAAGGGCGAAGGGACAGAGGGTCTGAAACTGTGTCCATTTGACAATGTGAGTTTTAAAAATGACTGAGTGAGTCCAGGAAGAGGTAAGAGGCAGAGAGGCTGGAGGTTTGTGCGTGTTACAGGCTGTGAGTTTTAAAAATGTCTCAGTATATCCAGGAAGAGGGAAGAGGCAGAGGGGCTGGAAGTGTGTGCGTGTGACAGGATGTGAGTTTTAAAAATGTCTGAGTGAATCCAGGAAGGGAGAAGAGGCAGAGGGTCTGAAAGTGTGTCCGTTTCACAATGTGAGTTTTAAAAATGACTGAGTGAATCCAGGAAGAGGGAAGAGGCAGAGAGGCTGGAGGTCTGTGAATGTGACAGGCTGTGAGTTTTAAAAATGTCTCAGTATATCCAGGAAGAGGGAAGAGGCAGAGGGGCTGGAAGTGTGTGCGTGTGACAGGATGTGAGTTTTAAAAATATCTGAGTGAATCCAGGAAGGGAGAAGAGGCAGAGGGGCTGAAAGTGTGTCTGATTGACACTGTGAGATTCAAAAATCACTGAGTGAATCCAGGAAGAGGGAAGAGGCAGAGAGGCTGGAGGTATGTCCGTGTGACAGGTTGTGAGTTTTAAAAATGTCTCAGTATATCCAGGAAGAGTGAAGAGGCAGAGGGGCTGGAAATGTGTGCGTGTGACAGGCTGTGAGTTTTAAAAATATCTGAGTGAATCCAGGAAGGGGGAAGAGGCAGTGAGGCTGAAAGTGTGTCCGATTGACACTATGAGTTTAAAAAATGACTGAGTGAGTCCAGGAAGAGGGAAGAGGGAAGAGGCAGAGGGGCTGGAAGTGTGTGCGTGTTACAGGCTGTGAGTTTTAAAAATGTCTCAGTATATCCAGGAAGAGTGAAGAGGCAGAGGGGCTGGAAGTGTGTGCATATGACAGACTGTGAGTTTTAAATATTTCTGCATGTATCCAGAAAGAGGGAAGAGGCAGAGGGGCTGGAAATGTGTGCGTGTGACAGGCTGTGAGTTTTAAAAATGTCTGAGTGAATCCAGGAAGGGGGAAGAGGCAGAGGGGCTGAAAGTGTGTCCAATTGACAGTGTGAGTTTTAAAAATGGCTGAGTGAATCCAGGAAGAGGGAAGAGACAGAGAGGCTGGAAGTGTGTGCGTGTGACAGTCTGTGAGTTTTGAAAATATCTGAGTGTATCCAGGAATAGGGAAGAGGCAGAGGGGCTGGAAGTTTGTGCGTGTGACAGGCTGTGAATTTTAAAAATGTCTGAGTATATCCAGGAAGAGGAAAGGGACAGAGGGGCTGGAGGTGTGTGCATGTGACAGGCTGTCAGTTTTAAAAATATCTGATGGAATCCAGGAAGGGGGAAGAGGCAGAGGGGGAGGAAGTATGTGCGTGTGACAGTCTGTGAGTTTTAAAAATGTCTGAGTGAATCCAGGAAGGGAGAAGGGACAGAGGGTCTGAAAGTGTGTCCGTTTGACAATGTGAGTTTTAAAAATGACTGAGTGAGTCCAGGAAGAGGTAAGAGGCAGAGAGGCTGGAGGTGTGTGCGTGTTACAGGCTGTGAGTTTTAAAAATGTCTCAGTATATCCAGGAAGAGGGAAGAGGCAGAGGGGCTGGAAGTGTGTGCGTGTGACAGGATGTGAGTTTTAAAAATGTCTAAGTGAATCCAGGAAGGGAGAAGAGGCAGAGGGTCTGAAAGTGTGTCCGTTTGACAATGTGAGTTTTAAAAATGACTGAGTGAATCCAGGAAGAGGGAAGAGGCAGAGAGGCTGGAGGTCTTTGCATGTGACAGGCTGTGAGTTTTAAAAATGTCTCAGTATATCCAGGAAGAGGGAAGAGGCAGAGGGGCTGGAAGTGTGTGCGTGTGACAGGATGTGAGTTTTAAAAATATCTGAGTGAATCCAGGAAGGGAGAAGAGGCAGAGGGTCTGAAAGTGTGTCCGTTTGACAATGTGAGTTTTAAAAATGACTGAGTGAATCCAGGAAGAGGGAAGAGGCAGAGAGGCTGGAGGTCTGTGCATGTGACAGGCTGTGAGTTTTAAAAATGTCTCAGTATATCCAGGAAGAGTGAAGAGGCAGAGGGGCTGGAAGTGTGTGCATGTGACAGGCTGTCAGTTTTAAAATTGACTGAGTGAACCCAGGAAGGGGGAAGAGGCAGAGGGGCTGGAAGTGTGTGCGTGTGACAGGCTGTGAGTTTTAAAAATGTCTCAGTATATCCAGGAAGAGGGAAGAGGCAGGGGGGCTGGAAGTGTGTCCGATTGACAGTGTGAGTTTTAAAAATGGCTGAGTGAATCCAGGAAGAGGGAAGAGACAGAGAGGCTGGAAGTTTGTGCGTGTGACAGGCTGTGAGTTTTAAAAATGTCTGAGTATATCCAGGAAGAGGAAAGGGACAGAGGGGCTGGAGGTGTGTGCGTGTTACAGGCTGTGAGTTTTAAAAATGTCTCAGTATATCCAGGAAGACGGAAGAGGCAGAGGGGCTGGAAGTGTGTGCGTGTGACAGTCTGTGAGTTTTAAAAATGTCTGAGTGAATCCAGGAAGGGAGAAGGGACAGAGGGTCTGAAAGTGTGTCCGTTTGACAATGTGAGTTTTAAAAATGACTGAGTGAGTCCAGGAAGAGGTAAGAGGCAGAGAGGCTGGAGGTGTGTGCGTGTTACAGGCTGTGAGTTTTAAAAATGTCTCAGTATATCCAGGAAGAGGGAAGAGGCAGAGGGGCTGGAAGTGTGTGCGTGTGACAGGATGTGAGTTTTAAAAATGTCTGAGTGAATCCAGGAAGGGAGAAGAGGCAGAGGGTCTGAAAGTGTGTCCGTTTGACAATGTGAGTTTTAAAAATGACTGAGTGAATCCAGGAAGAGGGAAGAGGCAGAGAGGCTGGAGGTCTTTGCACGTGACAGGCTGTGAGTTTTAAAAATGTCTCAGTATATCCAGGAAGAGGGAAGAGGCAGAGGGGCTGGAAGTGTGTGCGTGTGACAGGATGTGAGTTTTAAAAATATCTGAGTGAATCCAGGAAGGGAGAAGAGGCAGAGGGTCTGAAAGTGTGTCCGTTTGACAATGTGAGTTTTAAAAATGACTGAGTGAATCCAGGAAGAGGGAAGAGGCAGAGAGGCTGGAGGTCTGTGCATGTGACAGGCTGTGAGTTTTAAAAATGTCTCAGTATATCCAGGAAGAGTGAAGAGGCAGAGGGGCTGGAAGTGTGTGCATGTGACAGGCTGTCAGTTTTAAAATTGACTGAGTGAACCCAGGAAGGGGGAAGAGGCAGAGGGGCTGGAAGTGTGTGCGTGTGACAGGCTGTGAGTTTTAAAAATGTCTCAGTATATCCAGGAAGAGGGAAGAGGCAGGGGGGCTGGAAGTGTGTCCGATTGACAGTGTGAGTTTTAAAAATGGCTGAGTGAATCCAGGAAGAGGGAAGAGACAGAGAGGCTGGAAGTGTGTGCGTGTGACAGTCTGTGAGTTTTGAAAATATCTGAGTGTATCCAGGAAGACGGAAGAGGCAGAGGGGCTGGAAGTGTGTGCGTGTGACAGGATGTGAGTTTTAAAAATGTCTGAGTGAATCCAGGAAGGGAGAAGAGGCAGTGAGGCTGAAAGTGTGTCCGATTGACACTGTGAGTTTCAAAAATGACTGAGTGAGTCCAGGAAGAGAGAAGAGGGAAGAGGCAGAGGGGCTGGAAGTGTGTGGGTGTTACAGGCTGTGAGTTTTAAAAATGTCTCAGTATATCCAGGAAGAGTGAAGAGGCAGAGGGGCTGGAAGTGTGTGCATGTGACAGGCTGTGAGTTTTAAAAATGTCTGAGTGAATTCAGGAAGGGGGAAGAGGCAGAGGGGTGTTGAAGTGTGTCCGTTTGACACTGTGAGTTTTAAAAAGGTCTGAGTGTATCCAGGAAAAGGGAAGAGGCAGAGGGGCTGGAAGTGTGTGCGTGTGACAGGCTGTGAGTTTTAAAAATGTCTGAGTGAATCCAGGAAGGGGGATGAGGCAGAGGGGTGTTGAAGTGGGTCCGTTTGACACTGTGAGTTTTTAAAATGACTGAGTGAGTCCTGGAAGATGTAAGAGGCAGAGAGGCTGGAGGTGTGTGCGTGTTACAGGCTGTTAGTTTTAAAAATGTCTCAGTATATCCAGGAAGAGGGAAGAGGCAGAGGGGCTGGAAGTGTGTGCGTGTGATAGGCTGTGAGTTTTAAAAATGTCTGAGTGAATCCAGGAAGGGAGAAGAGGCAGAGGGGCTGAAAGTGTGTCCGTTTGACACTGTGAGTTTTAAAAATGACTTAGTGAATCCAGGAAGAGGGAAGAGACAGAGAGGCTGGAAGTGTGTGCGTGTGACAGGCTGTGAGTTTTAAAAATGACTGAGTGAATAAAGGAAGAGGGAAGAGGCAGTGGGGATGGAAGTGTGTGCGTGTGACTGTTTGTGAGTTTTAAAAATGTCTGAGTGAATCCAGGAAGGGGGAAGAGGCAGAGGGGCTGAAAGTGTGTCCGATTGACAGTGTGAGTTTTAAAAATGGCTGAGTGAATCCAGGAAGAGGGAAGAGGCAGAGGGTCAGAAAGTGTGTCCATTTGACAATGTGAATTTTAAAAATAACTGAGTGTATCCAGGAATAGGGAAGAGGCAGAGGGGCTGGAAGTGTGTGCGTGTGACTGTTTGTGAGTTTTAAAAATGTCTGAGTGAATCCAGGAAGGGGGAAGAGGCAGAGGGGCTGAAAGTGTGTCCGATTGACAGTGTGAGTTTTAAAAATATCTGAGTGTATCCAGGAATAGGGAAGAGGCAGAGGGGCTGGAAGTTTGTGCGTGTGACAGGCTGTGAGTTTTAAAAATGTCTGAGTATATCCAGGAAGAGGAAAGGGACAGAGGGGCTGGAGGTGTGTGCATGTGACAGGCTGTCAGTTTTAAAAATATCTGATGGAATCAAGGAAGGGGGAAGAGGCAGAGGGGGAGGAAGTATGTGCGTGTGACAGTCTGTGAGTTTTAAAAATGTCTGAGGGTATCCAGGAAGAGGGAAGAGGCAGAGGGTCAGAAAGTGTGTCCATTTGACAATGTGAATTTTAAAAATAACTGAGTGAATCCAGGAAAAGGGAAGAGGCGGAGAGGCTGGAAGTGTGTGCGTGTGACAGTCTGTGAGTTTTGAAAATATCTGAGTGTATCCAGGAATAGGGAAGAGGCAGAGGGGCTGGAGGTGTGTGCATGTGACAAGCTGTGAGTTTTAAAAATATCTGAGTGTATCCAGGAAGGGGGAAGAGGCAGAGGGGGAGGAAGTATGTTCGTGTGACAGGCTGTCAGTTTTAAGAGGCAAGAGTTATATATGTGAAATTAGCTTAGAAAATGGGATCAATGTGCTATTATTAATCTAAGAGAAATTTATATTGTGTTTGTTGGGAGGAGAGGGGATACAATATGAGTAATTTTCTTTAAGACGGGGGAGGGGAGGGGGCAAAGTATTTGGTATAATATTTGAATGTGAATTTTTGCGGGGGGGGTTGGGGGGGGCATAACATTTGTATGAGATTTATATTGTATGGCGGGGGGGGGGGTGAAAAGGGGGAAAATCTGTTTGTACAAAACTCTTTTAATAAAAAAAATATCTGAGTGTATCCAGGAAGGGGGAAGAGGCAGAGGGGGAGGAAGTATGTCCGTGTGACAGTATGTGAGTTTCAAAAATGTCTGAGGGTATCCAGGAAGAGGGAAGAGGCAGAGGGGATGGAAGTGTGTGCATGTGACAGGCTGTGAGTTTCAAAAATGTCTGAGGGTATCCAGGAAGAGGGAAGAGGCAGAGGGGCTGGAGTTGTGTGCATGTTACAGGCTGTCAGTTTTAAAATTGACTGAGTGAACCCAGGAAGGGGGAAGAGACAGAGAGGCTGGAGGTGTGTGCGTGTTACAGGCTGTTAGTTTTAAAAATGTCTCAGTATATCCAGGAAGAGGGAAGAGGCAGAGGGGCTGGAAGTGTGTGCGTGTGACAGGCTGTGAGTTTTAAAAATGTCTGAGTGAATCCAGGAAGGGAGAAGAGGCAGAGGGGCTGAAAGTGTGTCCGTTTGACACTGTGAGTTTTAAAAATGACTTAGTGAATCCAGGAAGAGGGAAGAGACAGAGAGGCTGGAAGTGTGTCCGTTTGACAATGTGAGTTTTAAAAATGACTGAGTGAATCCAGGAAGAGGGAAGAGGCAGAGAGGCTGGAGGTCTTTGCATGTGACAGGCTGTGAGTTTTAAAAATGTCTCAGTATATCCAGGAAGAGGGAAGAGGCAGAGGGGCTGGAAGTGTGTGCGTGTGACAGGATGTGAGTTTTAAAAATATCTGAGTGAATCCAGGAAGGGAGAAGAGGCAGAGGGTCTGAAAGTGTGTCCGTTTGACAATGTGAGTTTTAAAAATGACTGAGTGAATCCAGGAAGAGGGAAGAGGCAGAGAGGCTGGAGGTCTGTGCATGTGACAGGCTGTGAGTTTTAAAAATGTCTCAGTATATCCAGGAAGAGTGAAGAGGCAGAGGGGCTGGAAGTGTGTGCATGTGACAGGCTGTCAGTTTTAAAATTGACTGAGTGAACCCAGGAAGGGGGAAGAGGCAGAGGGGCTGGAAGTGTGTGCGTGTGACAGGCTGTGAGTTTTAAAAATGTCTCAGTATATCCAGGAAGAGGGAAGAGGCAGGGGGGCTGGAAGTGTGTCCGATTGACAGTGTGAGTTTTAAAAATGGCTGAGTGAATCCAGGAAGAGGGAAGAGACAGAGAGGCTGGAAGTTTGTGCGTGTGACAGGCTGTGAGTTTTAAAAATGTCTGAGTATATCCAGGAAGAGGAAAGGGACAGAGGGGCTGGAGGTGTGTGCGTGTTACAGGCTGTGAGTTTTAAAAATGTCTCAGTATATCCAGGAAGACGGAAGAGGCAGAGGGGCTGGAAGTGTGTGCGTGTGACAGGATGTGAGTTTTAAAAATGTCTGAGTGAATCCAGGAAGGGAGAAGAGGCAGTGAGGCTGAAAGTGTGTCCGATTGACACTGTGAGTTTCAAAAATGACTGAGTGAGTCCAGGAAGAGAGAAGAGGGAAGAGGCAGAGGGGCTGGAAGTGTGTGGGTGTTACAGGCTGTGAGTTTTAAAAATGTCTCAGTATATCCAGGAAGAGTGAAGAGGCAGAGGGGCTGGAAGTGTGTGCATGTGACAGGCTGTGAGTTTTAAAAATGTCTGAGTGAATTCAGGAAGGGGGAAGAGGCAGAGGGGTGTTGAAGTGTGTCCGTTTGACACTGTGAGTTTTAAAAAGGTCTGAGTGTATCCAGGAAGAGGGAAGAGGCAGAGGGGCTGGAAGTGTGTGCGTGTGACAGGCTGTGAGTTTTAAAAATGTCTGAGTGAATCCAGGAAGGGGGATGAGGCAGAGGGGTGTTGAAGTGGGTCCGTTTGACACTGTGAGTTTTTAAAATGACTGAGTGAGTCCTGGAAGATGTAAGAGGCAGAGAGGCTGGAGGTGTGTGCGTGTTACAGGCTGTTAGTTTTAAAAATGTCTCAGTATATCCAGGAAGAGGGAAGAGGCAGAGGGGCTGGAAGTGTGTGCGTGTGACAGGCTGTGAGTTTTAAAAATGTCTGAGTGAATCCAGGAAGGGAGAAGAGGCAGAGGGGCTGAAAGTGTGTCCGTTTGACACTGTGAGTTTTAAAAATGACTTAGTGAATCCAGGAAGAGGGAAGAGACAGAGAGGCTGGAAGTGTGTGCGTGTGACAGGCTGTGAGTTTTAAAAATGACTGAGTGAATAAAGGAAGAGGGAAGAGGCAGTGGGGATGGAAGTGTGTGCGTGTGACTGTTTGTGAGTTTTAAAAATGTCTGAGTGAATCCAGGAAGGGGGAAGAGGCAGAGGGGCTGAAAGTGTGTCCGATTGACAGTGTGAGTTTTAAAAATGACTGAGTGAATCGAGGAAGAGGGAAGGGACAGCGAGGCTGGAAGTGTGTGTGTGTGACAGTCTGTGAGTTTTGAAAATATCTGAGTGTATCCAGGAATAGGGAAGAGGCAGAGGGGCTGGAAGTTTGTGCGTGTGACAGGCTGTGAGTTTTAAAAATGTCTGAGTATATCCAGGAAGAGGAAAGGGACAGAGGGGCTGGAGGTGTGTGCATGTGACAGGCTGTGAGTTTTAAAAATATCTGATGGAATCCAGGAAGGGGGAAGAGGCAGAGGGGGAGGAAGTATGTGCGTGTGACAGTCTGTGAGTTTTAAAAATGTCTGAGGGTATCCAGGAAGAAGGAAGAGGCAGAGGGTCAGAAAGTGTGTCCATTTGACAATGTGAATTTTAAAAATAACTGAGTGAGTCCAGGAAGAGGTAAGAGGCAGAGAGGCTGGAGGTGTGTGCGTGTTACAGGCTGTGAGTTTTAAAAATGTCTCAGTATATCCAGGAAGAGGGAAGAGGCAGAGGGGATGGAAGTGTGTGCGTGTGACAGGATGTGAGTTTTAAAAATGTCTGAGTGAATCCAGGAAGGGGGAAGTGGCAGAGGGTCTGAAAGTGTGTCCGTTTGACAATGTGAGTTTTAAAAATGACTGAGTGAGACCAGGAAGAGGTAAGAAGCAGAGAGGCTGGAGGTGTGTGCGTGTTACAGGCTGTGAGTTTTAAAAATGTCTCAGTATATCCAGGAAGAGAGAAGAGGCAGAGGGGCTGGAAGTGTGTGCGTGTGACAGGATGTGAGTTTTAAAAATGTCTGAGTGAATCCAGGAAGGGAGAAGAGCCAGAGGGTCTGAATGTGTGTCCGTTTGACAATGTGAGTTTTAAAAATGAGTGAGTGAATCCAGGAAGAGGGAAGAGGCAGAGGGGCTGGAAGTGTGTGCATGTGACAGGCTGTGAGTCTTAAAATTTTCTGCGTGTATCCAGAAAGAGGGAAGAGGCAGAGGGGCTGGAAGTGTGTGCGTGTTACAGGCTGTGAGTTTTTAAAATGTCTGAGTGAATCCAGGAAGGGGGAAGAGGCAGAGGGGTGTTGACGTGTGTGCGTGTGACAGTCTGTGAGTTTTGAAAATATCTGAGTGTATCCAGGAAGAGGGAAGAGGCAGAAGGGCTGGAAGTTTGTAAGTGTGACAGGCTGTGAGTTTTAAAAATGTCTGATTATATCCAGGAAGAGGAAAGGGACAGAAGGGCTGGAGGTGTGTGCATGTGACAGTCTGTGAGTCTTAAAAATGTCTCAGTATATCCAGGAAGAGGGAAGAGGCAGAGGGGCTGGAGGTATGTGCATGTGACAGGCTGTCAGTTTTAAAAATGTCTGAGTGTATCCAGGAAGAGGGAAGAGGCAGAGGGGCTGGAAGTGTGTCCGTTTGACACTGTGAGTTTTAAAAATGACTGAGTGAGTCCAGGAAGAGGAAAGAGGCAGAGGGGCTGGAAGTGTGTGCGTGTGACAGGCTGTGAGTTTTAAAAATGTCTGAGTGAATCCAGGAAGGGGGAAGAGGCAGCGAGGCTGGAAGTGTGTGCGTGTCACAGGCTGTGAGTTTTAAAAATGTGTGAGTGAATAAAGGAAGAGGGAAGAGGCAGGGGGGCTGGTAGTATGTCCGTGTGACAGGCTGTGAGTTTTAAAAATGTCTCAGTATATCCAGGAAGATGGAAGAGGCAGAGGGGCTGGAAGTATGTGCGTGTGACTGGCTGTGAGTTTTAAAAACGTCTGAGTGCATCCAGGAAGTGGGAAGAGGCAGAGGGGCTGGAAGTGTATGCGTGTGACAGGCTGTGAGTTTTAAAAATGTCTGAGTGAATCCAGGAAGAGGGAAGAGGCAGAGAGGCTGGAGGTATGTCCGTGTGACAGTATGTGAGTTTTAAAAATGTCTGAGTGTATCCAGGAAGGGGGAAGAGGCAGAGTGGCTGAAAGTGTGTCTGATTGACACTGTGAGTTTCAAAAATCACTGAGTGAATCCAGGAAGAGGGAAGAGGCAGAGAGGCTGGAGGTATGTCCGTGTGACAGGTTGTGAGTTTTAAAAATGTCTCAGTATATCCAGGAAGAGTGAAGAGGCAGAGGGGCTGGAAATGTGTGCGTGTGACAGGCTGTGAGTTTTAAAAATATCTGAGTGAATCCAGGAAGGGGGAAGAGGCAGTGAGGCTGAAAGTGTGTCCGAATGACACTATGAGTTTAAAAAATGACTGAGTGAGTCCAGGAAGAGGGAAGAGGGAAGAGGCAGAGGGGCTGGAAGTGTGTGCGTGTTACAGGCTGTGAGTTTTAAAAATGTCTCAGTATATCCAGGAAGAGTGAAGAGGCAGAGGGGCTGGAAGTGTGTGCATATGACAGACTGTGAGTTTTAAATATTTCTGCATGTATCCAGAAAGAGGGAAGAGGCAGTGAGGCTGAAAGTGTGTCCGATTGACACTATGAGTTTAAAAAATGACTGAGTGAGTCCAGGAAGAGGGAAGAGGGAAGAGGCAGAGGGGCTGGAAGTGTGTGCGTGTTACAGGCTGTGAGTTTTAAAAATGTCTCAGTATATCCAGGAAGAGTGAAGAGGCAGAGGGGCTGGAAGTGTGTGCATATGACAGACTGTGAGTTTTAAATATTTCTGCATGTATCCAGAAAGAGGGAAGAGGCAGAGGGGCTGAAAGTGTGTCCGATTGACAGTGTGAGTTTTAAAAATGGCTGAGTGAATCCAGGAAGAGGGAAGAGACAGAGAGGCTGGAAGTGTGTGCGTGTGACAGTCTGTGAGTTTTGAAAATATCTGAGTGTATCCAGGAATAGGGAAGAGGCAGAGGGGCTGGAAGTTTGTGCGTGTGACAGGCTGTGAATTTTAAAAATATCTGATGGAATCCAGGAAGGGGGAAGAGGCAGAGGGGGAGGAAGTATGTGCGTGTGACAGTCTGTGAGTTTTAAAAATGTCTGAGTGAATCCAGGAAGGGAGAAGGGACAGAGGGTCTGAAACTGTGTCCGTTTGACAATGTGAGTTTTAAAAATGACTGAGTGAGTCCAGGAAGAGGTAAGAGGCAGAGAGGCTGGAGGTTTGTGCGTGTTACAGGCTGTGAGTTTTAAAAATGTCTCAGTATATCCAGGAAGAGGGAAGAGGCAGAGGGGCTGGAAGTGTGTGCGTGTGACAGGATGTGAGTTTTAAAAATGTCTGAGTGAATCCAGGAAGGGAGAAGAGGCAGAGGGTCTGAAAGTGTGTCCGTTTCACAATGTGAGTTTTAAAAATGACTGAGTGAATCCAGGAAGAGGGAAGAGGCAGAGAGGCTGGAGGTCTGTGAATGTGACAGGCTGTGAGTTTTAAAAATGTCTCAGTATATCCAGGAAGAGGGAAGAGGCAGAGGGGCTGGAAGTGTGTGCGTGTGACAGGATGTGAGTTTTAAAAATATCTGAGTGAATCCAGGAAGGGAGAAGAGGCAGAGGGGCTGAAAGTGTGTCTGATTGACACTGTGAGATTCAAAAATCACTGAGTGAATCCAGGAAGAGGGAAGAGGCAGAGAGGCTGGAGGTATGTCCGTGTGACAGGTTGTGAGTTTTAAAAATGTCTCAGTATATCCAGGAAGAGTGAAGAGGCAGAGGGGCTGGAAATGTGTGCGTGTGACAGGCTGTGAGTTTTAAAAATATCTGAGTGAATCCAGGAAGGGGGAAGAGGCAGTGAGGCTGAAAGTGTGTCCGATTGACACTATGAGTTTAAAAAATGACTGAGTGAGTCCAGGAAGAGGGAAGAGGGAAGAGGCAGAGGGGCTGGAAGTGTGTGCGTGTTACAGGCTGTGAGTTTTAAAAATGTCTCAGTATATCCAGGAAGAGTGAAGAGGCAGAGGGGCTGGAAGTGTGTGCATATGACAGACTGTGAGTTTTAAATATTTCTGCATGTATCCAGAAAGAGGGAAGAGGCAGAGGGGCTGGAAATGTGTGCGTGTGACAGGCTGTGAGTTTTAAAAATGTCTGAGTGAATCCAGGAAGGGGGAAGAGGCAGAGGGGCTGAAAGTGTGTCCGATTGACAGTGTGAGTTTTAAAAATGGCTGAGTGAATCCAGGAAGAGGGAAGAGACAGAGAGGCTGGAAGTGTGTGCGTGTGACAGTCTGTGAGTTTTGAAAATATCTGAGTGTATCCAGGAATAGGGAAGAGGCAGAGGGCCTGGAAGTTTGTGCGTGTGACAGGCTGTGAGTTTTAAAAATGTCTGAGTATATCCAGGAAGAGGAAAGGGACAGAGGGGCTGGAGGTGTGTGCATGTGACAGGCTGTGAGTTTTAAAAATATCTGATGGAATCCAGGAAGGGGGAAGAGGCAGAGGGGGACGAAGTATGTGCGTGTGACAGTCTGTGAGTTTTAAAAATGTCTGAGGGTATCCAGGAAGAGGGAAGAGGCAGAGGGTCAGAAAGTGTGTCCATTTGACAATGTGAATTTTAAAAATAACTGAGTGAATCCAGGAAAAGGGAAGAGGCGGAGAGGCTGGAAGTGTGTGCGTGTGACAGTCTGTGAGTTTTGAAAATATCTGAGTGTATCCAGGAATAGGGAAGAGGCAGAGGGGCTGGAGGTGTGTGCATGTGACAAGCTGTGAGTTTTAAAAATATCTGAGTGTGTCCAGGAAGGGGGAAGAGGCAGAGGGGGAGGAAGTATGTTCGTGTGACAGGCTGTCAGTTTTAAGAGGCAAGAGTTATATATGTGAAATTAGCTTAGAAAATGGGATCAATGTGCTATTATTAATCTAAGAGAAATTTATATTGTGTTTGTTGGGAGGAGAGGGGATACAATATGAGTAATTTTCTTTAAGACGGGGGAGGGGAGGGGGCAAAGTATTTGGTATAATATTTGAATGTGAATTTTTGCGGGGGGGGGTTGGGGGGGGCATAACATTTGTATGAGATTTATATTGTATGGCGGGGGGGGGGGGTGAAAAGGGGGAAAATCTGTTTGTACAAAACTCTTTTAATAAAAAAAATATCTGAGTGTATCCAGGAAGGGGGAAGAGGCAGAGGGGGAGGAAGTATGTCCGTGTGACAGTATGTGAGTTTCAAAAATGTCTGAGGGTATCCAGGAAGAGGGAAGAGGCAGAGGGGATGGAAGTGTGTGCAGGTGACAGGCTGTGAGTTTCAAAAATGTCTGAGGGTATCCAGGAAGAGGGAAGAGGCAGAGGGGCTGGAGTTGTGTGCATGTTACAGGCTGTCAGTTTTAAAATTGACTGAGTGAACCCAGGAAGGGGGAAGAGACAGAGAGGCTGGAAGTGTGTGCGTGTGACAGGCTGTGAGTTTTAAAAATGTCTGAGTGAATCCAGGAAGGGAGAAGAGGCAGAGGGGCTGAAAGTGTGTCCGTTTGACACTGTGAGTTTTAAAAATGACTTAGTGAATCCAGGAAGAGGGAAGAGACAGAGAGGCTGGAAGTGTGTGCGTGTGACAGGCTGTGAGTTTTAAAAATGACTGAGTGAATAAAGGAAGAGGGAAGAGGCAGTGGGGATGGAAGTGTGCGCGTGTGACTGTTTGTGAGTTTTAAAAATGTCTGAGTGAATCCAGGAAGGGGGAAGAGGCAGAGGGGCTGAAAGTGTGTCCGATTGACAGTGTGAGTTTTAAAAATGGCTGAGTGAATCCAGGAAGAGGGAAGAGACAGAGAGGCTGGAAGTTTGTGCGTGTGACAGGCTGTGAGTTTTAAAAATGTCTGAGTATATCCAGGAAGAGGAAAGGGACAGAGGGGCTGGAGGTGTGTGCGTGTTACAGGCTGTGAGTTTTAAAAATGTCTCAGTATATCCAGGAAGACGGAAGAGGCAGAGGGGCTGGAAGTGTGTGCGTGTGACAGGATGTGAGTTTTAAAAATGTCTGAGTGAATCCAGGAACGGAGAAGAGGCAGTGAGGCTGAAAGTGTGTCCGATTGACACTGTGAGTTTCAAAAATGACTGAGTGAGTCCAGGAAGAGAGAAGAGGGAAGAGGCAGAGGGGCTGGAAGTGTGTGGGTGTTACAGGCTGTGAGTTTTAAAAATGTCTCAGTATATCCAGGAAGAGTGAAGAGGCAGAGGGGCTGGAAGTGTGTGCATGTGACAGGCTGTGAGTTTTAAAAATGTCTGAGTGAATTCAGGAAGGGGGAAGAGGCAGAGGGGTGTTGAAGTGTGTCCGTTTGACACTGTGAGTTTTAAAAAGGTCTGAGTGTATCCAGGAAGAGGGAAGAGGCAGAGGGGCTGGAAGTGTGTGCGTGTGACAGGCTGTGAGTTTTAAAAATGTCTGAGTGAATCCAGGAAGGGGGATGAGGCAGAGGGGTGTTGAAGTGGGTCCGTTTGACACTGTGAGTTTTTAAAATGACTGAGTGAGTCCTGGAAGATGTAAGAGGCAGAGAGGCTGGAGGTGTGTGCGTGTTACAGGCTGTTAGTTTTAAAAATGTCTCAGTATATCCAGGAAGAGGGAAGAGGCAGAGGGGCTGGAAGTGTGTGCGTGTGACAGGCTGTGAGTTTTAAAAATGTCTGAGTGAATCCAGGAAGGGAGAAGAGGCAGAGGGGCTGAAAGTGTGTCCGTTTGACACTGTGAGTTTTAAAAATGACTTAGTGAATCCAGGAAGAGGGAAGAGACAGAGAGGCTGGAAGTGTGTGCGTGTGACAGGCTGTGAGTTTTAAAAATGACTGAGTGAATGAAGGAAGAGGGAAGAGGCAGTGGGGATGGAAGTGTGTGCGTGTGACTGTTTGTGAGTTTTAAAAATGTCTGAGTGAATCCAGGAAGGGGGAAGAGGCAGAGGGGCTGAAAGTGTGTCCGATTGACAGTGTGAGTTTTAAAAATGGCTGAGTGAATCCAGGAAGAGGGAAGAGACAGAGAGGCTGGAAGTGTGTGCGTGTGACAGTCTGTGAGTTTTGAAAATATCTGAGTGTATCCAGGAATAGGGAAGAGGCAGAGGGGCTGGAAGTTTGTGCGTGTGACAGGCTGTGAGTTTTAAAAATGTCTGAGTATATCCAGGAAGAGGAAAGGGACAGAGGGGCTGGAGGTGTGTGCACGTGACAGGCTGTCAGTTTTAAAAATATCTGATGGAATCCAGGAAGGGGGAAGAGGCAGAGGGGGAGGAAGTATGTGCGTGTGACAGTCTGTGAGTTTTAAAAATGTCTGAGGGTATCCAGGAAGAGGGAAGAGGCAGAGGGTCAGAAAGTGTGTCCATTTGACAATGTGAATTTTAAAAATAACTGAGTGAATCCTTGAAAAGGGAAGAGGCGGAGAGGCTGGAAGTGTGTGCGTGTGACAGTCTGTGAGTTTTGAAAATATCTGAGTGTATCCAGGAATAGGGAAGAGGCAGAGGGGCTGGAGGTGTGTGCATGTGACAAGCTGTGAGTTTTAAAAATATCTGAGTGTATCCAGGAAGGGGGAAGAGGCAGAGGGGGAGGAAGTATGTTCGTGTGACAGGCTGTCAGTTTTAAGAGGCAAGAGTTATATATGTGAAATTAGCTTAGAAAATGGGATCAATGTGCTATTATTAATCTAAGAGAAATTTATATTGTGTTTGTTGGGAGGAGAGGGGATACAATATGAGTAATTTTCTTTAAGACGGGGGAGGGGAGGGGGCAAAGTATTTGGTATAATATTTGAATGTGAATTTTTGCGGGGGGGGGTTGGGGGGGGCATAACATTTGTATGAGATTTATATTGTATGGCGGGGGGGGGTGAAAAGGGGGAAAATCTGTTTGTACAAAACTCTTTTAATAAAAAAAATATCTGAGTGTATCCAGGAAGGGGGAAGAGGCAGAGGGGGAGGAAGTATGTCCGTGTGACAGTATGTGAGTTTCAAAAATGTCTGAGGGTATCCAGGAAGAGGGAAGAGGCAGAGGGGATGGAAGTGTGTGCATGTGACAGGCTGTGAGTTTCAAAATTGACTGAGTGAACCCAGGAAGGGGGAAGAGGCAGAGGGGCTGGAAGTGTGTGCGTGTGACAGGCTGTGAGTTTTAAAAATGTCTGAGTGTATAGAGGAAGGGGGATGAGGCAGAGGGGGAGGAAGTATGTGCGTGTGACAGTCTGTGAGTTTTAAAAATGTCTGAGGGTATCCAGGATGAGGGAAGAGGCAGAGGGCCTGCAAGTGTGTGCGTGTGACAGTATGTGAGTTTTAAAAACGTCTGAGTGCATCCAGGAAGTGGGAAGAGGCAGAGGGGTGTTGAAGTGTGTCCGTTTGACACTGTGAGTTTTAAAAATGTCTGAGTGTATCCAGGAAGAGGGAAGAGGCAGAGGGGCTGGAAGTGTGTCCGTGTGACACAGTGAGTTTTAAAAATGACTGAGTGAGTCCAGGAAGAGGGAAGAGGCAGAGGGGCTGGAAGTGTGTCCGTGTGACAGGATGTGAGTTTTAAAAATGTCTGAGTGAATCCAGGAAGGGGGATGAGGCAGAGGGGTGTTGAAGTGGGTCCGTTTGACACTGTGAGTTTTTAAAATGACTGAGTGAGTCCAGGAAGATGTAAGAGGCAGAGAGGCTGGAGGTGTGTGCGTGTTACAGGCTGTTAGTTTTAAAAATGTCTCAGTATATCCAGGAAGAGGGAAGAGGCAGAGGGGCTGGAAGTGTGTGCGTGTGACAGGCTGTGAGTTTTAAAAATGTCTGAGTGAATCCAGGAAGGGACAAGAGGCAGAGGGGCTGAAAGTGTGTCCGTTTGACACTGTGAGTTTTAAAAATGACTTAGTAAATCCAGGAAGAGGGAAGAGACAGAGAGGCTGGAAGTGTGTGCGTGTGACAGGCTGTGAGTTTTAAAAATGACTGAGTGAATAAAGGAAGAGGGAAGAGACAGAGAGGCTGGAAGTGTGTGCGTGTGACAGTCTGTGAGTTTTGAAAATATCTGAGTGTATCCAGGAATAGGGAAGAGGCAGAGGGGCTGAAAGTGTGTCCGATTGACAGTGTGAGTTTTAAAAATGTCTGAGTATATCCAGGAAGAGGAAAGGGACAGAGGGGCTGGAGGTGTGTGCACCTGACAGGCTGTCAGTTTTAAAAATATCTGATGGAATCCAGGAAGGGGGAAGAGGCAGTGGGGGAGGAAGTATGTGTGTGTGACAGTCTGTGAGTTTTAAAAATGTCTGAGGGTATCCAGGAAGAGGGAAGAGGCAGAGGGTCAGAAAGTGTGTCCATTTGACAATGTGAATTTTAAAAATAACTGAGTGAATCCAGGAAAAGGGAAGAGGCGGAGAGGCTGGAAGTGTGTTCGTCTGACAGTCTGTGAGTTTTGAAAATATCTGAGTGTATCCAGGAATAGGGAAGAGGCAGAGGGTCTGGAGGTGTGTGCATGTGACAAGCTGTGAGTTTTAAAAATATCTGAGTGTATCCAGGAAGGGGGAAGAGGCAGAGGGGGAGGAAGTATGTGCGTGTGACAGGCTGTCAGTTTTAAGAGGCAAGAGTTATATATGTGAAATTAGCTTAGAAAATGGGATCAATGTGCTATTATTAATCTAAGAGAAATTTATATTGTGTTTGTTGGGAGGAGAGGGGATACAATATGAGTAATTTACTTTAAGACGGGGAGGGGAGGGGGCAAAGTATTTGGTATAATATTTGAATGTGAATTTTTGCGGGGGGGGGTTGGGGGGGGCATAACATTTGTATGAGATTTATATTGTATGGCGGGGGGGGTGAAAAGGGGGAAAATCTGTTTGTACAAAACTCTTTTAATAAAAAAAATATCTGAGTGTATCCAGGAAGGGGGAAGAGGCAGAGGGGGAGGAAGTATGTCCGTGTGACAGTCTGTGAGTTTTAAAAATGTATGAGGGTATCCAGGAAGAGGGAAGAGGCAGAGGGGCTGGAAGTGTGTGTATGTGACAGTATGTGAGTTTCAAAAATGTCTGAGGGTATCCAGGAAGAGGGAAGAGGCAGAGGGGCTGGAAGTGTGTGCATGTGACAGGCTGTGAGTTTCAAAAATGTCTGAGGGTATCCAGGAAGAGGGAAGAGGCAGACGGGCTGGAGTTGTGTGCATTTTACAGGCTGTCAGTTTTAAAATTGACTGAGTGAACCCAGGAAGGGGGAAGAGGCAGAGGGGCTGGAAGTGTGTGCGTGTGACAGGCTGTGATTTTTAAAAATGTCTCAGTATATCCAGGAAACGTGAAGAGGCAGAGGGGCTGGAAGTGTGTGCATGTGACAGGCTGTGAGTTTTAAAAATGTCTGAGTGAATCCAGGAAGGGGGAAGAGGCAGAGGGGTGTTGAAGTGTGTCCGTTTGACACTGTGAGTTTTAAAAATGTCTGAGTGTATCCAGGAAGAGGGAAGAGGCAGAGGGGCTGGAAGTGTGTCCGTGTGACACAGTGAGTTTTAAAAATGACTGAGTGAGTCCAGGAAGAGGGAAGAGGCAGAGGGGCTGGAAGTGTGTCCGTGTGACAGGATGTGAGTTTTAAAAATGTCTGAGTGAATCCAGGAAGGGGGATGAGGCAGAGGGGTGTTGAAGTGGGTCCGTTTGACACTGTGAGTTTTTAAAATGACTGAGTGAGTCCAGGAAGATGTAAGAGGCAGAGAGGCTGGAGGTTTGTGCGTGTTACAGGCTGTTAGTTTTAAAAATGTCTCAGTATATCCAGGAAGAGGGAAGAGGCAGAGGGGCTGAAAGTGTGTGCGTGTGACAGGCTGTGAGTTTTAAAAATGACTGAGTGAATAAAGGAAGAGGGAAGAGGCAGTGGGGATGGAAGTGTGTGCGTGTGACTGTTTGTGAGTTTTAAAAGTGTCTGAGTGAATCCAGGAAGGGGGAAGAGGCAGAGGGGCTGAAAGTGTGTCCGATTGACAGTGTGAGTTTTAAAAATGGCTGAGTGAATCCAGGAAGAGGGAAGAGACAGAGAGGCTGGAAGTGTGTGTGTGTGACAGTCTGTGAGTTTTGAAAATATCTGAGTGTATCCAGGAATAGGGAAGAGGCAGAGGGGCTGGAAGTTTGTGCGTGTGACAGGCTGTGAGTTTTAAAAATGTCTGAGTATATCCAGGAAGAGGAAAGGGACAGAGGGGCTGGAGGTGTGTGCATGTGACAGGCTGTCAGTTTTAAAAATATCTGATAGAATCCAGGAAGGGGGAAGAGGCAGAGGGGGAGGAAGTATGTGCGTGTGACAGTCTGTGAGTTTTAAAAATGTCTGAGGGTATCCAGGAAGAGGGAAGAGGCAGAGGGTCAGAAAGTGTGTCCATTTGACAATGTGAATTTTAAAAATAACTGAGTGAATCCAGGAAAAGGGAAGAGGCGGAGAGGCTGGAAGTGTGTGCGTGTGACAGTCTGTGAGTTTTGAAAATATCTGAGTGTATCCAGGAATAGGGAAGAGGCAGAGGGGCTGGAGGTGTGTGCATGTGACAAGCTGTGAGTTTTAAAAATATCTGAGTGTATCCAGGAAGGGGGAAGAGGCAGAGGGGGAGGAAGTATGTGCGTGTGACAGGCTGTCAGTTTTAAGAGGCAAGAGTTATATATGTGAAATTAGCTTAGAAAATGGGATCAATGTGCTATTATTAATCTAAGAGAAATTTATATTGTGTTTGTTGGGAGGAGAGGGGATATAATATGAGTAATTTACTTTAAGACGGGGGAGGGGAGGGGGCAAAGTATTTGGTATAATATTTGAATGTGAATTTTTGCGGGGGGGGTTGGGGGGGCATAACATTTGTATGAGATTTATATTGTATGGCGGGGGGGGGGTGAAAAGGGGGAAAATCTGTTTGTACAAAACTCTTTTAATAAAAAAAATATCTGAGTGTATCCAGGAAGGGGGAAGAGGCAGAGGGGGAGGAAGTATGTCCGTGTGACAGTCTGTGAGTTTTAAAAATGTATGAGGGTATCCAGGAAGAGGGAAGAGGCAGAGGGGCTGGAAGTGTGTGTATGTGACAGTATGTGAGTTTCAAAAATGTCTGAGGGTATCCAGGAAGAGGGAAGAGGCAGAGGGGCTGGAAGTGTGTGCATGTGACAGGCTGTGAGTTTCAAAAATGTCTGAGGGTATCCAGGAAGAGGGAAGAGGCAGAGGGGCTGGAGTTCTGTGCATGTTACAGGCTGTGAGTTTTAAAAATCTCTGAGTGTATAGAGGAAGGGGGAAGAGGCAGAGGGGGAGGAAGTATGTGCGTGTGACAGTCTGTGAGTTTTAAAAATGTCTGAGGGTATCCAGGAATAGGGAAGAGGCAGAGGGGCTGGAGGTGTGTGCATGTGACAAGCTGTGAATTTTAAAAATATCTGAGTGTATCCAGGAAGGGGGAAGAGGCAGAGGGGGAGGAAGTATGTGCGTGTGACAGTCTGTGAGTTTTAAAAATGTCTGAGGGTATCCAGGAAGAGGGAAGAGGCAGAGGGGCTGGAGTTGTGTACATGTTACAGGCTGTCAGTTTTAAAATTGACTGAGTGAACCCAGGAAGGGGGAAGAGGCAGAGGGGCTGGAACTGTGTGCGTGTGACAGGCTGTGAGTTTTAAAAATGTCTGAGGGTATCCAGGATGAGGGAAGAGGCAGAGGGCCTGCAAGTGTGTGCGTGTGACAGTATGTGAGTTTTAAAAACGTCTGAGTGCATCCAGGAAGTGGGAAGAGGCAGAGGGGCTGAAAGTGTGTCCGATTGACACTGTGAGTTTTAAAAATGTCTGAGTGTATCCAGGAAGAGGGAAGAGGCAGAGGGGCTGGAAGTGTGTCCGTGTGACACAGTGAATTTTAAAAATGACTGAGTGAGTCCAGGAAGAGGGAAGAGGCAGAGGGGCTGGAAGTGTGTCCGTGTGACAGGATGTGAGTTTTAAAAATGTCTGAGTGAATCCAGGAAGGGGGAAGAGGCAGAGGGGTGTTGAAGTGTGTCCGTTTGACACTGTGAGTTTTAAAAATGTCTGAGTGTATCCAGGAAGAGGGAAGAGGCAGAGGGGCTGGAAGTGTGTCCGTGTGACACAGTGAGTTTTAAAAATGACTGAGTGAGTCCAGGAAGAGGGAAGAGGCAGAGGGGCTGGAAGTGTGTCCGTGTGACAGGATGTGAGTTTTAAAAATGTCTGAGTGAATCCAGGAAGGGGGATGAGGCAGAGGGGTGTTGAAGTGGGTCCGTTTGACACTGTGAGTTTTTAAAATGACTGAGTGAGTCCAGGAAGATGTAAGAGGCAGAGAGGCTGGAGGTATGTGCGTGTTACAGGCTGTTAGTTTTAAAAATGTCTCAGTATATCCAGGAAGAGGGAAGAGGCAGAGGGGCTGAAAGTGTGTGCGTGTGACAGGCTGTGAGTTTTAAAAATGTCTGAGTGAATCCAGGAAGGGAGAAGAGGCAGAGGGGCTGAAAGTGTGTCCGTTTGACACTGTGAGTTTTAAAAATGACTTAGTGAATCCAGGAAGAGGGAAGAGACAGAGAGGCTGGAAGTGTGTGCGTGTGACAGGCTGTGAGTTTTAAAAATGACTGAGTGAATAAAGGAAGAGGGAAGAGACAGAGAGGCTGGAAGTGTGCGCGTGTGACAGTCTGTGAGTTTTGAAAATATCTGAGTGTATCCAGGAATAGGGAAAAGGCAGAGGGGCTGGAAGTTTGTGCGTGTGACAGGCTGTGAGTTTTAAAAATGTCTGAGTATATCCAGGAAGAGGAAAGGGACAGAGGGGCTGGAGGTGTGTGCACGTGACAGGCTGTCAGTTTTAAAAATATCTGATGGAATCCAGGAAGGGGGAAGAGGCAGAGGGGGAGGAAGTATGTGCGTGTGACAGTCTGTGAGTTTTAAAAATGTCTGAGGGTATCCAGGAAGAGGGAAGAGGCAGAGGGTCAGAAAGTGTGTCCATTTGACAATGTGAATTTTAAAAATAACTGAGTGAATCCAGGAAAAGGGAAGAGGCGGAGAGGCTGGAAGTGTGTGCGTGTGACAGTCTGTGAGTTTTGAAAATATCTGAGTGTATCCAGGAATAGGGAAGAGGCAGAGGGGCTGGAGGTGTGTGCATGTGACAAGCTGTGAGTTTTAAAAATATCTGAGTGTATCCAGGAAGGGGGAAGAGGCAGAGGGGTGTTGAAGTGTGTCCGTTTGACACTGTGAGTTTTAAAAATGTCTGAGTGTATCCAGGAAGAGGGAAGAGGCAGAGGGGCTGGAAGTGTGTCCGTGTGACACAGTGAGTTTTAAAAATGACTGAGTGAGTCCAGGAAGAGGGAAGAGGCAGAGGGGCTGGAAGTGTGTCCGTGTGACAGGATGTGAGTTTTAAAAATGTCTGAGTGAATCCAGGAAGGGGGATGAGGCAGAGGGGTGTTGAAGTGGGTCCGTTTGACACTGTGAGTTTTTAAAATGACTGAGTGAGTCCAGGAAGATGTAAGAGGCAGAGAGGCTGGAGGTGTGTGCGTGTTACAGGCTGTTAGTTTTAAAAATGTCTCAGTATATCCAGGAAGAGGGAAGAGGCAGAGGGGCTGGAAGTGTGTGCGTGTGACAGGCTGTGAGTTTTAAAAATGTCTGAGTGAATCCAGGAAGGGAGAAGAGGCAGAGGGGCTGAAAGTGTGTCCGTTTGACACTGTGAGTTTTAAAAATGACTTAGTGAATCCAGGAAGAGGGAAGAGACAGAGAGGCTGGAAGTCTGTGCGTGTGACAGGCTGTGAGTTTTAAAAATGACTGAGTGAATAAAGGAAGAGGGAAGAGACAGAGAGGCTGGAAGTGTGTGCGTGTGACAGTCTGTGAGTTTTGAAAATATCTGAGTGTATCCAGGAATAGGGAAGAGGCAGAGGGGCTGGAAGTTTGTGCGTGTGACAGACTGTGAGTTTTAAAAATGTCTGAGTATATCCAGGAAGAGGAAAGGGACAGAGGGGCTGGAGGTGTGTGCACGTGACAGGCTGTCAGTTTTAAAAATATCTGATGGAATCCAGGAAGGGGGAAGAGGCAGTGGGGGAGGAAGTATGTGCGTGTGACAGTCTGTGAGTTTTAAAAATGTCTGAGGGTATCCAGGAAGAGGGAAGAGGCAGAGGGGCTGGAAGTGTGTGTATGTGACAGTATGTGAGTTTCAAAAATGTCTGAGGGTATCCAGGAAGAGGGAAGAGGCAGAGGGGCTGGAAGTGTGTGCATGTGACAGGCTGTGAGTTTCAAAAATGTCTGAGGGTATCCAGGAAGAGGGAAGAGGCAGAGGGGCTGGAGTTGTGTGCATGTTACAGGCTGTCAGTTTTAAAATTGACTGAGTGAACCCAGGAAGGGGGAAGAGGCAGAGGGGCTGGAAGTGTGTGCGTGTGACAGGCTGTGATTTTTAAAAATGTCTCAGTATATCCAGGAAACGTGAAGAGGCAGAGGGGCTGGAAGTGTGTGCATGTGACAGGCTGTGAGTTTTAAAAATGTCTGAGTGAATCCAGGAAGGGGGAAGAGGCAGAGGGGTGTTGAAGTGTGTCCGTTTGACACTGTGAGTTTTAAAAATGTCTGAGTGTATCCAGGAAGAGGGAAGAGGCAGAGGGGCTGGAAGTGTGTCCGTGTGACACAGTGAGTTTTAAAAATGACTGAGTGAGTCCAGGAAGAGGGAAGAGGCAGAGGGGCTGGAAGTGTGTCCGTGTGACAGGATGTGAGTTTTAAAAATGTCTGAGTGAATCCAGGAAGGGGGATGAGGCAGAGGGGTGTTGAAGTGGGTCCGTTTGACACTGTGAGTTTTTAAAATGACTGAGTGAGTCCAGGAAGATGTAAGAGGCAGAGAGGCTGGAGGTTTGTGCGTGTTACAGGCTGTTAGTTTTAAAAATGTCTCAGTATATCCAGGAAGAGGGAAGAGGCAGAGGGGCTGGAAGTGTGTGCGTGTGACAGGCTGTGAGTTTTAAAAATGTCTGAGTGAATCCAGGAAGGGAGAAGAGGCAGAGGGGCTGAAAGTGTGTCCGTTTGACACTGTGAGTTTTAAAAATGACTTAGTGAATCCAGAAAGAGGGAAGAGACAGAGAGGCTGGAAGTGTGTGCGTGTGACAGGCTGTGAGTTTTAAAAATGACTGAGTGAATAAAGGAAGAGGGAAGAGGCAGTGGGGATGGAAGTGTGTGCGTGTGACTGTTTGTGAGTTTTAAAAGTGTCTGAGTGAATCCAGGAAGGGGGAAGAGGCAGAGGGGCTGAAAGTGTGTCCGATTGACAGTGTGAGTTTTAAAAATGGCTGAGTGAATCCAGGAAGAGGGAAGAGACAGAGAGGCTGGAAGTGTGTGTGTGTGACAGTCTGTGAGTTTTGAAAATATCTGAGTGTATCCAGGAATAGGGAAGAGGCAGAGGGGCTGGAAGTTTGTGCGTGTGACAGGCTGTGAGTTTTAAAAATGTCTGAGTATATCCAGGAAGAGGAAAGGGACAGAGGGGCTGGAGGTGTGTGCATGTGACAGGCTGTCAGTTTTAAAAATATCTGATAGAATCCAGGAAGGGGGAAGAGGCAGAGGGGGAGGAAGTATGTGCGTGTGACAGTCTGTGAGTTTTAAAAATGTCTGAGGGTATCCAGGAAGAGGGAAGAGGCAGAGGGTCAGAAAGTGTGTCCATTTGACAATGTGAATTTTAAAAATAACTGAGTGAATCCAGGAAAAGGGAAGAGGCGGCGAGGCTGGAAGTGTGTGCGTGTGACAGTCTGTGAGTTTTGAAAATATCTGAGTGTATCCAGGAATAGGGAAGAGGCAGAGGGGCTGGAGGTGTGTGCATGTGACAAGCTGTGAGTTTTAAAAATATCTGAGTGTATCCAGGAAGGGGGAAGAGGCAGAGGGGGAGGAAGTATGTGCGTGTGACAGGCTGTCAGTTTTAAGAGGCAAGAGTTATATATGTGAAATTAGCTTAGAAAATGGGATCAATGTGCTATTATTAATCTAAGAGAAATTTATATTGTGTTTGTTGGGAGGAGAGGGGATATAATATGAGTAATTTACTTTAAGACGGGGGAGGGGAGGGGGCAAAGTATTTGGTATAATATTTGAATGTGAATTTTTGCGGGGGGGGTTGGGGGGGCATAACATTTGTATGAGATTTATATTGTATGGCGGGGGGGGGGTGAAAAGGGGGAAAATCTGTTTGTACAAAACTCTTTTAATAAAAAAAATATCTGAGTGTATCCAGGAAGGGGGAAGAGGCAGAGGGGGAGGAAGTATGTCCGTGTGACAGTCTGTGAGTTTTAAAAATGTATGAGGGTATCCAGGAAGAGGGAAGAGGCAGAGGGGCTGGAAGTGTGTGTATGTGACAGTATGTGAGTTTCAAAAATGTCTGAGGGTATCCAGGAAGAGGGAAGAGGCAGAGGGGCTGGAAGTGTGTGCATGTGACAGGCTGTGAGTTTCAAAAATGTTTGAGGGTATCCAGGAAGAGGGAAGAGGCAGAGGGGCTGGAGGTCTGTGCATGTTACAGGCTGTCAGTTTTAAAATTGACTGAGTGAACCCAGGAAGGGGGAAGAGGTAGAGGGGCTGGAAGTGTGTGCGTGTGACAGGCTGTGAGTTTTAAAAATGTCTGTGTGTATAGAGGAAGGGGGAAGAGGCAGAGGGGGAGGAAGTATGTGCGTGTGACAGTCTGTGAGTTTTAAAAATGTCTGAGTGAATCCAGGAAGGGGGAAGAGGCAGAGGGGTGTTGAAGTGTGTCCGTTTGACACTGTGAGTTTTAAAAATGTCTGAGTGTATCCAGGAAGAGGGAAGAGGCAGAGGGGCTGGAAGTGTGTCCGTGTGACACAGTGAATTTTAAAAATGACTGAGTGAGTCCAGGAAGAGGGAAGAGGCAGAGGGGCTGGAAGTGTGTCCGTGTGACAGGATGTGAGTTTTAAAAATGTCTGAGTGAATCCAGGAAGGGGGATGAGGCAGAGGGGTGTTGAAGTGGGTCCGTTTGACACTGTGAGTTTTTAAAATGACTGAGTGAGTCCAGGAAGATGTAAGAGGCAGAGAGGCTGGAGGTTTGTGCGTGTTACAGGCTGTTAGTTTTAAAAATGTCTCAGTATATCCAGGAAGAGGGAAGAGGCAGAGGGGCTGGAAGTGTGTGCGTGTGACAGGCTGTGAGTTTTAAAAATGTCTGAGTGAATCCAGGAAGGGAGAAGAGGCAGAGGGGCTGAAAGTGTGTCCGTTTGACACTGTGAGTTTTAAAAATGACTTAGTGAATCCAGAAAGAGGGAAGAGACAGAGAGGCTGGAAGTGTGTGCGTGTGACAGGCTGTGAGTTTTAAAAATGACTGAGTGAATAAAGGAAGAGGGAAGAGGCAGTGGGGATGGAAGTGTGTGCGTGTGACTGTTTGTGAGTTTTAAAAGTGTCTGAGTGAATCCAGGAAGGGGGAAGAGGCAGAGGGGCTGAAAGTGTGTCCGATTGACAGTGTGAGTTTTAAAAATGGCTGAGTGAATCCAGGAAGAGGGAAGAGACAGAGAGGCTGGAAGTGTGTGTGTGTGACAGTCTGTGAGTTTTGAAAATATCTGAGTGTATCCAGGAATAGGGAAGAGGCAGAGGGGCTGGAAGTTTGTGCGTGTGACAGGCTGTGAGTTTTAAAAATGTCTGAGTATATCCAGGAAGAGGAAAGGGACAGAGGGGCTGGAGGTGTGTGCATGTGACAGGCTGTCAGTTTTAAAAATATCTGATGGAATCCAGGAAGGGGGAAGAGGCAGAGGGGGAGGAAGTATGTGCGTGTGACAGTCTGTGAGTTTTAAAAATGTCTGAGGGTATCCAGGAAGAGGGAAGAGGCAGAGGGTCAGAAAGTGTGTCCATTTGACAATGTGAATTTTAAAAATAACTGAGTGAATCCAGGAAAAGGGAAGAGGCGGAGAGGCTGGAAGTGTGTGCGTGTGACAGTCTGTGAGTTTTGAAAATATCTGAGTGTATCCAGGAATAGGGAAGAGGCAGAGGGGCTGGAGGTGTGTGCATGTGACAAGCTGTGAGTTTTAAAAATATCTGAGTGTATCCAGGAAGGGGGAAGAGGCAGAGGGGGAGGAAGTATGTGCGTGTGACAGGCTGTCAGTTTTAAGAGGCAAGAGTTATATATGTGAAATTAGCTTAGAAAATGGGATCAATGTGCTATTATTAATCTAAGAGAAATTTATATTGTGTTTGTTGGGAGGAGAGGGGATATAATATGAGTAATTTACTTTAAGACGGGGGAGGGGAGGGGGCAAAGTATTTGGTATAATATTTGAATGTGAATTTTTGCGGGGGGGGGTTGGGGGGGCATAACATTTGTATGAGATTTATATTGTATGGCGGGGGGGGTGAAAAGGGGGAAAATCTGTTTGTACAAAACTCTTTTAATAAAAAAAATATCTGAGTGTATCCAGGAAGGGGGAAGAGGCAGAGGGGGAGGAAGTATGACCGTGTGACAGTCTGTGAGTTTTAAAAATGTATGAGGGTATCCAGGAAGAGGGAAGAGGCAGAGGGGCTGGAAGTGTGTGTATGTGACAGTATGTGAGTTTCAAAAATGTCTGAGGGTATCCAGGAAGAGGGAAGAGGCAGAGGGGCTGGAAGTGTGTGCATGTGACAGGCTGTGAGTTTCAAAAATGTCTGAGGGTATCCAGGAAGAGGGAAGAGGCAGAGGGGCTGGAGTTCTGTGCATGTTACAGGCTGTCAGTTTTAAAATTGACTGAGTGAACCCAGGAAGGGGGAAGAGGCAGAGGGGCTGGAAGTGTGTGCGTGTGACAGGCTGTGAGTTTTAAAAATGTCTGAGTGTATAGAGGAAGGGGGAAGAGGCAGAGGGGGAGGAAGTATGTGCGTGTGACAGTCTGTGAGTTTTAAAAATGTCTGAGGGTATCCAGGAATAGGGAAGAGGCAGAGGGGCTGGAGGTGTGTGCATGTGACAAGCTGTGAGTTTTAAAAATATCTGAGTGTATCCAGGAAGGGGGAAGAGGCAGAGGGGGAGGAAGTATGTGCGTGTGACAGTCTGTGAGTTTTAAAAATGTCTGAGGGTATCCAGGAAGAGGGAAGAGGCAGAGGGGCTGGAGTTGTGTACATGTTACAGGCTGTCAGTTTTAAAATTGACTGAGTGAACCCAGGAAGGGGGAAGAGGCAGAGGGGCTGGAAGTGTGTGCGTGTGACAGGCTGTGAGTTTTAAAAATGTCTGAGGGTATCCAGGATGAGGGAAGAGGCAGAGGGCCTGCAAGTGTGTGCGTGTGACAGTATGTGAGTTTTAAAAACGTCTGAGTGCATCCAGGAAGTGGGAAGAGGCAGAGGGGCTGAAAGTGTGTCCGATTGACACTGTGAGTTTCAAAAATGACTGAGTGAGTCCAGGAAGAGGGAAGAGGCAGAGGGGCTGGAAGTGTGTGCGTGTTACAGGCTGTGAGTTTTAAAAATGTCTCAGTATATCCAGGAAACGTGAAGAGGCAGAGGGGCTGGAAGTGTGTGCATGTGACAGGCTGTGAGTTTTAAAAATGTCTGAGTGAATCCAGGAAGGGGGAAGAGGCAGAGGGGTGTTGAAGTGTGTCCGTTTGACACTGTGAGTTTTAAAAATGTCTGAGTGTATCCAGGAAGAGGGAAGAGGCAGAGGGGCTGGAAGTGTGTCCGTGTGACACAGTGAGTTTTAAAAATGACTGAGTGAGTCCAGGAAGAGGGAAGAGGCAGAGGGGCTGGAAGTGTGTGCGTGTGACAGGCTGTGAGTTTTAAAAATGTCTGAGGGTATCCAGGATGAGGGAAGAGGCAGAGGGCCTGCAAGTGTGTGCGTGTGACAGTATGTGAGTTTTAAAAACGTCTGAGTGCATCCAGGAAGTGAGAAGAGGCAGAGGGGCTGAAAGTGTGTCCGATTGACACTGTGAGTTTCAAAAATGACTGAGTGAGTCCAGGAAGAGGGAAGAGGCAGAGGGGCTGGAAGTGTGTGCGTGTTACAGGCTGTGAGTTTTAAAAATGTCTCAGTATATCCAGGAAACGTGAAGAGGCAGAGGGGCTGGAAGTGTGTGCATGTGACAGGCTGTGAGTTTTAAAAATGTCTGAGTGAATCCAGGAAGGGGGAAGAGGCAGAGGGGTGTTGAAGTGTGTCCGTTTGACACTGTGAGTTTTAAAAATGTCTGAGTGTATCCAGGAAGAGGGAAGAGGCAGAGGGGCTGGAAGTGTGTCCGTGTGACACAGTGAGTTTTAAAAATGACTGAGTGAGTCCAGGAAGAGGGAAGAGGCAGAGGGGCTGGAAGTGTGTCCGTGTGACAGGATGTGAGTTTTAAAAATGTCTGAGTGAATCCAGGAAGGGGGATGAGGCAGAGGGGTGTTGAAGTGGGTCCGTTTGACACTGTGAGTTTTTAAAATGACTGAGTGAGTCCAGGAAGATGTAAGAGGCAGAGAGGCTGGAGGTGTGTGCGTGTTACAGGCTGTTAGTTTTAAAAATGTCTCAGTATATCCAGGAAGAGGGAAGAGGCAGAGGGGCTGGAAGTGTGTCCGTGTGACAGGCTGTGAGTTTTAAAAATGACTGAGTGAATAAAGGAAGAGGGAAGAGGCAGTGGGGATGGAAGTGTGTGCGTGTGACTGTTTGTGAGTTTTAAAAATGTCTGAGTGAATCCAGGAAGGGGGAAGAGGCAGAGGGGCTGAAAGTGTGTCCGATTGACAGTGTGAGTTTTAAAAATGGCTGAGTGAGTCCAGGAAGAGGTAAGAGGCAGAGAGGCTGGAGTTGTGTGCATATGACAGGCTGTGAGTTTTAAAAATGTCTTAGTGTATCCAGGAAGAGTGAAGAGGCAGAGGGGCTGGAAGTGTGTGCGTGTGACAGGATGTGAGTTTTAAAAATGTCTGAGTGAATCCAGGAAGGGGGAAGAGGCAGAGGGGCTGGAAGTTTGTGTGTGTGACAGGCTGTGAGTTTTAAAAATGTCTGAGTGTATCCAGGAATAGGGAAGAGGCAGAGGGGCTGGAAGTTTGTGCGTGTGACAGGCTGTGAGTTTTAAAAATGTCTGAGTATATCCAGGAAGAGGAAAGGGACAGAGGGGCTGGAGGTGTGTGCATGTGACAGGCTGTCAGTTTTAAAAATATCTGATGGAATACAGGAAGGGGGAAGAGGCAGAGGGGAAGGAAGTATGTGCGTGTGACAGTCTGTGAGTTTTAAAAATGTCTGAGTGAATCCAGGAAGGGAGAAGGGACAGAGGGTCTGAAAGTGTGTCCGTTTGACAATGTGAGTTTTAAAAATGACTGAGTGAGTCCAGGAAGAGGTAAGAGGCAGAGAAGCTGGAGGTGTGTGCGTGTTACAGGCTGTGAGTTTTAAAAATGTCTCAGTATATCCAGGAAGAGGGAAGAGGCAGAGGGGCTGGAAGTGTGTGCGTGTGACTGGCTGTGAGTTTTAAAAATGTCTGAGTGTATCCAGGAAGAGGGAAGAGGCAGAGGGGCTGGAAGTGTGTCCGTGTGACACAGTGAGTTTTAAAAATGACTGAGTGAGTCCAGGAAGAGGGAAGAGGCAGAGGGGCTGGAAGTGTGTGCGTGTGACAGGCTGTGAGTTTTAAAAATGTCTGAGGGTATCCAGGATGAGGGAAGAGGCAGAGGGCCTGCAAGTGTGTGCGTGTGACAGTATGTGAGTTTTAAAAACGTCTGAGTGCATCCAGGAAGTGAGAAGAGGCAGAGGGGCTGAAAGTGTGTCCGATTGACACTGTGAGTTTCAAAAATGACTGAGTGAGTCCAGGAAGAGGGAAGAGGCAGAGGGGCTGGAAGTGTGTGCGTGTTACAGGCTGTGAGTTTTAAAAATGTCTCAGTATATCCAGGAAACGTGAAGAGGCAGAGGGGCTGGAAGTGTGTGCATGTGACAGGCTGTGAGTTTTAAAAATGTCTGAGTGAATCCAGGAAGGGGGAAGAGGCAGAGGGGTGTTGAAGTGTGTCCGTTTGACACTGTGAGTTTTAAAAATGTCTGAGTGTATCCAGGAAGAGGGAAGAGGCAGAGGGGCTGGAAGTGTGTCCGTGTGACACAGTGAGTTTTAAAAATGACTGAGTGAGTCCAGGAAGAGGGAAGAGGCAGAGGGGCTGGAAGTGTGTCCGTGTGACAGGATGTGAGTTTTAAAAATGTCTGAGTGAATCCAGGAAGGGGGATGAGGCAGAGGGGTGTTGAAGTGGGTCCGTTTGACACTGTGAGTTTTTAAAATGACTGAGTGAGTCCAGGAAGATGTAAGAGGCAGAGAGGCTGGAGGTGTGTGCGTGTTACAGGCTGTTAGTTTTAAAAATGTCTCAGTATATCCAGGAAGAGGGAAGAGGCGGAGAGGCTGGAAGTGTGTGCGTGTGACAGTCTGTGAGTTTTGAAAATATCTGAGTGTATCCAGGAATAGGGAAGAGGCAGAGGGGCTGGAGGTGTGTGCATGTGACAAGCTGTGAGTTTTAAAAATATCTGAGTGTATCCAGGAAGGGGGAAGAGGCAGAGGGGCTGGAGGTGTGTGCATGTGACAGGCTGTCAGTTTTAAGAGGCAAGAGTTATATATGTGAAATTAGCTTAGAAAATGGGATCAATGTGCTATTATTAATCTAAGAGAAATTTATATTGTGTTTGTTGGGAGGAGAGGGGATACAATATGAGTAATTTACTTTAAGACGGGGGAGGGGAGGGGGCAAAGTATTTGGTATAATATTTGAATGTGAATTTTTGCGGGGGGGTTGGGGGGGGCATAACATTTGTATGAGATTTATATTGTATGGCGGGGGGGGTGAAAAGGGGGAAAATCTGTTTGTACAAAACTCTTTTAATAAAAAAAATATCTGAGTGTATCCAGGAAGGGGGAAGAGGCAGAGGGGAAGGAAGTATGTCCGTGTGACAGTCTGTGAGTTTTAAAAATGTATGAGGGTATCCAGGAAGAGGGAAGAGGCAGAGGGGCTGGAAGTGTGTGTATGTGAGAGTATGTGAGTTTCAAAAATGTCTGAGGGTATCCAGGAAGAGGGAAGAGGCAGAGGGGCTGGAAGTGTGTGCATGTGACAGGCTGTGAGTTTCAAAAATGTCTGAGGGTATCCAGGAAGAGGGAAGAGGCAGAGGGGCTGGAGTTGTGTGCATGTTACAGGCTGTCAGTTTTAAAATTGACTGAGTGAACCCAGGAAGGGGGAAGAGGCAGAGGGGCTGGAAGTGTGTGCTTGTGACAGGCTGTGAGTTTTAAAAATGTCTGAGTGTATCCAGGAAGGGGGAAGAGGCAGAGGGGGAGGAAGTATGTGCGTGTGACAGTCTGTGAGTTTTAAAAATGTCTGAGGGTATCCAGGATGAGGGAAGAGGCAGAGGGCCTGCAAGTGTGTGCGTGTGACAGTATGTGAGTTTTAAAAACGTCTGAGTGCATCCAGGAAGTGGGAAGAGGCAGAGGGGCTGAAAGTGTGTCCGATTGACACTGTGAGTTTCAAAAATGACTGAGTGAGTCCAGGAAGAGGGAAGAGGCAGAGGGGCTGGAAGTGTGTGCGTGTTACAGGCTGTGAGTTTTAAAAATGTCTCAGTATATCCAGGAAGCGTGAAGAGGCAGAGGGGCTGGAAGTGTGTGCATGTGACAGGCTGTGAGTTTTAAAAATGTCTGAGTGAATCCAGAAAGGGGGAAGAGGCAGAGGGGTGTTGAAGTGTGTCCGTTTGACACTGTGAGTTTTAAAAATGTCTGAGTGTATCCAGGAAGAGGGAAGAGGCAGAGGGGCTGGAAGTGTGTCCGTGTGACACAGTGAGTTTTAAAAATGACTGAGTGAGTCCAGGAAGAGGGAAGAGGCAGAGGGGATGGAAGTGTGTCCGTGTGACAGGATGTGAGTTTTAAAAATGTCTGAGTGAATCCAGGAAGGGGGATGAGGCAGAGAGGTGTTGAAGTGGGTCCGTTTGACACAGTGAGTTTTTAAAATGACTGAGTGAGTCCAGGAAGAGGGAAGGGGCAGAGGGGCTGGAAGTGTGTCCGTGTGACAGGATGTGAGTTTTAAAAATGTCTGAGTGAATCCAGGAAGGGAGAAGAGGCAGAGGGGCTGAAAGTGTGTCCGTTTGACACTGTGAGTTTTAAAAATGACTGAGTGAATCCAGGAAGAGGGAAGAGACAGAGAGGCTGGAAGTGTGTGCGTGTGACAGGCTGTGAGTTTTAAAAATGACTGAGTGAATAAAGGAAGAGGGAAGAGGCAGTGGGGATGGAAGTGACAGGCTGTGAGTTTTAAAAATGACTGAGTGAATCCAGGAAGAGGGAAGAGACAGGGAGGCTGGAAGTGTGTGCGTGTGACAGGCTGTGAGTTTTAAAAATGTCTGAGTATATCCAGGAAGAGGAAAGGGACAGAGGGTCTGGAGGTGTGTGCATGTGACAGACTGTCAGTTTTAAAAATATCTGATGGAATCCAGGAAGGGGGAAGAGGCAGAGGGGGAGGAAGTATGTGCGTGTGACAGTCTGTGAGTTTTAAAAATGTCTGAGGGTATCCAGGAAGAGGGAAGAGGCAGAGGGTCAGAAAGTGTGTCCATTTGACAATGTGAATTTTAAAAATAACTGAGTGAGTCCAGGAAGAGGTAAGAGGCAGAGAGGCTGGAGTTGTGTGCATGTGACAGGCTGTCAGTTTTAAAAATGTCTTAATGTATCCAGGAAGAGTGAAGAGGCGGAGGGGCTGGAAGTGTGTGCGTGTGACAGGATGTGAGTTTTAAAAATGTCTGAGTGAATCCAGGAAGGGGGAAGAGGCAGAGGGGAAGGAAGTGTGTGCATGTGACAGGCTGTGAGTTTCAAAAATGTCTGAGGGTATCCAGGAAGAGGGAAGAGGCAGAGCGGCTGGAGTTGTGTGCATGTTACAGGCTGTCAGTTTTAAAATTGACTGAGTGAACCCAGGAAGGGGGAAGAGGCAGAGGGGCTGGAAGTGTGTGCGTGTTACAGGCTGTGAGTTTTAAAAATGTCTCAGTATATCCAGGAAGGGTGAAGAGGCAGAGGGGCTGGAAGTGTGTGCATGTGAAAGGCTGTGAGTTTTAAAAATGTCTGAGTGAATCCAGGAAGGGGGAAGAGGCAGAGGGGTGTTGAAGTGTGTCCGTTTGACACTGTGAGTTTTAAAACTGTCTGAGTGTATCCAGGAAGAGGGAAGAGGCAGAGGGGCTGGAAGTGTGTCCGTGTGACACAGTGAGTTTTAAAAATGACTGAGTGAGTCCAGGAAGAGGGAAGAGGCAGAGGGGCTGGAAGTGTGTCCGTGTGACAGGATGTGAGTTTTAAAAATGTCTGAGTGAATCCAGGAAGGGGGATGAGGCAGAGGGGTGTTGAAGTGGGTCCGTTTGACACTGTGAGTTTTTAAAATGACTGAGTGAGTCCAGGAAGATGTAAGAGGCAGAGAGGCTGGAGGTGTGTGAGTGTTACAGGCTGTTAGTTTTAAAAATGTCTCAGTATATCCAGGAAGAGGGAAGAGGCAGAGGGGCTGGAAGTGTGTGCGTGTGACAGGCTGTGACTTTTAAAAATGTCTGAGTGAATCCAGGAAGGGAGAAGAGGCAGAGGGGCTGAAAGTGTGTCCGTTTAACACTGTGAGTTTTAAAAATGACTGAGTGAATCCAGGAAGAGGGAAGAGACAGAGAGGCTGGAAGTGACAGGCTGTGAGTTTTAAAAATGACTGATTGAATAAAGGAAGAAGGAAGAGGCAGTGGGGATGGAGGTGTGTGCGTGTGACTGTTTGTGAGTTTTAAAAATGTCTGAGTGAATCCAGGAAGGGGGAAGAGGCAGAGGGGAAGGAAGTATGTGCGTGTGACAGTCTGTGAGTTTTAAAAATGTCTGAGTGAATCCAGGAAGGGAGAAGGGACAGAGGGTCTGAAAGTGTGTCCGTTTGACAATGTGAGTTTTAAAAATGACTGAGTGAGTCCAGGAAGAGGTAAGAGGCAGAGAGGCTGGAGGTGTGTGCGTGTTACAGGCTGTGAGTTTAAAAAATGTCTCAGTATATCCAGGAAGAGGGAAGAGGCAGAGGGGCTGGAAGTGTGTACGTGTGACAGGATGTCAGTTTTAAAAATGTCAGAGTGAATCCAGGAAGGGAGAAGAGGCAGAGGGTCTGAAAGTGTGTCCGTTTCACAATGTGAGTTTTAAAAATGACTGAGTGAATCCAGGAAGAGGGAAGAGGCAGAGAGGCTGGAGGTCTGTGCATGTGACAGGCTGTGAGTTTTAAAAATGTCTCAGTATATCCAGGAAGAGGGAAGAGGCAGAGGGGCTGGAAGTGTGTGCGTGTGACAGGATGTGAGTTTTAAAAATGTCTGAGTGAATCCAGGAAGGGAGAAGAGGCAGAGAGGCTGGAGGTCTGTTCATGTGACAGGCTGTGAGTTTTAAAAATGTCTCAGTATATCCAGGAAGCGTGAAGAGGCAGAGGGGCTGGAAGTGTGTGCATGTGACAGGCTGTGAGTTTTAAAAATGTCTGAGTGAATCCAGGAAGGGGGAAGAGTCAGAGGGGTGTTGAAGTGTGTCCGTTTGACACTGTGAGTTTGAAAAATGTCTGAGTGTATCCAGGAAGAGGGAAGAGGCAGAGGGGCTGGAAGTGTGTCCGTGTGACACAGTGAGTTTTAAAAATGACTGAGTGAGTCCAGGAAGAGGGAAGAGGCAGAGGGGCTGGAAGTGTGTCCGTGTGACAGGATGTGAGTTTTAAAAATGTCTGAGTGAATCCAGGAAGGGGGTTGAGGCAGAGAGGTGTTGAAGTGGGTCCTTTTGACACTGTGAGTTTTTAAAATGACTGAGTGAGTCCAGGAAGATGTAAGAGGCAGAGAGGCTGGAGGTCTGTTCATGTGACAGGCTGTGAGTTTTAAAAATGTCTCAGTATATCCAGGAAGAGTGAAGAGGCAGAGGGGCTGGAAGTGTGTGCATGTGACAGGCTGTCAGTTTTAAAATTGACTGAGTGAACCCAGGAAGGGGGAAGAGGCAGAGGGGCTGGAAGTGTGTGCATGTGACAGGCTCTGAGTTTTAAAAATGTCTGAGTGTATCCAGGAAGGGGGAAGAGGCAGAGGGGGAGGAAGTATGTGCGTGTGACAGTCTGTGAGTTTTAAAAATGTCTGAGGGTATCCAAGATGAAGGAAGAGGCAGAGGGCCTGCAAGTGTGTCCGTGTGACAGTATGTGAGTTTTAAAAATGACTGAGTGAATCCAGGAAGAGGGAAGAGGCAGAGAGGCTGGAAGTGTGTGCGTGTTACAGGCTGTGAGTTTTAAAAATGTCTGAGTGAATAAAGGAAGAGGGAAGAGGCAGGGGTGCTGGTAGTATGTCCGTGTGACAGGCTGTGAGTTTCAAAAATGTCTCAGTGTATCCAGGAAGATGGAAGAGACAGAGGGGCTGGAAGTGTGTGCGTGTGACTGGCTGTGAGTTTTAAAAACGTCTGAGTGCATCCAGGAAGTGGGAAGAGGCAGAGGGGCTGGAAGTGTGTGCGTGTGACAGGCTGTGAGTTTTAAAAATATCTGAGTGAATCCAGGAAGGGGGAAGAGGCAGAGGGGCTGAAAGTGTGTCTGATTGACACTGTGAGTTTCAAAAATGACTGAGTGAATCCAGGAAGAGGGAAGAGGCAGAGGGGCTGGAAGTGTGTGCGTGTTACAGGCTGTGAGTTTTAAAAATGTCTCAGTATATCCAGGAAGAGGGAAGCGGCAGGGGGGCTGGAAGTGTGTCCGATTGACAGTGTGAGTTTTAAAAATGGCTGAGTGAATCCAGGAAGAGGGAAGAGACAGAGAGGCTGGAAGTTTGTGCGTGTGACAGGCTGTGAGTTTTAAAAATGTCTGAGTATATCCAGGAAGAGGAAAAGGACAGAGGGGCTGGAGGTGTGTGCGTGTTACAGGCTGTGAGTTTTAAAAATGTCTCAGTATATCCAGGAAGACGGAAGAGGCAGAGGGGCTGGAAGTGTGTGCGTGTGACAGGATGTGAGTTTTAAAAATGTCTGAGTGAATCCAGGAAGGGGGAAGAGGCAGAGGGGGAGGAAGTATGTGCGTGTGACAGTCTGTGAGTTTTAAAAATGTCTGATTGAATCCAGGAAGAGGAAAGGGACAGAGGGGCTGGAGTTGTCTGCATGTGACAGTCTGTGAGTTTTAAAAATGTCTCAGTATATTCAGGAAGAGTGAAGAGGCAGAGGGGCTGGAAATGTGTGCGTGTGACAGGCTGAGTTTTAAAAATATCTGAGTGAATCCAGGAAGGGGGAAGAGGCAGTGAGGCTGAAAGTGTGTCCGATTGACACTGTGAGTTTCAAAAATGACTGAGTGAGTCCAGGAAGGGAGAAGAGGCAGAGGGGCTGAAAGTGTGTGCGTGTTACAGGCTGTGAGTTTTAAAAAGGTCTGTGTGTATCCAGGAAGAGGGAAGAGGCAGAGGGGCTGGAAGTGTGTCCGTGTGACACAGTGAGTTTTAAAAATGTCTGAGTGAATCCAGGAAGGGGGATGAGGCAGAGGGGTGTTGAAGTGGGTCCGTTTGACACTGTGAGTTTTTAAAATGACTGAGTGAGTCCTGGAAGATGTAAGAGGCAGAGAGGCTGGAGGTGTGTGCGTGTTACAGGCTGTTAGTTTTAAAAATGAATCAGTATATCCAGGAAGAGGGAAGAGGCAGAGGGGCTGGAAGTGTGTTCGTGTGACAGGCTGAGTTTTAAAAATATCTGAGTGAATCCAGGAAGGGGGAAGAGGCAGTGAGGCTGAAAGTGTGTCCGATTGACACTGTGAGTTTCAAAAATGACTGAGTGAGTCCAGGAAGGGAGAAGAGGCAGAGGGGCTGAAAGTGTGTGCGTGTTACAGGCTGTGAGTTTTAAAAAGGTCTGTGTGTATCCAGGAAGAGGGAAGAGGCAGAGGGGCTGGAAGTGTGTCCGTGTGACACAGTGAGTTTTAAAAATGTCTGAGTGAATCCAGGAAGGGGGATGAGGCAGAGGGGTGTTGAAGTGGGTCCGTTTGACACTGTGAGTTTTTAAAATGACTGAGTGAGTCCTGGAAGATGTAAGAGGCAGAGAGGCTGGAGGTGTGTGCGTGTTACAGGCTGTTAGTTTTAAAAATGAATCAGTATATCCAGGAAGAGGGAAGAGGCAGAGGGGCTGGAAGTGTGTTCGTGTGACAGGCTGTGAGTTTTAAAAATGTCTGAGTGAATCCAGGAAGGGAGAAGAGGCAGAGGGGCTGAAAGTGTGTCCGTTTGACACTGTGAGTTTTAAAAATGACTTAGTGAATCCAGGAAGAGGGAAGAGACAGAGAGGCTGGAAGTGTGTGCGTGTGACAGGCTGTGAGTTTTAAAAATGACTGAGTGAATAAAGGAAGAGGGAAGAGGCAGTGGGGATGGAAGTGTGTGCGTGTGACTGTTTGTGAGTTTTAAAAATGTCTGAGTGAATCCAGGAAGGGGGAAGAGGCAGAGGGGCTGAAAGTGTGTCCGATTGACAGTGTGAGTTTTAAAAATGGCTGAGTGAATCCAGGAAGAGGGAAGAGACAGAGAGGATGGAAGTGTGTGCGTGTGACAGTCTGTGAGTTTTGAAAATATCTGAGTGTATCCAGGAATAGGGAAGAGGCAGAGGGGCTGGAAGTTTGTGCGTGTGACAGGCTGTGAGTTTTAAAAATGTCTGAGTATATCCAGGAAGAGGAAAGGGACAGAGGGGCTGGAGGTGTGTGCATGTGACAGGCTGTCAGTTTTAAAAATATCTGATGGAATCCAGGAAGGGGGAAGAGGCAGAGGGGGAGGAAGTATGTGCGTGTGACAGGATGTGAGTTTTAAAAATGTCTGAGTGAATCCAGGAAGGGAGAAGAGGCAGAGGGTCTGAAAGTGTGTCCGTTTGACAATGTGAGTTTTAAAAATGACTGAGTGAATCCAGGAAGAGGGAAGAGGCAGAGGGGCTGGAAGTGTGCTCGTGTGACAGTCTGTGAGTTTTGAAAATATCTGAGTGTATCCAGGAATAGAGAAGAGGCAGAGAGGCTGGAGGTGTGTGCGTGTTACAGGCTGTGAGTTTTAAAAATGTCTCAGTATATCCAGGAAGACGGAAGAGGCAGAGGGGCTGGAAGTGTGTGCGTGTGACAGGATGTGAGTTTTAAAAATGTCTGAGTGAATCCAGGAAGGGGGAAGAGGCAGAGGAGGAGGAAGTATGTGCGTGTGACAGGATGTGAGTTTTAAAAATGTCTGAGTGAATCCAGGAAGGGAGAAGAGGCAGCGGGTCTGAAAGTGTGTCCGTTTGACAATGTGAGTTTTAAAAATGACTGAGTGAATCCAGGAAGAGGGAAGAGGCAGAGAGGCTGGAGGTCTTTGCATGTGACAGGCTGTGAGTTTTAAAAATGTCTCAGTATATCCAGGAAGAGTGAAGAGGCAGAGGGGGTGGAAGTGTGTGCATGTGACAGGCTGTGATTTTTAAAATTTTCTGCGTGTATCCAGAAAGAGGGAAGAGGCAGAGGGGCTGGAAGTGTGTGTGTGTTACAGGCTGTGAGTTTTTAAAATATCTGAGTAAATCCAGGAAGGGGGAAGAGGCAGAGGGGGAGATAGTATGTCCGTATGACAGTCTGTGAGTTTTAAAAATGTCTGAGTGAATCCAGGAAGAGGAAAGGGACAGAGGGGCTGGAGGTGTCTGCATGTGACAGTCTGTGAGTTTTAAAAATGTCTCAGTATATCAAGGAAGAGGGAAGAGGCAGAGGGGCTGGAGATGTGTGCATGTGACAGGCTGTGTGTTTTAAAAATGTCTGAGTGAATAAACGAAGAGGGAAGAGGCAGAGGGGCTGGAAGTATGTCCGTGTGACAGGCTGTGAGTTTTAAAAATGTCTCAGTATATCCAGGAAGACGGAAGAGACAGAGGGGCTGGAAGTGTGTGCGTGTGACTGGCTGTGAGTTTTAACAACGTCTGAGTGCATCCAGGAAGTGGGAAGAGGCAGAGGGGCTGGAAGTGTGTCCGTGTGACAGGCTGTGAGTTTTAAAAATGTCTGAGTGAATCCAGGAAGGGAGAAGAGGCAGAGGGGCTGAAAGTGTGTCTGATTGACACTGTGAGTTTCAAAAATGACTGAGTGAATCCAGGAAGAGGGAAGAGGCAGAGAGGCTGGAGGTATGTCCGTGAGACAGGTTGTGAGTTTTAAAAATGTCTCAGTATATCCAGGAAGAGTGAAGAGGCAGAGGGGCTGGAAATGTGTGCGTGTGACAGGCTGAGTTTTAAAAATATCTGAGTGAATCCAGGAAGGGGGAAGACGCAGTGAGGCTGAAAGTGTGTCCGATTGACACTGTGAGTTTCAAAAATGACTGAGTGAGTCCAGGAAGAGGGAAGAGGGAAGAGGCAGAGGGGCTGGAAGTGTGTGCGTGTTACAGGCTGTGAGTTTTAAAAAGGTCTGAGTGTATCCAGGAAGAGGGAAGAGGCAGAGGGGCTGGAAGTGTGTCCGTGTGACACAGTGAGTTTTAAAAATGTCTGAGTGAATCCAGGAAGGGGGATGAGGCAGAGGGGTGTTGAAGTGGGTCCGTTTGACACTGTGAGTTTTTAAAATGACTGAGTGAGTCCTGGAAGATGTAAGAGGCAGAGAGGCTGGAGGTGTGTGCGTGTTACAGGCTGTTAGTTTTAAAAATGAATCAGTATATCCAGGAAGAGGGAAGAGGCAGAGGGGCTGAAAGTGTGTCCGTTTGACACTGTGAGTTTTAAAAATGACTGAGTGAGTCCAGGAAGAGGGAAGAGGGAAGAGGCAGAGGGGCTGGAAGTGTGTGCGTGTTACAGGCTGTGAGTTTTAAAAATGTCTGAGTGAATCCAGGAAGGGAGAAGAGGCAGAGGGGCTGAAAGTGTGTCCGTTTGACACTGTGAGTTTTAAAAATGACTGAGTGAGTCCAGGAAGAGGGAAGAGGGAAGAGGCAGAGGGGCTGGAAGTGTGTGCGTGTTACAGGCTGTGAGTTTTAAAAAGGTCTGAGTGTATCCAGGAAGAGGGAAGAGGCAGAGGGGCTGGAAGTGTGTCCGTGTGACACAGTGAGTTTTAAAAATGTCTGAGTGAATCCAGGAAGGGGGATGAGGCAGAGGGGTGTTGAAGTGGGTCCGTTTGACACTGTGAGTTTTAAAAATGACTTAGTGAATCCAGGAAGAGGGAAGAGACAGAGAGGCTGGAAGTGTGTGCGTGTGACAGGCTGTGAGTTTTAAAAATGACTGAGTGAATAAAGGAAGAGGGAAGAGGCAGTGGGGATGGAAGTGTGTGCGTGTGACTGTTTGTGAGTTTTAAAAATGTCTGAGTGAATCCAGGAAGGGGGAAGAGGCAGAGGGGCTGAAAGTGTGTCCGATTGACAGTGTGAGTTTTAAAAATGGCTGAGTGAATCCAGGAAGAGGGAAGAGACAGAGAGGATGGAAGTGTGTGCGTGTGACAGTCTGTGAGTTTTGAAAATATCTGAGTGTATCCAGGAATAGGGAAGAGGCAGAGGGGCTGGAAGTTTGTGCGTGTGACAGGCTGTGAGTTTTAAAAATGTCTGAGTATATCCAGGAAGAGGAAAGGGACAGAGGGGCTGGAGGTGTGTGCATGTGACAGGCTGTCAGTTTTAAAAATATCTGATGGAATCCAGGAAGGGGGAAGAGGCAGAGGGGGAGGAAGTATGTGCGTGTGACAGGATGTGCGTTTTAAAAATGTCTGAGTGAATCCAGGAAGGGAGAAGAGGCAGAGGGTCTGAAAGTGTGTCCGTTTGACAATGTGAGTTTTAAAAATGACTGAGTGAATCCAGGAAGAGGGAAGAGGCAGAGAGGCTGGAGGTCTGTGCATTTGACAGGCTGTGAGTTTTAAAAATGTCTCAGTATATACAGGAAGAGGGAAGAGGCAGAGGGGCTGGAAGTGTGCTCGTGTGACAGTCTGTGAGTTTTGAAAACATCTGAGTGTATCCAGGAATAGGGAAGAGGCAGAGAGGCTGGAGGTGTGTGCGTGTTACAGGCTGTGAGTTTTAAAAATGTCTCAGTATATCCAGGAAGACGGAAGAGGCAGAGGGGCTGGAAGTGTGTGCGTGTGACAGGATGTGAGTTTTAAAAATGTCTGAGTGAATCCAGGTAGGGGGAAGAGGCAGAGGAGGAGGAAGTATGTGCGTGTGACAGGATGTGAGTTTTAAAAATGTCTGAGTGAATCCAGGAAGGGAGAAGAGGCAGCGGGTCTGAAAGTGTGTCCGTTTGACAATGTGAGTTTTAAAAATGACTGAGTGAATCCAGGAAGAGGGAAGAGGCAGAGAGGCTGGAGGTCTGTGCATGTGACAGGCTGTGAGTTTTAAAAATGTCTCAGTATATCCAGGAAGAGGGAAGAGGCAGAGGGGCTGGAAGTGTGTGTGTGTGACACAGTGAGTTTTAAAAATGTCTGAGTGAATCCAGGAAGGGGGATGAGGCAGAGGGGTGTTGAAGTGGGTCCGTTTGACACTGTGAGTTTTTAAAATGACTGAGTGAGTCCTGGAAGATGTAAGAGGCAGAGAGGCTGGAGGTGTGTGCGTGTTACAGGCTGTTAGTTTTAAAAATGAATCAGTATATCCAGGAAGAGGGAAGAGGCAGAGGGGCTGGAAGTGTGTGCGTGTGACAGGCTGTGAGTTTTAAAAATGTCTGAGTGAATCCAGGAAGGGAGAAGAGGCAGAGGGGCTGAAAGTGTGTCCGTTTGACACTGTGAGTTTTAAAAATGACTGAGTGAGTCCAGGAAGAGGGAAGAGGGAAGAGGCAGAGGGGCTGGAAGTGTGTGCGTGTTACAGGCTGTGAGTTTTAAAAAGGTCTGAGTGTATCCAGGAAGAGGGAAGAGGCAGAGGGGCTGGAAGTGTGTCCGTGTGACACAGTGAGTTTTAAAAATGTCTGAGTGAATCCAGGAAGGGGGATGAGGCAGAGGGGTGTTGAAGTGGGTCCGTTTGACACTGTGAGTTTTAAAAATGACTTAGTGAATCCAGGAAGAGGGAAGAGACAGAGAGGCTGGAAGTGTGTGCGTGTGACAGGCTGTGAGTTTTAAAAATGACTGAGTGAATAAAGGAAGAGGGAAGAGGCAGTGGGGATGGAAGTGTGTGCGTGTGACTGTTTGTGAGTTTTAAAAATGTCTGAGTGAATCCAGGAAGGGGGAAGAGGCAGAGGGGCTGAAAGTGTGTCCGATTGACAGTGTGAGTTTTAAAAATGGCTGAGTGAATCCAGGAAGAGGGAAGAGACAGAGAGGATGGAAGTGTGTGCGTGTGACAGTCTGTGAGTTTTGAAAATATCTGAGTGTATCCAGGAATAGGGAAGAGGCAGAGGGGCTGGAAGTTTGTGCGTGTGACAGGCTGTGAGTTTTAAAAATGCCTGAGTATATCCAGGAAGAGGAAAGGGACAGAGGGGCTGGAGGTGTGTGCATGTGACAGGCTGTCAGTTTTAAAAATATCTGATGGAATCCAGGAAGGGGGAAGAGGCAGAGGGGGAGGAAGTATGTGCGTGTGACAGGATGTGCGTTTTAAAAATGTCTGAGTGAATCCAGGAAGGGAGAAGAGGCAGAGGGTCTGAAAGTGTGTCCGTTTGACAATGTGAGTTTTAAAAATGACTGAGTGAATCCAGGAAGAGGGAAGAGGCAGAGAGGCTGGAGGTCTGTGCATTTGACAGGCTGTGAGTTTTAAAAATGTCTCAGTATATACAGGAAGAGGGAAGAGGCAGAGGGGCTGGAAGTGTGCTCGTGTGACAGTCTGTGAGTTTTGAAAACATCTGAGTGTATCCAGGAATAGGGAAGAGGCAGAGAGGCTGGAGGTGTGTGCGTGTTACAGGCTGTGAGTTTTAAAAATGTCTCAGTATATCCAGGAAGACGGAAGAGGCAGAGGGGCTGGAAGTGTGTGCGTGTGACAGGATGTGAGTTTTAAAAATGTCTGAGTGAATCCAGGTAGGGGGAAGAGGCAGAGGAGGAGGAAGTATGTGCGTGTGACAGGATGTGAGTTTTAAAAATGTCTGAGTGAATCCAGGAAGGGAGAAGAGGCAGCGGGTCTGAAAGTGTGTCCGTTTGACAATGTGAGTTTTAAAAATGACTGAGTGAATCCAGGAAGAGGGAAGAGGCAGAGAGGCTGGAGGTCTGTGCATGTGACAGGCTGTGAGTTTTAAAAATGTCTCAGTATATCCAGGAAGAGGGAAGAGGCAGAGGGGCTGGAAGTGTGTGTGTGTGACAGGATGTGAGTTTTAAAAATGTCTGAGTGAATCCAGGAAGGGAGAAGAGGCAGAGGGTCTGAAAGTGTGTCCGTTTGACAATGTGAGTTTTAAAAATGACTGAGTGAATCCAGGAAGAGGGAAGAGGCAGAGAGGCTGGAGGTCTTTGCATGTGACAGGCTGTGAGTTTTAAAAATGTCTCAGTATATCCAGGAAGAGTGAAGAGGCAGAGGGGCTGGAAGTGTGTGCATGTGACAGGCTGTGATTTTTAAAATTTTCTGCGTGTATCCAGAAAGAGGGAAGAGGCAGAGGGGCTGGAAGTGTGTGCGTGTTACAGGCTGTGAGTTTTTAAAATGTCTGAGTGAATCCAGGAAGGGGGAAGAGGCAGAGGGGGAGGAAGTATGTCCGTGTGACAGTCTGTGAGTTTTAAAAATGTCTGAGTGAATCCAGGAAGAGGAAAGGGACAGAGGGGCTGGAGGTGTCTGCATGTGACTGTCTGTGAGTTTTAAAAATGTCTCAGTATATCAAGGAAGAGGGAAGAGGCAGAGGGGCTGGAGATGTGTGCATGTGACAGGCTGTGTGTTTTAAAAATGTCTGAGTGAATAAACGAAGAGGGAAGAGGCAGAGGGGCTGGAAGTATGTCCGTGTGACAGGCTGTGAGTTTTAAAAATGTCTCAGTATATCCAGGAAGACGGAAGAGACAGAGGGGCTGGAAGTGTGTGCGTGTGACTGGCTGTGAGTTTTAACAACGTCTGAGTGCATCCAGGAAGTGGGAAGAGGCAGAGGGGCTGGAAGTGTGTCCGTGTGACAGGCTGTGAGTTTTAAAAATGTCTGAGTGAATCCAGGAAGGGAGAAGAGGCAGAGGGGCTGAAAGTGTGTCTGATTGACACTGTGAGTTTTAAAAATGACTGAGTGAATCCAGGAAGAGGGAAGAGGCAGAGAGGCTGGAGGTATGTCCGTGAGACAGGTTGTGAGTTTTAAAAATGTCTCAGTATATCCAGGAAGAGTGAAGAGGCAGAGGGGCTGGAAATGTGTGCGTGTGACAGGCTGAGTTTTAAAAATATCTGAGTGAATCCAGGAAGGGGGAAGACGCAGTGAGGCTGAAAGTGTGTCCGATTGACACTGTGAGTTTCAAAATGACTGAGTGAGTCCAGGAAGAGGGAAGAGGGAAGAGGCAGAGGGGCTGGAAGTGTGTGCGTGTTACAGGCTGTGAGTTTTAAAAATGTCTCAGTATATCCAGGAAGAGTGAAGAGGCAGAGGGGCTGGAAGTGTGTGCATGTTACAGGCTGTGAGTTTTGAAAATATCTGAGTGTATCCAGGAATAGGGAAGAGGCAGAGGGGCTGGAAGTTTATGCGTGTGACAGGCTGTGAGTTTTAAAAATGTCTGAGTGAATCCAGGAAGGGAGAAGAAGCAGAGGGTCTGAAAGTGTGTCCGTTTGACAATGTGAGTTTTAAAAATGACTGAGTGAATCCAGGAAGAGGGAAGAGGCAGAGAGGCTGGAGGTCTTTGCATGTGACAGGCTGTGAGTTTTAAAAATGTCTCAGTATATCCAGGAAGAGTGAAGAGGCAGAGGGGCTGGAAGTGTGTGCATGTGACAGGCTGTGATTTTTAAAATTTTCTGCGTGTATCCAGAAAGAGGGAAGAGGCAGAGGGGCTGGAAGTGTGTGCGTGTTACAGGCTGTGAGTTTTTAAAATGTCTGAGTGAATCCAGGAAGGGGGAAGAGGCAGAGGGGGAGGAAGTATGTCCGTGTGACAGTCTGTGAGTTTTAAAAATGTCTGAGTGAATCCAGGAAGAGGAAAGGGACAGAGGGGCTGGAGGTGTCTGCATGTGACAGTCTGTGAGTTTTAAAAATGTCTCAGTATATCAAGGAAGAGGGAAGAAGCAGAGGGGCTGGAGATGTGTGGATGTGACAGGCTGTGTGTTTTAAAAATGTCTGAGTGAATAAACGAAGAGGGAAGAGGCAGAGGGGCTGGAAGTATGTCCGTGTGACAGGCTGTGAGTTTTAAAAATGTCTCAGTATATCCAGGAAGACGGAAGAGACAGAGGGGCTGGAAGTGTGTGCGTGTGACTGGCTGTGAGTTTTAACAACGTCTGAGTGCATCCAGGAAGTGGGAAGAGGCAGAGGGGCTGGAAGTGTGTCCTTGTGACAGGCTGTGAGTTTTAAAAATGTCTGAGTGAATCCAGGAAGGGAGAAGAGGCAGAGGGGCTGAAAGTGTGTCTGATTGACACTGTGAGTTTCAAAAATGACTGAGTGAATCCAGGAAGAGGGAAGAGGCAGAGAGGCTGGAGGTATGTCCGTGAGACAGGTTGTGAGTTTTAAAAATGTCTCAGTATATCCAGGAAGAGTGAAGAGGCAGAGGGGCTGGAAATGTGTGCGTGTGACAGGCTGAGTTTTAAAAATATCTGAGTGAATCCAGGAAGGGGGAAGACGCAGTGAGGCTGAAAGTGTGTCCGATTGACACTGTGAGTTTCAAAAATGACTGAGTGAGTCCAGGAAGAGGGAAGAGGGAAGAGGCAGAGGGGCTGGAAGTGTGTGCGTGTTACAGGCTGTGAGTTTTAAAAATGTCTCAGTATATCCAGGAAGAGTGAAGAGGCAGAGGGGCTGGAAGTGTGTGCATGTGACAGGCTGTGAGTTTTGAAAATATCTGAGTGTATCCAGGAATAGGGAAGAGGCAGAGGGGCTGGAAGTTTATGTGTGTGACAGGCTGTGAGTTTTAAAAATGTCTGAGTATATCCAGAAAGAGGAAAGGGACAGAGGGGCTGGAGGTGTGTGCATGTGACAGGCTGTCAGTTTTAAAAATATCTGATGGAATCCAGGAAGGGGGAAGAGGCAGAGGGGGAGGAAGTATGTGCGTGTGACAGTCTGTGAGTTTTAAAAATGTCTGAGGGTATCCAGGAAGAGGGAAGAGGCAGAGGGTCAGAAAGTGTGTCCATTTGACAATGTGAATTTTAAAAATAACTGAGTGAGTCCAGGAAGAGGTAAGAGGCAGAGAGGCTGGAGGTGTGTGCGTGTTACAGGCTGTCAGTTTTAAAAATGTCTCAGTATATCCAGGAAGACGGAAGAGGCAGAGGGGCTGGAAGTGTGTGCGTGTGACAGGATGTGAGTTTTAAAAATGTCTGAGTGAATCCAGGAAGGGGGAAGAGGCAGAGGAGGAGGAAGTATGTGCGTGTGACAGGATGTGAGTTTTAAAAATGTCTGAGTGAATCCAGGAAGGGAGAAGAGGCAGAGGGTCTGAAAGTGTGTCCGTTTGACAATGTGAGTTTTAAAAATGACTGAGTGAATCCAGGAAGAGGGAAGAGGCAGAGAGGCTGGAGGTCTGTGCATGTGACAGGCTGTGAGTTTTAAAAATGTCTCAGTATATCCAGGAAGAGGGAAGAGGCAGAGGGGCTGGAAGTGTGTACGTGTGACAGGATGTCAGTTTTAAAAATGTCAGAGTGAATCCAGGAAGGGAGAAGAGGCAGAGGGTCTGAAAGTGTGTCCGTTTCACAATGTGAGTTTTAAAAATGACTGAGTGAATCCAGGAAGAGGGAAGAGGCAGAGAGGCTGGAGGTCTGTGCATGTGACAGGCTGTGAGTTTTAAAAATGTCTCAGTATATCCAGGAAGAGGGAAGAGGCAGAGGGGCTGGAAGTGTGTGCGTGTGACAGGATGTGAGTTTTAAAAATGTCTGAGTGAATCCAGGAAGGGAGAAGAGGCAGAGGGTCTGAAAGTGTGTCCGTTTGACAATGTGAGTTTTAAAAATGACTGAGTGAATCCAGGAAGAGGGAAGAGGCAGAGAGGCTGGAGGTCTGTGCATGTGACAGGCTGTGAGTTTTAAAAATGTCTCAGTATATCCAGGAAGAGGGAAGAGGCAGAGGGGCTGGAAGTGTGTACGTGTGACAGGATGTCAGTTTTAAAAATGTCAGAGTGAATCCAGGAAGGGAGAAGAGGCAGAGGGTCTGAAAGTGTGTCCGTTTCACAATGTGAGTTTTAAAAATGACTGAGTGAATCCAGGAAGAGGGAAGAGGCAGAGAGGCTGGAGGTCTGTGCATGTGACAGGCTGTGAGTTTTAAAAATGTCTCAGTATATCCAGGAAGAGGGAAGAGGCAGAGGGGCTGGAAGTGTGTGCGTGTGACAGGATGTGAGTTTTAAAAATGTCTGAGTGAATCCAGGAAGGGAGAAGAGGCAGAGGGTCTGAAAGTGTGTCCGTTTGACAATGTGAGTTTTAAAAATGACTGAGTGAATCCAGGAAGAGGGAAGAGGCAGAGAGGATGGAGGTCTGTTCATGTGACAGGCTGTGAGTTTTAAAAATGTCTCAGTATATCCAGGAAGAGTGAAGAGGCAGAGGGGCTGGAAGTGTGTGCATGTGACAGGCTGTCAGTTTTAAAATTGACTGAGTGAACCCAGGAAGGGGGAAGAGGCAGAGGGGCTGGAAGTGTGTGCGTGTGACAGGCTGTGAGTTTTAAAAATGTCTGAGTGTATCCAGGAAGGGGGAAGAGGCAGAGGGGGAGGAAGTATGTGCGTGTGACAGTCTGTGAGTTTTAAAAATGTCTGAGGGTATCCAAGATGAAGGAAGAGGCAGAGGGCCTGCAAGTGTGTGCGTGTGACAGTATGTGAGTTTTAAAAATATCTGATGGAATCCAGGAAGGGGGAAGAGGCAGAGGGGGAGGAAGTATGTGCGTGTGACAGGATGTGCGTTTTAAAAATGTCTGAGTGAATCCAGGAAGGGAGAAGAGGCAGAGGGTCTGAAAGTGTGTCCGTTTGACAATGTGAGTTTTAAAAATGACTGAGTGAATCCAGGAAGAGGGAAGAGGCAGAGAGGCTGGAGGTCTGTGCATTTGACAGGCTGTGAGTTTTAAAAATGTCTCAGTATATCCAGGAAGAGGGAAGAGGCAGAGGGGCTGGAAGTGTGCTCGTGTGACAGTCTGTGAGTTTTGAAAATATCTGAGTGTATCCAGGAATAGGGAAGAGGCAGAGAGGCTGGAGGTGTGTGCGTGTTACAGGCTCTGAGTTTTAAAAATGTCTCAGTATATCCAGGAAGACGGAAGAGGCAGAGGGGCTGGAAGTGTGTGCGTGTGACAGGATGTGAGTTTTAAAAATGTCTGAGTGAATCCAGGAAGGGGGAAGAGGCAGAGGAGGAGGAAGTATGTGCGTGTGACAGGATGTGAGTTTTAAAAATGTCTCAGTATATCCAGGAAGACGGAAGAGACAGAGGGGCTGGAAGTGTGTGCGTGTGACTGGCTGTGAGTTTTAACAACGTCTGAGTGCATCCAGGAAGTGGGAAGAGGCAGAGGGGCTGGAGGTCTTTGCATGTGACAGGCTGTGAGTTTTAAAAATGTCTCAGTATATCCAGGAAGAGTGAAGAGGCAGAGGGGCTGGAAGTGTGTGCATGTGACAGGCTGTGAGTTTTAAAATTTTCTGCGTGTATCCAGAAAGAGGGAAGAGGCAGAGGGGCTGGAAGTGTGTGCGTGTTACAGGCAGTGAGTTTTTAAAATTTCTGAGTGAATCCAGGAAGGGGGAAGAGGCAGAGGGGGAGGAAGTATGTGCGTGTGACAGTCTGTGAGTTTTAAAAATGTCTGAGTGAATCCAGGAAGAGGAAAGGGACAGAGGGGCTGGAGGTGTCTGCATGTGACAGTCTGTGAGTTTTAAAAATGTCTCAGTATATCAAGGAAGAGGGAAGAGGCAGAGGGGCTGGAGATGTGTGCATGTGACAGGCTGTGTGTTTTAAAAATGTCTGAGTGAATAAACGAAGAGGGAAGAGGCAGAGGGGCTGGAAGTATGTCCGTGTGACAGGCTGTGAGTTTTAAAAATGTCTCAGTATATCCAGGAAGACGGAAGAGACAGAGGGGCTGGAAGTGTGTGCGTGTGACTGGCTGTGAGTTTTAACAACGTCTGAGTGCATCCAGGAAGTGGGAAGAGGCAGAGGGGCTGGAAGTGTGTCCGTGTGACAGGCTGTGAGTTTTAAAAATGTCTGAGTGAATCCAGGAAGGGAGAAGAGGCAGAGGGGCTGAAAGTGTGTCTGATTGACACTGTGAGTTTCAAAAATGACTGAGTGAGTCCAGGAAGAGGGAAGAGGGAAGAGGCAGAGGGGCTGGAAGTGTGTGCGTGTTACAGGCTGTGAGTTTTAAAAATGTCTCAGTATATCCAGGAAGAGGGAAGAGGCAGTGAGGCTGAAAGTGTGTCCGTTTGACACTGTGAGTTTTAAAAATGACTTAGTGAATCCAGGAAGAGGGAAGAGACAGAGAGGCTGGAAGTGTGTGCGTGTGACAGGCTGTGAGTTTTAAAAATGACTGAGTGAGTCCAGGAAGAGGGAAGAGGCAGAGGGGCTGGAAGTGTGTCCGTGTGACAGGCTGTGAGTTTTAAAAATGTCTGAGTGAATCCAGGAAGGGAGAAGAGGCAGAGGGTCTGAAAGTGTGTCCGTTTGACAATGTGAGTTTTAAAAATGACTGAGTGAATCCAGGAAGAGGGAAGAGGCAGAGGGGCTGGAAGTGTGTCCGTTTGACACTGTGAGTTTTAAAAATGACTGAGTGAGTCCAGGAAGAGGGAAGAGGCAGAGGGGCTGGAAGTGTGTGCGTGTGACAGGCTGTGAGTTTTAAAAATGTCTGAGTGAATCCAGGAAGGGAGAAGAGGCAGAGGGTCTGAAAGTGTGTCCGTTTGACAATGTGAGTTTTAAAAATGACTGAGTGAATCCAGGAAGAGGGAAGAGGCAGAGGGGCTGGAAGTATGTGCGTGTGACAGTCTGTGAGTTTTAAAAATAACTGAGTGAGTCCAGGAAGAGGTAAGAGGCAGAGAGGCTGGAGGTTTGTGCGTGTTACAGGCTGTGAGTTTTAAAAATGTCTGAGTGAATAAAGGAAGAGGGAAGAGGCAGTGGGGCTGGAAGTGTGTGTGTGTGACTGGCTGTGAGTTTTAAAAATGTCTGAGTGAATCCAGGAAGGGAGAAGAGGCAGAGGGTCTGAAAGTGTGTCCGTTTGACAATGTGAGTTTTAAAATTTTCTGCGTGTATCCAGGAAGGGGGAAGAGGCAGAGGGGCTGAAAGTGTGTCCGATTGACAGTGTGAGTTTTAAAAATGGCTGAGTGAGTCCAGGAAGAGGGAAGAGGCAGAGGGGCTGGAAGTGTGTGCGTGTTACAGGCTGTTAGTTTTAAAAATGTCTCAGTATGTCCAGGAAGAGTGAAGAGGCAGAGGGGCTGGAAATGTGTGCATGTGATAGGCTGTGAGTTTTAAAAATGTCTGAGTGAATCCAGGAAGGGGGAAGAGGCAGAGGGGTGTTGAAGTGTGTCCGTTTGACACTGTGAGTTTTAAAAAGGTCTGAGTGTATCCAGGAAGAGGGAAGTGGCAGAGGGGCTGGAAGTGTGTCCGTGTGTCACAGTGAGTTTTAAAAATGACTGAGTGAGTCCAGGAAGAGGGAAGAGGCAGAGGGGCTGGAAGTGTGTCCGGTGACAGGCTGTGAGTTTTAAAAATGTCTGAGTGAATCCAGGAAGGGGGATGAGGCAGAGGGGTGTTGAAGTGGGTCCGTTTGACACTGTGAGTTTTTAAAATGACTGAGTGAGTCCTGGAAGATGTAAGAGGCAGAGAGGCTGGAGGTGTGTGCGTGTTACAGGCTGTTAGTTTTAAAAATGTCTCAGTATATCCAGGAAGAGGGAAGAGGCAGAGGGGATGGAAGTGTGTGCGTGTGACAGGCTGTGAGTTTTAAAAATGTCTGAGTGAATCCAGGAAGGGAGAAGAGGCAGAGGGGCTGGAAATGTGTGCGTGTGACAGGCTGAGTTTTAAAAATATCTGAGTGAATCCAGGAAGGGGGAAGAGGCAGAGGGGCAGAAAGTATGTGCGTGTGTCAGTCTGTGAGTTCTAAAAAGGTCTGAGGGTATCCAGGAAGAGGGGAGAGGCAGAGGGGCTGGAAGTGTGTGCATGTGACAGTATGTGAGTTTTAAAAATGTCTGAGTGTATCTAGGAAGACGGAAGAGGCAGAGGGGCTGGAAGTGTGTGCATGTGTCAGTATGTGAGTTTTAAAAATGTCTATGTCAGGCCTGTAATTATATTCTTTTTTGGATCTTTGGCCTGCCACAATTTCTTATAATTTTCTATGCTGTTTCAATAGTGTAGTAGTTGGGAGGGGGGAATAGAAAGGAGTAGGATTGTAGAATGGATTGTTGACATTCTTTTGTAGAAGCCAAGGTCATCTTTTGTCTCAGCATCTCGACACCTGGCCGGAAGAAGATGGGTGTACATGCCAGTGTGGAAGATGATGATTGGAACATGTGATGGATTTGTGGGTGTGGGGAGAGATCATGAACTTTCAACTGGGTGAACTTACAGGATGTAATCCAGAGTTGGAATTTTCCATAGCCGTGCTAAATTGCCTGTGGAATAAATTGGACCTTAAAGGATGTTTTGCCTTGGACAATGATTTATTTCTGCATGGTATTTAGAACCCTAACATTATTCCAACTCTCCACTTTAAAATAATTCACTAGCTCCCTCCCCCTATCAAGGGGGAAGGGCTGGTGATGGAAGATCTGGTGATGGGGTCTCGGCATTCCCAATGCTGACCGGGACAGCGTAAATATCAGCGAAGAATTAATGAGAAGCTTTTGGTGATAAGAAGCTGAGTGCGGAACTTCAAAGGCAATGGAATGCTGCTTCCAGTTTAATTGCATCAGGAGGAATGCAGGAGGAGACACGACAAGACGAAGGAAGGTCGCAGAAATATTTCTTCAGCAAATTGTGAGTGCATGCTCCCCCTCCTTCCCCCCAGCTTGGAAACAACGCTTGGAAAAAAAAAAAAACCCTAGAACAGAGGTTTGGGCTCCTTCCAGACGGCAATAAATGAAATGGCTTGTCACCCTGCAATTAGCTGGGAGAAGGATTCTTTTTCAAAATGGGAATTTCAAAGGAGGCAGGAAGAAGGAATTTTTCCAGCATCTGTCACTTGCAAGCCACCACAAATGGGGCTGCAACCAGTAAATGAAGCAAATTGGGCAGTAAATTGGGCTTTCCTCCCAGGACTTGGATGGAAGAGATGCTACTTACCAACTCCTTTGCCATCAGCATGGGGAAATGCTCCAAGCCAGCAGAGGGCACCTACTTGGCCCATAACTCATCCAAGCCAGCAAAGGGCACCTACTTGGCCCATAACTCCTCCAAGCCAACAGGAGGGTCCTTGGCACGTAAAACCCCTTAGCCAGCCATCATTGGTTGAGCTGCAACCTGTGAAGCAGGCAACCCCGGGATGGGTCTTAACCCCAGGTCATGGATGGGAGGGATGCCAGTGGGCACCTGCCCTCCCTCAGCAGATGGCACCATGGCAGAAAGCTGGGCAGTGGCCAACCGAGGGATTGACCTCCCCACCGGTTCCAGTCTCCCCTGCAAGGCCCAAAAAGGTTCTTACCAGACCTTCCTACAGAGAAGAAATCTCCATGGAAGACGGGATTACCAAACAGAGGCCTGCATTGTGGATGGCGGGAAAATGTGCGCCTGCAAGGCCCCAAGTGGTTCTTACCCCACCTTCCTACAGAGTAGCGATCACCAACGTGGAAGAAGGGATTACCAAAGCCAGGCCTGCAAGATGGGAAGCGGGACAAGGTGCATCTGCAATGCCCCAAAAGGTTCTTACTCCACCTTCCTACAGAGAAGCAATCTCCACCATGGAAGAAGGGTTTACCAAGGGGGCAGCTGCAAGTTGGAGAGCAAGGCAGTGTGATGAAACGGTTCCTGAGTTTAGAGATGTAACTAGGTTCCATTCCTCGTGGGGCCCAATTAAATGCCACCATTGTTGTCAACTTGGCCACAGAGCGTCAGAGTGCTTGGCTCCAGCCCCAATGCCATAAACGTGCGCACCAACCACCACGGCGGTAAAGAGAGGGTCCCAGATGCCACCACAGAAGAGTCATCTGGGCCAACAACCTCTGGAAGATGATCCCCAGCTTAAGGTGAGAAAATGTCCTACCAAGGGGGAGGCCTCGGAAGAGGAAAAGGGCAGACATTCTCCGGAGGAGGATCCCCAACTTAAGGTGACAAAGAGTCCAACTAAGGGGGAGGCCGCGGAGAGGGAAAAGCCTAAACGACCTCTGGAAGAGGATCCCCAACTTATGGTGACGAAGAGTCCTACCAAGGGGGAGGCCTCGGAGGAGGGAATTGCCGAAGAACAAATGTGTGTACCAGTCGCCATGGTGGTAAAGAGAGGGCCCCAGATGCCAGCACAGAAAAGTCATCTGGGCAAACGACCTCTGGAAGAGGATCCCCAGCTTAAGGTGACAAAGAGTCCTACCAAGGGGGAGGCCTCGGAGGGGGGAATTGCCGAAGAACAAACGTGTGTACAAATTGTCACGGTGGTTAAGAGAGGGCCCCAGATGCCCGCACAGAAAAGTCATCTGGGCCAACAGCCTCTGGAAGAGTACCCCCAACTTCAGGTGACGAAGAGTCCTACCAAGGGGGAGGCCTCGGAGGGGGAACAAGGCCAGCCGTGGATGATTGGATCCAAGAGCCCAGAACCTACAGCACCTGCAGAAGGGAGCCCGAAACGGCCATGGGAAGAGGTCACAATGGACTTCATCGTGGAACTCCCAGACAGCAGTGGGCATAAAGTAATTTGGACTGTTATTGATTTGTTTTCTAAGCAGGCACACTTCATTGCTTGCTCAGGATTGCCATCCGCAAACGAATTAGCGAAAATGTTTGTGAAACACATTTATCGCCTGCATGGAGTACCCAAGAGGATCATTTCAGACCGCGGAGTCCAGTTCACAGCCAAGTTCTGGAGAGAGGTCCTGAGATCTATTGGGTCCACACAAGAACTGAGCTCAGAGGTTCATCCCAGCATGAGCGGCGCAGCAGAGGGAGCCAATGCGGTGGTGGAACAATACATCCGGTGTTTTGTGGACTATCAGCGAGACAACTGATCGGACTTGCTACCCTTTGCCGAAGTGGCGTACAACGATGCGGTCCACAGCAGCAGAGGATTAGCGGGTTTCCAAATTACCAGTGGCATGGAAGTTGTTGCTATGCCTGAGCTGCCTAGAGAACCTCCTTCCTTCATATCTTTGAGTGAATGGATGGACATGCTAAAGAAAGGATGGGAGAATACGAAGAAGGCTCTAGCAGTTGCGGCAGAAGCCTACCAGAAGCAAGATGATCAACATCGCTCACTCCTAAACCCCTACCGTGTGGGGGACAATGTTTTTGTATCTACCAAATACATAAGATTAGAAATGCTTAGCAAGGAATTGGGTCCAAAATTTCTAGGTCCCTTCCCAATAGTGAAGATAGTTAACTCAGTTACAGTTAAACTCAGTCTACCCAGAAGTCTAGGGGAAATTGACCCAGAATTTCATTGTAGCTTGTTGAAACCAGTAATTGGGTCTAAAAGAAGAGCATCCACCCAAGCCCAATCTCCTCCTGTAGTGATAGAAGGGGAAACACAATCTGAGGTGGAAAAAATTGTAGATTTCAGGCTGAATAGGGTTGCTTACAGTACTTAGTGCATTGGAAGGGTTACCCTTGGTCTGAAGTTAAGTGGGAACCTAAAAGTGGAGAAGTTAGTAAAGCAATTCAATGGGAAGTTTCCCGAGAAGTCAAGGGGTTCCCCTGGGTGGAGAAGAAGTGGTTAATTTTGTCATGTTAACTTTTATGTTATTCTTTTTGCAGGAAACGTTTTTCTTTTGAGGAGAGGCCGCTTGTCAGGCCTGTAATTATATTCTTTTTTGGATCTTTGGCCTGCCACACTTTCTTATAATTTTCTATGCTGTTTCAATAGTGTAGTAGTTGGGAGGGGGGAATAGAAAGGAGTAGGATTGTAGAATGGATTGTTGACATTCTTTTGTAGAAGCCAAGGTCATCTTTTGTCTCAGCATCTCGACACCTGGCCGGAAGAAGATGGGTGTACATGCCAGCGTGGAAGACGATGATTGGAACATGTGATGGATTTGTGGGTGTGGGGAGAGATCATGAACTTTCAACTGGGTGAACTTACAGGATGTAATCCAGAGTTGGAATTTTCCATAGCCGTGCTAAATGGCCTGCGGAATAAATTGGACCTTAAAGGATGTTTTGCCTTGGACAATGATTTATTTCTGCATGGTATTTAGAACCCTAACAGTCTGAGTGTATAAAGGAAGTGGGAAGAGGCAGAGGGGCTGAAAGTGTGTCCATTTGACAATGTGAGTTTTAAAAATGAGTGAGTGAATCCAGGAAGAGGGAAGAGACAGAGAGGCTGGAAGTGTGTGCGTGTGACAGGCTTTGAGTTTTAAAAATGTCTGAGTGAATAAAGGAAGAGGGAAGAGGCAGGGGGGCTGGAAGTATGTCTGTGTGACAGGTTGTGAGTTTTAAAAATATCTCAGTATATCCAGGAAGAGGGAAGAGGCAGAAGGGCTGGAAGTGTGTCCGTTTGACACTGTGAGTTTTAAAAATGACTGAGTGAGTCCAGGAAGAGGGAAGAGGCAGAGGGGCTGGAAGTGTGTGCGTATGACAGGCTGTGAGATTTAAAAATGTCTGAGTGAATCCAGGAAGGGGGAAGAGGCAGTGGGGCTGGAAGTGTGTGTGTGTGCACAGCCTGTGAGTTTTAAAATGACTGAGTGAGTACAGGAAGAGGTAAGAGGCAGAGAGGCTGGAGGTGTGTGCGTGTTAAAGGCTGTGAGTTTTTAAAATGTCTCAGTATATCCAGGAAGAGTGAAGAGGCAGAGGGGCTGGTACTGTGTGAATGTGACAGTATGTGAGTTTTAAAAATGTCTGAGTGTATCCAAGAAGAGGAAAGGGACAGAGGGGATGGAGGTGTCTGCATGTGACAGGCTGTCAGTTTTAAAAATGTCTGAGTGTATCCAGGAAGAGGGAAGAGGCAGAGGGGCTGGAGGTGTGTGCATGTGACAGGCTGTCAGTTTTTAAAATGTCTGAGTGTATCTAGGAAGAGGGAAGAGGCAGAGGGGGAGGAGGTATGTGTGTGTGACAGTCTGTGAGTTTTAAAAATGTCTGAGGGTATCCAGGAAGAAGGAAGAGGAAGAGGGGCTGGAGGTGTGTGCATGTGACAGGCTGTCAGATTTAAAAATGTCTGAGGGTATCCAGGAAGAGTGAAGAGGCAGAGGGGCTGGAAGTATGTGCATGTGACAGGCTGTGAGTTTTAAAAATGTCTGAGTGAATCCAGGAAGGGGGAAGAGGCAGAGGGGTGTTGAAGTGTGTCCGTTTGACACTGTGAGTTTTAAAAATTTCTGAGTGTATCCAGGAAGAGGGAAGAGGCAGAGGGGCTGGAGGTGTGTGCATGTGACAGGCTGTCAGTTTTAAAAATGTCTGAGTGTATCTAGAAAGGGGGAAGAGGCAGAGGGGGAGGAGGTATGTGCGTGTGACAGTCTGTGAGTTTTAAAAATGTCTGAGGGTATCCAGGAAGAGGGAAGAGGAAGAGGGGCTGGAGGTGTGTGCATGTGACAGGCTGTCAGATTTAAAAATGTCTGAGGGTATCCAGGAAGAGTGAAGAGGCAGAGGGGCTGGAAGTATGTGCATGTGACAGGCTGTGAGTTTTAAAAATGTCTGAGTGAATCCAGGAAGGGGGAAGAGGCAGAGGGGTGTTGAAGTGTGTCCGTTTGACACTGTGAGTTTTAAAAATGTCTGAGTGTATCCAGGAAGAGGGAAGAGGCAGAGGGGCTGGAGGTGTGTGCATGTGACAGGCTGTCAGTTTTAAAAATGTCTGAGTGTATCTAGGAAGGGGGAAGAGGCAGAGGGGGAGGAGGTATGTGCGTGTGACAGTCTGTGAGTTTTAAAAATTTCTGAGTGAACCCAGGAAGGGGGAAGAGGCAGAGGGGCAGGAAGTATGTGCGTGTGTCAGTCTGTGAGTTCTAAAAAGGTCTGAGGGTATCCAGGAAAAGGGAAGAGGCAGAGGGGTAGGAGGTGTGTGCATGTGACAGGGTGTCAGATTTAAAAATGACTGAGTGAACCCAGGAAGGGGGAAGAGGCAGAGGGGCAGGAAGTATGTGCGTGTGTCAGTCTGTGAGTTCTAAAAAGGTCTGAGGGTATCCAGGAAGAGGGGAGAGGCAGAGGGGCTGGAGGTGTGTGCATGTGACAGACTGTCAGTTTTAAAAATGTCTGAGTGTATCTAGGAAGGGGGAAGAGGCAGAGGGGGAGGAGGTATGTGCTTGTGTCAGTATGTGAGTTTTAAAAATGACTGAGTGAATCCAGGAAGAGGGAAGAGACAGAGAGGCTGGAAGTGTGTGCGTGTGACAGGCTTTGAGTTTTAAAAATGTCTGAGTGAATAAAGGAAGAGGGAAGAGGCAGGGGGGCTGGAAGTATGTCTGTGTGACAGGTTGTGAGTTTTAAAAATATCTCAGTATATCCAGGAAGAGGGAAGAGGCAGAGGGGCTGGAAGTGTGTGCGTGTGACAGGCTGTGAGTTTTAAAAATGTCTGAGTGAATCTAGGAAGGGGGAAGAGGCAGAGGGGCTGAAAGTGTGTCCGATTGACCATGTGAGTTTCAAAAATGACTGAGTGAATCTAGGAAGGGGGAAGAGGCAGAGGGGTGTTGAAGTGTGTCCGTTTGAGAATGTGAGTTTTTAAAATGATTGAATCCAGGAAGAGGGAAGAGGCAGAGAGGCTGGAAGTGTGTGTGTGTGACAGGCTGTGAGTTTTGAAAAGGTCTGAGTGAATCCAGGAAGAGGGAAGAGGCAGAGGGGCTGGTACTGTGTGCATGTGACAGTATGTGAGTTTTAAAAATGTCTGAGTGTATCCAAGAAGAGGAAAGGGACAGAGGGGATGGAGGTGTCTGCATGTGACAGGCTGTCAGTTTTAAAAATGTCTGAGTGTATCCAGGAAGGGGGAAGAGGCAGAGGGGGAGGAAGTATGTACGTGTGACAGTCTGTGAGTTTTAAAAATGTCTGAGGGTATCCAGGAAGGGGGAAGAGGCAGAGGGGCTGGAGCTGTGTGCATGTGACAGGCTGTCAGTTTTAAAAATGACTGAGTGAACCCAGGAAGGGGGAAGAGGCAGAGGGGCAGGAAGTATGTGCGTGTGTCAGTCTGTGAGTTCTAAAAAGGTCTGAGGGTATCCAGGAAGAGGGGAGAGGCAGAGGGGCTGGAAGTGTGTGTATGTGACAGTATGTGAGTTTTAATAATGTCTGAGTGTATCCAGGAAGAGGGAAGTGGCAGAGGGGCTGGAAGTGTGTCCGTGTGACAGGCTTTGAGTTTTAAAAATGTCTGAGTGTATAAAGGAAATGGGAAGAGGCAGAGGGACTGAAAGTGTGTCCATTTGACACTGTGAGTTTTAAAAATGACTGAGTGAATCCAGGAAGAGGGAAGAGACAAAGAGGCTGGAAGTGTGTTCGTGTGACAGGCTTTGAGTTTTAAAAATGTCTGAGTGAATAAAGGAAGAGGGAAGAGGCAGGGGGGCTGGAAATATGTCCGTGTGACAGACATTGAGTTTGAAAAATGTCTGAGTGAATAAAGGAAGAGTGAAGAGGCAAGGGGGCTGGAAGTATGTCCGTGTGACAGGCTGTGAGTTTTAAAAATGTCTCAGTATATCCAGGAAGAGGGAAGAGGCAGAGGGGCTGGAAGTGTGTGCGTGTGATTGGCTGTGAGTTTTAAAAACGTCTGAGTGCATCCAGGAAGTGGGAAGAGGCAGAGGGGCTGGAAGTATGTGCATGTGACAGGCTGTGAGTTTTAAAAATGTCTGAGTGAATCCAGGAAGGGGGAAGAGGCAGAGGGGTGTTGAAGTGTGTCCGTTTGACATTGTGAGTTTTAAAAATGTCTGAGTGTATCCAGGAAGAGGGAAGAGGCAGAGGGGCTGGAGGTGTGTGCATGTGACAGGCTGTCAGTTTTAAAAATGTCTGAGTGTATCTAGAAAGGGGGAAGAGGCAGAGGGGGAGGAGGTATGTGCGTGTGACAGTCTGTGAGTTTTAAAAATGTCTGAGGGTATCCAGGAAGAAGGAAGAGGAAGAGGGGCTGGAGGTGTGTGCATGTGACAGGCTGTCAGATTTAAAAATGTCTGAGGGTATCCAGGAAGAGTGAAGAGGCAGAGGGGCTGGAAGTATGTGCATGTGACAGGCTGTGAATTTTAAAAATGTCAGAGTGAATCCAGGAAGGGGGAAGAGGCAGAGGGGTGTTGAAGTGTGCCCGTTTGACACTGTGAGTTTTAAAAATGTCTGAGTGTATCCAGGAAGAGGGAAGAGGCAGAGGGGCTGGAGGTGTGTGCATGTGACAGGCTGTCAGTTTTAAAAATGTCTGAGTGTATCTAGGAAGGGGGAAGAGGCAGAGGGGGAGGAGGTATGTGCGTGTGACAGTCTGTGAGTTTTAAAAATGTCTGAGGGTATCCAGGAAGAGGGAAGAGGAAGAGGGGCTGGAGGTGTGTGCATGTGACAGGCTGTCAGATTTAAAAATGTCTGAGGGTTTCCAGGAAGAGTGAAGAGGCAGAGGGGCTGGAAGTATGTGCATGTGACAGGCTGTGAGTTTTAAAAATGTCTGAGTGAATCCAGGAAGGGGGAAGAGGCAGAGGGGTGTTGAAGTGTGTCCGTTTGACACTGTGAGTTTTAAAAATGTCTGACTGTATCCAGGAAGAGGGAAGAGGCAGAGTGGCTGGAGGTGTGTGCATGTGACAGGCTGTCAGTTTTAAAAATGTCTGAGTGTATCTAGAAAGGGGGAAGAGGCAGAGGGGGAGGAGGTATGTGCGTGTGACAGTCTGTGAGTTTTAAAAATGTCTGAGGGTATCCAGGAAGAAGGAAGAGGAAGAGGGGCTGGAGGTGTGTGCATGTGACAGGCTGTCAGATTTAAAAATGTCTGAGGGTATCCAGGAAGAGTGAAGAGGCAGAGGGGCTGGAAGTATGTGCATGTGACAGGCTGTGAATTTTAAAAATGTCAGAGTGAATCCAGGAAGGGGGAAGAGGCAGAGGGGTGTTGAAGTGTGCCCGTTTGACACTGTGAGTTTTAAAAATGTCTGAGTGTATCCAGGAAGAGGGAAGAGGCAGAGGGGCTGGAGGTGTGTGCATGTGACAGGCTGTCAGTTTTAAAAATGTCTGAGTGTATCTAGGAAGGGGGAAGAGGCAGAGGGGGAGGAGGTATGTGCGTGTGACAGTCTGTGAGTTTTAAAAATGTCTGAGGGTATCCAGGAAGAGGGAAGAGGAAGAGGGGCTGGAGGTGTGTGCATGTGACAGGCTGTCAGATTTAAAAATGTCTGAGGGTTTCCAGGAAGAGTGAAGAGGCAGAGGGGCTGGAAGTATGTGCATGTGACAGGCTGTGAGTTTTAAAAATGTCTGAGTGAATCCAGGAAGGGGGAAGAGGCAGAGGGGTGTTGAAGTGTGTCCGTTTGACACTGTGAGTTTTAAAAATGTCTGACTGTATCCAGGAAGAGGGAAGAGGCAGAGTGGCTGGAGGTGTGTGCATGTGACAGGCTGTCAGTTTTAAAAATGTCTGAGTGTATCTAGGAAGGGGGAAGAGGCAGAGGGGGAGGAGGTATGTGCGTGTGACAGTCTGTGAGTTTTAAAAATGTCTGAGTGAACCCAGGAAGGGGGAAGAGGCAGAGGGGCAGGAAGTATGTGCGTGTGTCAGTCTGTGAGTTCTAAAAATGTCTGAGTGAACCCAGGAAGGGGGAAGAGGCAGAGGGGCAGGAAGTATGTGCGTGTGTCAGTCTGTGAGTTCTAAAAAGGTCTGAGGGTATCCAGGAAGAGGGGAGAGGCAGAGGGGCTGGAGGTGTGTGCATGTGACAGGCTGTCAGTTTTAAAAATGTCTGAGTGTATCTAGGAAGGGGGAAGAGGCAGAGGGGGAGGAGGTATGTGCGTGTGACAGTCTGTGAGTTTTAAAAATGTCTGAGGGTATCCAGGAAGAGGGAAGAGGCAGAGGGGCTGGAGGTGTGTGCATGTGACAGGCTGTCAGATTTAAAAATGACTGAGTGAACCCAGGAAGGGGGAAGAGGCAGAGGGGCAGGAAGTATGTGCGTGTGTCAGTCTGTGAGTTCTAAAAAGGTCTGAGGGTATCCAGGAAGATGGGAGAGGCAGAGGGGCTGGAAGTGTGTGCATGTGACAGTATGTGAGTTTTAAAAATGACTGAGTGAATCCAGGAAGAGGGAAGAGACAGAGAGGCTGGAAGTGTGTGCGTGTGACAGGCTTTGAGTTTTAAAAATGTCTGAGTGAATAAAGGAAGAGGGAAGAGGCAGGGGGGCTGGAAGTATGTCTGTGTGACAGGTTGTGAGTTCTAAAAAGGTCTGAGGGTATCCAGGAAGAGGGGAGAGGCAGAGGGGCTGGAGGTGTGTGCATGTGACAGGCTGTCAGTTTTAAAAATGTCTGAGTGTATCTAGGAAGGGGGAAGAGGCAGAGGGGGAGGAGGTATGTGCGTGTGACAGTCTGTGAGTTTTAAAAATGTCTGAGGGTATCCAGGAAGAGGGAAGAGGCAGAGGGGCTGGAGGTGTGTGCATGTGACAGGCTGTCAGATTTAAAAATGACTGAGTGAACCCAGGAAGAGGGGAGAGGCAGAGAGGCTGGAAGTGTATGCATTTGACAGGCTGTCAGTTTTGAAAAGGTCTGAGTGAATCCAGGAAGGGGGAAGAGGCAGAGGGGCTGGAGGTGTGTGCATGTGACAGGCTGTCAGTTTTAAAAATGTCCGAGTGAATCACGGAAGGGGGAAGAGGCAGAGGGGCTGGAAGTGTGTGCGTATGGCAGGCTGTGAGTTTTAAAAATGTCTGAGTGAATCCAGGAAGGGGGAAGAGGCAGAGGGGGAGGAAGTATGTCCGTGTGACTGTCTGTGAGTTTTAAAAATGTCTGAGGGTATCCAGGAAGAGGGAAGAGGCAGAGGGGCTGGAAGTGTGTGCATGTTTCAGTATGTGAGTTTTAAAAATGTCTGAGTGTATAAAGGAAATGGGAAGAGCCAGAGGGTCTGAAAGTGGGTCTGTTTGACACTGTGAGTTTTAAAAATGTCTGAATGAATCCAGGAAGGGGGAAGAGGCAGAGAGGCTGGAGGTGTGTGCGTGTGACAGTCTGTGAGTTTTAAAAATGTCTGAGGGTATCCAGGAAGAGGGAAGAGGCAGAGGGGCTGGAGGTGTGTGCATGTGACAGGCTGTCAGTTTTAAAAATGACTGAGTGAACCCAGGAAGGGGGAAGAGGCAGAGGGGCAGGAAGTATGTTCGTGTGACAGGCTGTGAGTTTTTAAAATGTCTGAGGGTATCCAGGAAGAGGGAAGAGGCAGAGAGACTGGAAGTGTGTGCGTGTGACAGTCTGTGAGTTTTAAAAATATCCGAGTGTATCCAGGAAGAGGGAAGAGGCAGAGGGGCTGGAAGTTTGTGCGTGTGACAGGCTGTGAGTTTTAAAAATGTCTCAGTATATCCAGGAAGAGGGAAGAGGCAGAGGGGTGTCGAAGTGGGTCTGTTTGACACTGTGAGTTTTAAAAATGACTGAGTGAGTCCAGGAAGAGGGAAGAGTCAGAGAGCCTGGAGGTGTGTGCGTGTGACAGGCTGTGAGTTTTAAAAATGTCTGAGTGAATCCAGGAAGGGGAAGAGGCAGAGGGGCTGAAAGTGTGTCCGATTGACACTGTGAGTTTCAAAAATGACTGAGTGAATCCAGGAAGAGGGAAGAGACAGAGAGGCTGGAGGTATGTGCGTGTGACAGGTTGTGAGTTTTAAAAATGTCTCAGTATATACAGGAAGAGGGAAGAGGCAGAGGGGCTGGAAATGTGTGCGTGTGACAGGCTGTGAGTTTTAAAAATGTCTGAGTGAATCCAGGAAGGGGGAAGAGGCAGAGGGGTGTTGAAGTGTGTCCGTTTGACACTGCGAGTTTTAAAAATGACTGAGTGAGTCCAGGAAGAGGGAAGAGGCAGAGGGGCTGGAAGTGTGTGCGTGTGACAGGCTGTGAGTTTTAAAAATGTCTGAGTGTATCCAGGAAGAGGGAAGAGACAGATGGGCTGGAAATGTGTGCGTGTGACAGGCTGTGAGTTTTAAAAATGTCTGAGTGAATCCATGAAGGGGGAAGAGGCAGAGGGGGAGGAAGTATGTCCGTGTGACTGTCTGTGAGTTTTAAAAATGTCTGAGGGTATCCAGGAAGAGGGAAGAGGCAGAGGGGCTGGAAGTGTGTGCATGTTTCAGTATGTGAGTTTTAAAAATGTCTGAGTGTATAAAGGAAATGGGAAGAGCCAGAGGGTCTGAAAGTGGGTCTGTTTGACACTGTGAGTTTTAAAAATGTCTGAATGAATCCAGGAAGGGGGAAGAGGCAGAGAGGCTGGAGGTGTGTGCGTGTGACAGTCTGTGAGTTTTAAAAATGTCTGAGGGTATCCAGGAAGAGGGAAGAGGCAGAGGGGCTGGAGGTGTGTGCATGTGACAGGCTGTCAGTTTTAAAAATGACTGAGTGAACCCAGGAAGGGGGAAGAGGCAGAGGGGCAGGAAGTATGTGCGTGTGACAGGCTGTGAGTTTTTAAAATGTCTGAGGGTATCCAGGAAGAGGGAAGAGGCAGAGAGACTGGAAGTGTGTGCGTGTGACAGTCTGTGAGTTTTAAAAATATCCGAGTGTATCCAGGAAGAGGGAAGAGGCAGAGGGGCTGGAAGTTTGTGCGTGTGACAGGCTGTGAGTTTTAAAAATGTCTCAGTATATCCAGGAAGAGGGAAGAGGCAGAGGGGTGTCGAAGTGGGTCTGTTTGACACTGTGAGTTTTAAAAATGACTGAGTGAGTCCAGGAAGAGGGAAGAGTCAGAGAGCCTGGAGGTGTGTGCGTGTGACAGTCTGTGAGTTTTAAAAATGTCTGAGTGAATCCAGGAAGGGGAAGAGGCAGAGGGGCTGAAAGTGTGTCCGATTGACACTGTGAGTTTCAAAAATGACTGAGTGAATCCAGGAAGAGGGAAGAGACAGAGAGGCTGGAGGTATGTGCTTGTGACAGGTTGTGAGTTTTAAAAATGTCTCAGTATATACAGGAAGAGGGAAGAGGCAGAGGGGCTGGAAATGTGTGCGTGTGACAGGCTGTGAGTTTTAAAAATGTCTGAGTGAATCCAGGAAGGGGGAAGAGGCAGAGGGGTGTTGAAGTGTGTCCGTTTGACACTGTGAGTTTTAAAAATGACTGAGTGAGTCCAGGAAGAGGGAAGAGGCAGAGGGGCTGGAAGTGTGTGCGTGTGACAGGCTGTGAGTTTTAAAAATGTCTGAGTGTATCCAGGAAGAGGGAAGAGACAGATGGGCTGGAAATGTGTGCGTGTGACAGGCTGTGAGTTTTAAAAATGTCTGAGTGAATCCATGAAGGGGGAAGATGCAGAGGGGAGGGGTGTTGAAGTGTGTCCGTTTGACAGGCTGTGAGTTTTAAAAATGTCTGAGTGAATCCAGGAAGGGGAAGAGGCAGAGGGGCTGAAAGTGTGTCCGATTGACACTGTGAGTTTCAAAAATGACTGAGTGAGTCCAGGAAGAGGTAAGAGGCACAGAGGCTGGAGGTGCATGCCTGTTATAGGCTGTGAGTTTTAAAAATGTCTCAGTATATCCAGGAAGAGGGAAGAGGCAGAGGGGCTGGAAGTGTGTGCGTGTGGCAGGCTGTGAGTTTTAAAAATGTCTGAGTGAATCCAGGAAGGGAGAAGAGGCAGAGGGTCTAAAAGTGTGTCCGTTTGACAATGTGAGTTTTAAAAATGACTGAGTGAACCCAGGAAGGGGGAACAGGCAGAGAGGCTGGAAGTGTGTGCGTGTGACAGGCTCTCAGTTTTGAAAAGGTCTGAGTGAATCCAGGAAGGGGGAAGAGGCAGAGGGGGAGGAAGTATGTGCGTGTGACAGTCTGTGAGTTTTAAAAATGTCTGAGGGTATCCAGGAAGAGGGAAGAGGCAGAGGGGCTGGAGGTGTGTGCATGTGACAGGCTGTCAGTTTTAAAAATGACTGAGTGAATCCAGGAAGGGGGAAGAGGCAGAGGGGTGTTGAAGTGTGTCCGTTTGACACTGTGAGTTTTAAAATCGGGATGCCGCCCGACCCTCTTTACCATTCCCGAGGGTCGGACCCAGTAAGCGACCACCCTGGCTTGCCATCAAGACCTGGGTCGGCCCCCAGGTTGGTCTGACGATCGAGAATGGGGGGCTTCGCTGACCGGAAGGCGGCGGTCAGCTGGAGTCAGCTGGAGACGCCGGGCGTTTGGCCGATGTCGGGTTTCAAGAGCTTTAAGAGCCCGCCGGGGGAGTAAGCCGAGACCGATGGGGGAGAGGGCGGAGCTTTGGAGGCCTGGCAGGAGCTTTTTAGATGCCGGAGCGGAATGGAGACGGAGTGGAGACCGAATGGAGACGTTTTCCAGACGTCGGAGTGGAGCGGAGTGATGGAGTGGTGGAGTCCAGGCAGAAGACTGGGCAGGAGGCTGGCCAGAAGGTCTGCCGAGGCGTGCCGGGCTTGGAAGGCCGAAGGACGTGAGAGGCCTGGTTGCCAGAGGCCGGGACACAAGGCTGGACAGAAGGCAAGCTGGGACTGCCGAATGCGGAGGGCTATGGTAGCCCGGGAACCGGGAGGTTTGCACAACAACTAGGCCAGGGCCTAGAAGCCCTAGGTTGAGGCCGCTCCCCACTGACTGACTTACTTACTGCCCTGTTGTAATCGTTCTAAGCCAGGACCCGTAAGGGGGCCGGGAGATCTTGCAACGGGCCCGTCCATGTACCATCTTTGGCCGAGGCCCGTTGCCTATGGCCCTGGAATAGTGGGTCTGGACTGGATTTGCTAAGGCCACGCCGCGTTAGTGCACTTTATGTGACTATGTGCAGTTTATGTGACCATCCACTGACCATCTTACCACCTTACCCAGGATTTTGGCCTTTTCGTACCGGACATCGTCTTACTGGAATTAGTGAATTTTTAATTAACTGATTAATTAATTTTTAATATGTATTCCAACACCTGTAACATCCCTGTAATTAATTGATGCCCTGCTGGTAATGTGATCCGTCATATACTCGAGGGCAGACCTGATCCTACTGCGGGAGTCCCCCCTCTCGCAAGTATGGCCCTCCGCCCTTTCGAGGGCCCACCTCGATGAGGGATATATTAATCCGGAGAGGTGGGCGAGGCGTAGTCTCAGGGGGTTTTTAATTAAATTTTTAATTCATATTTTAGGGAGTTCCAGGGTGGGGGGTGGGGTTAGTCAGGCTGAGGGAGGGATCAGTGCCAGGCCGACGGGTGGAGTTAGCAAGGAAGTGAGCGGAGCTATTAAGGGGGGAGGGAGTAGCGATACTCCAGAAGAGGGTCTTTCTATCCCAACGGTCGTGGGGAGGGGTAGGTGCGAGGGTAGACAGAGATCTTATAACCGGCTGGGAGACCGTGGCCGTTGGGTATGGCCGGTCACATGCCCCAACCCCCGCAATCTAGGTGGTCAGGACTTACAGAGCCAGGGCCTGAGACTGATGCTATGCAACGCCAGGTCCGTTGCCAATAAAGCCCCCCTCATTAATGACCTGGTCTCGGAGGGGGAGCCGGACCTGGCAGGAATTACGGAGACCTGGCTGGGCCACGAGGGAGGTCTTCCTCTCGTGGAAATGTGCTCGCCAGGTTACCGTGCATTTCATCAACCACGGGCCCGTGGCAGGGGTGGTGGGGTAACGGTCATCTTGAGGGAAGGCCTTGAGTCGAGAGAGTCCACTGTGCCTCAGATAACCGGTTGTGAGTCCCTGTGCGTGAAGTGGGGCCCAGGGAGACAGTTGGGCTTTCTGATTGTATACTTGGCTCCTCGCTATGCATCAGCAGCCCTGCCCGAGCTCCTCGAGGTGATCGCCGAGATGGCGGTTGAGACCCCCAGGCTGCTGGTCACGGGGGACTTTAACTTGCCATCGGTAGGGGAGACATCCGAGGTAGCTCGGGAGTTCATGGCCTCCATGACAGCCATGGACCTGACCCAAGTAATTCAGGGCCCCACACACGAGGGAGGTCACACACTGGATCTTATCTTTGTCTCTGGCCGGTGGAGGAGTCATCTGGGAGTAGGGGATTTAGTCATTACACCCCTGTCATGGTCAGATCACTCACTTCTCCGGCTCGACTTCCCAGACGTTACTCCCCATCGCGGGGAGGCGGAAGCGGAATGTCCAAGATGGTTCCGCCCCAGACGCCTGATGGAACCTGATAGGTTCCAGACGGAGCTTGGGCCATTTCCTGTAGCCCTGACCCGCACCCGGATGGAGGACCTAGTGGCTGCATGGAACAGTGTGGCCGCCGGGGCCTTGGACCAGGTTGCGCCCTTGCGGCCTCTCTTGCGGCAGCGAACCACCCAGGCCCCTTGGTTCACCAAGGAGCTGAGGGTGATGAAGCGCCGCAAGAGATGCCTAGAGAGCAGATGGAGATCGTCACGCTCTGAATCGGACCGATCACAGGTGAGAGCCTATTTGCGGACTTACCTTGTGGCATTAAGAGTGGCCAAGCGTCAGTATTGTGCCACTCTTATTGCGTCCGCAGATAACCGCCCTGCCGCCCTGTTTAGGGTGACCCGCTCCCTCCTTCAACAGAGGCCGCGGGAAGCCCCTTTGCAGGGTAGAGCAGAGGAATTTGGCGAGTATCTGCAGGACAAAATCGCTCAGATTCGCAGTGAGTGGGTCCCCACTAGCGGTCTAGAGGGGACGTCGGAGGTGGGTCTTGAGGCTCCACTCTGGGAGGAGTTTGACTCTGTTACTTCCGACGATATGGACAGGTTGCGTGGGCGACTACGAGCCACCACATGTTTACTGGACCCGTGTCCCTCCTGGCTTATACTGGCATCCTGGGAGGTCACACGAGGCTGGCTCCAGGAGTTAGTCAACGCTTCTTTGAGAGAGGGGTTCTTGCCGGCCGTCCTGAAAGAGGCGGTGGTGAGGCACCTACTCAAGAAGCCTTCCCTGGACCCAGCTATGTTAGCCAACTACCATCCCGTCTCCAACCTTTGCTTCCTGGCGAAGGTTGTAGAGAGTGTGGTGGCAAAACAGTTCCCACGCCACTTGGAGGAAATTGATTATCTGGACCAGCGCCAGTCCGGTTTCCGGCCCGGCCACAGCACGGAGATGGCATTGGTCGCGTTGGTAGATGATCTCTGGAGGGCCAGAGATGGGGGTTGCTCCTCCATCCTGGTCCTATTAGACTTCTCGGCGGCTTTTGATACCATCGACCATGGTATCCTATTGCATCGACTGGAGGGGCTGGGGGTGAGGGGCACCGTTCTGCGGTGGTTCTCCTCCTACCTCTCTGGCCGAGTGCAATTTGTGTTGGCAGGGGGGCAGAGGTCGACCTCGAGGCCGCTCACTTGTGGGGTGCCACAAGGGTCGGTCCTCTCGCCTCTCCTGTTCAACACATACATGAAGCCGCTGGGCGAGATCATTCGTGGGTTAGGGGTATATTACCATCTGTACGCGGATGATACCCAGCTGTACATTTCTACCCCGAACCACCCCAACGATGCCGTCAAAGTGATGTCCCGGTGTCTGGAAGCCGTACGGATCTGGATGGGAAGTAACAGATTCAGGCTCAACCCGTCCAAGACGGAGTGGCTGTGGCTACCGGCACCCCGGTTCAACCAGTTGACTCCATCACTGGCCATTGGAGGCGAACATCTGGCCCCCGTGGATCGGGTACGCAATTTGGGCGTCCTCCTAGATGCCCGGCTGTCAATGGACGACCATGTGACAGCCGTGGCAAGGGGGGGCGTTTCACCAGGTTCGCCTGGTGCGCCAATTGCGTCCCCTATTGGACCGGAACGCCCTCCGCACAGTCACCCATGCGCTTGTGATGTCCCGGCTGGACTACTGTAACGCTCTCTACATGGGGCTCCCCTTGAGATGCACCCGAAGGCTGCAGTTGGTCCAGAACGCGGCCTCGCGGGCAATTATGGGAGGTACTAGATACTCCCATGTTACACCTCTCCTGCGCGGGCTGCACTGGCTACCTGTGGCTTTTCGGGTGCGTTTCAAGGTGTTGACTATCATCTTTAAAGCGCTCCATGGCACAGGACCTAGCTACCTGCCGGATCGCATCCTGCCCCATACATCCCTATGACCGATTCGCTCTAACAGGGAGGGACTCCTCCGGGTACCGTCCACTAGGCAGTGCCAGAGGGCGACGCCCAGGAGTAGGGCCTTCTCTGTGATGGGCCCGACCCTCTGGAATGACCTCCCCCCCGATATTAGAATAACGACCGATCTCCGCTCCTTCCATAAAAAACTTAAGACCCACCTGTTCAACTTAGCTGGCCTGGCCTAACTGTAGTTTTTGTGTCCCTCTAGCCTGTATTTTAAATCTCTAGGGGTAGATTTTTAGGTTGTTTAAATTTTTAACTATACTGTACAGCCTATCACTTAATCTGTTTTATGGGTATTTAAAAATATTTAAGTTTTGTATATTGTTTTATTTGAGGTCTGTACACCGCCCTGAGTCCCTTTGGGGAGAGGGGGCGGTCTATAAATTTAATAAAATTAAATTAAATTAAATGCTTCAGGATCGGCTCCCTCATAAAAGCACGCTTCAGGGCCACGAATGCCTGTTGCTCCATGGGCCCCCAGCGAAACGGCACTTTCTTTTGTAGGAGCCGAGTGAGGGGCACGGTCAAGAAAGCAAAGCTGGGTACCTGGGCCGCACAGACCTGCCGGGTGTGGTCGACGCATTGCAGGGACGGGAACGTGATCAGATTTTGTGACCAGTAGATCTGAGGGTCGTGCGCCCGCAGCCAAGCCAAGCCCAAGACCACGGGGAAATGCAGGCCCGAAGCCACGTAAAATTGAATGGCCTCCTCATGCTCCCCGAGGATCAGGCACAAAGGCTGCTTGGCAGCCTTGATAGGCCCAGAAAGAAGCACCCGGCCGTCAATGGTCTCGACATGCATCAGTGGGTCCACCGGACACAGAGGGACATCGTACTTTGTAACAAACGCCACATCCATTAAGTTCGTGGTAGCCCCGGAATCGACCAAGGCATGGGCCGGAATTTCCTGCTGACTGCCCGACAAGAGGATGTGCGCTTCTAAGATCATGTGCCGTGGAGGGCCGTCCACCTCTGTTTCGGCCTGCGCCCGACCTAAAGTCTCCCTCAGATCAGGCTCCGCCCATTTCTCAACATGTTGTTCTGGAATTGAGAGGAGACCGCAGGCCGCACAGCCCCCTACCCTTCTTGGGGCAAATCAAAGCCAGGTGTACAGAATCCCCACAGTAGAAACACAAACCCCCTGCATGCCATCTGTCCATCTCCATGCGCGACAAGTGGGGTTTGGCGGCACCCAACTCCATGGGCTCCTCCTGTGTAACTGCAGTCTCCTGAGGGACCGGCACCGTAGTGGTCTCCTGGGACACGCAGCGAGGCCTCCGCCTCTGCAGCCGGGCTTCTATCCGGAGGCACAAGTGGACCAACGCATCGAACGTCAGTGGCCTGTCCACCCTCACCAGCTCATCCTGCAAGGCATCGGACAGCCCATCCTGAAAAGTGTCCATGAGGGCTGGCTCATTCCAAGTTGAGTCCTGACTAAGCAGCCGGAATTCGCTGACATAATCCTGCAAGGAGCCACGACCCTGCTGCAGCGACTTGAGTAGTCTGGTGGCTGTTTCCCCCTTAATGGGATCCTCAAACATCAGCCGGAGATGATTACCAAAGCCCTGGAAATCATCCAGCAGAGGGCTAGGCTGAGATAGCAACGGAGTAGCCCGTCCGGTTGGTGGGAAAGTACTCTGCTCTCAAGATGATAAACAGCTGGCATTGTCCCAAGAACGCGGCAAACATAGCTTGTTTGCCATCAAATGTGTCTGGTGTAGCCACTGGGCATTTCCTCCTTGGCTGGGGGGGGGGGGGTTAGCAAGCCCCTGGAGCTGAGCTAATTGCCCAGTCAACAACGCCAACTTTTTTGTCAAGTGGGCATTCTCAGCATGTAGTTGCTCTATTGCAGCTTAATGGAGCTTCGTTTGGGGCAGGAATCAATCTGTTCTGACTCCCCTTCTCGTATACCAAAGCACTCCGGAACAAGGTCTCTGCAAGATGTTTTATTTACACACAGTTTAAACCTTGGCAGCAATCCATTACAGTCAATACCTTGGCAGCAATCCAGCCTGCCGAGGTACGACACAGATTTGAGAGCGTCTCCAACTCTAATGATAAGGTGATTCCTGCAAAAACAGCTTTCGGAAAGTCCTTCCTTAAATAGCCTTGAGAGGAGCCTGATTACGATCGCCTGAGTCCAATCATCTCTTGTAACTGCGTAGCTGTTCTCTACGTCTATCAGCTCTCCGTTGCCGGGCATCCAGAAACCACTCCCTTGTCTCCTCCCCACTGCTCCAAGGCATGACGTCAGGAGCACACTCCCTTTGGCTTTCACCACTGCTCCATGCCTCAGGCACCTCCTGGTGGACAACCAGCCTCTCTGATCCCTGCTCGGAGTCGGAACCCTGTCCAGGGTCCTCCACATCCTCCAGAGCTGACTCATAGGGACCCTCGCTGTCGGAGTCTGGTGGCAGCTCCAACGGCTCCTGCTGGGCCACAACAGGTAAGTATCCATAGGTATACTTTCCACATATCCAATACATACCATTCCAGGGTATCACTTTCACGATATTTCAGATAAGCCATTTCAGTTATTTGACTTAGTGTTTCCCCTTCTTTCATAGTTCCACTTCCTCCCCACCAACTGTTGTTATTCCATACAGGTAGGCAAATCATATCTCCTACTGCTACATTTCTGTTTCCTTCTTCGCTCATAACACACTTTTCCTACTAAATTTGTTGTCAAACCCCAAGTCCCCTCCTTACCTTTTGTTAATTTTAAAGTTTTATCGTTCTGCATCTCTACCACTGTATCGTGGTTTAATTCATGTGCTTCCCATGGCCACTGTTCTCCCATGTTTGTTCCTCCACACACAAAACAGTTCTTTACCGTAAGAGGGTTTGGGTTTTTTTGCAATTTCTTCAGCCAATTGTACAAACATATTTTTATAACTCTCCTAGGGAATTCAGGAAATTCTAATTTTTCAAATCCCTGATAGTATGACCAAAATATACTTTTGTGTATCAGTTTTAGTTTTGTGGTTTCCATTTTCAATGCTAGCCAACCCTATGGATCTTTTCCTTTTCCATCTCTTCCAATTCCAAATTCTTTATATTGTGTTCCATTTTCCAGTGATTAATTGGTGTATAAACACCTTACACCCAACAACCAAAACACAATTGATACAATGAGAACAACAACATCCACAAGTACAATTACAAAACCAACACATCTGGGAGTGCATGCAATGGAATTTGTTCAATCATGCGTTTCTTCAGTTGAGGAAAGAACATAGGCAACCACTCTGCTCTACATAGCAAAAACATAAAAATTAGTCCGAGTGCAAATATTACCCCTCCTATCGGTAGGATGATTGTTCACCAGTCCATTAAGTCCATCAAAACTTCAGCTTCAGTGGGCCTCCTTGGTGAGACTCCACCTTCCACTCATTTGGGGCTGGCATGGGCCCTCCCATTCAGAAGTAATGAGTCCCTTTTTCAACAGTCCGAATTGCAATCCCAGTAGTTAACAGGACAATGTAAGGTCCTTCCCAAGTTGGAGTTTGTTTTCCATCTCTCCAGGCCTTCATCAGCAGCCACTGTCCTGCTTTTAACCGGTGTACTGCAAAGTCCAAGGATGGTGTTTGCGCATGAATGCCTTTCTGTCTTTAGAGAAAAAAACACCTGGACAGTTCCTGTACATATTTTCTAACCATTTTGTCTTTTAATTCAATTCTTGGTAAACCTTCCCTCCCCATATATGGTATTCCAAATAACATCTGAAATGGTGACATTCCCGCTTCTTTTCTCTGTGTACGATATGTTCCAACAAAATTCTAACAGTAGTTACACAAGGGAATGCTTCAGTGGTGGGTTTCAAAATTTTTTGGAACCTCTTCTGTAGGTGTGGCCTGCTTTGTGGGAGTGGCTTGCCGCCCATGTGACTGGGTGGGAGTGGCTTGCCACCCATGTGACCGGGTGGGAGTGGCTTGCCATCCATGTGACCGGGTGGGAGTAGCTTGCCTCCCATGTGACCGGGTGGAGTGGCCAAGACGATGTCACTGAATTCTTTGCCCCAATGGATAAAGTACAATAAGATTAAAATAAGTGCACAAAACAATATAAGAGCTACTTACAGAAGGAAGATGACTGTCCTTGCCAGTCTTCAGTATCACTGACTCCAATGAATGGCCTGCACAAAGAAGAGACACAGAAATGAATTCTTCCATTGCATGCACTGCATTAGGATGAAACAAGCACACAAAACAATAAAGACAGCTACTTACAGAGGGAAGATTACTGCCTTGCCGGTCTTCTGCACACCACCACCTCACCACCTTGCTTCAATAACCTGCACAAAGAAGAGACACAGAAAGGAGGACTTTAATCACATGCACTGCATTAGGATGAAACAAGCACACAAAATAATAGAAAAGGAAGGTTACTGTCCTTTTGTGTGTTGAAGTCACCCACTGACCACCTTGCTCCAATGAATGGCCTGCACAAAGAGATACAGAAAGGAAGACTTTAATTGCTTGCACTACTATATTAAGGATGAAACAAGCACACAAAGCAATAAAACAGCTACTTACATAGGAAAGATGACTGTCCTAGCGGTCATACTCTGTTGCCTCTTCATCCTGTTAAATAATACTAACTGCAGAAGAAATAAAACAATGTGGACTCAATTGTGGTTGTAAGCTGAGGTCTACACTACAGGTAACAGAACGGACCTCTGTTTTCACCCAACAATGTACAGTCTTTTCAGGAAGGATGTCCCCCAACAAACAGGAAAGATATAGTCTTTCATCCAAGAAGTTAGATCAAGAATGAATGTCATAGGTAGATTCACAGAGCAATACAGATTTCTTTTTCTGAAATTTAGTTCTCAGTTCAAAAAAATAGGAATATATGAATTAGGTTCAGTACTTAGGTCGGTCCAAGTAGCTATTCAAGAATTGGTGATTAGAAGCAATGGTAAAGCAAGATATGGATTTAAAACCAGAAATATTTTGTTGGCTATTTGAAAGGGAATACAATACATATTTAATTTTACACATGTTAGCAGCTGCTGGAATTGTTGTGAAGGTTCCAAGAGTTGCCCTAATTAATTTACGAGCCCCGGGACAAAATTCAAAGTAAAACCATTCGTTTATGTAGCTGAAACTAAATCACATTTAATGGCGTCTAACCTTTACCCCTGTACCCCCTCCCCTCTGGCTGAGGTCATCAATCACATTCTCCAACAGGACGTTATGGCAGGGTTCTGGACATGCACGTTCACATCCCAGTACAGAAATATGAGACTTTTACTCTGGCCAAAAGTATGCATGGAATTTTCCTCCCCTTCTCAAGGTGATAGTAGTCATGGAAACACCTTAGGTGTTGACATCCGGCTCCCCTCACTTCCTAAAAGCGACCTGTATAAAACAAAGCAATTTCAGCAGGTGTATAACTTAGGGATGTGTCCCTCCCCCAGGCTTGCTTGGATTTTCTGCATGGAATTTTGCTATAAGGCGATCAGCCTGGATATTTCTACTTTTCACCCAAGATGCCTCTGATAAGGGGTAGCCCTTCCACTTGATTAAGTATTGGAGTTGTCTCCTGTGCCACCTTGAATCAAGGATACGCTGAACTTCATAATGGGTTTGGCCCCCTATGACCATAGGGCCCGGGGGCTTCTGGGGTAGTGGTCTCAGAGTGGATCCAATCACAGGTTTTAAGAGGCTGCTATAGAATGCTGGGTGTATCTTCCCCAACAATCGAGGCAGTTTCAATTGCACTGTGACTGGGTTGATGATCTTTACTATAGGGAATGGTCCCATAAACTTTGGCCCCAGTTTCTTGCTAGGCAGTTTTAATCTCAAATATTTTGTGGAGAGATAAACCTTCTCTCCCACCCGGAATGGCCGTTGCAGAGCCACTGTTTGTCTGCCTGTTTCTTATAGGTTTGTGCTGCTTTAGCCAGTGCCTTTTTGACATTTTCCCAGGTTGCTTTCAGCATCGACATCCAGTCAGCCAAGCTGACTGAGGAGGGGGGATCCCTTAGATACTCAGGCATTGGGCCGAAGTCCATACCGCTCACTATTTTGAATGACGTGAGTCCTGTGCTACTGTAGACAGCATTATTGTATGCGACCTCATCAAAAGATAAAAGGTCTGCCCAATTGGACTGCTGAAAGTTCACGTAACACCTCAGGTACTGCTCTACCATGGCATTCAGTCTCTCTGATGCCCCATTGGTGCTCGGATGAAAAGCTGAACTAAGACCCTGAGATGACCCAATGGACCGCAGGAACTCCCTCCAGAACTTAGCTGTGAACTGGACCCCTCTGTCTGAGATAATTCTTCGAGGTACTCCATGCGGTCGGTAGATATGCTTCACGAACAGTTTAGCCAGCTTGTGAGCCGAGGGTAGTCCTCTACAGGGTATGAAGTGTCCCTGTTTGGAGAACAAATCTATTATAGTCCAAATCACTGTGTTTCCCCCACTTTTTGGCAACTCTACTATAAAGTCCATTGCGATCTCCTCCCATGGCCTCGTTGGGTCTGCTACTGTTTGCAGTAGTCCAGGGGTTTTTCCTGGTCGTCTCTTCATTGTGGCACAAATGGTACAACTTTTCACGTAACTATCTACATCTTTCTTCATGCCAGGCCACCAGAATTGCCTCTGGGCTAAGTGTAAAGTCTTTAGGAACCCAAAGTGGCCTGCTGGTTTGGCATCATGACTCCTCTGGAGAACTAGGGTACGTAGGGATTCTGGGACATAGAGTTTTGTCCCCTTCCATGCAAGGTCATCTCTCTTTGTCAAGATGTGTTGGTTGGTTTGGAACCAGGGGTTTGCTAGCAGTTCAGTTTTGAGCCTCGTGGTTAGGTCGCTTGCAAGTTGGTCTTGCTGGTCACGGCGTTGCCATTTGGTGGTCACTTGAGCAGCGGTTTGGGTAGAGGGAATGATGGTGTCCACTACGTGCTCCCGTTCGCATTTCTACTGAGGCATGCGGGAGAGGGCGTCAGCTAGAAAGTTCCTCCCGCCTGGAATGTGCGTTAAGACAAAATCAAACCGTATGAAGTATTGAGCCCATCGGACTTGTTTAGGTGAAAGTTTCCGTGGGGTCCTAAGCACCTCCAAATTTTTGTGGTCGGTCCAGACTTCGAACGGTTTCTGGCTCCCTTCCAACAGGTGTCTCCAAGTTAGCAGTGCCCATCTAACTGCGAAAGTCTCCTTTTCCAATGTGGCCCATCGTCTCTCTGTGTCTGTGAGCTTGCAGGAGCTGTAGGCGCACGGTTGTAAGCTTCCTTGATTGTTACTTTGGAGTAGCACCGCTCCCACTGCCACATCGCTGGCGTCTGCCTGGATCACGAAAGGTTGCTCAGGGTCACGATGCTTCAGCACTGACTCCTTTGCAAACATCTCCTTTAGTGTCTTGAACGCCTCTTGGCAGGTTAGGTCCCATGGTAGGGGTTGTCCCGGACGAGGTTTCGTTCCTGGGCTCCCTGTCTTCAAGAGGTCTGTCAGGGGTTTGGCAATCTTCACAAAGGAGGGGATGAATTCCCTGTAGAGGTTTGCGAAGCCTAGAAAGCTTTGTAGCTGTCTGCGGGTGCGAGGGGGATGCCAGCCTAAGACGGCTTGCACTTTTGCTGGGTCCATCTCTATTCCCTCATTTGACACTCGGTAACCCAGGTAGTCTAACCGTGCATGGTGGAATTCGCATTTTGATACCTTGACGTACAGGTTGGCTGCCAGAAGTTTCTCCAGTACTTGGCGGACCAGGGGTACGTGGTCGTCCATGGTCTCCATGTAGATAAGGATGTCATCTAGGTAGACGAGGACCCCCTTGTAGAGGTGCTCGTGCAACACCTCGTTTATTAACTGCATGAATACCGCTGGGGGGCCCTGCAGTCCAAAACGCATCACTTTTAATTGAAAGCTCCCTAGGGGGCAATTGAATGCTGTTTTCCACTCATCTCCCTCTCTGATACGTACTCGGTAGTATGCTTCTCTGAGGTCTAGTTTGGTGAAGACTTTTCCCTTGGCCAGATGAGATAGCATGTCCTTCATGAGGGGGAGGGTGCATAGGTTGTGTACTCACACCCCATTTATCCCTCGAAAGTCCACACACAATCTCATATTTCCATCTTTTTTTTTTTTTTTGAGTGGCGCTGTGACCCGTGTCTTGGCTGGCTCGATGAACCCCCCTGCTAGGTTTTTGTCTATGTATTTGCGCATCTCTTGCATTTCCCGGGGCGTCATGGCATACAGTTTGGGCTTGGGTAGTTTTGCCCCGGGGATGATTTTGATGACACAGTCTGTCTCCTGGTGGGGAAGCAGAACATCACACTCGGCTGAATACTGCGAGGTTGTGATATTCTATTGGAATCAGTTCGGCCTCTGGGGTTTTGTCGGATGTGGTTGCCAGTTGTTCTCGTGGGCTTTCTTGGGGGGTTTCCAGCGTGGGTGGTGTTTCTGCTTGCTGGTGTGGGTGGGGTTGGGGGCTCCTTGCTATCCTAAGTCTTTGGGTACCCCCTTGCGACCAGATGGTCAGTCCCCACTGGTCTAGCCAGGAAAGTCCCAGTATGACTGTGTCTGTCACTTTGGGGGCTATTATGAATTGAATTACTTCCCAGTGATCCGCTAGTTCTAGCGTCACTGGTTCAGTTAGGTGGGTGGCATAGGCTCCTCCCATTAGGGACCCGTCGACCTGCTCGAACCGGATTGGGTGGGCCAGTCTTTTTGCTTTGATCCCCAGTTTCAGGACTGTGGTTAGGTTGATCAAGCACCTTGTGCAGCCTGAGTCTATTAGGGCTTGAAAATCCCCCTGGTTTCCTCTTTTGGGGGCTCTGAGGCGTATTGGAAAAAGAAAAGGGTGAATTGATTCACTCACCATTGTGTCATTTTCTCCCTCGTCCTTGCTGTCATATGATTCGGGCGACTGGTTGTTGCTTCCTGGGGTTCCATCACTTTTGCCTGAGGGGAAAAGGGCCTTTGCAGCCTGGAGGGCTTTCCTGGACGTGTTGGTGGTCCGTTTGGACCCTCGTTCTGGACGTGCCCTGGGCGGTGGGTCTGGCCTTAGTTTTCGGGCTGGGGTTGGGCATGCAGCTGCCATGTGGCCCATCCCCCCACATCTGTACCATTTCAGTGGACTTCGAGGGAGGGCTGGTCTCAGAGCCTGCTGTGGTGCTGTGGTTCCCTGCTGGCTGGGTGGTTTCAGGTCGGATTGACCTGTCTCTTGTGTGTCCAGTTGGTTTGTCATGTCATTGGTGCGCAGCCAGCAGTCGACTTTTGTTGCTACTCGGAACCACTCAGAGAGTTGATTTGGTATGTCGTAGTATGCAGTTACCTGGGTAATTTGCTTGTCCATGCTTGTTCTGAAAAAATGCACCAGCAGCCGCTCTGGTAAAGGAGGTAGCCTTCCTATGACCCTCCTAAATTCACGGATGTGCTCTTTGATGGGGCAATACATTTAAAAATGAGTTAAAATTAACAGGCCAGGCCGGCTTGCTGGAAGAGCCAACTTTTTAGGGTGCGTTGGAAGGACCGGAAGTCAGGGATTATGCGAAGCTCTGTGGGCAGCTCATTCCAGAGGGAAGGTGCTCCCACAGAGAAGGCTCTCCCCCTGGGGGTCACCAGCTGACACAGTCTGGCCGACGGCACCCTGAGGAGACCAGCTCTGTGGGATCGTACTGGACGGTGGGAGGCAACTGGTGGCAGTAGGTGGTCTCGCAGGTACCCTGGGCCTAAGCCATGGAGTGCTTTAAAGGTCATAATTAATACCTTGAATCGCACCCGGAAAACAACCGGCAACCAGTGCAGGCCGCCTAAAAGGGGTGTAACATGGGAGCACCTAGGTATCCCCATGACAACCCACGCGGCCGCATTCTGGACCAGCTGAAGCCTCTGGGTGCTCTTCAAGGGCAACCCCATGTAGAGAGCATTGCAGTAGTCCAGGCGAGAAAGGACGAGGGCATGAGTGACTGTGCACAGAGCATCCTGATCCAGGAAGGGGCGCAACTGACGTACCAGGCGTTTGGGTGGTTTGGGGTAGAGATGAAAAGTTGGGTATCATCAGCATATTGATGATACCGTACCCCAAAACCACGGATGATCTCGCCCAGCGGTTTCATGTATATGTTGAACAGGAGGGGTGAGAGAATCGACCCCTGGGGCACCCCACAAGTGACGCGCCTGGGCGTCGATCTCTGCCCTCCAGTCAACACAAACTGCGACCGATCCGACAGGTAGGAGGAGAACTACCATAAAACGGTGCCCCCCACTCCCAACCCCCTGAGTCGTCGCAGTAGGATACCATGGTCGATGGTATCGAAAGCCGCCGAGAGGTCTAATAGGACCAGGACAGAGGAGCAGCCCTGTCCCGGGCCCGCCAGAGATCATCGACCAATGCGACCAATGCCGTCTCCGTGCCTGAAACCCGACTGAAACGGATCCAGGTAGACAGCTTCATCCAGGTACTGGGGAAGCTGACGTGCTACCACACTCTCGACAACCTTTGCTACAAAGCGAAGGTTGGAGACCGGACGATAGTTGGCTAAAGAAGCTGGGTCCAGGGAAGGCTTCTTAAGGAGGGGCCTCACCACCGCCTCCTTCAAGGCGGTGGGAAAGAACCCCTCTCTCAATGAAGCGTTGGTAATCGCCTGGAGCCAGCCTCGTGTCACCTCCCGGGAAGCCGAAACTAACCAAGAGGGACACGGGTCCAGCACACAAGTGGCAGCACTGAGTCTCCCCATAATCCTGTCCATGCCTTCGGGGGTCACAGGGTCAAACCCATCCCAGATTGTCTCCTCAAGATTCATCCTAAGGGTGATGAAACGCCGCAAGAGACGCCTAGAGAGTCGTTGGAGATCCTCCCGTTCCGAATTTGACCGAGCACAGGTACGAACCCATTTAAGGACGTACCTTGTGGCATTGAGAGCGGCCAAACGTCAATATTGTGCCACTCTCATTGCATCCGCAGAGAACCGCCCTGCCGCCCTGTTTCGGGTGACCCGCTCCCTTCTGTTTCAGAGGCCGCGCGAAGCCCCTTTACAGGGCAGGGCAGAGGAATTTGGGAAATATCTGCAGGATAAAATCGCTCAAATCCGGAAGGAATGGGTCCCTTTCAGTGGTCAAGTGGAGACGTCCGAGGCGAGTCTTGAGAGACCACTCTGGGAGGAGTTTGACTTGGTTGCCATCAAGGATTTGGACAGATTGCGTGGACGGCTGCGACCTACCACATGTTTGCTGGACCCGTGCCCCTCCTGGCTTGTACTGGCATCCTGGGAGGTTACACGTGACTGGCTCCTGGGCCTAGTGAACGCTTCGTTGGGCGAGGGGTCTCTTCCGGCCGCCTTGAAAGAGGCGGTGGTGAGACCCTTACTCAAGAAGCCTTCCCTGGACCCAATGGAGCTAGCCAATTATCGTCCTGTCTCCAACCTTCCCTTTTTAGCGAAGGTTGTAGAGAGTGTGGTAGCTTATCAGTTTCCACGACACCTGGAGGAAAATGATTATCTAGACCCACGCCAGTTCGGCTTCCGACCCGGGCACAGCACGGAGACGGCCTTGGTCGCGTTGGTTGATGATCTCTGGAGGGCCAGAGATAGGGGTTGTTCCTCTATCCTGGTCCTATTAGACCTCTCGGCGGCTTTTGATACCATCGACCATGGTATCCTGTTGCACCGACTGGAGGGGTTGGGGGTTCGGGGCACCGTTTTGCGGTGGTTCAGCTCCTACCTCTCCGGCCGCATGCAACGTGTGTTGGCAGGGGAGCAGAGGTCGACCCTAAGCACCCTCACTTGTGGGGTGCCTCAGGGGTCGGTCCTCTCGCCACTCCTGTTCAACACATACATGAAGCCGCTGGGCGAGATCATTCGTGGTTTCGGGGTGGGATATCATCTGTACGCTGATGATACCCAGCTGTACATTTCCACCCCGAACCACCCCAACGAGGCCGTCGAAGTGATGTCCCGGTGCTTGGAAGCCGTACGGGTCTGGATGGATGGCAACCGACTCAAACTCAACCCCTCCAAGACGGAGTGGCTGTGGGTTCCGGCCCCCCGGTTCAACCAGTTGTTTCCATCTCTGGCCATTGGGGGCGTACAGCTGGCCCCCATGGAGCGGGCGCGCAATTTGGGCATCCTCCTGGATGCCCGGCATTCCATGGATGACCATGTGACAGCAGTGGCAAGGGGGGCGTTCCACCAGGTTCGCCTGGTGCGCCAATTGCGCCCCCTATTGGACCGGGATGCCTTACGCACAGTCACTCATGCGCTGGTGACGTCTCGCCTGGACTACTGCAATGCTCTCTACATGGGGCTTCCCTTGAGATGCACTCGGAGACTGCAGTTGGTCCAGAATGCGGCCGCGCGGGTGATTATGGGGAGTACTAGGTACTCCCATGTAACACCTCTCCTGCACGAGCTGCACTGGCTTCCTGTGGTCTATCGGGTGCGTTTCAAGGTTCTGATAACGATCTTTAAAGCGCTCCATGGCACAGGACCTAGTTATCTGCGGGATCGCATCCTGCCCCATACATCCCTACGACCAATTCGCTCGCACAGAGAGGGACTTCTCCAGGTGCCGTCCACCAAACAGTGTCGGGGGGCGACGCCTAGGAGCAGAGCCTTCTCTGTGGCGGGCCCAGCCCTGTGGAATGACCTCCCCCATGATATCAGGATTACCTCTGATCTCCGCTCCTTCCGTGTAAAGCTCAAGACCCACCTCTTCCAATTAGCTGGCCTGGCTCAACCATAGTTTTATCCTATTGCTCCTGATGGGTTTTTAAAATTTTGTAATTTTAACTGAGGGTGTTTTAAATAGTTATTTTAATTCTATTTTATATATATTTTATGAGTGTTACCTCCTCCATGTACATGTACGTGTATGTGTTTATTTGTATTTGTATATGTATATGTATTGTATATATATGTATATTGTATGTGTTTTATTGAACGCCGCCCCGGGTCCTTTTGGAGAGGGTGCGGCTAACAAATTAAATTTCATTTCATTTCATTTCATTTCATCCCCGTTGGCTCGCCCGAATCTACCCAGTCAGAGTCCAAGCCTGTCCGGATCTGAGCGATTTTATCCTGCAGATACTGAACAAATTCTTCAGCCCTACCCTGCAAGGGGTCTTCCCCAGTTCCTTGGTTAAGTAAGGAGCGTAAGTAAAGTAACAGGGCGGCTGGGCGGTTATCTGCGGACGCGATAAGAGCAGAAAAATATTGCCGTTTTGCCACTTCTATCGCCACTAAGTAGGATTTAATATGAATTCTTACTAGTGTTTGACCTATGGGATCGCATCTCTCCACACACATCCCTGCGGCCAATCCGCTCTCACAGAGAGGGACTTCTCCTAGTGCCGTCCACTAGGCAATGCCAACGGGCGGCGCCAAGGAGTAGGGCCTTCTCTGTGATGGGCCCAACCCTCTGGAATGACCTCCCCCCTGACATTAGAACCACCACCGACTTCCGCTCCTTCCGACAAAAATTGAAGACACACCTGTTCCGATTGGCTGGCCTGGCATAATCATAACTGCTACCTCCTGGCAAACATATTTTTAATCTGGTATTTTAGGGGAATTGTTTTTTAAATTTAATTTTATGTGATATTTGCTGGGGTTTTAAATTATTTACTCAGCTGTACAGTTCTTTATACCTTTTTATCCTCCTTCGTATCTATTTATCTATTTAATAATTTTAATTGTTTATATGTTGTATTTCTGATATGGACTGTACACCGCCCCGAGTCCCTTTCGGGAGAGGGGGCGGTCTATAAGCGCTCAGTAAATAAAATAAATAAATAAGATTTGGACCGGTTGGCCCTCCAGCCACTCTCTAGGCGTCTTTTCCGGCGTTTCATCTCCCGGAGCTCCTCGGTAAACCAGGGAGCCATCCGGGATCGACACCGGGTCAGAGGCCGCAAAGGCACAACGCGATCCAAAGCCCCAGCGGCAGCCCTATCCCAGGCTTCCACTAGGGCTTCGGTCGAGTTGTGAGCAAGGGATTCAGGAAAAGTCCCAAGCTCCATCAGGAACCTTTCGGGGTCCATCAGGTGCCTGGGGTGAGGGGTAGTGGTATGGAAGTCAAGCCTGATGAGGAAATGATCAGACCATGACAAGGGTTGAATAGAAATATCCCCTAAATCTAGATCATTCATCCACTGCCCAGAGACAAAAATCAGGTCGAGCGTGTGTCCCCCATTATGGGTGGGGTCTTGAATTAACTGAGTTAGGTCCATAGCTGTCATGGAAGCCATGAACTCCCGAGCTGACTCGCATGTCTCACCAATGGAAGGCAGATTGAAATCCCCCTGGATCATAAGCCTGGGGAAATCAACCGCCAATCCAGCTAACACATTCAGCAGCTCCGGCAGGGCCGATGAAACGTAGCAGGGAGACAGGTATGTAACAAAAAGGCCCACCTGAGCTCCAAGGCCCCACTTCACAAAGAGGGACTCACACCCGCCTATCTGAGGCACAGTGACCTCCTGAGGTCTGAGACTTTCCCTAATAACCACCGCCATCCCCCCGCCGCTGCCCTGGGCTATCGGCTGGTGAAATGCCCGGAAGCCTGGTGGGCATAGTTTGCTAAGGGGCACACACCCCTTATGGCCCAACCAGGTCTCCGTAATGCACGCCAGGTCCACTCTACCCTCTTGTATGAGGTCGTAAATGAGGGGAGCCTTATGTACCACAGACCTGGCATTAAGCGACACCAGCCGGAGACCAGGGTCCTGTAATCCTGAGCACCCGGGGGTGCGAGTAGGGCGATGAGGGTTGGAACGTGCGATCGCTCTTAAACATCAAACCCGCGTCCTCCGAACATCATTTGGCCCTCGGCCCCCACCATATCTGCCTCTCCCACAAACAGTAGAGATGGTGAACCCCCGAATGGAATGGCTTAATGTCTCCCCCGGAATCCCAACCCTTCCTAGCCCTCCCAACCCATTAGCTCTGTCCTGTGCCCTGGCAGACTCCCCCACAAGCCTGTGTGAGGCAACCGAATCAACCCCCCCTCCCCCCCCTTAAAATTTGGTTTAAAAGCCCCTGTGAAAAACCCTTAAGAAGTCTCTTCTTCGCATGCCACTTCTCGGGATCCCAAGATCCATCATTAATAAGGTGACCAACTTTTTTACAATGAAAAGGAGGACAAATAAATTGGAAAAAATATATCGTAAATAAAAGAAATATTTTATTCATTGCAACAATAATACACTAAAATATGATATATGCATAATAAAAACATTTGCAACATTTTATATTGTAATTATGCTTATATGCCTGTTAATTATTATTTAAATGAGTACTTTTCCATTGAATTAATATTTTTTGTCAATGTATCATCTTCTAACAATATATTTGAAATACCTGAACAAGAAATATCCTTCATATTAAATTTTACGGCAAGTGCTGCAGCTAGAGTATCAACATTCAATCTCAATTTCTCACTTGTCGAAAAATCATTGACAATTGAAAAAAACTCTTTCAACTGCTGCATTAGTTCCAGGGCAGCACAACGTAAATTGAACAAGTATAAATAAATGTTCACATGGAATATGTTCATTTTTGAAATGGCTGAAAATATCCACCCATCTTTTATCAAGTTCAACATGTTGATTTCCCCATTGTATTAATTTTTCAGAATTTAAATATACATTCAGTCTTCTAATTTCTTCAAAGAGACAATTGTCATCTATTTTAATGTCTAGCATTTCTTTAGATAAAAATTCAACACAAGATTCAATATCTGTTCAATATACTTGCGATGAAGTAAAAAAACACCATTAAAAACTGTTTAATAAAACGTGAATTGTACTTACCTCTGTATAATTGAATATTCACTGAGAAAGAAATAATTACCGTGAGTCATTCAATTGCCAACGTGCTGTGAGTCCACCCATCTTTTATCAAGTTCAACATGTTGTTTTCCCCATTGTATTAATTTTTCAGAATTTAAATATACATTCAGTCTTCTAATTTCTTCAAAGAGACAATTGTCATCTATTTTAATGTCTAGCATTTCTTTAGATAAAAATTCAACACAAGATTCAATATCTGTTCAATATACTTGCGATGAAGTAAAAAAAAACACCATTAAAAACTGTTTAATAAAACGTGAATTGTACTTACCTCTGTATAATTGAATATTCACTGAGAAAGAAATAATTACCGTGAGTCATTCAATTGCCGACGTGCCGTGAGTCTACTGTGTGCGTATGTGCTGTGTTGTGTTTCGGTAAGTAGTAAACAAAGCCACTTGCACGCGGCGCTCTCTCTCAAGGTCTCCCATGGGGAGTGCATGCGTCTCATAATCGCATCTTATACCACACCATACCGAGTCTTGACGAATTGTCATGTCAAATACAAATACGTCACATAACGCGCAACAGATTAGTCTTCAAATATCGAAAAGGAGGACATGTAGGAGGACACTTTTCAAGGGAGGACAGAACTTACAAAAGAAGGACTGTCCTCCCTAAAGGAGGACGGTTGGTCACCTTATCATTAAGGAAGCGTCTAGATAGGTCAGAAGGCAATCCCCGGGAAAGGGGGAGTTCCCGGAGGGAATAAAGTTCTGTCGCAGTATAACGTAGAGGAGAGTGTGGCATCAACCAAACGGGATGACATCATGGGGAGATGGAACGAGGAGATGACATGTTCACAGGGGGGGGCAGCCGGCAGTGTTCAAGGGGATAGCAGGAAGCTATGTCCATCATAAAAATAGTCGGTGTTTGGGACAATATGTAAGGGTAACGGACAGCTGTCCAAAATCGCAGCAGATGCTAGCTTGCGAGGTGGTGAAGCGGCCAGTGATGGCGGCAACGAGGACAGCGGCGGTATCAGTGGTTGCTCCAACTCCGACTCCAACAGCTAAGCTCCGCCCACGCCAGCCGCACTCACATCCATCGCCAGGGCCGCACTCCGTTGACCCAGTCTTGTATATGGTGTTTTTAACTTTTGATTGTACACCGCCCCGAGTCCCTTCGGGGAGAGGGAGCGGTTTATAAATTTAATAAAATCAAATCAAATCAAATCAGTCCATAATATCACAGGAGGGGGGGGGCAAATGGCCAAATGGCACAGTACCGTGGCCCAGGCAACGGCGGTAATACTGGGGGGCACAACGAAGGACCCCCCCCACTCCAACTGCACCCACGCCAACTCCCGAAGCCATCTTCCGCTGGCGTTAGTATCCATGCCAGCTGCCTCAGCCCCTCCCCGCTGATCTAATTTATCATGTTCATAAGCAAGGAGGAGGGGGGGGAGCAACCGGGATAACACCACGGCGTGGGGAGCGGCAGCTGTAGAGACCCCAGACCGGGCGTCCCTCCGCCACTACTGACCATACCCACGCCGGCTGCAGAGACCCCGTGCGTCCCACCCCAGCTGCTGACCACACCCATGCCGGCAGCCGCTGACACTCTCCATTCTCCTTTCATTGCTAACCGCCCCATTTCACTCACGATAGTCCGGCTATAAGGCAGGACATCGCAGCTCAAGGGTACCCCCGAGGTCCCAGGAAGTTCTCATAACTGGACCTGGAACCAACGATGGAATAGGGTACCTTTGCAAGCCCCAAGAAGGACAATCATCTCCCCGAAGCTCTCCTCAAACGTGACAGGACACCATCTTGGGCATCCGTAGTAGGTGATTGGTGATTCATACCTCCACCTGCAATCAATCTCCTGTCTTCCTGATTTTCCCTCCAAGCAACCCAAACATTGGGAGGGATTACTCGGAGAGGCCGGGCTTCAGGAAACCCATTTACAAAATTTACGAGCCCCAGGACAGAATTCAAAGTAAAACCATTCATTTATTAGGAGTAACATCTTAGCACGGACTTCTGTGTAGCTGAAACTAAATCACATTTAATGGCATCTGACCTTTACCCCTGTGCCCCCTCCCCTCTGGCTGAGGTCATCAATCACATTCTCCAACAGGACGTTATGGCAGGGTTCTGGACATGCGCATTCACATCCCAGTACAGAAATATGAGACTTTTACTCTGGCCAAAAGTATGCATAGAATTTTCCTCCATGATAGTAGTCATGGAAACACCTTAGGCATTGACAATTGTGTTTGCACAACAGTGGAAAAACAGAGATATGAAAATGAATAAATATTAGAATGTGCATTTATAAATAAATTGACAATTAAAATCAAGAAGGCTTTGAATACTTTTTCATGTGGGATTTGTTTTAGCAATTGCTAACAGAAACAGAAATTAGAAATCTAAAAGTATGAAAGAAAACACCAATTATGTAAGGAAAGGTCAGTAAAATGTATAAGGAAATATTATTAGTACTTGATCATTATTAATGTGTAGATAACTGAGGGACATTACACAACCACAAACTATGACAGTGCCAGGAAAACACCAAAAAATAACAATTTCCCCCCAAAAGACTGCAGATGAAATCAGTTTTTTTCCCTAACCCTAAGGACAGGAAAGACAAAGCCACTGGAATAAAAACCATCAAGGCATTGTGGGAAATTATAAAGGACAGTGCCAGGAAGCTCACAGAATCAGCAACCACCTCACAATTACCTAAACAACCAGGTATCACACAGAAACACACAAAATCAGGCAAAGCTGCATTGCACCAACCTGGCCTGCCCATAGAAAAGCAGCCATTTTGAGACACATAAACCATGCACCAACTTGCACACTTAAAAGCAACATATTGCATCACAAATAAACCATTTGCAAAAAGGAATAATTTTTTTGTAATAAACATATTCTACAAACAATAAATAATAATTCCCTAAAATAATTTTAAAAAGATATTCTACAGACAATAAATTAAAATAAAACCATTAAAAATATTCTATACAAAATAAATGACAATAAAACCATTTTAAAATATTCTATCCACAATACTTTTAAATGTATTAAGTATAGAATATTTTTAAATTGTTTATTTTAATTTATTGTTGATAGAATATTTTTTTTAAAATAGTCTAATACAATTTAAAAAAAGATTCCACACACAATAATTTAAAATGAAATCATTAAAAATATTCCATACACAATAAATTACAATAAAACCATTTTAAAATATTCTATACACAATACATTTAAAAGTATTGGGTATAGAATTTTTAAAAATGGTTTATTTTAATTTATTTTTGATAGAATCTTTTTTAAATAGTCTAAGACAATTTAAAAAAAGAATCTACAGACAATAAATTGAAGTAAACCATTTTAAAATATTCTATACTCAATACTTTTAAGTAAAACGATATTAAAATTAGCCAGCCAGGCGAGGCTGGAGATAGGTGGGACGTGGGGGGGGGGGGGGTAGCAAGTTATCCCCTTTGGGCCACACGACGTACGCCAGCTCGTGGCTTTTGCGAGGCAAGGCCTGAAGGCCTTCCCTCGCGAAAGCCGCGAGCTGGTGTAAGTTAGCCTCCTGCTGCCGCCACCGCCGCCACCGCCGCCACTGCCGCACGTCAGCTCACCCCCTGCCGCCACCACATGCCAGTTCTCCCCCTGCTGCCGCCGCCACTGCCGCCGCCCACCTCCTTTCAGCCAGGCGGCAAAAGCCTGCGAGCTGCCGCTGACGTCAGCCCCACCTCCTCGCCGCGGCCCCGGCACACGCCAGCTCACCCCCTGCTGCCACCACATGACAGCTTGCCCCCCACCGCCGCTGATGCCGCCACCGCTGCCCACCTCCTTTCAGCCACACGGCAAAAGGAGCCGCTGCTGCCACCGCCCCCTCGCTGCCGCCACCCACCCTCCTTTCGGCCAAGCAGCATACAGCAGCTCGCGGCTTTCACGAGGCAAGGCCTGAAGGCCTTCAATCACAAAACCCGCAAGCTGGTGTAAATTAGCCTTCCGCCGCTACACCCACCATCCCCGCCACCCCCGCCCCTGCCGCACGCCAGCTCACCCCTGCTGTCACCACACGCCAGCTCGCCCCCCGCTGCTGCTGCCACTGCCATCGCCACTGCCGCCTTTGCTGCTGACCACCTCCTTTCAGTCACACAGCAAAAGCCGCGATCCGCTGCTGCCACCGCCCACCTCCTTTCGGCCACGCGGCATACGGCACCTCACGGCTTTCGCGAGGCAAGGCCTGAAGGCCTTTCCTCGAGAAAGCCGCGAGCTGGAGTAAGCTAGCCCCCCCTCTTTTGGGCCATGCAGCATACGCCAGCTCGCGGCTTTCGCAAGGCAAGGCCTGAAGGCCTTCCCTCGCGAAAGCAGCCAGCTGGCATAAGCTAGCCTCCTGCCGCCCCTGCTGCCCCTCCTAGCGCTTAGTTGCTTATTTCAGGGAAGCAGCAAGCTGCTGGAAGGCGAAGCGAAACACAACGAAATGAAGTGAGGACCCGCCGTGCTTTTAAATGGGTGTTAGAAGCGGGCAGGTCGACTCCAGCCTGCTCACTGATTGGCTGGACTCCAGCCAATCAGTGATCGGTGGGCTGGGCTAGTTTAGTGCGGATGGGCGGGGGAGTGAGCCAGCTGCGACGGAACGGGCAGGGCGAGCGAGCGACAGGGCCAGGCAGGCGTTCCAGAACTTACTTCCGGGTCCACTGGTGGAACCTACTTCTGGGTCCACCAGTGGAACCTCTTCTAACTGGTTCGGTAGATTTGACAAACTGGCTCTACCGAACTGGTGCAAACCGGTAGGTACCCACCTCTGATCTGCACATATGAATACCAATTCATTTCTATTCCTTCTTGTTTCAACTCTTGGATAGATTTGAGTTCACCCTCTGCATTCAATATTTCAATGTATATGACTGTTTGTTCCTTTTTATATATTATTGGATATGAAAAAGCTTCAATAGTTGATATCCAGACTGGCGTTTTTAAGTAATGTAATCTTTTAACTTTTTCCCAATTTAATAGCAAAGCCTCCCTTATATAATGTCTTCTAAAATAACCATGTGCTTTAGTTCCCTTATACCATAAAAAAGCATGCCATCCCAACAGTAAATCATGACCCTCTACATTTAATAATCTAGAGTTTTTTAGTGTTATCAACTCTTTAATCCACATCAGGTTTGTTGCTTGATAATATAACTCCCAGTCAGGTAAGCCCAATCCTCCTCTTGTTCTAGCATCTTGTAGCAACTTAAGTTTTATTCTTGCTTTTTCCCCTTGCCAAATAAACTTCAAAACTATTTTATTATCCTCCTTAAGAGTACTACATCTAGCTGATAAATATATCCCCAAGTATTTGACCTTGTTTGTGACTTGGATCTGCAGAACTTCCGCCAATTCTTCCTTTTGTCTTTTGTCCTACGTTCTTTGTCAAAATCTTTGTTTTGTCTTTGTTTATTTTCAAACCTGCTACTTTTCCATACTCCTCTATTCTTTCTAACAATTTGGGTGCTGTCTCTAGTGGATCTTCAAGAATAAAAACCAAGTCATCTACAAACGCTTGTAGCTTATATTCTTCTTTTTTAATTTTCATTCCTTTTATTTCTTCTTCTTTTCTGATTTTTCTGTTTAAGACTTCTAATGTTAAGACAAATAGTAACGGTGATAGTGGGCAACTTGTCTCGTACCTCTCTTTATTTCAATAGAATCTGTCAATTCTCCATTTACCATTATCTTTGCTGTTTGTTTATGATATACCATTTGTATAGTTTGAATAAATTTCTTACCAAAATTCATCTGTTCTAATTGTAAAAACATAAATTGCCAATTCACGTTATCAAAAGCCTTCTGTGCATCAAGAAACATCAAAGTCATTTGTTTTTTGGGATGGGCCTCGTAATATTCCAAAGTATTCAAAATCATTCTCATATTGTCTTTAATTTGTCTCTTTGGTAGAAAACCATTTTGATCAGAGTGGATAAAACTATTTAAGTACTTTTTAAGTCTCTCTGCTAATATGGATGCAAACAACTTGTAATCTGAATTTAATAAAGAGATTGGTCTATAGTTCTTGGTTTGTGTTAAATCAGTCTCCTCTTTGGGTAACAGTGTAATATATGCTTCTGACCATGGTTTAGGTATTCTACTTTCAGATATCACTTCATTCATAACTTCTAAAAGTGGGAGGGACAAGGATTCTTCTAATGTTTTGTAGAATTCCACTGGTAATCCATCCGGTCCCGGGGCCTTTCCATTATTTTGTTTCTTAAGTGCTTCCGTTAGCTCCATCATCGTTATTTTACCTTCCAACATTGTTCTGGTTTCATCTGGTATCTGGGGAAGATTAGCATCCTGTAAGTATTTTTTGATTCCTCCCTCTTCTATTTTCTCTTGTCCATACAGCTTAGCATAATAGTCTTGTATAATCCTTGGTCATCTCTTAGCTGCAATATTTTCTTTGCTTCTCTCTCTTTTTTCAATTTATATGCCAACCATCTGCCTGGCTTATTTGCATTTTCAAAGTAGTTCTGTTTGGTGCCTCTAATTCTTTGTGCCAATTCTTCTTTTTCCAGTAGATCTATTTTATGTTTAATTCTATCCATTTTTATTTTAACATCTTTTTTTTGTGGAGATCTCTGTAACTCTTTTTCAAGTATTTTATAATCGTTCTCTAAAGCTTTATGTGTTTGTCTTTTCTTTAAGTTTCTCTTCCTTATATAATCTATTATTAGTCCTCTAGTAATAGCCTTCATTGTGTCCCAAACATTCTGCATTGATGTATCTTCTTTTCTATTTTCTTTGAAGAAAAAGGCCAGTTCTTTTTCCATTTTCTGTACAAAGTCTTTCTCTTTCAATATGGTATTATTTAATGTCCTTCTGGATCTTGTCCTTTGGCCCTTCCATTTGATTATAATTGGATTATGATCCGCCCAGGTGCTTGTTTCAATCTCAACTTCTTGTACATTACAAATCAGTTCCGTTGAGGCCCATATCATATTGATTCTGGAAAATGATGAATGTCTATTTGAATAAAAAGTATATTGTTCTTCTGTAGGGTTTCTTTCTCTCCAAATATCTTTCAAATTTGTTTCCTCTATCATCCTGAAAAAGGATTTCGGAAGCAATTTTCTATTTAACTTTGTTGTTTTGTGTGTTTTATAGTCCATGTTCTGGTTTACAATGCCATTGAAGTCTCCCATCATACAAATATCAGCATAGTCCAAATCAACATTTTTTTTGTGGAGTTTTTTGTAAAATTCATATTGTTTTTCACTGGGAGCATAAATTGCAATTAAAAGTATTTTTTTAGTATTATCCATAATTTCCACCATCAGAATTCTTCCCTCTTCATCTGTATAAATCAATTTCGCTGGGATATTATCTTTAATATAGAAGATCACTCCTCTTTTCTTACAGTCCGCCAATGTAGTAAATATTTTCCAAGCTTTGTTTGTACTAATAAATATTCATATCTCTTTTGAATATGTACTTCTTGTAAGCAAATTATATCAAATTTTAACTTTTCTAATTTGTGAAATATTTTCCTTCTTTATTTGCTGAATTAAGTCCGTTTATATTAATTGTGACCATTTTTCTTTCCTCCATGTTTATACTTTATATACAGGATTTATAGCTCTAGTTGATCTGGGTTCTCGTTCTCTGAGATTTACTCCACCTACCACGCCTTCTTCTTTATCAATTCCCCCTACAGCCAATGTTCCCTCTAATTTTTTTTCAATGTGAGCAGAAAAGTATAGTGTTTGAGCGGCACATTTTCAGGCCTGAGCACCTGAATTTTTTTCACAGATGACACCTAAGACAACAACAAAATCAGTATTATTTGAAACTCAAAGTTATGTTGCTACAAGGTACCCGCTTAATTAAAAGTGTTATATAATATCAGTATCACTTAACAACGCTCCTGCTTAGCAACCAAAGTGTTGGCTCAGGAACTCTGGCATTTGAAGCACGCAAGTCTTAAAGCTGTCAAGTTACAAGACCCTTGCACCCCTAACCCTTTAGAAAAAAAACCCCAGGGGTGTTCAAACTTGACAGCTTTAAGACTTGTGGACTTCAACTCCCAGAATTCCTCCTCCAGTCATGTTGGCTCAGGAACTCTGGCATTGAAGTGTGCAAGTCTTAAAGCTGTAAAGTGACAAGACCCTTGCACCCCTAACCCTTTAGGACAAAAAAACGCAGGGGTGTTCAAACTTGACAGCTTTAAGACTTGTGGACTTCAACTCCCAGAATTCCTCCTCCAGTCAAGTTGCAGCGACGTCATCTGCATGGATCTGCTCCATCTTTGGTTTCTTCATCGTGGGCAGGGCTGCCGCTGAAGATGCCGACGAGCCACGGACGCCACCAGAATAACTGCTGCCTCCTCCTCCTCCTCCACCTCCAACAGCACCACCACATTTGCTGCCTGGCGCTGCGGCTGAGGTGAAGCTGGCAAAGCTCCCGGTGGCGCCCCCACCCGTGGCAGTGGTGCCTCCCCCTCCGCTCGGAGCACCTGAGGAGATGGGTTCCTACCTCCTCTGCCGTGCTTTTGAGAAGCCATGAGGCCTTTTTTCCCCCTGCTCCCCACCCCCGCCGCCTTCCTACTGGCTCCTGCAGCCTCATGGCTCCTCAAAAGCACGGCAGAGGAGGAGGGGGCAGGGGTGACGCGGGTCTCAGCTCAGGTGCAGCAGTTATTCCGGTGGCGGTGGGGGCTTTGGGCTTCACAAATACCGTCAGTCGCCCCGTCAGTCACCCCGTGCTCATCAAAACAAGTCCGGGGAGGTCCTTTGCGGGCGGCCAGTTCTAGCCGCCTGCAAAAGACCTCCCCAGCTTCCGGAGCCTGTGGCAGTAGAAATCACTGTGCGGCAGTTGAAAACTGCTGCGTGGTGTTTTCTTGCCACGTGCGCGGCCGTGCAGCCGCGCACCTTAGAGGGAACATTGCCTACAGCATCTTCTATTTTTTCAATCACAATTATAGGTGCCTCCAATAGTTGCACCCATGATTCTTCTTTTCCAGTTTTCTCAGCTGTTTCTCTGAAGTATTCTGTATAGAAAACTTCTGCCTTCTCAATTGTGTCTATTCTGTATCTTTGTCCTTGCCATACAAATAATAGGCCTTCTGGTATGAGCCATCTATAATTAACACCTTTTTTAATCAGAGACTTTGTCAAAAATTTATATTCTGTGCTCTTCTCTCTCACTCTTCTCAGAATTTGTTTCAGAACTACAATCTCCTACCTTTATATTCTAATTTTCTATCTCTCGTTTTCAGTAGTATTTGTAATTTAGTTGCTTTCTTAGTAAATCTTACATGGACTTCCCTTGGAAGAGCATTTCTCATTGCATATCTTGTATATACTTGGAACGCTTCATCTATGCTATCCATCATCTTCTCTTGGGATATCTCTAATACATTTATCAAAATTTCAGATATTATTTGTACTAGGTTCTCTCCTCTTTCTTCTATGTTTTGAAATCTTAAAAAAAATTCAGACCTATCCATCTCCCACTCTAATATTCCACTACTCTCCCTTTCCACCTCGCTCACTCTGCTATCAAACTCCTCAACCTTCTTCTCTTCTTGTTGAGCTTTTTCTTCAATTTTTTGGATTCTGTCCTCGTATTTCATCATCAGGTTTTGCATATCTTCTATTTTTCCTTCCGTTTTAGCTACTTGTTGTTCTATGCTTTTAGTTCGTTGCTCTATTGTCTCAATACTTCTTTCTATACTCTCAGTCTTTTTTACAATGGTATCTAATTTTTCATTCTTACAATCATCTCCTGTTTGTAATTTCTGTATCGCTTGCATGATTGCATCTAAAGTTACTTCCTTCTCTTTTTCTTGTTGAAGCATCGACTGTATTGATCTTTGTCCTCCTGCAGGTGAAGAGGCAGGGGTTGTTGTTGTAAAACCAACAGGTGTTACCTTTCTGCTCATCTTCTAAGTTTTCTTTGTCTGTGTGTTTTAGTCCAATTAGTCTAATTAGTATCACAAGGATTTTAGCTATAATTCAGCTTATTGTAGATAGAATGAAAGGAGAAAAAAGAAAGAAAAGAGAAACAATGATCTCTTACTTGAAAGAGAGAAATGGAGAGAAAAAGGAAGGAGGGGGAAAGGAAGAAAAAAATTAAAATTAAAATTAAAAAAAAATCTTCAATCCAATTTACTCAAATTTTAAAGCAAACCATCTATTTATGTCCAGTATCTTCAAAGTAGAAAAGAGAGCAAAGAAAAATGAAAAATCAATACTTCAAAAGCTTCCCCCCAAAAAAAAAGAATTCAAGGAGCCAAGGAAGGAAGAGAAACAAATCACCACCTCCCCAGCAAAATAATATATGCACTGCCACAAAGTTAGGAAAAAGGAATTCAAGTCTCTTCTTCTTCTTTTTTTAAGATGAAAATCTTTCCAAGGTCACTCTGAGCTTTCCCTTAAACCTTCTGTTTAGTCTGAAGTAGGTTTCCAGATACTGAAAATTCCACAGGAAACAGCTGTGTAAACAACTGTCCTGCCCCTATCAGTTATTAACCAGATAGCCTTCAAGAGAACAGCTTCTCTCTAAACAGTTCAAATAGTAACACTTAGTAACAATATTTCAAGTCCACTAGGTGGCAGTGTTAATTGTATCCACCCTCAATACTTATTTTTTCCTGGCTCCATTTTTAACTTTTTTACCTTCAGAAAGCAAGAATTCAGAAATACAAAAAGAAAATCCAAAAAAAAAAGATCTTCAATGCAGTTAAAATTTAAATTCAGTATCCCCACAAAGTCCAGAATTTAAAAAAAATTAAAGAAAAAAAACACAATAAGCCAATCCACATTAAGTTACAATTGAAAGTCCAGCCTGGTTTCCAAAAATAAAAAGGAAAAAAAGAAAAAACTTCAATTGGCCATCTTAGATCCGTCGCTTTCTCTCTAGTCCACCTTTATTTTAACTTAAGTTTCCAACTTTAGGGTGTTTTCTCTCCAATAGAAAAAAGATTTAAAAACTCTCACCAAAACGACATGCTTCTCTCCTGCGCTTGCATGTGGGAGCTGTCAGCAGTTTCAACAGCCTTGAGGCTGACTCAGGATCGCTGGCAAAGGGGGCTTTTTCCAGGTCACCAGAAACTTTGCGGGTGTCTCTGAGACTGCAGGATCTCCCCCTACCTTTCACCATCTCTTCGGGATGGTTTAGGTCCAGATTGGACCGTCCAAATGACCCGAATTCAACGGCTGTCCAGAGAGCCTGGAAAGTTGTTGTGGCACCGCGACATGAAATCCGCCCATCCAGCTGTGAGTTTTTAAACCCTCTGATTGAATCCAGGAAGAGGGAAGAGGCAGAGGGGCTGTAAGTGTGTGTGCGCGCACAGGCTGTGTGTTTTAAAGATGTCTGAGCGAATTCAGGAAGAGGGAAGAGGCAGAGGGGCTGGAAGTGTGTGTGTGCGCACACGCACACACACACACACACACATGAAGATAGTTTGATAAACCCAGTCACTGGAATTCACCACCTTTCTTTTTACCTCTCCCAACCCCTGCACTTACAGTTCCTTTCTTTTGAAGACTGGTTTTCCATTTCACCCCATAGTAGATGGTCTCCAAATATGGCACAATGTGAATAGAGCACTGTGCCTGCTCCTTTGCCTTTTCTCTGCCCCTCTTCTCTGTCACAGGGTACTGGAATACTTCAGATATCACTGTATTACCGACCTCTACCTGCAAGCACCCTTGGGAATTACATGCTAATGTGGCCAAACATTGCACCTCCAGATTTGTTACACCAATGCCTCTCCTAAGAAAGTTTTAAATGCAGTAATGTCTGGAAATGGATCTCTATATGCATGTAAGGAACGTACTAGAAAGTTTTTCTAATATTTTCCCCTCCTCTCTGCTTCTGCTCATTAAGGCTAACATCTGATAACATAATCTTACACACATATACAGAACTTTCCAATGTTTAGTGGAATTTACTGCCAAATAAATGTGTGCAGAATCGCACTGTAAGTCCTTTTCCTGGGTCCCTAATGTAGCTGAACCTCAAGTTATGTTGATCTGCAGAGTGTTCATATACAGATTCATTCATAATTAGCAGATAAAAACATCTTAGGAATCTTAAGACATTTTGCAGCAACTTAAAGGGTAATAGCTGTTGTAACCATTATTCAAATGAATCAGATTGTAACAACAATGAACTACAAAAAAGTATATTGTATCTCAAAACCCAATTGGGGAAAAGTCTCACCTCAGATTTCAGAAGTTACCCCTTGGAATTTAGGGAGAGGATGATGTTCCTGCTGGGTTGCACTATGCCTTGCAGTACAAATAATCAGGACCCACCTGAAGTTTTTATTGGAATCAACTATAGTTGCAAATACAGTTACAATGTGCTTGTGTGAATTAGAAATTCATGACTTCTACAAAGTTAATCACTAAATTGGACCAAAGATTATAATGTTGCAATTAATATGCATTTAAGGGATATACGAGTATTTGCTTTATTTCTGAACCTGTAGCCATTATTCTCCACCACATTCCCACCACCACCCTTCCATTCACAATAAAAGTAATTCTATTTGACTAAAAATGCTCCTATTCACCCCACTCTTCTGCATTTATTATTTACAGCTAAACTGGGATAATTAGTGCTCCTTAATAAATGGGATTAGCTCTCAACCTTCAGACTCAAGGTCTTGTGGGCTAAAGTTATTTAACTGTTGAAAGGCTTGGCTTACACATTTGTCTTTCAAACCAAGGTTTTTGTCCTCTTCTCATCTGACTGACCATGTCTGGATTTGAAACTAAGCAGCGTCAAGCCTGATTAAGTACTTGGATGGGAGATTTCTAGGGAATACCAGAGCTATAGGCTAGACCTGTAAGGGGGGGGGACCTGAAAGAAGGCAGTGGCAACCACTTCTGAAATACAAAATGGTGTGGACTGTCTATGAAGTAACCAGGAGTCAAGCTGGGCTCAAAGGCAACCTAGAGGCAGTAGTTTCAGTGAAAGTGAACCAATGGTTTCCTATCCAACCAAAATTCAACACCTGTCCCCCCCCTCCAATTTTCTTAAAGAGTTTTCCACTTTGTCCTGTGCACAGATAACAGGAAAAGATATCAAAGTGCTTTATTAACTGATAAAGAGTTAAACCTGGCTTGGAACTTTACTTTCCAATTTGGATCTTCCATTTTCAACTTCTGGAGCTTTCTGTTACATCTGCTCGTCTGTTTGTTTCCTCTCATTTCCCTTAACTCTTTTCTCCTCCCTCCACTTGCATTTTTCAAGAAACTTGCCAAATATTTAGGATCCTTTGTTTGTATGGGAAATGGAGAAATATTGATTTCAACTTTCTAGGGGGAAAAACACCCTTACAAAGACATATTTTATGATAGATATAACAAAGCTTTCAAATACTCCAAGCCTCCCCTCCTTCTCCAGAACTAACTAAAGTCTCTTTCACAACCTATGTAGGGCACCAGGCCAAAGAATCATTTCTGAATTGTTTATGCCCGCCCCCCTTTATGTCTGTGTATGGAGTTCTGTTTCCCAATTTTTTTTAAAAGCAAGTTATGTTTGTGCCTGTTGCTGGTTTAATCTGTAAGTGAATGACTGAAAACTTTAAAGGCTCACTGGATCCCAAGAGAAGGTTTTTAATTTAGAATCAGGGAAACCGTGAAAGTATCAGACCATCAGCTCCGGATTTAAAACCCGACGGATTTACTGCCTTAGACTCCAGATCGATTGACTCGAAATTCATCCTCTCCACTAACCCAAGCGTGTCACTTTCAGAGTAAGTGAAGGGGTGCAAGTCCTAGAGGAGTTCCATGATAGGCTGAAATTTTAGGCTGGTTTTCTGTTGAAGAAATCTCAGCCAAGGTGCGTGTGTGTCAAAGCCGGCACTGCCCTGAGAAAAACTGCTCCATGGGTGTATGGTCCTTCATCCCCTTAACCCAACTCATCCCTTGACTGGCTAGCCTGGATTGCGACTGAAGCTCAAATGCCCTTTCTTGAAAGATAGATCCATTGAAACCCAAGGGAATTAGTTTCCAACCATTTGGGGGGGGGAGGATGTTTGAATAATTCAAATTTACCCATATAGTAATCCTTTGTGTGTGCCACTGAGTTCACTGGGTTTCCTCCAGAGGTGGATTTCAGCCGGTACCAGAGGTGGGTTTCAGCTGGTATGCACCGGTTCGTGCATACCAGTTCGAAGAATTTAGTGCACCTTCCCATACCAAAGCTTCCAGAGGCCCCGTACCGTAACGGTCCCTCACCTGACCTGCCCCCCTCCCGGTTGGCTGTCCTCGCTTTACGCTGGCCCTCCTCCTCCTTCTGCAAGTGACAGGTGCCTCAGAGACTTGGCGGGCAGCTCAGGGGAGACAATGGCCACGATGATGTCACTCCCCAGGAGCTGCTGCCGCCACCGCCACCACCACCTAAGCCCTCCCAGGAGCCGAGTGGAGCAGTAGCCCCGAAAGCGAAACGTCCGGGCATCTCGGGAGTGAAGCCTTCGATGCCAAGTGCTGAGTCCCCCTTCTGCCCCCATGAAAATCACCCCCAACCCACTCACTCCATTTAAATGTGCGTAGGGTGATAGGGTTAGTTTAAAATGGATAGTGTGGCTTATTTGCCAGCCTCCCACTTGGCAAAACAGACATTTTCACAAACTGGAAGGGATGTGTATGTGTGAGAGGGGGGGTGGGGAAGAGAGAGGAAGAAAGAGAAAGAAGGATAGAGAAAGAAAGAAAGAAAGAAAGAAAGAAAGAAAGAAAGAAAGAAAGAAAGAAAGAAAGTGGGGGAGAGAGACACAAGAAAGAAAAAAGGAAGAACAAAGGAAAGAAGGAAGGAAAAGAAAGAAAGGAAGAGAAAGGAAGGAAGGGTGGAAAGAAAGAAAGAAAGAAAGATAGAAAGAAAGAGGGAGAGAGTGACACAAGAAAGAAAGAAAGAAAGAAAGAAAGAAAGAAAGAAAGAAAGAAAGAAAGAAAGAAAAGGAACTTATGATCACAATTGAGCCCAAAATTTTGGTTGCTAAGCAAGAGCATTGTTAAGTGAGTTTCACCACATTTTCCAAGTTGGCCACGCCCACCTGATCACATGACCGCCAAGCCATTCCCACCCAGTCACATGACCTCCAAGCCACTCCCACAAAACAGGCCACACCTACAGAATAGGTTCTAAAAAAATTTGAAACCCACCACTGGCCGGTACGCACTGGTATGCGCGTACCAGTTCGAAGAATTTAGTGTGCCTTCCCATACCGGGGCTTCCAGACGCCCTGTACCAGAAGAAATCCATGTGTTAGAGAAGGAGGAAAAACGCATGGATTTCTTCCCCGCCCCCATTGGAAACCAGGCAGCTGTAAAAAAGAAGGAAGCACACACCACGTGGGCTTCTTCCAACATGCAAAGAAGGAACAGGAGGGGGGGATTCGGCTGTTGGAAGAAGCCCACGTGGCCCACGCTCCCTTCTTTTTGACAGCCGTCTGGTTTCCAATTGGGGGGAGAAATCCATGTGTTAGAGAGGGAAGAAAAATGCATGGATTTCTCCCCCCCACCCAATTGGAAACCAGGTGACTGTCAAAGAGAACGGAGTGTGGGCCACGTAGGCTTCTTCCAACAGCCGAATCCTCCCCTCCTGTTCCTTCTTCGGCTGTTTTTGGCAGGTTCCAAACACGGCTTTCTTTCCCAGTTACTCAGAGGCTTTGGTTTAAGGTGGCACTGCTTTACGCCGCCTCTCCTCCTCCTTCTGCAAGTGACAAGTGCCTCAGAGACTTGGCGGGCAGCTCAGGGGAGACAATGGCCACAAAGATGTCACTCCCCAGGAGCTCCCGCCACCACCACCACCTAAGCCCTCCCAGGAGCCGAGGGGAGCAGGACCCCCAAAAGCGAAACATCTCTCCTTTCCAGTCATCGCTGCCTGTTGGCCCAATTCCCCAATGCAATTCATGGAGCTTCTTGCCCTCATGAAAATGCGGGGGTGGCGTTTTCAGGCATTCAATGCTTACGGCTACAGGTAGGAAGACGGGGGCGTCTCAGGAGTGAAGACTTTGGTGCCAAGTGCCGAGTCCCCCTTCTGCCCACATGAAAACCACCCCCCAACCCACTCACTCCATTTGAATGTGCGTAGGGTGATAGGGTTAGTTTTAAATGGATAGTGTGGCTTATTTGCCAGCCTCCCAGTTGACAAAACAGAAATTTTCACCAAGTGGAAGGGATGTGTGTATGTGTGGGGGAGAGGGAGAGAGAGAGAGAGAGAGAGAGAGAGAGAGAGAGAGAGAGAGAGAGAGAGAGAGAAAGAAAGAGAAAGAAGGATAGAGAAAGAAAGAAAGAAAGAAAGGAAGGAAGGAAGGAAGGAAGGAAGGAAGGAAGGAAGGAAGGAAGGAAGGAAGGAAGGATATGGATATGTCCCATGAGGGCCTGTTTCCCACTTACCACCCCCATTTTGGGGAGGAGGTGTACTAGGGTGCATTTGCCAGTCCAATTAGTGGGCAAGCACAGATAGGCATGTCTTCCACATAGAAAGAAAACTCCATTTTCTCCTACACATACGCCAATGTTCATGGAGAAGGCATGGGCTCGGAGGTTCCTTTCATTAGTCCAGACTTGTAAGGTTCCTGCTAGGAACATACCAGTCAGGGGCTGTAATGGAACTTCTTGATTAGGGTCCATTAGCTTATTCCTGAGGACTGGTCCTTCAAAGAGATATTGAGAACTGGTGTTTCCAGGGGAAAAGTAAACACAAACTCCTGTAGTGGATTGTATTGAAAGCCAAACAGGAAGTCAGGGTGGTTGGAATGGCCTTGGGCACCTTCCAGTAGTCAGATTCCCCTCCCATCAGTTCAAAACAAGTGGAGGTGGGAGCAAGAAAGTGACTTTCTGTTGGAAGAGCTTGTGAGCAGAGGGAGACATGCTGCGAGTTAATTTCACATCTACAAGGGTTTTCCTGGGGGCAAGGTACATTTCAGATGGGCATTGTTTCTTTGATAGTGACCCCACAGGAATGCCAGGCTCCTGATATTGTTTGATGCACAAGGACTATCGTAGCTTTGTTGTTGCTGTTGTTTTCAAAGATCTGGCTCAACTGAAACAGCATGATAAGGTAAAGATCCAGCAGACAGACACAACCAGAGTCCCTTTCGGGAGAGGGGGCGGTATATAAACGCTAATAATAAATAAATAAATAAATAAACCAGTATTTTTGACCCAGGGCAGGATCAGACTGATTAAGCTTTGACCTAACTCCAGCACTCTTTACAGTCCCCTTTTCTCAATTGTTGCAGCGGTCTGTTTTCCCTATGCTTTGCCCTTTTTCTTACAGGGTTTGTCAGATAATTGACTTTAGGTGTTGGGATTGGCTTACGGTTCTGTCCCCAAGCATAACTGATGCGCCGTTGGCAGGAGCAGACCTGTTCCACATCCTGTAACTTGATTCCACCCTGTTCTCCAGGATTTTTAACATCCTTGGATCTTTCTTCAAGAGCAAGGGGTTTTTTTGGGGTATTTTCGCAACATTGGGAACTACTATTCAAGACGTTATCACTTAGCAAGTCCTTTGCCAATAACAGCCAGAGCCACAAAAAGCTTATAATCATCTCTCACGCAAAACTTCTCCTAACACAATTCTTGTAGCCTACTGAATCACCATGTCAGGGAGAAGGCAGGGGTTATATATAGTTTGAGGAAGGGCAATATCAGCTTTGGGCAATCCACAAAACCAAATCTTATTTGCTAAACATATCACCCACAATCCAAAAACTCCTATTATACTGCAAAGAACCCATTCCCACAATTCTCCAAACATAAGTGTCATCAGAAGATTCGCACTCCTCCTTGTCACAGTCAATGATTTTAGCCTCAGCACCTGTCTTCCTCTGGAGGGGCAGTTCCTGAGGGATGAATATGCAATACAACAAATAAGTACATTCACTAAAGCGAGAGATAGTGCAGTTATGACCAATGTTCCCTCTAATTTTTTTTCAATGTGAGCAGAAAAGTATAGTGTTTGAGCGGCACATTTTCATGCCTGAGCACCTGATTTTTTTTCACAGATGACACCTAAGACAACAACGAAATCAGTATTATTTGAAACTCAAAATTATGTTTCTTCAAGGTACCCGCTTAAATAAAAGTGTTATATAATATCAGTATCACTTAACAACGCTCCTGCTTAGCAACCAAAATGTTGGCTCAGAAACTCTGGCATTTGAAGCACGCAAGTCTTAAAGCTGTCAAGTTACAAGACCCTTGCACCCCTAACCCTTTAGGAAAAAAACCCAGGGGTCTTCAAACCTGACAGCTTTAAGACTTGTGGACTTCAACTCCCAGAATTCCTCCTCCAGTCATGTTGGCTCAGGAACTCTGGCATTTGAAGTGTGCAAGTCTTAAAGCTGTAAAGTTACAAGACCCTTGCACCCCTAACCCTTTAGAAAAAAACGCAAAGGTCTTCAAACCTGACAGCTTTAAGACTTGTGGACTTCAACTCCCAGAATTCCTCCTCCAGTCATGTTGCAGCGACGTCATCTGCGTGGATCTGCTCCAACTTTGGTTTCTTCATCGTGGGCAGGGCGGCTGCTGAAGATGCCGACGAGCTGCCACCAGAATAACTGCTGCTACCTCCTCCTCCTCCAACAGCACCACCACATTTGCACCTGAGCTCAGCGCCACGTTACCCCTGCCCCCTCCTCCTCCACCGTGCTTTTGAGGAGCCATGATGCTTTTCCCCCCGTGCTCCCCCCTGCCTTCCTACTGGCTCCCGCAGCCCCATGGCTCCTCAAAAGCACGGCGGAGGAGGAGGAGGGGGCAGGGGTAATGCGGCGCTGAGCTCAGGTGCTCTGAGCGGAGGGGTGGCGCCGCTGCCACGCGTGGGGATGCCGGCTGGAGCTTTGGCGGCTTAATTCAGTCGCAGCGCTGGGCGCCAAATCCGGCAGTGCTGTTAGAGGAGGAGGAGGAGGTGGCAGCAGTTATTCCGGTGGCGGCGGGGGCTTTGGAGCTTCACAACTACCCTCAGTCACCCCGTGCTCATCAAAACAAGTCCGGGGAAGTCCTTTGCGGGCGGCCTGTTCTAGCTGCCTGCAAAGGACCTCCCCAGCTTCCGGAGCCTGTGGCAATAGAAATCACTGCGCAGCAGTTGAAAACTGCTGCACGGTTTTTTCTTGCCACGTGCACGGCCGCGCAGCTGCGCACCTTAGAGGGAACATTGGTTATGACTATGAATACTTGGCTTGCCATTTCCTGACAGGTGCTCACACTTTCTAATACATCTTATATCTAATAAATGGAACGTTGTCTTCCTCCTCCAAATCTTCAGCAATACGTCGAGAAGTCAGCTTCCAGGGTGTGACTTCAGTAGGGCCTCTTCTGCCCCGTATATTCTGCCCGTTGCCGGTAGGGCAGGTTTTAGGGGGTGTTTCTTTAAGCATATCACTAGAGGACGGGCTTCTTCCTGGTCTGCCTCCCAATACTCATCAGCAGCTGGCTCAACGAGTCTAGTGAATCCAAAACTTGGATTCTAACACTTTTACTGTGAGTGGAGAACACATGACCACAGTATATGGGCCCTTCCATCTAGGTTTCAAATTCTTCCCTTTCCAGTGTTTTACCACACTCTGTCCCCTATCTGAATATTATGACTGGAAGTTGTTAAAAATGGTGGTGTAAGGGAGACACAATACTGTTGGATTTCTTGTATTTACTTATTCAATTCTCCCACCATTTGATTCACCCATGAGGACCCCAGCTGTCCTAGGTCCCTTATATGATTTTTCAAATTATGACTTATAACCAGTGGCAATCCAAACATAATTTCAAAAGGAGATAATTTAAGTTCTTTACATGGAGTACATCTCACAGACCAGAGAGCTAAGGGTAAGGCATCTACCCATTTAAGGTGGGTTTCAAAACACACCTTATCTTTTCCTTAACAGTGCAATTCACACATTTGCTTAATTTCTTTCCTGAGGCCGTTAAAAGACCTCTTTCCCTATAATCAGCAGTATTGATATGCAAAGTAAGGAAGGCATATAAATCAGTTCAGATGTTCACCCTTTCATTCTTTGTCCTCTCTAATGCACGGATTAAAGCTAATATTCTGCTACTTGGCATTAGTTCCTTTTGAGTCAGGAGTGCCTGATATTTGTAAATTCTACGGTTTGTTAACCATAAATGTCCCTTCGTTTCTAAAATACTTTGAATTGTGTGGCTGGTGTGCTGGTAGGCTGTCCGAAAGTCAATTTATTAGCTTCCTCCATTGGGAGAGCTGTGGCGGCTAGAATTTTTAGGCAATGTCGCCAGCCTTTTGCAACACAGTCCAGTTGTTTAGATAGATAAGCCACAGGTTGTTGCCAACTTCCCTTTTCTTATCAGAGCCTGAGATAATTCTGACTTTAGGGGCTTTGTACACTTTTCTGCTTTAAACCCCAAACAAAGAGTTCTTTTTCACCTCCCTTCGTAGATGCGTAAGGAGGTTTGGCTAGAAGCGTGAAATTTGAAATCCTCATTCTACAATATCCTGCTGCACCTAGGAATTCTCGCAACTCTTTCCTGTTCATGGGTTCACAATTTGACATACAGCTTCTTTTCGCTCATTTCCTATTACTATTTGTTCCTGACTTATGGTGTACCTTAAGTATTTAACTTGGGGTTTTTCCAGATTTTTGCCTTGGGGCACAATGTCCCTTGTCCATTAACAGATGAAGCAATTGATTGATTGGTATTTTTTTTTCAACAAATCTCCTTCGTCTGTTTGGTTACTGAGATATTATCTACATATTGGAGTAGCACATTTCCATCTTCGCAAGGCTGGAAATTTTCTAGGTCTGAGGCAAAGGCTTCACCAAAAAGGTAGGTGAATTTTTTAATCCTTGGAGAAACCTAGTCCAAGCAAACAGCCTCTTTTGACCTGTTACTGGGTTTTTCCTACTCAAAAGCAAACAGTTTTTAGTTGTCTCTATGTATTTGAGATGGTGAAGAAGGCATAGGCAAACAGGCATGGCTAGAGGCTTTACTTGTATAATTATTGGTGCATGATGATGCGCATGGCCTGGTGGATTCTTTAACCACCATTGCCATATCTCATCTGGGGGAGTGCCTCATCATTAGAGCCATTTTATCTTCCTCAAAGGACAGTGTAGCTCCCATTTTGCATAGGATATCATGACCCAAAAGAGGAACTGGGCATTCAAGCATGTCTTGGGACATTCTTGTAGCCAGTGGCCTTTTTTTTTTCTTACACCAATTACATCGACCTCTGCTTTGGGCTTTGGAATTATTTGACAATGCAACTGTCAGCATTTCAGCTTTACATTGCATCCTGTCATCTTTCTTTCTTCTACTTTTCACAAAGACCTTTCATGCAATTTCCATTTTATTCAATCCACACAGACCTACATGCACAAATACCCTAAAACAACACTTTCAGACCTGGAGGAGGGTCTTTCCCTTTAAGTCTTCATTTTTTTTTAAATTACCTGCTAAATTTCTTACTTTTGCTCGAAGTTATGCCCGTTGTTCTATCTCCTTAAGCACTTGATTGTTAATACCTGTCTCTGCCCTGGTGTTGCATTTCTAATTTGGATCTCTAATTTTTAAAGATCCAAACCTTTCTATCTTGATCTCCCAGCCCATGCTGGCACATTTTTAAACATCAAGATGTATAGAGACAATGTATAGAGATGTTTGTCCACACATTGTTTGCATTCGGCCAGGGTTCCAGGTTGGATCTCCCAGCCAGCGCTGGGATACTTTTAAAGATCCAGATGTATGGAGACTTTCATTAACACATCGTTTGCATCTGGGTGGGGCTCTTGATTCATCTGATGGTGGCCAGAATCTGAGGCCCTATTCAAAGGCACCTGAAACCTTGGCACAATGTCTTTTAGTACACACAAAACCAAGAGATCTCTAAATCCCACTTTCTGGGAAAATTGTGGGGATATCTATTTGCCACACAGCACCTGGGAGCCCTGTAGAAGGACTTCCAAAGGAAGTTTCCATCCTGTCTTTGGGATGTTTTGTCACAACAGAGACAGGCTGCAGCAACCTGATTAACAACAGCATGTGTGCCTCTAAGTACCGATCCCCGCAAACAACCTCCTCGACAATTCTTCCAGCAGGTCCCCTTGCCTCCCACTCTCTCTACGAGTCTTGGCGGAAAAAAAATGTGTTTCCTCTTGCGTTTTGAAATTCCTTCTTCTCTGAGGTTTTGAGCCCGAATTAATCTATGTGCCAGCGTGGAAGATGATGATTGGAACATGTGATGGATTTGTGGGTGTGGGGATAGATCATGAACTTTCAACTGGGTGGAATTCCAGGATGCAAATCAGAGTTGGAAATTTTCCATAGAGGTGCTAACTTGCCTGTAGAATAAATTGGACCTTTAAGGATGTTTTGCCTTGGACAATGATTTATTTCTGCATGGTATTTAGAACCCTAACATTATTCCAACTCTCCCCTTTAAAATAATTCACTAGCACCGTCCCCCTCTCAAGGGGGAAGGGCTGGTGATGGAAGAGCTGGTGATGAGGGTCGCGGCATTCCGAACGCTGACCGGGACAGCGTAAATATCAGCGAAGAATTAATGAGAAGCTTTTGGTGATAAGAAGCTGAGTGCCGGAACTTCAAAGGCAATGGAATGCTGCTTCCAGTTTAATTGCATCTGGAGGAATACAGGAGGAGAAATGAAAAGAGGAAGGAAAGTCTCAGACCAAACTTCTTCAGCAAAACGTGAGTGCATGCTTCCTCTCCTTCCCCCCAGCTTGGAAACAAGGCTTGGAGAAAAAAAAAAAACCTAGAACGGAGGTTTGGGCTCCTTCCAGACGGCAATAAATGAAATGGCTTATTACCCTGCAACTAACTGGGAGAAAGATTCCCTTTCAAAATGGGAATTTCAAAGGAGGCAGGAAAAACGGATTTCGCCAGCATCTTTCACTTGCAAGCCACCACAACTGGGGCTGCAACCAGTAAATGAAGCAAAACCAGATTGGGTTTTCTTCCCAGATTTTGGATGGAAGAGATGCTACTTGCCACCTCCTTTGCCATCAGCATCGGGAAATGCTCCAAGCCAGCAGAGGGCACCTACTTGGCCCATAACTCCTCCAAGCCAGCAGGAGGGTCCTTGGCACAATCACCCCCCTAGCCAGCCATCATTGGGATGGGTCTTAGCCCCAAGTCATGGATGGGAGGGATGCCAGTGGGCACCTGCCCTCCCTCAGCAGATGGCACCATGGCAGAAAGCTGGGCAGTGGCCAACCGAGGGATTGACCTCCCCACCGGTTCCAGTCTCTCCTGCAAGGCCCAAAAAGTTTCTTACCAGACCTTCCTACAGAGAAGAAATCTCCATGGAAGAAGGGATTACCAAACAGAGGCCTGCAGTGTGGATGGCGGGAAAAGGTGCATCTGCAACGCCCCAAGTGGTTCTTACCCCACCTTCCTACAGAGTAGCAATCACCAACATGGAAGAAGGGATTACCAAAGAGAGGCCTGCAGGATGGGAAGCAGGACAAGGTGCATCTGCAATGCCCCAAAAGGTTCTTACTCCACCTTCCTACAGAGAAGCAATCTCCACCATGGAAGAAGGGTTTACCAAGGGGGCAGCTGCAAGTTGGAGAGCAAGGCAGTGTGATGAAACGGTTCCTAAGTTAAGAGATGTAAATAGGTTCCATTCCTCGTGGGGGCCAATTAAATGCCACCATTGTTGTCAACTTGGCCACAGAGCGTCAGAGTGCTTGGCTCCAGCCCCAATGCCACAAACGTGGGCACCAACCACCACAGCGGTAAAGAGAGGGTCCCAGATGCCACCACAGAAGAGTCATCTGGGCCAACAACCTCTGGAAGAGGATCCCCAACTTAAGGTGAGGAAGTGTCCTACCAAGGGGGAGGCCTCGGAAGAGGAAAAGGGCAGACAATCTCTGGAGGAGGATCCCCAACTTAAGGTGACAAAGAGTCCAACTAAGGGGGAGGCCTCTGAGGGGGAAAAGCCTAAACGATCTCTGGAAGAGGATCCCCAACTTATGGTGACGAAGAGTCCTACCAAGGGGGAGGCCTCAGAGGAGGGAATTGCCGAAGAACAAATGTGTGTACCAATCGCCATGGTGGTAAAGATGCCAGCACAGAAAAGTCATCTGGGCCAACAACCTCTGGAAGAGGATCCCCAACTTAAGGTGATGAAGTGTCCTACCAAGGGGGAGGCCTCGGAGGAGGAAAAGCCCAAACGACCTCTGGAAGAGGATCCCCAACTTAAGTTGACGAAGAGTCCTACCAAGGGGGAGGCCTCGGAGGAGGGAATTGCCGAAGAACAAATGTGTGTACCAATCGCCATGGTGGTAAAGATGCCAGCACAGAAAAGTCATCTGGGCCAACAACCTCTGGAAGAGGATCCCCAACTTAAGGTGACGAAGTGTCCTACCAAGGGGGAGGCCTCGGAGGAGGAAAAAGGCCAGCCGTGGATGATTGAATCCAAGAGCCCAGAACCTACAGCACCTGCAGCAGAGAGCCCTAAACGGCCATGGGAAGAGGTCGCAATGGACTTCATCGTGGAACTCCCAGACAGCAGTGGGCATAAAGTAATTTGGACTGTTATTGATTTGTTTTCTAAGCAGGCACACTTCATTGCTTGCTCAGGATTGCCATCCGCAAACGAATTAGCGAAAATGTTTGTGAAACACATTTATTGCCTGCATGGAGTACCCAAGAGGATCATTTCAGACCGCGGAGTCCAGTTCACAGCCAAGTTCTGGAGAGAGGTCCTGAGATCCATTGGGTCCACACAAGAACTGAGCTCAGAGGTTCATCCCAGTATGAACAGCGCAGCAGAGGGAGCCAAGGCGGTGGTGGAACAATACATCAAGTGTTTTGTGGACTATCAGCACGACAACTGGTCGGACTTGCTACCCTTCACCGAAGTGGCGTACAACGATGCGGTCCACAGCAGCACAGGATTAGCGGGTTTCCAGATTACCAGTGGCATGGAAGTTGTTGCCATGCCTGAATTGCCTAGAGAACCTCCTTCCTTCATGTCTTTGAGTGAATGGATGGACATGATAAAGAAAGGATGGGAGAATACGAAGAAGGCTCTAGCAGTTGCGGCAGAAGCCTACCAGAAGCAAGATGATCAACATCGCTCGCTCCAAAACCCCTACCGTGTGGGGGACAATGTTTTTGTATCTACCAAATACATAAGATTAGAATTGCCTAGCAAGGAATTGGGTCCAAAATTTCTAGGTCCATTCCCAATAGTGAAGATAGTTAACCCAGTTACAGTTCAACTCAGTCTACCCAGAAGTCTAGGGGAAATTGACCCAGAATTTCATTGTAGCTTGTTGAAACCAGTAATTGGGTCTAACAGAAGAGCATCCACCCAAGCTCAATCTCCTCCTGTAGTGATAGAAGGGGAAACACAATCTGAGGTGGAAAAAATTGTAGATTTCAGGCTGAATAGGGGTCGCTTACAGTACTTAGTGCAATGGAAGGGTTACCCTTGGTCTGAAGTTAATTGGGTGAACAGTGGGAACCTAAAAGTGGAGAAGTTAGTAAAGCAATTCAATGGGAAGTTTCCCGAGAAGTCAAAGGGTTCCCCTGGGTGGAGAAGAGGTGGTTAATTTTGTTATGTTAACTTTTATGTTATTCTCGTTGCAGGAAACATTTTTCTTTTGAGGAGAGGCCACCTGTCAGGCCTGTAGTTATGTTCTTTTTAGGATCTTTGGCCTGCCACACTTTCTTATAATTTTCTATGCTGTTTCATTAGTGTAGTAGTTGGGAGGGGGGAATAGAAAGGAGTAGGATTGTGGAATGTATGTTGACATTCTTTTATAGAAGCCAAGGTCATCTTTTGTCTCCACACCTCGACACCTGGCCGGAAGAAGATGGGTGTACATGCCAGCGTGGAAGATGATGATTGGAACATGTGATGGATTTGTGGGTGTGGGGATAGATCATGAACTTTCAACTGGGTGAACCCACAGGATGTAATTCAGAGTTGGAATTTCCATAGCCGTGCTAAATTGCCTGTAGAATAAATTGGACCTTTAAGGATGTTTTGCCTTGGACAATGATTTATTTCTGCATGGAATTTAGAACCCTAACATTATTCCAACTCTCCCCTTTAAAATAATTCACTAGCACCCTCCCCCTCTCAAGGGGGAAGGGCTGGTGATGGAAGATCTGGTGATGGGGGTCTCGGCATTCCCAATGCTGACCGGGACAGCGTAAATATCAGCGAAGAATTAATGAGAAGCTTTTGGTGATAAGAAGCTGAGTGCGGAACTTCAAAGGCAATGGAATGCTGCTTCCAGTTTAATTGCATCTGGAGGAATGCAGGAGGAGACACGACAAGACGAAGGAAAATCTCAGACGTACTTCTTCAGCAAAACGTGAGTGCATGCTCCCCCTCCTTCCCCCCAGCTTGGAAACAAGGATTGGTGAAAAAAAAAGCCTAGAACGGAGGCTTGGGCTCCTTCCAGACGGCAATAAATGAAATGGCTTATTACCCTGCAACTAGCTGGGAGAAAGATTCCCTTTCAAAATGGGAATTTCAAAGGAGGCAGGAAGAAGGGATTTTGCCAGCATCTGTCACTTGCAAGCCACCACAAATGGGGCTGCAACCAGTAAATGAAGCAAAACTAGATTGGGCTTTCTACCCAGGATTTGGATGGAAGAGATGCTACTTGCCACCTCCTTTGCCATCAGCATGGGGAAATCCTCCAAGCCAGCAGAGGGCACCTACTTGGCCCATAACTCCTCTAATCCAGCAGAGGGCACCTACTTGGCCCATAACTCCTCCAAGCCAGCAGGAGGGTCCTTGGCACATAAAACCCCTAGCCAGCCATCATTGGTTGAGCTGCAACCTGTGAAGCAGGCAACCCCGGGAAGGGTCTTAACCCCAGGTCATGGATGGGAGGGATGCCAGTGGGCACCTGCCCTCCCTCAGCAGATGGCACCATGGCAGAAAGCTGGGCAGTGGCCAACCGAGGGATTGACCTCCCCACCGGTTCCAGTCTCCCCTGCGAGGCCCAAAAAGGTTCTTACCAGACCTTCCTACAGAGAAGAAATCTGCATGGAAGAAGGGATTACCAAACAGAGGCCTGCAGTGTGGATGGCGGGAAAATGTGCACCTGCAAGGCCCCAAGTGGTTCTTAACTCACCTTCCTACAGAGTAGCAATCACCAACATGGAAGAAGGGATTACCAAAGCCAGGCCTGCAAGATGGGAAGCGGGACAAGGTGCATCTGCAATGCCCCAAAAGGTTCTTACTCCACCTTCCTACAGAGAAGCAATCTCCACCATGGAAGAAGGGTTTACCAAGGGGGCAGCTGCAAGTTGGAGAGCAAGGCAGTGTGATGAAACGGTTCCTAAGTTTAGAGATGTAACTAGGTTCCATTCCTCGTGGGGGCCAATTAAATGCCACCATTGTTGTCAACTTGGCCACAGAGCGTCAGAGTGATTTATTTCTGCAGGGAATTTAGAACCCTAACATTATGCTTTGTATGCTCATTCCACAAGTTCAGAGATCCCTTTCCTGAGCCCCCTTTTTTCCCTAATGTCATCTGCAGAGTGACCAATGAAGATACAATACAATACAATAGCAGAGTTGGAAGGGACCTTGGAGGTCTTCTAGTCCAACCCCCTGCCTAGGCAGGAAACCCTATACTGTTTCAGACAAATGGCTATCCAACATCTTTTTAAAGACTTCCAGTGTTGGGGCATTCACAACTTCTGGAGGCAAGCTGTTCCACTGATTAATTGTTCTAACTGTCAGGAAGTTTCTCCTCAGTTCTAAGTTGCTTCTCTCTTTGATTAGTTTCCAATTATATAAATCAGCCATTGAGAATGGAGCATATATCCACACCTTACATAGCTCCCGCTCAGCTTCTGCCAATAAAATTCCCTTACGGGCAATTTGAGTTGTTATCTCAACTGCTCCCTTGGACCAGGTTTGTGGACCACTTGATCTGTCTCTTCGATAACCTTTTTGGTTTTCTTTCTCCTGGCCCCACCTAATGGGACCGTTTGTTCTTTCTTTTTAACAAAAAAACAACAACACTTAAACACATCATCAAGGACAACCATGCAAGTTAAAACAGACAGGAACTAAATGTTTCGTTGAGACTCTCTTTTTCTTTTTCTTTCCTCCTTGAGGCTTGTACAATAGGTGTGAGGATAATTTCTCTGCCAGAGACTTTACTAAAACTCTCTCAAAGTTTTTTTTTCAACATGCATTGGAGAGGCATTCAAGGAACGCTCCCCACCTTCCCATGTTCTATTTCTAAGACACTGTCACCAACCTGGGGTGCCAGAATACCACGGTCGCCTTCAGGAACTGTGATGACTTAACCTCCCACACATTCTAGAGCCTCATTAGGATATGCTGGTTCCATTTGGAAGGGACGCTATCCCGGGCTCAGGGGGATTATCGGGCCCCCTCTTCCACTCCTAACCGAGTGGGTCTACAATTCTTTTGATACTTGCCTGCAGGCGTCTTCTTTCTTAGCCAGCGTAATTTTTATTAACTTGTCCTGATCCTGGTCAGATTCTTGGATCGGTGGTGTCCTCCGGATGCCCAAGAGAGGTCGTCGGCCCCCTTCCAGAGAAGATCTCCGTGGCACCTGAAGAAGGGCGAGATGGCCTCGATGGGGCACCGGTTGGTCCGTTCCGTCCTCAGCGAAATATCGCTCTAAGTCCTGCCGCAGTCGCCAGAATTGTTGCAGAAAATGACAGGCTTTAGACTTCTCAGGATACAGGAGGAGTTTATTTGGCAGCCAGGTTCAGAAAAGTTAGCCCATGGCTGACGTTGCAATTTCTGAATGACCTTCATTATCGAAGCACACATTCTTATACATTCTCAAAGACAGAGTAACATGGAAACACTTAACTCATTTCTTATTGGTTACCTTGAGGAAAAAGACTTATAAGGAGATGGGGGTCTTACTTCTCCTTTTGTTACAGGTATGGACTACGTGCCATTAACAAACTTTAATTGAACCTTGTGGTTTTGGACTTTTGACATAGGGACATTTGCTGGAACATGTTGTGGTTGAAGGCTGATGACATTTCCCTGTCCCTTTAAGCAAGCTTCTAACTGTCCCTTTTATGCCACGTCTTCATTCTTATATTTTAATCCATATTTTATTCTACTTTAATATTTTAAACAAGAGATTATTTTAAAAAAACATTTTGAGGGTTTCCCCCCTTCTTTTGGCAAAGTTTGTCATGAAAGCAAAAGAAGCATTAGAGTGTAGAGATTTACTTGAACATAATCTCAACTTAGCCTGCTAAATACTTATTGCAAAATATAGTGCCTGGGGTTGGACTATAAAGTGTGCAAGACAGTCTTCCCTCCTTCCAACTATCCACCTCTCCCTCCCTTTGATACCACAAAAGAAGAGTACAAGTTGGATAGAAATGGGGTGCAGACTGGTTTTTCATATATTATCAATATTATTTCAAGAAGAAATCTTGTTAGTACAGCATTTGAATGTATCAACCACCCACTAGTTCAGATGACCTCTAGTTCTTGTCTCATTCTCCCCCACTCTGATTATTCTCAGAAATGTAGTCCCATTTCTTTTAATTAATGTATTTTAATTTCTGCCAGGAAAAAAAAAACTGTTCTGTTTTTCCTTCAAATGTCACTATATCCAGCCACACATCTATCTTCCCATTTTCTGGCATTTGACATATTTCTTAAGCCAGCTCAGATTTACTTTACTACAGTATCTGCCAAACAAACTATGGTCTTTACAACTCTCTTACACACACCATGGTCAATATCTTCACTATGACCATTTCCACTCTGTAAGAAGAAAACATACTTCAGTAAAAGGATGCTTTAGCATAGTCTACCATAGTTGCTGTTATTGGACTTAATCTCTTAATTGCCAGAAAAATTTATTCTAGAAGGACCAGTGGAGTTCTCCAAAGCCCCAGTGAGACCAATTACTAGATCAAAGCCAGTGCTCAGAAAAGTGATTTTCCTTCCAAAATCACAGAATAGTGTCCCTTTCCCTGTGACCATACTGAATGTCTATTTGCACCATTTTAAAGGTCTTTGCTGAGAGTCTAAGGGTCTCTTTTCCTTTTCTTGTTTTTTTTAGAAGAGTTGAACGCTATTGGAAAAAAAACAACATCCCCACCCCCAATACTTCCTGCTCCATTAGAAAGAAAACAAGACTTACCAGGTTACAGAAGAGGAATTTGACAGGTATTGCGTGCCATGCTTGATGCAGACTGACAACTACTTTGACAAGGCAGTTAATCCAGAGCACATTGGTATAATAAATCAATACTGAACCGAAATAAGGAGCTTGAGGAGCCACACGTCGCTGCGTTACCACGGGTCTTCTGGTTACTCCAGATGATCCGTTGAATCCTGATCGTTTGGACGGTCCATTGGACCCAAGCTGTCCCGTAGAGACAGTGGGAGGTAAGGGGAAATTCCGGGGGACCCAGAGACACTCGCAAAGTCTCTGGAAACCCTGGGGAAACCCCTTTTTGCCTGCGATCAGGAGCCAGCCCCCAGGCTGCCGAAGCGGCCGACGGCTCCGTAAAGCAAGAGCAGGAGAGAGAGAGGAGAGGCATGCCGCGTTTTGGTGAGACTACTTGAAAAAAGTCTTTCTTCTTTGTTTAAATTATACAGAGGACACCCTTAATTTGGAAGATTAAAGGAAAATAGAAAATAACCGAAGATTTAGCGGCGGGTTTGAATAGAGTTAATTGAAACCATTTGGGCTTTTTGTTCTTCCCTTTTTATCTACCGGAAGCCAGACGGGACTTTCATTACTGTTGTTACAATTGCGGTTGAAGCTCTCTCTTTATTTTTAATTTCCCCCTCTTTTTTAAAAAAAAGTGACTTCACTAGAGCCTTTTTTTTCTTGTACTTTATTCCTTTTAATGCCTAAAAGACTTTTTTTCTTTTTTCGCTGAGTTTAACTTTCTCTTTTACTAAAGGCAGCGCTGCGAGGGGCTAGGGACTGGATACATTTTAACACTGCTATTTTAACACTGCCATCTAGCGGACTTTGAAACATTGTTGCCAATTCCTACTGCTGGGACTATTTTGAGAAAAAACATCCATCCAAGGTCGAGACCTGATAAGAAGCAAGGAACACAGCTGTCTATAGCAGGCTGTTTCTTGTGGAGCTGTAAGGTCTGGAAACTTATCTTGGAAGACTTATAAGAGAAAACTGGAGTGACTTTGGAAATTACATCAAGTGTCTATACTATTTTGCTGGGGATGTGATGATTTTTTCTTTTTCCTGGTTGGTGCGTGTGCTGTTTGTCTCTTTTTTTCCTGAAGTCCTGGAGCCTGGAAGCGCTGAATAATTTTTTTTTTCTCTTGGTCCGTAATTTTTTCTTTTTCCGTTTTTTTTCCTTTTTTCTTTTTTGAAATAACAGAGATACAATTTTTTCTCTCTCTCCTCCCACTCCCTTTATTTACCCTTATCTTTCTTATACGGATTGTCTTTTTTTTCCTTTCTCTCACTTTCTCTTTTTGCCCCTCTCCTCCTTCTACCTTTCTTTTATATCCTTTATTAAATCTTGCTTTCTCCCCTTATTACTTTTATCTAAATACCATACACTCTTTTTCCCTTTTTCCTCCTCCCTTTCTCCTTTCTTCTTCCTATCTTCTTCTTCTCCTAGTGTTAATTGCAATTGGACTGAACCACAAAACGAAGAAGAAGAAGAAGAAGAGAGAATAAAATAACAAGATGAGAAGAAAGCCAACACCAGTGGGCTCTACAACAACAACTCCTGCTTCTTCACCGGCAGGAGGACAAAGATCAATACAATCTATGATTCAACAGGAAAAAGAGAAGACCATATCTTTAGATTCAATTATGCAATCAATACAGAAACTACAAACAAGCACTGATGAAAAATTGGATACACTTATAAAGAGAACGGGCAATATGGAAATGAAGATGGAGAACATAGAAAAAAAAACAGATGAAGCAGAGAGAAATATAAAAGATATACAACAGTGGGTCAAAAAACAAGAAGATGTTATGCAAAAAATTGCTGAAAGAGAGAAGCAGAGAGAGAAGAGGGATGAAGAATTTGATTCCAGATTGAGTGAAGTGGAAACAGAAAGCAGTGCAATAATTGGATTGGAGATGGAGCGCTCTGAATACTTTCTGAGGTTTCAAAATATAGTAGAAGAAAAGGGTGAAAATCTGCCACAAATAATATCTGAAATTCTCATAGAAATATCAGGGATACCTGAGGAGAAGATAATGGACGGGATAGATGAGACATTTCGAGTTAATACAAGATATGCAACGAGGAACTCCCTCCCAAGGGAGGTCCATGTAAGATTTACGAAAAAAGCACTAAAACTACAAATCCTGCAAAATACAAGAGATAAAAAACTGGAATACAAAGGCAAGGAGATTGCAATTTTAAAGCAAATACCAAGAAGGGTGAGAGAGAAAAGAAGAAAATACCAATTTTTGACTACAGTTTTACTTAAAATAGGAGTTAACTATAGATGGTTGATTCCGGAAGGCCTCATGTTTGTATGGAAAGGACAGAGATACAGAATTGATACAATCGAGAAGGCAGAAGCTTTCTACACAGAACATTTGAGAGGAAAGGCAGAGAAGCCTGGAAATGAAGAGCTACCAGTGCAACTGCTGGATTTACCCACAATCGAAACTGAGAGGACAGAGGGTGCTGTAGGTGGAATTGACATTGAAGAAGGTGCTGTTGGGGGTGTAGAGATCAGAGCACAACGGGAACCAAGATCAACTAGAGCTATAAACCCTATATATAAAACATAAGGATGGAAGGAATAAAACTACTCTCAATTAATATAAATGGACTTAATTCGCCATATAAACGAAACAAAATATTTCACAAATTAGGAAAATTGAAATTAGACATAATTTGCCTACAAGAAGTACATATCCAGCAAAGAAACAGTCATCTATTAGTACAACCAAAGCTGGGGAAAAATTTTACTTCATTAGCGGATTGTAAACAAAGAGGTGTGACTTTTTACATTAAAGATAAAATCCCTGCGAAACAAATCTATACTGACGAAGATGGAAGAATTTTAATGGTGGAGATAATGGACAATGCTAGGAAAATACTGCTAATTGGAATTTACGCACCTAATGAAAAACAAGATGAATTTTATAAAAAAATCCACAAGAAAATTTCTGATCTAAACTATGTTGACATTTGCATGATGGGAGACTTCAATGGTATTGTAGACCAGAACTTGGACTATAAAACCCACAAAACAACAAAACTAAATAGAAAAACACTCCCAAAGTCCTTCTTCAGGATGATGGATGAAATAAACCTAAAAGACGTTTGGAGAGAAAGGAACCCCACTAAAAAACAATACACCTTCTATTCAAATAGACATTCATCGCTCTCTAGAATTGACATGATTTGGGCCTCAACGGGCATATCCAGCAGCGCACTAGACGTGGAGATTGAGTCAAACACCTGGGCGGATCACAATCCAATGGCAATAGGTTGGAGACAACAAAGAATAAGATCTAGATGGACACTAAATAACAGGATATTGAAAGAGAAAGAATTTGTAAAGAAAATGGAAAAGGAATTGACTTTCTTCTTTAAAGATAACAAAAAAGAAGACACGTCCTTACAGAATCTCTGAGATACAATGAAGGCCTTTTCTAGGGGTTTGATAATAGACTATGCAAGAAAGAGAAACTTAAAGAAAAGACAAGTGTCTAAGGATCTAGAAAAAGATTACAGCACACTGGAAACAGAACTACAGAAATTTCCACAAAAGAAAGAGATTAAAATAAAGATGGACACAATAAAACACAAACTGGACCTACTGGAAAAGGAGGACTTGGCTCAAAAAAATCAGAGGCGCTAAACAGAACTATTTTGAAAATGCAAATAAACCAGGCAGATGGCTGGCATATAAACTGAGAAAAGAAAGAGAGATCAAGAAAATATTACAACTAAGAGACGAACAAGGACAACTGCACTATGGAAATATGGAAAAAAAGAAAATTATACAAGATTACTATGCCAAGTTGTATGAACAAGAGAACATAAAAGAGGAAGAAGTGAAACAATATTTACAAAATGCCAAACTCCCCCAAATACCAAATGATACTAGAACTATACTTGAAGATAAAATAACAATGATGGAACTAACCGAGGCCCTTAAAAGACAAAATAATGGGAAGGCCCCGGGACCGGATGGCCTTCCTGTGGAATTCTATAGAGCACTAGAAAAATCCTTGGCCGTTCCTTTACTAGAAGTCATGAACGAAGTAATGATTGAAAGCAAAATACCTAATTCATGGTTGGAGGCATATATTACATTGCTACCCAAAGAGGAGGCAGACCATACGCAAATTAAGAACTATAGACCTATTTCCTTGTTGAACTCAGACTATAAGCTATTTGCTTCCATACTGGCGGAGAGACTGAAAAAATACTTAAATGGGTTCATCCATCCGGACCAAAATGGTTTTTTACCAAAGAGGCAAATTAGAGACAATATAAGGACAATTCTGGATACCTTGGAATATTATCAGGTCCACTCTGGGAAGCAAGTGGCCTTGATGTTTCTGGATGTGCAGAAAGCCTTCGATAATGTGAACTGGATGTTTATGACACAACAAATGGAACAGATGAACTTTGGTAAGAACTTTATTCAAGCTATACAAACGATTTATCACAAGCAAACAGCCAAGATAATGATAAATGGAGAACTGACGGATTCAATCGAAATTAAAGGAGGTACGAGACAAGGCTGTCCACTATCACCATTGCTTTTTGTTCTAACATTAGAAGTACTAAATAGAAAGATTAGAGAAGAGGAAGAAATAAAGGGAATGACCATTAAAAAGGAAGAATACAAGTTGCAAGCATTTGCTGACGATCTAGTCTTCATTCTTGAGGAGCCATTTCAATCTGCACCTAACCTGATAGGAGAAATTGAGGCGTATGGAGAAGTTGCAGGTTTAAAAATAAACAAAGATAAAACAAAGATTTTGACAAAAAATATACCCCGAAAACAAAAAGAAGAATTGGCGGAAAACTTGGAAATGCAAATCACAAATAAAGTTAAATATTTGGGGATTCACCTAACAGCCAAGTGTAGCACCCTCAAAGAAGATAATTAACTTAAATTGAAGCAACAAATTGCAACAGACTTGGCGAAATGGGAGAACCTTCAATTATCAATGATTGGTAGAATCGCAACAATTAAAATGAATATCTTACCTAGACTGTTATATTTGTTCCAGACTATTCCAATTAAGTTGGGGAAAGGCTATTTTGAAGAATTAAATAAAATGGTGTTGAAATTTATATGGCAAAGGAAAAAAGCAAGAATAAAATGTAAACTGTTACAAGATGCCAAATCAAGGGGAGGGTGGGGCCTACCCGATTGGGAGTTATATTACCAGGCAGCTAGTTTGATGTGGATTAAGGAATGGATAATGTTAAGAAATGATAGGCTTTTGAATCTAGAGGGTCATGACCTGCTGTTGGGGTGGCATGCATACTTATGGTATAAAGGAACTAAAGAGCATGGTTATTTCAGAGATCGTTTTATAAGAGAGGCTCTGCTATCAAATTGGGAGAAGGTTAAGAGGTTGCACTACTTGAAAATTCCATTCTGGATATCAACTATTGAAGCCTTTTCATATCCAATAGTATTTAAAAGGGAAGAAACAGTTAGATATGCTGAATTATTGAATACAGAGGGTGAACTTAAATCTATACAAGAATTGAAACAAGAAGGTATTGAACTCAATTGGTATACATATGTGCAAATACATTCTAGATACAATGAAGATCGAAAAAATGAGGGCTTTTATGATAAACCGACCAAATTAGATAAAATCTTAACAGGTAATGATGAAAAATTAATTAAAAAATTTTATGACTATTTATTAGAGGTGAAATTATATGAAGAACAAGTGAAAGGAACTATGCTAGCTTGGGGAAAAAACTTTGGACATGGGATTGACCTAGAAAAATGGCAAAAATTGTGGACTCAAAATTATAAAATGACAATGTCAATTGCATATAAAGAAAATTTGTATAAGATGTTTTATAGGTGGCACTTATCCCCATCAAGAATAGCAAGAATGTCGAAGAATAAGTCTGAAAAATGCTGGAAATGTCAACATACGCCGGGCACATTCTACCACATGTGGTGGACCTGTCCTGAAGCTAAAAGATATTGGACTAAAATACACATGTGGCTGGAGAAAATGATACATAAACATATAGACTTGAAACCAGAACTTTTTTTATTGGGAATAATACCAGAAATATACAATGAAGACTTGAAATATTTGATCATAAATGTGTTAACAGCTGCTAGAATTGTATTTGCTAAAAACTGGAAAAATGAGAAATTACCAACAGAGGAAGAAATTGTTCGGAAAATAATGGACTGTGCTGAAATGAGTAAACTTACATTTGAAATTAGAGAACTAGAGGATGAGCAATTCTATAAAGTATGGGAATTGTTTTATCAATGGCTGGATAAAAAAATCTGGAAATGAATCCTTTTTTTTTTCTTCCCCTTTATCCTATCTCATATGTAATAATAATAGAAAGCTATACTTAATGTTTTGAAAAAACCTCTTTTTCTTTTTTTCTCTTTCTATACATGTTAAGCTTTCACTATGGAACAGACTATTTACTTATACGAGATAAGAATAATAATGTATTTAATGTATAAGAGTGAGATGATTTAAATTGTTAGGTATGATTGTAGCTGGTGACTATCTTATAAGATAAAATGGAATAATGATGATGTAATGAATAATGGATATAAATATAGACTGAAATATTTAATGACTACATGGATTGACAAATAATAATGGAAAATTAAATTTGGAGTTGAGGATGATTGGAAATTCTATGGCTAATGGAAAGTAGAAATGTCTTATATGAAGTAATGAGTTTCTTTTTTCTTTGACTTAATCTTTATTTTTATCTTTGAGAGAATGGTGATATAATTTTATAAAGACTTATTGTTACCTAATATATAATTATGGATGTAAAGAAACAAGGGTTGTCACAAAAGAAAGAACACTAATGGCAATTTGAACATACAATGCTCAATGAAATATTTAACTATGTTTAATGGATAATTAATGACCGTATCCTTAATTGTAAAAACCACCGCACAAAAACTTGTAACCAAACGACATGCTTGATGAAATTGTGTTTTTTTTTACTTCCCTGCTCTTGTGCTGTATGTGTTGTTTTGTCTTTTTTTAAAGAAAAATAAATAAACATTTAAAAAAAAATACTGAACCGAAATATATTTATTTAGAAGTAAATGCCACTAAAGATAATGAAGCATAAACTTGTAATTATATGTTTTAGGATTTGTGCTGTCAATCTATGCTCCACAGCCATGAGAACTCTTCAGAAGCAAATGCATTGAGCGAGATTTAGTAATGGAAATCCATAACGATCTGGCTTGGGTTGGATTCATTCTGCAGCATTACAAAGGTTGAACAGCAGGAGGGCAAAAAGAGTGTTCTGTAAGGTTCAAGACATCCCTCCCATCCCTGGCTTCTCCCTACCCCCAAATGCCCTTCCCTTTCCATAGGCAGTAAATTCAAGGCTATAAAAATCAAAGAAACCTAACGTAAGTTTTATTCAATTATGTAACCATCTCTGGTCTAATGCCTTCTGTAAGGAAAGAAAAAAGTGGTACCAGATTGGAAATTTTACAAGGATAGTCAAAGTGCGTGTATATGGCGGGGAACAGTGGTGGGTTCCGGATCCCGTCACAACCGGTATGCTGCGACGGGGCCGGGCGTCCACCACGTGCATGCGCGCTGCGTGCGCATGCGTACCCACCGCCCGTGACGCTCCAGCTGCCTGTACCAGGGCGTACCAGCTGTAACCCACCACTGGCGGGGAAGGAGGGAGGGCAGGTAAGATTCAGCAGTGCAAATTCGTCTCCTCTCCACCAAGCCTCCTCCGCTCCTCCATTACTTTCCAAATAAACAGGGCTATTGGAGTCCGGAACCAACAGATTATCTCTGTAGCTGATGCTCTGCCTGTTTAAAATCTTATCTATCAAAGCAACACTTTGTACCTTGAAACCCACAGTGATTATGCATGTACATACACATGCATAAAAATATATGGATATGATAGATGTGAGTATATGTATGTGTAGACCTTTCTTATATGCTATTGGTTACCATATATGCTACTGTTTTACTACAAGCGATAGATTTCATTCAAGCATACATCAGGTACCTGTACATCCATACTGACATATATAATGCACACACTCGACAATATATAATAGTGGAGTGTTTATATATACAAATCCTTGACCATTTTTAATGGGTGTGGGGGGGAAGGAAAAAAAATTAGATATTAAAAGCTTTTCCAAGAGGTTACTCACCATCTACAAACTAGCTTTCAATAATATAGTAATAATGGGGGAGGGGCCAGCATTGCAACGGTATGCACACAAAGCTTCGGTTCTCTGGAGGAGCGGTGATACCCTACCACTTTGGGGACCTCTTCAGAGGTCAGAACTGTCTCGTAGGGACAGTGAGGAATGGGGGCGTGGGTAGATGTGAACGTGTGTGCCGCAAACCCCCTGGAACATCTGCAATAGCTCCTGACCTGACAGCTAGGAAGACAGCCATTGTGAGCTGTCAGAGTTGAGGCAACCCCACAAAGAGAGAGAAGAAAGCAGCTTGGAGCATCTGGGTGAGATTGTGATACTACCATGGGGCATACTGTATTCAAAAGCTTTTTTTCTCCCTGATTGACTGAGAACAAAAGAGAGAAGGCAAAAGGGGGTGAGGGGTGAGGAGTGGATTATCCCTTCACTCCAGGATGCAGCAACGAAGAAGCAAACGCCAATACAGATAAATGACTCATCAAATATCTTTGGGAGGATGGTTTGGAGAAATAGAGAGCAGACCGTACAGAGCTGATTGCTAGTGAAACTTTTAAAGCTTGATATTGAATATTTAAATAATATTTAAAGAATTTGAAACTCTGAGGTTGCTTTTTTTTATTTTTTTCCCCTTACCTATTCTTTTCAGTAACAACAGTGCCATCTAGTGGCAACAGAGAGAATATATTAGAAAAAACAAAGTGAAGTGAGAAATAATGACCTTGGACAATGCATAGTGACTTGATAACCAGAGTGGTGACAAAAACTGCCACATAAGACAAAACACCAACGGTGGATTTATTTTTTGTGCTTTTGTTTTCCGCTTTCCTGATTACAACTTTGGAATTTTGGAAATGTTTTGGACACAGTGGCAGAGAAAAAGATAAAACAGTATCTAGAGAAGGTGAAAATACCTAAGATTTCAGAAAAATTTAAAAAGGCACTGGAAGAGAGAATAACAATGATGGAAGTAATAGAAGCAATAAAAAGACACAAAAAGGGAAAACACCAGGCCCAGATGGCTTGCCAGTGGAATTTTACAAAACATTGCAAGATGTGTTAAGCAACATCATGCTAGAAGTATTCAATGAGTTGTTATTGAAAGCAAAAATACCGGATTCTTGGTTGGAGGCTTATATAACTGTTATCCCAAAAGAAGAAACAGACTTGCAGCAAATAAAGAACTATACACCAATTTCTTTATTAAATGTGGATTGCAAAATCTTTGCATAGATAATGGCGGAAAGACTCAAAAGATTGTTAAGTGAATTTATACACTCAGATCAAAATGGTTTTTTTACCCAAGAGACAGATTAGAGACAATATGTGGATTATATTGAACTCATTAGAATATTACGAAGCACACCCCGGGAAACAAATGGCATTGTTATTTTTCGATGAACAGAAAGATTTTGATAATGTAAATTGGCAATTTATGATAATGCAACTGCATATGATGGATTTGGGGGAGGGATTCATAAATATGGTTAAAACTATTTATAAAGAACAACAGGCTAAAGTGATGGTAAATGGAGATATGACAAAAAAAAGTGCCGATTAGAAAAGGGACTAGACAAGGGTGCCTGCTATCTCCACTATTATTCATATTGACACTAGAAGTTTTGAACAGAAAGGTAAGGCAAGATAAAGATATAGAAGGAATGAAAATTAAAAAAGAATATAAATTGCAAGCATTTGCAGATGACTTGGTATTTATCATTGGAGATCCAATAGAAACAGGTCCAAAACTACTACAGCAAATAGAAGAGTATGGAGGAGTGGCAGGATTGAAAATTAATAACGATAAAACAAAAATTCTAGTGAAAAACATAACAGAAGAACAGAAAAGAGAAATAATGGAGAAATTAGATATTCAAATAGTAAAAAAAGTAAAATATTTGGGAATACAGCTGATTTTGAGATGTGTAACTATTAAGGAGGATAATTATTATAAATTAAGGAATCAAATTGAAATGGATATAGAGAAATGGAAAAACTATCATTGATGGGAAGAATAGTAGTAATTAAGATGAATATATTACCAAGAATATTATTTTTATTTCAAACAATACCGATAAAATGGGGGGGGGGGGAGGGGGAATACTTCGAAAAACTAAATAAAATAATAGGAAAATATATTTGGCAAGGAAAGAAAGCGGGAATTAATATACGAATGTTACAAGATTCAAGTATTAGAGGTGGATTTGGTGTACTGAATTGGGAATTATACTACCAAGCAGCAACTTTAACATGGATAAAATAATGGATATTATTAAGAAATGCAAGGTTATTATCCTTGGAGGGACACGATATGCAACTGGGTTGACACGCATTTTTGTGGAATTGGAAAAATAGAACACATGGTTATTTTCAGAGACACTATGTAAGAAATGGTTTATACGCAGTATGGGGAAAAGTGAAAGAAAAGCACTATATGGAAATACCAATGTGGCTTTCAACGGTGGAAGCTTTGACACACCGGAATATTAGTAGTACGAAAAAGGTTATTAGGTACAAAGATATACTAACAGCACAGGGAGAACTAAAACAGAAGAAAGAATTAGAAGAATAAGGTTTAAACAAGGTATAGAATGGTTTAAACAAATGCAAATACAAACAAGATATGAGAAGGATGTTAAAGAGTATGGTTTTAATATGGAAAATTCAGAACTAGATAAGATACTGATGGGAACGGATGAAAAAATGATTTAAAAATTGTATAGTTATCTACTCAGAATAAATTTATAATAAAGAGGTTAAAGAAACAATGATAAGATGGGCAAAACACTTTGGATATACAATAGAACTAAAAAAATGGCAAAAACTATGGGAAAGGAACTATAAATTGACAATGGTGACAGCATACAAAGAGAATTTGCATAAATGTTTTATAGATGGCACATGCCACCTGAAAGATTAGCAAAAATGTTTAAGGATAAATCAGCTAAATGTTGAAAATGTCATCAATTGCCAGGATCATATTATCATATGTGGTGGACGTGCAGGGATGCAAAAAGCTATTAGGTTAAAATAAAAAAATGGTTAGAGAAAATGATACATCAACCTGTAGACTTTAAGCTAGAGGTATTCCTATTGGGTGTTCTACCAGAGAAATATAGTAAAGAAGATTCATATTTGATTGTACAGATAATAACAGCAGCTAGAATTGCATTTGCACAAAACTGGAAAGCAGATAAAATCCCATCGGAATGGGAGGTAATAAAGAAGATACTAGATTGTGCAGAAATGAACAATTGAGAATAAAGGACAAAGAGGAATATAGTGTACTACAAGACATGGGGGCGATTTTACGATTGGCTTGAAAAAAGATATAAATAGAAAGAGAAAGGAACAAAACATGAAATAAATAACTCAGATGACATATTATTAAATTAGGGGGAGGGGAAACAAGAAAATATTAAAGTGTAAATATACAAGCAGAAAAATGACATAAATGGAACAGTAGTATATAGTACATACCAGATTTTGTACTATTTAGCCCCGCCCCTTTGTTTTTGTTTATGGTTTTCACCACGCCCCTTTTGTGACATGATTTGTTTACAGTGTAACCCCTCCCCATTTATGACATCCCCACCCCTAATCTCCCCGCCCTCATCACCCCTCCCACCCTCACTCCCCCGCCCTTCCCAAAAAACCCTTACCTTGGAGGTTTATAACATCATATCCGCCAGACCTCCCTGAACTCCTTTTTAAAGGAAGTACTTTAATGTCACAGCGAGACAAACCTCAGCGATGCATAACCCTACTCTCCCGGTAGCACAGATTAAAAAAAAATACGCACCCGCCCATTGTGGCACCGGTGGCCCTTCAAATGGGGTCGCTGTAACAACAATCACGCCAGACCCACAATCCCTTTCAGCATGAATAATTGTGACGTAGTAATTATTTGACAGAGGAACTTCTCATTGGTCCATATATGTAGAGCCGGAGTTTGACAGCAACAGCCAATGGCGTTGTTGCACTGCTTCACAGAGATGTAAAAATAAAATACTATATTTGCAAAAAAGAAAAAAACCGCCTTTCTTGTATGTGAGTTATCTATTTTACAAGGATGGAGGCAAAAGGAATGAGGAAGCGGCATCTGTGGGGGGAGGGAGGAGGGGGAACTGTTAGCATGAGAATAAAGACTTCTCAAAACTCAGCTTTTTACACAGCCAGGTTAAAAAGCAATATCAAAGCTAAGTAAGAGAACCCCTGATATGAGGGGTTTTACAGAGATGTAAAAATAAAATATTATATTTGCAAAAGAAAAACCACCTTTCTTGTATGTGTGTTATCTATTTTACAAGGATGGAAGTAAAAGGAATGAGGAAGATACCTCTGTGGGGGGGGGGGGAGGATGGTGGAGGGACTGTTAGCATGAGAATAACAGATTCCCAAGACTGTCAGCTTTTTACACAGAGCAGGATGTAATAAAGCAATATCAAACTGAGCACACGTAGGCTTTCACAAGGCCAGAAGCAAAAGGAATGAGGATGCATCCTCTGCAGGTGGGGTGGGTTGAGAGGGGTGAGGAACGGTCAGCATGAGAATATTGGCATCCTAAGAATGTCAGCTTTTTTTTACACAGAACAGGATGTAAAAACTACACAAGAGCATGTTGGGGCGGAGGCTGGTGGACATGTGCAGTATGTGCTGAGACTGCGATAGCACGTGCGATGACCATGACTAAGGCGTGTTGAGATCTGTCCCCAGGAACTGGCAGCGGATAAAAAGAGTGGCAAGGGTGCCATTTAATCATTTAAGGCTTAGGTCTCTTAGAGCTCAACATGCAGCCTGACAAAGGAAATAATAAAAGTGTTTATAATGAAGAGCCATTTGATGATTTAGTTGATGTGAAAATGACACCGGTGCCAGCAAAGAGACCCTGTCGAATTAGGAAACTTTGTAAAAAAAATTACATTGAGAGTATACATGACTTGTCATCTAAGTTATGTTATTATCGCTTCTGTCAAGCATCAAACGATGACGGTATGCAGAATATGTAAAACAAAAAACAAAAAAAAGTTTCATGGTTTGAAAAAATTGAAGATATAATGTAAGGCATGTCTTTTTTTTCAGAACTGGAACCTCAACTGAACACAGGATTGTTGCTAATCATCAAGAACTGTATTATCAAAATTCTCCATCATTGTTTAATGGGATGCCTGCAAAATGAAGACCAAAGGGATGGTTCCGATGAAACAAGCATTGTTAAAAGCTTGTTGTCAGGCCTGTAGTTATATTCTTTTTAGGATCTTTGGCCTGCCACACTTTCTTATAATTTTCTATGCTGTTTCATTAGTGTAGTAGTTGGGAGGGGGGAATAGAAAGGAGTAGGATTGTGGAATGTATGTTGACATTCTTTTATAGAAGCCAAGGTCATCTTTTGTCTCCACACCTCGACACCTGGCCGGAAGAAGATGGGTGTACATGCCAGCGTGGAAGATGATGATTGGAACATGTGATGGATTTGTGGGTGTGGGGATAGATCATGAACTTTCAACTGGGTGAACCCACAGGATGTAATTCAGAGTTGGAATTTCCATAGCAGTGCTAAATTGCCTGTAGAATAAATTGGACCTTTAAGGATGTTTTGCCTTGGACAATGATTTATTTCTGCATGGAATTTAGAACCCTAACATTATTCCAACTCTCCCCTTTAAAATAATTCACTAGCACCCTCCCCCTCTCAAGGGGGAAGGGCTGGTGATGGAAGATCTGGTGATGGGGGTCTCGGCATTCCCAATGCTGACCGGGACAGCGTAAATATCAGCGAAGAATTAATGAGAAGCTTTTGGTGATAAGAAGCTGAGTGCGGAACTTCAAAGGCAATGGAATGCTGCTTCCAGTTTAATTGCATCTGGAGGAATGCAGGAGGAGACACGACAAGATGAAGGAAAATCTCAGACGTACTTCTTCAGCAAAACGTGAGTGCATGCTCCCCCTCCTTCCCCCCAGCTTGGAAACAAGGATTGGTGAAAAAAAAAGCCTAGAACGGAGGCTTGGGCTCCTTCCAGACGGCAATAAATGAAATGGCTTATTACCCTGCAACTAGCTGGGAGAAAGATTCCCTTTCAAAATGGGAATTTCAAAGGAGGCAGGAAGAAGGGATTTTGCCAGCATCTGTCACTTGCAAGCCACCACAAATGGGGCTGCAACCAGTAAATGAAGCAAAACTAGATTGGGCTTTCTTCCCAGGATTTGGATGGAAGAGATGCTACTTGCCACCTCCTTTGCCATCAGCATGGGGAAATCCTCCAAGCCAGCAGAGGGCACCTACTTGGCCCATAACTCCTCTAAGCCAGCAGAGGGCACCTACTTGGCCCATAACTCCTCCAAGCCAGCAGGAGGGTCCTTGGCACATAAAACCCCCTAGCCAGCCATCATTGGTTGAGCTGCAACCTGTGAAGCAGGCAACCCCGGGAAGGGTCTTAACCCCAGGTCATGGATGGGAGGGATGCCAGTGGGCACCTGCCCTCCCTCAGCAGATGGCACCATGGCAGAAAGCTGGGCAGTGGCCAACCGAGGGATTGACCTCCCCACCGGTTCCAGTCTCCCCTGCGAGGCCCAAAAAGGTTCTTACCAGACCTTCCTACAGAGAAGAAATCTGCATGGAAGAAGGGATTACCAAACAGAGGCCTGCAGTGTTGATGGCGGGAAAATGTGCACCTGCAAGGCCCCAAGTGGTTCTTAACTCACCTTCCTACAGAGTAGCAATCACCAACATGGAAGAAGGGATTACCAAAGCCAGGCCTGCAAGATGGTAAGCGGGACAAGGTGCATCTGCAATGCCCCAAAAGGTTCTTACTCCACCTTCCTACAGAGAAGCAATCTCCACCATGGAAGAAGGGTTTACCAAGGGGGCAGCTGCAAGTTGGAGAGCAAGGCAGTGTGATGAAACGGTTCCTAAGTTTAGAGATGTAACTAGGTTCCATTCCTCGTGGGGGCCAATTAAATGCCACCATTGTTGTCAACTTGGCCACAGAGCGTCAGAGTGCTTGGCTCCAGCCCCAATGCCACAAACGTGCGCACCAACCACCACGGCGGTAAAGAGAGGGTCCCAGATGCCACCACAGAAGAGTCATCTGGGCCAATAACCTCTGGAAGAGGATCCCCAACTTAAGGTGAGGAAGTGTCCTACCAAGGGGGAGGCCTCGGAGGACAGAATTGCCGAAGAACAAATGTGTGTACCAATCGCCATGGTGGTAAAGAGAGGGCCCCAGATGCCAGCACAGAAAAGTCATCTGGGCAAACGACCTCTGGAAGAGGATCCCCAACTTAAGGTGACAAAGAGTCCTACCAAGGGGGAGGCCTCGGAGGAGGGAATTGCCGAAGAACAAACGTGTGTACCAATTGCCACGGTGGTAAAGAGAGGGCCCCAGATGCCACCACAGAAAAGTCATCTGGGCCAACGGCCTCTGGAAGAGGATCCCCAACTTAAGGTGACGAAGTGTCCTACCAAGGGGGAGGCCTCGGAAGAGGAAAAGGGCAAACAATCTCCGGAGGAGGATCCCCTACTGAAGGTGACAAAGAGTCCAACTAAGGGGGAGGCCTCGGAGGGGGAAAAGCCTAAACGACCTCTGGAAGAGGATCCCCAACTTCAGGTGACAAAGAGTCCTACCAAGGGGGAGGCCTCGGAGGAGGAAAAAGGCCAGCTGTGGATGATTGAATCCAAGAGCCCAGAACCTACAGCACCTGCAGCAGAGAGCCCTAAACGGCCATGGGAAGAGGTCGCAATGGACTTCATCGTGGAACTTCCAGACAGCAGTGGGCATAAAGTAATTTGGACTGTTATTGATTTGTTTTCTAAGCAGGCACACTTCATTGCTTGCTCAGGATTGCCATCCGCAAACGAATTAGCGAAAATGTTTGTGAAACACATTTATCGCCTGCACGGAGTACCCAAGAGGATCATTTCAGACCGCGGAGTCCAGTTCACAGCCAAGTTCTGGAGAGAGGTCCTGAGATCCATTGGGTCCACACAAGAACTGAGCTCAGAGGTTCATCCCAGCATGAACGGCGCAGCAGAGGGAGCCAAGGCGGTGGTGGAACAATACATCAGGTGTTTTGTGGACTATCAGCACGACAACTGGTCGGACTTGCTACCCTTCGCCGAAGTGGCGTACAGCGATGCGGTCCACAGCAGCACAGGATTAGCGGGTTTCCAGATTACCAGTGGCATGGAAGTTGTTGCCATGCCTGAATTGCCTAGAGAACCTCCTTCCTTCATGTCTTTGAGTGAATGGATGGACATGCTAAAGAAAGGATGGGAGAATACGAAGAAGGCTCTAGCAGTTGCGGCAGAAGCCTACCAGAAGCAAGATGATCAACATCGCTCGCTCCAAAACCCCTACCGTGTGGGGGACAATGTTTTTGTATCTACCAAATACATAAGATTAGAAATGCTTAGCAAGGAATTGGGTCCAAAATTTCTAGGTCCATTCCCAATAGTGAAGGTCTAGCAACCAGGGCACAATTTCTGGAAAGAAATTTACAATATCCAATTTACCATGCCAATTATTTTCAGATGTTTGATATCACTTTCTGTGAGCTTCCAGACAGGTTACAAGCAAGCAGAAGTCCCAAAATGCTTCACAGCCATGCTTTTCCTTTAAGTTACAGGCTGCCCATTTCAAAGGGATGGTTCTTGAACCTGCCCTAGCTCTTATTTTAGTGAGGCCAAATTGAGTTTAGCTAGTGTGCAATACAAGCTATTTAGTATTTTTTTAAAAAATTACACACAATGAGCCCAGGGACTCCTATCAGAGACCACCAGTGCAACATGTCCTGCTTTACTGGACAACTGGGCAGCATCCTTTTTTTTTGAGCCACAGTCAGGGTTTGAGTTTTGAAGATCCTTTCTGCTACTCTTCAAGTAGGGGAATTGCCTGAGGGGAATTGACCCTCCCCCATGGGATTAAAAGGGAGATATCACTGCTTAGGCTTTTGTGCAAGGGCAAAAATCAACCTAGGAAAAGCTTTGTGTGGAGTTAAATCAAGGAGATAGTTTCAATCTAATTCTGAATGGGGCCTCTCTCTCTCTCTTTCTCTCTCTCTCTCTCTCTCTCTCTCTCTCTCTCTCTCTCTCTCTCTCTCTCTCTGTGTAGCTGATTCTACAATACAGAAAATACAGACATTTTGGACAAACTCTCCCTCCCACTAGACAGAAATCTAAGGTGTTCAGAACTTGCTTTGCTAGTCATTCTCAAATACAATTCTTACATGAATACATTCAACTGATTACAATATAAATGAGACAGGAAAGAAAACCTTACAATAAATTTCTGTGAAGGAGGCAAAGAGAGAAAACTTTACAATCAATTTTCCACCCTCCCCCATAGTCTTTACAGCTGTCTTCTGGGGATAGAAGAGAGTCTTTTGGTCTTTACTTCTTCATCTCCTTCAGGGTTCTTTCATGTCTGCTAGGGTGGCATGCTTGGTTTGGTGGTAAGGCTGGTGAGTGAGGCTTCACTCTGGTTGCTGGACATTCAGTGGAGGACTGGCTCCAAACCCAATTCCTGGCTCAAATGGATGGAGGGTCTCCTCTGGAGGCATCTGGATCCATGTGCTCTGCTCCTCTGTGCTGAAAGAACAAGATCTCCTCCCCCACCGAAAAGGCATCCTTGGAGGATTGGAGGCAAGGGGGGGTGAGGGGGGGTAGAAAGCTTGCAGACAGAGTTTGAGGAAAAAAAGAGTATTGCAGTTACCAAACAGATAAACTGGTATATCATAGATGAGAAATGGGGTCTGGATTCACATGCTTCAGGAAAGAGATGAACAGGTCAAATCATTTAAGCACACAATAAATGCAAGGATGAAAACTTTTCTTGTAAATGAACTTAAAGCATTCCCTGGTTTGTTACTTTAAGGTACTGAGAGAGAAGAAAGAAAGCATATATATTTCTCTGTACTCTGTGTGTTGGCCAAACAGACAGACCAAAGGTTCTTTTTTTTAAGGGGGGTGGGGTGGGGGATGGGAGACATTTTACAGTTACAATTACCTTGAGGTTGCACAAAGACTTAGAAACACATTTACACAAGGACAAGGAGAAAATAAGAGGGGGGGGGGAGAGAACTCTCAGGTTTACACATCCTAGTCATTCCCAGCACAAATCTGTTAAATTAGGGAAGGCACAACTCTTAACAAACAAACCACGTGGTTGCATAGAAGACAGAGAAAGAGACAGACAAGAGAAAAAAGAAAAAGAAATCCCAACATTTTTCCCTGAACACTTTAAAATTCTTGTCTTTTTGGATTGGAGACATTTTATAGTTACAATTACCTTGAGGTTGCACAAAGACTTAGACACACATTTATACAAGGACAAGGAGAAAATAAGAGGGGGGGAGGAGAACTCTCAGGTTTACACATCCTAGTCATTCCCAGCACAAATCTGTTAAATTAAGGAAGCCACAAATCTTAACAAACAAACCACATGGTTGCATAGAAGACAGAGAAAGAGACAGACAAGAGGGAAAAAAAAGAAATCCCAACATTTTCCCTTTTCTTTTAAGCACCTTTTATGTAGCCAAATTAGTTTTTCCTGTATCATCTTTCAGCAAAGCCCATTTTTCTACATATCTGTTTTGCTTTCCTTTTTTTCATTCCGGCCAGGACAGGCATCTGCCTTTTTGTCCCAGGCCCCCAACAGCTCCCCTAGGGGGGTTTCCGTGGCCACCCGCGAGCTACCACTTCCCATGATCCCGCTCAAATGTGGGGCTCACTTCGTCCTAGCCGGGCTTGCCACTTCGTATTCCCCGCTTCGCATCCTTAGAGGACCTTTCGTGCCCTTTTAAAGGGACTTTTTTCTCGCCCTTCGGAGGGACTATTCGTGCCCTTCGGAGGGACTTTTTGCACCCTTCGGAGGGTCTTTTCGCGTTCCTCACCGCGGGAACCTTCTTTTGCGCCCTTGCACGCAGGGACTTTTCTAACAGTTTTCAAGTCTTGGGGAGAGACCCGGAGGACCAGCCGCACAGCTACCTAGGAGGGGTCCTGTCGTCAGTGGGTATGCGCACCTCCTCTTTTCCTCTCTCTACGCACAATGGGCATTTGTTTGTTTTCTCTCACAGGACAAAAACAGCAGCAACAACAAAAAATAAAAAAAATCATTCACTTTTCCATCCATTTTCACACACACTAGTCACACACATGCAGGCATACACACATTTCCCACGCTTTAAAATTAAATTTGACAGAATTAAAATTTAGAGGTTTAGAGAATTAAAATTTAGAGGTAACCTTCTTTCCAGGCAGCCTTTGAGTTCAAACTCAAACCCCCTTTAAAACCTACATCCAAATGGTTAAGGCCAAGATAAAGTCCACCCACAGACTCAATGGGGTCTGTGCCAGCATGGGAGGCTTACCTGGGCCATATCCATTGGTTAGGCTAGCTTGGAGTCCCATCTGTGGGGTGCCAATTGTTGGGAGAAATGTCCTTCTGGGTTCGGCTCCAAGTGGGGAAAAAGACACTGGAGACATGGAGGCTGCTTGGAAAGATGGTTTTAATGGTGGACAGGACCACATGGCCTGAGTCCTGAACAGAAAAGGTGATCACATGCTTCAATGTTGGTGGAGAAGAGAAGAGAAGAGAAGGGAAGAGAAGAGAGTGAAGAAGGGCTTGCAGGGCTTTTTATAATCTGTTCGGCCCCACCTATCTGTTTCCTGTTCCTGTGTAAGAAATATATTCTGATTGGTTGTCAGACTCACATGGGCCCATGCAAAGGCAACCCTCTAGGCTGAGTTTTGAATCCAGGTTTGGTTGAGTTTAGATGCCATGTGGGGAGTTGGGTAAAGGGCCAATATTATCATGCCTTAATCCCATCCCCCTGGAGCTGAAGGGGAGAACTCTTTATTATGTAAAGGGACTGGCTTGGCCTTCTTAATGGCCCATTGACAAAGTGGGTGGAGGCAGGAAGCTACAGGGAGCTATTCTCAATTTAAAACATGTTTCTTCCTTTTCACATCCAGGGAAATATAATATTCTGCCTTTTCAATATTTCCTAGGATATTTCATTTTTCTGGGAGAGGGCATAGTAATGACTGTCGTGTAACAGTATAAACTCAACTCTTACATCCAGGGTCCCTCCTGTTACAAAAAACCGCCAATCCCCTTCATGATAGAACACGACCTTTATAGTTATACCAAAGTAGTCCTCAAATAAGTGTATCTGTGAAAAATCAATTCTGTGGTCAGTAGAAATACCAAGAGCTTTGTGTAGGTTCACTGCTCTGGTAATAATTTCTTGTTTAGTAGAAGCCCCGTTATCTAACAACGTCAGCAGGCTGCCTGCAAAACACAGAAACATCCCCTCCACATTGAAATCAATCAGGTGCTGTCTTTTCTTCTCCAATACCTTGCTGAATAGAACTGTTCCTAATTTCCTAAGGCCACCCCCTCGTGGTTCTTCACACTAGTGACTGTAAATTCCAAAGAATTCCTCCACAAGAGTTCAACGTTGCTCTGTAATAAATTCTCTACATAACTAAGGAACTGGTCAGCATTTAAATCCTCCAGAGGTCTCCTAACAATAAATAGGGGCCTACCTAATTCCTCAGCATCCATCCGCAATTGTACAAAATCATTGGGCCTTATCTCCCTGGAAATATGATTCAAAAGGCTCTGTATCTGATTATGAATAATATCTATAGCTTGTGTGAATGATTGAACATGTTCCATATTTACAAATCTATAACATTCATAGTATTCTGTTGCCGTGAAATTCTCTATGTGTCTATGCCGTGCTTGCATTCTTTCGAGGAACACATCTGGGACTTCTGTTGTACTTGGCACGTCAGAATCTTCCAAGGGTCCCGGTTCCTCTGCTGATTGGGTTTCTGACATATCGTCCTCTTCACAGGTATTGTTACTGTTTGTGACCGTACTCTGAGGGGTGTCAGCCCCCATTCTTGACTTTTTACAAACAGGTTCTACATAAATAAAATAAAAAAAGACATTTTGAGGTTCTGTTACTGTTTAATAAATACAAATATCGCTACTTACTAATACTTTTACATTTTAATTAACCTTGTATTCCACAAGATGTGGACGGCTGGGGTTCAAGTTCCTGCCCTTGTTCATCCTGTGCACAGCATGATGGGACCTGCTGTGGTACAATCCTCTGTCGAACGCTTTGTGTCCTTGGTACATCTGTAGAGAGCTGTTTGCTGTCACTATCTGCAGTTTGTAATTAGAAGTTAGGTTAGGTTTCTTACTTATTATAGTACAAAGAACATATTGAAAGCCGCCTGGAAATACATAATTACTGCTTTTCTAATGCCTGTATCTAAATGACAGATCACACCTTGTATATCCATGTCTTCAGAGCCTTGTGTCGTGGCCTGCCCCTGTTCTACAGGAATAAGTGTTCTTCTTGCTTGTGGGCCACCACCCAATTGAACAAATGGGTCTTTGCAGTTTGGAAACCACATATGCAGCTGTATATTCCACCATTCTAAAAAGGAATGTACAGCCATGAGTGTACATGCTTTTTCACATATTTATTACAATAAATACTACTAAACATAGCTTTACACATAACATCACCCACACATATTTTTGTTAGGGACATCTCTTTATTGCAATCTCTAGCACCTTACATCTTTTAAAACAATACTTATACTTGTAAAATAAATAACACACCTTCTAATTCGCTTTCTTGTGATCCCTGTAATGTAACCTCTCCATTGCCCCTGTTATAGGAAACCCCTTGAGATTCCTCGGGTGTAAAAAACATAAAAGGCTTCATGGGTGCACGTTACTTCTGCAAGCTGTGTCACACAGCATATCACCACAAATGTAGGCATGATTGTCAATATTTTTGTCGAGCCTGCACAGGTTCAGAATGCCGTGAATTGCCAGGCGGGAGGGTGAGGTTCCATACGTGTAAATTGCTTTGCAGGTCTAAGTCATGTCTTGAAAGGCATGAACGGCAGGCTATGGAAGGAAAAATTAGTTGCGAGGCTAATGTATTTTGTTCCAGGTGTGGTATCTATGTGCCTGTCCCACATGACAAATGTAAGAAGACGACATGCGGACAGTGTGATACCAAAGTAGATAGCTTGGCAGATCACTTGTGTTTTCTGAAAAGGCTTTATAAACCAAATATTGGTGACAGGTACATTGTATATGATTTTGAATGTTGTCAAGAAACAGGAACACACATACCAAATTATGTGTACGCTATGGATATGCTGGACGCCAGGGAGGTTAGGAAGTGGGAATGGTCCCGGGTTCAATGTCTGGAAGAATTTGTGAAAACGTTTGTACAGCCTAAGTTTAGTGGGACCACATTCATAGCCCACAACTCCAAGAGTTATGATGGCTACCTAATCCTCAGCCAGTTGATTCGTGAAAAGGTGAAGGTGCAACTCTTAACTCAAGGAGGCAAACTGTTATGCATAACCCTGCCTATCTTTCATATGCGTTTTATCGACAGCCTTTCTTTTTTACCAATGAAGCTTAGTAAAATGCCAAAAGCTATGGGTTTTCAAAACTCCAAGGGTTATTTCCCTCATTTGTTCAACACCGCAGAGAACCAAGATTATGTTGGAACTTTGCCAGAAGCCAGGTACTATAGTCCTGACACCATGATGCCTGTTGAGAGAGAGGAATTTGAGAAATGGTATGCTGCTAATAGGGATACAGCATTTAACCTCAAAAAAGAGCTTGCATACTATTGCAAACAAGATGTAAAAATATTACGGTTGGCTTGCAATAGGTTTAGGGAACAAGTTATGGAAATGACAAGTAGAGAATGTTTCACAGGGAGAGGAGGAGATATTCTTGAAGAGAGAGAAACTCACAGCATTGACCCTTTCCGGTATGTAACATTAGCACCTATTTGTATGGCGCAGTATAGATTCATGTTTTTAAAGAAGGATACCATCGCACTAGCACCTCTGGACAACTACCAGAAGAGCAAGAAAAGCTTTTCTGTTTGCGCTATACAGTGGTTGATGTATATAGAACATACAGAGGGGATCAACATCCAGCATGCACTGCAAGGTGGTGAAAAGCAAGTAGGTATTTACTTTTTGGATGGTTTTGCTGTCATAAATGGGGTACCTATGGCGTTTGAATTTTATGGTTGTTTTTTTCACGGATGCCCTATATGCTACAGACCCCAGGACTTCAATAGTCTGCTTGATTCAACCTATGGCATGTTGCATGCTCGTACTAGGGCTAGAGAAGATTACCTACATAGTTTAGGTTTTGTAGTACGAAGCATCTGGGAACATGAATGGAACGATCTGTTGAAGGGCGATGGTGGTTTGAAGCAATTTCTAACAGATAGTAAACTCCCAACGCCCTTAAATCCCTTTTTTGGGGGTAGAACAAATGCCACATGCCTGTACTATAAACCAAAACTGGGGGAACAAATCTTGTATTATGATTTTACAAATTTATACCCCTTTGTGAACAAGAATAAGATGTATCCGATAGGTCACCCAGAAATAATATACCAAAACTATGGTGATATAAAACAGTATTTTGTATTTGCAAAAGTTAAAGTGTACACGCCGAGAGGCCTATACTTTCCAGTACTGCCGCATAAGTCAAGGGGGGAATTAATGTTTAGTTTGTGTGCAACCTGTACAGAAAAGCAACAAGTCACGGAGTGCCTCCACAATGATGAAGAAAGAACCCTAACCGGCACATGGTGTACTGTAGAATTGAATGTGGCTGTGGAGAAAGGCTACAGAATTGCAGAGATCTACGAAGTTTGGCATTTTGAAAGGAAGACAAAAAACTTGTTTTCAGGCTATATTAACATGCATCTCTGTCAAAAACAGGAGGCTAGTGGGTATCCCGATTGGTGCAAAACAGAGGAAGATAAAGAGCATTATGTTCGGGATTATGAAAAGAAGGAGGGGGTCCGTTTACGCAGGGAACATATTGAAGTCAATACTGCGAAAAGACAGATCGCTAAACTGTTTTTAAACTCATTGTGTGGTAAATTTGGCCAGAGTACCAATCAGATGACAACATCGGTGGTGACAGAACCTGAGGAATTATTTCAGTATCTTTTTGTTCCCTATTACGAAGTATCCTCCTGTGAATTTGTGGATGATGAAGCGGCCGTTGTAACATGGAAAACCGCCAAAAACCAACCTACTAAGTCAACTTGTACAAATGTGTTCATTGCCAGTTTTACAACTGTTTATGCACGGCTAGTATTATACAGGTTATTGGAACGCTTGGGGGACAGATGTCTCTATCACGATACCAATTCTGTCATTTTTATTAGCAGAGAGGGGGCGTGGTCACCTTCGTTAGGTGATTATTTAGGAGAGTTGACGAGTGAGATTCCGCCAAACACATCAATCACGGAGTTTGCAGCAGTTGGGCCAAAGACCTACAGGTATGCTTTGTCAAACGGGTCAACTGTGTTAAAGGTAAAGGGACTAACATTAAACAGTGCCAACTGTGTTAAGGTTAACTTTGAAAGCCTGAAAGATCTGATTGATGATTATTGCCTAACGGGGGGGGTGAGGAAAAGAAAGAGATTCAGGTACAGCAGCCTGGAATTGTTAGGATTAAGAAACAGTGGGCATTGGAAACACGGGTGCTCAGGAAAACTCTAAAAGTTGTCTATAATAAAAGGGTTCTCAATACAGAGGATTATTGTACGGTATCTTATGGCAATTAAGTATGATGAAAAGCAGTGCACAGTTTGTACATCCTTTCTCGTGTATTATAAGTGGACCTTCCAATTCTGGAAAATCTTATTTTATAAAACAAATGTTAGAACATGGTGAACATGTATTATCTGAAATGCCTCAAAACATTATATGGTTTTATAACTGTTGGCAGCCTGTGTACAAAGAATTATGGAGGGCCTTCCTGACTCTTTTGAAGATGCTGATTTGTTTCCACCAAATCAAACCAATTTAGCAGTGGTAGATGATCTCATGGCATCTGCTGGTGAAAGCAATCAAATAGAGAAAGCTTTTACACAGTATGTTCATCACAAAAATCTTAGCATTATTCTCATACTTCAAAACCTGTTTTATCAAGGTAAGAAAATGAGAACAATAACTCTAAATGCAAAATATATGGTGCTTTTCCGATGCCCCCGTGACCAGATGCAAGTGGTCACCTTGGCACGTCAAATGTATCCGTCTAACATGAGGTTCTTTTTAGAAGTGTTCCAAGATTCAACTAGCAAACCCCATGGTTATCTTTTAGTTGACCTATCTGCCACTACTCCAGAAAACTTTAGGCTGAGAACTGGGATCTATCCACCTGATTGGCCGGTAGTTTATACTATCAAAAAGAAGGGTAAAAATTAGCTGTTTTAACTGGAGAGCTTCCAGTTCATCCAGAATGTCTGAGAGGGTGCGCAGAAATTGGGGGATTTTAAAAATCTTAGTAAAGGCAGGACCAAAACAGAGAAAGGCCATCTTATGCAATGCTAATAATGACCTGGTGGGTGCCATTGCTGAAATAGCTCTGAACACTTTAAAAGGTAACCTACCTCTGAAGCCTTCACAATATCAAAATTTAAAGAGAAAGAAAGACTGTATTAAAAAGCTGAGTGATAGTAAGCTCTCCCTGAAAAAGAATAGAAAGGTTATTCTTCAGTCAGGTGGTTTTATAGCTCCGTTATTGGGCGCTGCTATACCATTGCTGACTAGTCTATTAGCCCGGTAAACATGGAATACGCAGAGAAAATGTATTTAGTGCCAAGGCATCAGATGGAGCAGTTACACGGACGGTCGCCTACAATAGGCACTACAGCCGTTAGCCGATTGGATGACGATATGAGGACCATTCTTCAGAGAACTGATATAAGCGAGGATGACAAGATAAAACTGTACAACTCCGTGTTGCAGAGATTTCTTTTTTTTTTTTTAAACAAAGTTTTTTTGGTTTTTTTAAAAAAAATAATAAGGAAAAGGGTATTGGAGTAAGTTACATAATTTTGACGGTTACAATGTGTGAAGGGTATCCCCGCCCCCCCGTACTCATAGTATTCATTTAAACAAGTAATTCAATATTACATAGTGATAGTTTGTCAGCATATAAATTCATATAAAAATTTCAATCAATTTATATAAAGCCGATTTCCTTATTCATTTTTGTGATCTGAGTTTTCTTGGTATTGCCCCCTCTCCCCCCGGCGGCAGAGCTCCGGCCCCTCCCGTGTCCTGTATGTCGGGTGTAGGATCATCAGGTATATCTAGGAGTGCTTTATTTTTTTCCATAAAGGCCTGTGCCTCTATGGTTGTGGTGATTCTAACTCTAGTATCCTCCCAGAAAATTAACATACCTTCAGGCATCAACCATCTAAACCACACCCCTTTCTGGTAAAGTTTCTTCGCTAATTGCGAATAGTTTTTTCTTTTCTCTCTGACTTTCTTAGGGATCTGTTTCAGAATGGTTATTTCTCTATCTTGATATTTCAACACTTGCCCTCTTTGTGCACTCAGAATCTCATCTCTTGTGGTCTTTCTGAGAAATTTAACATGTACCTCCCTGGGAACATTGTGTGTTCTAGCATATTCTGAATTTACTCTATAAACCAGATCCAGTTCCCACCCCATCTGTTGTTTTCCTTTCTGTATGTAATCAGCCAAGATGTTTGTCATGATGTCCCTTAAATCTTCATCATCTGCCTCCACTATATTTTGGAACCTGAGAAAAAAGGACATTCTTTCAAATTCTGTTTTCATTTGGTGGATTTCAATCTCCTGGTTCCCCTTCTGCACCCCTCGAACTTCCCCCCTCATCTCAGCCGTCCCTCCCTCCAAAAGATCCAGTCTCTGTGTATTTTTGCTGGTCTGGTCTTGATTCGCTTTCAGCTGCTCTCTCATTTCCTTTAGTTGAATTGATTTTTCACAGATACACTTATTTTGCTGGTCTGGTCTTGATTCGCTTTCAGCTGCTCTCTCATTTCCTTTAGTTCACTTTTTATGTCCTCCTGTCCCTTTAAAATTTGTTGGAACATCTGTTGAAAGTCCGTCTCAGCAGGTTTGGGCTGGATGAATGATGATAACGTTTGTTGACCGCTCAGACTTGAGACTGTAGATGTGGGGGCGGAGACAGCAAAGCCCGGCTTCCCCGGGGGTGGTCTTTTAGGTGGCATTGTATTGAGCAGTAAAAGTTCAAAGTCAATACAGAGAGGAAATTAAGGAGGGAAACCGCCGGGAGAGTTCAGAAGGCTAGGAGTCCAAGCAGAGGGGAAATATTCTAATTACTTCTGGCAGTAGAGTAAAAAAAAAGTCCTTTGTTCCAGGGAGATGCAGTTCAACGGGAGATTTGTCTGAGTGTCACAGAGGACAAAGACAGGAAGCCTGAACTTCTATAGGTGGAGTCAATTTTCAATGTTTATAAAGACAACGGAAGTGTGCCATCTTGCCCTGCCAGCTTCAGGGTTTAGAGGCATAATAAAAAGTTTCCAAAGCTTCCAAAGTTTTCAGATCATCACCTCATTTATGAAGTTAAAATCCAAAATCCGCCTTTGTTATGGGCGTGAAATCATTCGTTGGCTCTCTCCCTTCCTCCTCCACTGGGGCCGAGAGCAAAAGGTTTTAAAGCCGCCTGTCCGAGGGGGGGAAATCCCCCTCCCTCCAGTCACGCCTCTCCAGCCAAGTTGAAAACGACTTTAAAAACAGCTGACAATTTTTTCTTTCCTTTTCTTACAAACAAGCAAGGGAACGGGGGGGGGAGTTTCCACCTCACCACACAGCAACCGCGTCCTTCAAATCACGCGTTCTTCCAGCTGCCTTCTCCCGAAGACGCCGCAGCGCCTCCCCATCATGCCTCCCGGTGCCTAGGGCGATGCGGGGGGGGGGCCCGGCTGCCGCTGACTCAGGGGATCCCCCGCTACGCCGCACCTTCGGCAGGAGCCTCTACAGGGTGTCCTGTGCCCCCCAAGCGGTGGGGGGGCCCACCAGAAGAGCGCGGGGCGAGCAGAGCCTGCCCGTCGGGTCAGCAGCCGGAACCGGAAGTCCCGTGTTGCAGAGATTTCTAAGGCTGACCAGACAAAATGACTCTGAGAAAGACATTCTGAAACTTATTCAATCTCCAGAAGCATTTAAACAAGATACTGTTGTACTGGATCCTGCACCACCACTCTCCACTACGGATCCAACAATGCAGGAGATATTAGAGGGATTGAGCACGCGTTACAAGAAAAATGCCTCTCTTTTGTTGAACAAAATGAAACAGCATCATGACATTTTGGGATGGGATGATTACAGAACCATTTTATACAAGGGTACAAGGGTTCCTGGCACTAACATTGTAGACCTGGTCAAAGGGGTCTCTCAACAACGTTCGCGTACTACGAAATATTATCCTAAGGGCTGGAACGAGTTTATGTCAGCTATGGCAGAGATGAATGTTCCAACGGTCTTGCTAGGTTCTAACGTTGTTAAAGAACAGCTTGAAAAGCTGAAAGAGGCAGCCTTTTAAGGCTGTAAGTTCTACAAAATCACCGTCTGCTATGTCTGCACCTAGTGTGGGATCTATGTCAGATCCTAAAAATGTTCTAAATTTTGGTGACTGGCTCCATTTGTGAATAAATAAAACACTGTAAAACATGCAATACTTTTAATGTTTTGTGTTTATTTTATAATGTGCCATACATGTTTGCATACAATGGTATTGGTTACACGTCCCGGTACTTCTTCCAGACTTCATATTTACTACAAACTGTTTCACCATTTGATCGTTTTTGACATCTTTTTCAGAGTATAGCTTCAAAATATCTTCGTAAGGTAATCCTCTCATGCGCTTAATTAGATAAAACAAACAATTCTGTCCGCAGGTTATTGCCAGGGGGTGCTGCAGTTGAAGAGTTTGGTATGTGTACTTCTTAGCTTGCAGTTCTAAAAACCTCATGATGTCAACGGGAAAGTCAGGGTTGTCTGGTGACCTTCCGTAGGAGTCAAAAAATTCACCATAGCTGTGAGTTGGAGTAGAATGAGTAGAATGCCAGCCAGTGCTCCCCCGGCAAAGTTTTCGGGTGTGTGTTTACAATTACCCTGAAAGGCCTCTTTGAGATTTTTCTCCTGGGCAACAAATCGCTGGGGTATACGCCTAGAAAGAGAGCATTTCCAGACAACACCCGTAGTATCTGTATGGTGTCCATTCTCACATATAATCAAACAAAACGTTCCTTGTGTGGCTTATTTCAATAAGATTTTCAAAGATTGCATAGAGTATCATGTTGACGGTATTGGGGAGGGGCACAGCAAATCTAATTTCTGCCCTCAGGTTGCCATTCTTGATCAGGGAATAGTGCTCTGAACACCCTTGATCAGGATTCAAATCAAAACAATATAACGTATAACCATTGTGAAACTCCTCACGGTTAATCAGCACAGAACGGTCTTTCATGAATTTGCCGGAAGTCTGTAACAATTGCATATATTCTCTCACAAAAAGGTTATGTTCATAATCAGGCTGAAGGGGCTTAGCAGGAATTTGCTCACCATCACAATACAGGGCACAAAAGTTGACATTATAGTGCTGAAAATTGAAAGGATTTCTTTCATAATTACCGCTAAATGCAGCGTTGTCCACGAAACCGATCACTAACTGTTTAGGTAACTGTCCTAGAAATAGGTTTTCCTGATTACACACAAGACTACCTGCTGGAATGCTGTAAACCTTCATGCCTACATGATCAATAGGGTATTTGGCGTTGGAGGTAAGCAGCACCTCCGCATGGCCCAACCGTACACCGGTGGATACTTTTACACGTTTTACAAAGAGAGACGCACCCGGGATCTGTACTTTGTAATTTTCATTACCATCCCTCATCAGACAGAACTCGTTTTTACATCTTGAGAGTTTAATGCTCACATCCACACCATTAATCAATAGCTTGTCTTGAAAAAATAGATCACTATGCAATGGTCCTAGCAAATCCCATTTACGACTTCCAGCTGTATGTCTGGCTCTCGCTCTGAAACTAGAGTTACCAGCGGCAGTCAGCAAGGTGTTCTCCATGAGCGTCGCATTGTCCTTGTAAAACCCTCCTGCTGAAAATTGGGTGCCCAAGGCATCTCCACCATAGTTCAGAATAAGTGCAATAAGGGCTCTGTATGCGTAGCAGTGGTGACTCTGTGTAATCACACGATCACCTAACGTAACATCAACCTGATTGAACAACGATGCTATGGGATAATTGACAAGGCTCACTCTTGCACCATCGTCGATATCCGTGCCATCAGCCTTTACAATCTTGCAGCTCACATACAGCAGAGTATTGTTTAAATCCGTGTAATGCTTGCCGTGCCCCGTTATAAAAAATTCCAAGGAGGGCATTCGGTGTCAGCGCTGATAAAGGGGGGATCTCGATGTACGTGCAGTTTTCAATGCTTGTTTGTGTAGGTGCCAATTGAAAAAGATCTAGCTCTGATTTGACACATTCCTCTGAAGCCTCGTGGATAAACGCCATTTTATCTTAGAAGATGTTCTGTTTGTCACTGCGCTTCCTTCCTTGTGAACGCTTCCTCTTTGTATGACGTGGCTTTTTCACAACCTTCCTCTTTTTAGGAGGCATAGGTGGTCCAACAAAATGTTTCTTCCTGATTACAGCCATACCAGAACCCTCCTGCCCAACCCCGACAACACGTGATACAAGCCGTCCTGACACATATCTGACAATGTTATTAGCAGCCACGTTCACATGAGGTTTAAAGTTTTCTAGTCTTCTCCTCAGTAAAGGCATCGCTTTTCGAAAAAGTCCCCGGAACAGGCCCCCTATACCTGTACCGTACATAACGGGGGTTCCTCGAAAACCCGGTAGCCTGTTTCTTGCCTGTGCCCTGTAGTAGTCTACATAGGCTTGAGGGTTCCCGCACTTCTTTATCACGACCATCCTTCACTTTTCTGAGGCCTGAAATGAAGCTTAGCAATGACCTTACCATGGTTAAAAGCTATGTTTTCATTCTGGTCCGTTTTGATTTCTACAGTAATTGTGTCAATGTAATGCTTGTTGACGGTTACATAATGTGGTTGGTCATAGATTGTTGTGATTATTTCATTGTCCCTACACCGTACAGGTAGGCATCGTAGCAACGGTACATAATAGTCTCCTACTATCTGAGGGCACATGATATCTGTATAAATATACAGAGTGTTGAAGCCCGTTGTAATGTCCACATCAAAGTCGCTTTTTTTGGTACACACATGTGGTTGTAATCCTAATACCCGGCCAAGTCCTTCGGTGACTAGTATGCTATAGGGACCTGCACCTTTAATTTTGATTTTCCGTTCAATTGTATCATACTTCACGATCACCTGTGGTGGTTCTTCAGACTCCGCCATACTCTTGTTCATATGTTTTATCACTTGCTGAATGTTTGAATAGTGAACAGCTTTAAAAGAAAAATGGCATTTTTTTAATCTCATTGGCAATTTAAAAATATTTGTTTGCATTTATTGTATTCCAAGTGTGCAGGTATTGTAGCTCCAACAGTCCTACTTCCCACAATCCCTGCAACTCTAAAACTTTTGCCAACCTTATAGTAAAGTTAGAACTTTGGTTGTTGGGAAACGCTACCACTGATGCATTGCTGGGTAGTGTAATATAGAAACCTGCCATGTCAAAGATGGCGCACTTCACACTCCTTAATCCAACTGTTAAACTTCTCTGGCCATCCAGCCCATTTAACTAGGATTTCTCTTTGTTTACCCCTCCCTCTTTTCCGGACTATTTTTTCAATTCTATAGACATGAGCTTGGTGGTAAGGTATCTTTTGCATCTTTTCTGGGTAAAAAGTTCCCTGAACGACATCCTCTGCATAATCCATTAATCTATATACAGTTATTTCACCTCTTGGTACCTGTTCTTTGACAATAAATATTTCATCTGTAAAGGTTTGGTGATAACCCTTTTCAAACTTGTCCTTTAGTCTGGATATCCTAACATGATCCCCCACCTTAAAGTTTTTAAACTTTCCGACCGCTTTTAAATTTTTTCCATATAGAGGTAGCCAAATGTCTTTTTCATTAGAACAGTTTACCATATTGGGGGCTGTCTGGATACTCTTATGGTAAGAACTATTGTAGCCCCGCATGAGAGCTGGTAAAACATCCACATACCAGTGAGTATTTTTAGCTGTAAAGTATCTCCAGTTTTTATTTTTCAGAGTGCGATTAAATCTCTCTATAACCGCTGCTTTAGTTTCACTGTGTATACATATATGGACCAATGAGAAGTTCCTCTGGTGAATAATTACTATGTCACAATTATTCATGCTGAAAGGGATTGTGGGTCTGGCGTGATTGTTGTTACAGTGACCCTGTTTGAAGGGCCACCGGTGCCACAATGGGCGGGTGCATGTTTGTTTGTTTTTTGAATCTGTGCTACCAGGAGAGTAGGGTTATGCATTGCTGAGGTTTGTCTCGCTGTGACATTAAAGTACTTCCTTTAAAAAGGAGTTCAGGGAGGTCTGGCGGATATGATGTTATAAACCTCCAAGGTAAGGGTTTTTTGGGAAGGGTGGGGGAGTGAGGGTGGGAGGGGTGATGAGGGCGGGGAGGTTAGGGGTGGGGTGGGGGGTGATGTCATAAATGGGGAGGGGTTACACTGTAAACAAAACACGTCACAAAAGGGGTGGAACCACAACATAAATACGTCACAAAAGGGCCGTGGCTAAAACCATAAACAAAAACAAAGGGGTGGAGCTAAATAGTACAAAATTCAGTATGTACTATATACTACTTGGAACTAATATTAGAAATAAAATGTAAACAGAGAAAATTATTTGTATGAAAATATAAAGTTGGGATTGCTGAAACACCATCCCGAGAACCCATCAGAAAAAATAAATAAGTAAGGGCAACCACGGAAAGGAGGGGGGATGAGGAGGAAAAAGAAGAAAGGTTAAAGCAAAGAAAGTAAGGGTGGGGAATTAAGAGTAGGAGAGGGAGTAAGAAAGAGGAGAAGGGAGGAGGAGAGGGGAGAGAGAGGGGAAGAAGAAAGAAGGAAGGAGAGGAGGAAAGAAGAAGGTAGAGAAGGGAGGTTGAGAAGATGGAAAGAGTAAGGTTGTTGCAAAATAAGATGGTGGCACGGGGTGGCAAGAAAGTGACCCAAACTGTATTATATATACTGTATGTGTAAAAATGAGTATAGAAACTAATGATGAATAGACAAATGTTAAATAGCAATTATAAGAATGTATATCTATGAATGAATTTGAAAGGGAAAAATAAAAAGACTTTAAAAAATAATATAGTAATAATGAACATCTGGCTGACTGTGCGATGAACCATAGCAACCACCACCACGTGAAAAGCATATCTCGCCTACCTGCATCCAGACACCTTGAACTGTAATTCAGAGGTATTCATCCCCCACCCTCTTGGAGAAAACTTTAGAAAAAAGAAGGCACAATTCATATTGTATTTTCCCGGCTGAGATTAGTAGCCCTGACATATCAAAGGCGAGGCGAAGTAGTCTAGGATAGCCGTTTATAGATGTGGTGGTAGAGTGTGGGGGTGGGAGAAGGAGAAATCCCCAGAAGAATCTTAGAGAAGGCAAAGAGGACAAAACTCAGCACCTCTCTTTCATGATTCGCAGGGGGGGATCAATCCCCCTCCCGTACCTACATCCCTGCAGCATCCACCCATCGCCCGCTCCCATCCCCGTTTGCCCTGTACGTTTGGCGGTTGGGGAGACAAACACAATAGGTGGGGAAGGGGTTGAATGAGCCTCGGTGTGTGTGTCTGTGTGCATGTTTGGAGAGAGGCTGCGGGAGGAACAGGCTGGAAAAATCAATATAGTATGGAAAAAAGATCTTATTGACAACTAAGGGGGATTCAGGCATGGGTACGAATATTTCAAAGCCAATGATTCTCCCCTCCCCAAAACAAAGAGAAACAAGCTTAATTGGGGGGTTTGTTTGTTTTAAATTTGCTTAGAGGATCAGATTGTCAAACTCTTAATCTGAATCGCGTGTGCTTTCTGTTATTGGGTGACTACCGTATTATCTCCCTCCCACAATACACAGTCACCTTCGAGGAGAAATATCGTGAAAAAACTGGGGGTGTGGTAGGGCGAGTCAGGAAGGGAGCTGTGACAAAATTTAATGCGGATCCTCTTTTTCTTACCTATAATGCAAGGCAAAGGAGCTCGGCTTCTTTTTCCCTGCCGTTTGCCGGGGATGTTTCCAATAACAAAAGCGTGGACTTCAATATTTCCCTGATGTGTGCGGATTACCTGATGGTTTAACATCAGGGTGCTATTTTTTTTAATCCACGAGACGACTTTCCAATAAGTTTTTTTGTTATGGTTTGGGGGGGGGGCAGGGGAGGGGAGCGTCAATGATGATGACGATGATTGATTTGAGTTTTTCTCAAAACCGGAGAACAGTATTCCTGCCCTTGGGGGTGGATGGAAGCGGGAAATCAGGGTCTGTGCCGCAATTTTGTCAGCTCCAGATCAGAGCTAAGGAAATGTTTGAAAAGAATGGGAAGATTAAAGAGAAAAGCTTATCTGGTCCTCTACTCCCTCCCTTCCCCACCTTCTCGCCGGTCCCGGAATGAAGGGGGAGGGACCCTTGCCCGAGAAATGACTTGGTTCCCCGAGGTCCAAGCTGCCCACCGGCATCCCATGCAATGCAGCTAGAAAAGTCTGTCAGGTGGATGTCGCGAGAAGGCAGAAACGGTGAAAAAGCAAAAAGAGAAGGACCCCATTTGCCCCAGACTGAAGCTGGACTGTCACCTCAGTGCAGTTCAGCTCCTCCCGAAACTTGTTTATTGACAGAAAGGCATTCGCCTGAGTCTAATCAACACCATATTTGTTTATGTATGTTTGTGTGTGTATGTATTTATGAGTGTGCATTTTGTGGTTAAAAATAGCCTGCCGACCAAGCCCCTCCTCCCTCCACACACACTCCCTCTCCCACTCTTCCTTTTGTTTTGTTTTTTGTTTCCTGTTTGGGGAATTGTGTGAAATGAAAAATAAACGTGTTTTCCTATGCCAGGCCTCATGTTTCCTTGGAATGCCAAGGAGTCACAGGCACACCCACAACCCTAAAAAGAGGACTATTGGTGGAGAGTGGAAACTAAGCCTTGTTTGTGTGTATGTGTGTGTGTGTTAAACAGATTTCATTTTACCCAGGGAGAAATGGTGTGGTACCCCTTCTGCCACTCAACAAAAGTGTGAAAGACATGTCAAAATCTGGTATGAGACTCGCAGGATGAAAATGAAGAAAATGAATAAGGAACAAGGCAAAGAGTGAAGCTCTCTTCTCCTTCCCCCTTTCTTTGTTCTATCCCAATTTTCATCCCTCTCAAAACTTAGATGTTTTTTTGATGGGCAATGACTTCCTTCTCAGATGTGCTTGAGATGAGAACAAAAGCAAGCCAAGCCAGAAAGAGGCCTCCTGGTCGGCATGCAAGGGATTCAGAATGACTGTGCTTGCTTTTTTTTCCATTTGAAGTCTTTCCCACTTTTTAAATATATTTACTGATCACTCCAGCATGGGACATTAACGGAGGAGGGATGTTATGCATTGAAAAGTAATTGTTGAATGGCAATAGTCTTTAAACATAGCTACTTCCTTTTGTTTGTTCAGCATTCCCTAACCTGCAGCCTTCCAAACAATGTGGATTTCAAGTCCCTCTCTCCCCAGAATATATGGGAATGAGGAGAGTTGTAATGAAAGGTATTGGAACAGCAACCATTGCAGAGGATTGCTTTGAGAATAAGCCTGTCACCAACTAAGGGCACATTTTTCCAGGAGGCTGGAATTGGATTGATCCAGGAGCAACAACTGTAGATACCCCAATTCATCCTCCATATCACATTCTTTTTTTAAGGGACACAAGGTCATCTTTAACTCCCTCTATACATGGAGAACCAAGATTCTGTTTCCTTTATGACTATTTAGATGAGTCTATCCCCAGTGTTTGGAGGATTTGAAGGGGGTGCAGGGAGGGGGACAGGTAAGTTACTTTAGTGCAATAAGGTCTCTGTGTGGCCTTTTTTGTTGTTTATATAGGGAAAACTGTGCTCCCGAGTGCTCTTATAAAAGTTCCTCTTGTTTTCTGTAGCTTATAGGAATGTAAAATGGGGTTTAGAACTGGTAGCTGTAGAACCAGACAGGGGTCCACATTTATAAACTGATTTCCACTGATGTTACACACTCCCACTTTTTAGAAATAACACCACTCTGCGGTGAAAAAGTAACAGATGAGGAAGGGCGAGGAGGAAAATACTTGCCTAAATTTAAGGCTCTGTGTAGAAAGGAGTCCCAGAAGAAAAATCTAGTTTCATAGAGCGATGTACATATTTTTCCTGTGGTTTTTTTTTATAAGAATTTTATTAGTTTTTAAAAACATTTATAGGAAAGGGCAAGTAGGTATACAAAAAAATTTGACAGCTACATCGTGCCAAAGGTGGGAATCCCCCCAAATCTCACAACTTTTACAAAAGAGAAAACCAAAAACTAAAAGATAAACAGTAACAGCTTTTTGTTTTACATTGTATCAACCATGTGTTCAATCATCTCTTGTGTCACTTCGATTTTCCTGTGGTTTTCACCTGCCATCATTCTTCCAAAATTTGATAGGCATATTTTAACTTTACCTTTCAAAGTAGCATTGAAGGATTTTCTGAAATGGCAAGCAAATCTTTTACTCCAGTACATTTTTAACAAAATATTTTAGCAGGTTTTTGAAAAATTGCTTGGGAGGACAATGACCTTGAAATGCGAACTTCCTAGGCAGGTTGTCTTGAAGCAGGAAAGGTGTCAGCCTCTGCTTTGCTGCTTGCTTTCGGCTGCCATTGAAACGGGGAGGGGGGGATGACATGGTATTTGGGAGGGGAAGCTTCAGTACAGGAGTGAATGAAGAAGGGAGTGTTTTTCTCACCATCTACTGCGCATGCTGCAGATAGTGGAATTGCCGCCAAGGCCAACCGTCCGGCATACCAACCTGATGATGGGTTTTGAAGATGCAGCCCACGTGACACCTGTGAGGTGTACGGATTGGACTGGGTGATGGGGTTACTAGGGGGAGGGAGTTGGGTCACATATTGATATCTATGATTACGCGCGCTTTTGCCTCAGATCTTGCTTTGCCTAGCTGCTATCTACACATAACCAGTAAAAGTACTCTTAATTCTGAAAAATGGAGTTGAGTGGTTTCTTTCTTGGTTACTGATGGAGGCTGCCCTAACATTAAGCAAGATCTCAGTTTCGCATTCAACCTGGAGTTAACACCTTCCGAGGGGAGTGCAATAAAATCCCAAACTTCAAAAGAATGTCCCACCCAGGCAGCGACCAGGAGGAAGACATGGGAGCAGCTGCATCCTCGTGCCCTCTGGAAACAGAGCGAATGGCTGGATTACACTTGGAAGAACAATCCATTCGCCCCAGATGGACATTGGGAGTGGGACAGAAGTATGATTCCGAGGAAACTCCGATTGGGGTCACCACAAGGAGACAGAGGCGACCAGCCGCTGCTTGGCAGGAGGTCAAGGAGGAGAACCTTATGATGTCCCAGGCCATGAAACTCTTCGAAGAGGCTTGGGAGATGCAACATTTACATGAGAGTGGTCCTGAAAGAGAAGATATTCTCCCAGAAACAGAGGAGAGAGCTGCAGAGGGTTTGTTCTGCCCGAGAGAGACGGGGGGGGGGGGGCAGATGGTGATGATGATCAGGATGAACGAGCCCCAACCCCAGTAGCAGCGGCCGCCAGAGCCATCCCAAGAGGGGGAGGGGGCCCCCGCAGACGCCGGATGGCCAAAGTTCCTCCACTTGGCCTGAAATTTGGTGGAGAGTCAAAGAATCTTGGATTTTTCCTTGTTCAAGTATGGAATTACATGCATCAATTTGGCGAAGACTTACCTACAGAAGAAGCCAAGGTAAGAGTCATTACCATGGCATTAGAAGATAAAGCAGCGGCTTGGATGGTTGCCCTGCATAATGCTGACTCCCCCCTACTGAGAGACTATAATAGATTTATGGCTGCCCTGAGGAAACGCTTTGATGATCTGCTCACAGAGCGAAAAGCTAGAACTAAATTTAAAACCCTTACCCAGGAGAACAGGCCAGTTGCTGAATATATACAAGAATTTCGTGAATTGTCTGTTTATATGAGGGGTTCGTCCAAACAGGCCCTGTTGGATGGCTTCATGGACGGTTTAAACAAAGATATATACCAGAACTGTGTAAACAGGGGGGGGGGGGGAGGCACACATTGCAGCCCTGGTATGAATTGGCCGCGGATGTGGAAATTGATTTAACCCAAGACAAGTACCGTGATGACAGTGAAAAAGAAAAGGCTACTCCCCCCCCAAAAAAACCCCCAAAGAGCTCCAAAAGGAGGGAAAAGTTGGTCTACTAGCAAGCCCCGGGCCATCATCTGTTTCCGTTGCGGGAAGGAGGGGCACATAACAGCAAACTGCCGCACCAAGATGGGACCAATGCCTTCTGCTGGGGGAGAGAGAAAACCAGACAAACAGCCTGGGAAAAGAAGGGAGACCACCATGAAAGGGGTGGAGCCTACTGCACAGTTTCATCCTACTCCAGGGGAGGAGGAACCATCCTCCTCATCAGAGGAAAGTGAAACCGAATCTGACGACGAACGTCTGGTAAGTTACCGATCGGGCCCCATGACTATCCCAGTAGAACTTAAAGTGCCCTCTACTGGAGCACAAGAAAAAATGCTGGCCCTTTTAAATTCGGGATGCACATGTTGCATCGTTAGCCCTGAGGTGGTGGAAAAACTGGGACTGAAATTGAAAACTTTAAAAGTCCCCATTGCTTTTTGCCAGCTGGACGGCTCAATAGCTGGGGGGAGCCCTGCCCATTTTGTAACCGAGCCAATAGACATGTGGATGGGAACTCACCAAGAGACTATAAGTTTTATTGTCGCGCCAGGAATGGATCGGCCTCTCATACTAGGGTTACCTTGGTTACGGAAGTGGAACCCACTCATCAATTGGAGAAAAGCGTGGTTGCGCATCCAATCCGCTACACCCCCTGAGGGAGAGGGGGGGCTCCAAAGCCTGTTAACGCTAAATCTAACCTAGCAGCCACAGGGCAAGAAAAAATTGAGGGGGAGGAGAAGATCCCAAAAGTATATTGGGACCTAAAGGATGTTTTCAGTGAGAAATCCTCTGATAAATTACCCTCTCACCGTGCAACAGATTGCAGTATTGATATCCTCCCGGGGGTGAAACTTCCAAAACCCCAAATCTACTCAATGACCCCCTGTGAAATGGACGAATTATGGAAGTTTATTGAAAAAAATTTACAAAGGGGGTTTATTGAAACTGCCAGGCCCCGAGTGGCTGCTCCAGTGTTGTTTAGAGAAAAGAAAGATGGCTCCTTTCATCTCTGTGTGAACTATAAGAACTTAAATGCAGTGTCTGTATGCAATGTTTACCCCCTCCCTCTGATGAAGGACATGTTGGCCCAATTGGGTAAAGGGAAGATTTTCACAAAATTGGACCTAAGGGAGGCTTATTACAGAGTCAGGATTTAAAAGGGAGATGAATGGAAAACTGCTTTCAACTGCCCCCTTGGTTGTTTTCAATTCCGAGTACTCCCTTTTGGCCTACAGGGGGCACCAGCGGTTTTCATGCAACTAATAAATGAAGTTTTGCATGACCACCTGTACAAGGGCGTGATGGTCTATCTTGATGACATCCTTATTTACACCGAAACACACGAAGAACAAGTGACATTGGTGCGTTCAGTTCTCAAAAAACTCCATGCGGCGGAGCTTTATGCCAAATTGTCTAAATGTGAATTTCATCAGGAAAAAATTGACTACCTAGGTTATTGCATCTCCCACAATGGCATCGAGATGGACCCAGCTAAAGTCCAAGCCATCACCGAATGGGCACCCCCCCCCCCCGCACCCGCAAACAATTACAGAGTTTTTGGGGATTTGCGAATTTTTATCGTCAATTTATTCCCTCCTTCGCCAGCATTGCGCTACCCATTACAAATCTCCTAAAGTCAAAAGGGGAGGCCAAACCCAAACCAGGAAAGCCATTGAAATGGACTATGGAATGTCAGGCCGCATTCAAAAAACTGAAGCGGCTCTTTGCAGCTGAACCCGTTTTGAAACACCTGGACATGGATGCACCATTTATCGTTCAAGCTGACGCTAGTGATGTAGCAGTGGGGGCAGTGTTACTTCAAACAAACACTGACGGGCACCTGCAGCCTTGCACTTATACCTCCCAAAAACTGGCAGAGACCGAGAGACGATGGGCTATATGGGAAAAAGAAGCTTTTGCTGTCAGGTGGGCTTTGGTGACCTGGCGACATTTCCTTGAGGGAGCTAAACACCCTTTTGAGGTGTGGACTGATCACAAAAATCTGGAGGTGTTAAAGACTCCTTGAAAGCTGTCTCCTAAACAAATGCGTTGGGTGCAACATTTCAACCGATTCAATTTCACCCTAAAGTACATCCCTGGAGGGAAGAACTTCATGGCTGATGCAGTATCCAGACTCCCACAATAAAACAGTTTGAAGCTAAGTGTGGTTCTTCCAGTCATCCCAGTGAAGAGTCTTGCTGCCCCAATGGTTACCAGAAGCCAAAGCAACTCTAATTTGGAGGTCACAACAGACCTCATCTGAAAACTCAAGGAAGGCCTTGAGTCCGGTGACTGGTTTAAGGAACATTCAAATGAAAGATGGACTGGCTTGGATAGGCTAAATTGTATGTTCCTGCAAGCATGAAGTCTTTTGTGCTACAACGAGCTCATAATTCCCGCATGGCAGGGCATTTTGGGTTTGTGAAAACTCTGCATCTCATTAAAAGACAATTTTGGTGGTCGTCTTTGAAAAAAGACATTGAGTCATATGTGGCCAGTTGCCCCGTATGTGCTGCCGCTAAGCGGCCACCAGGAAAGCCCCAAGGCCTGCTTCAAGGTGTAGCCCATCCTGAATCCCCGTGGAAGGAAATATCAATGGATTTCATTGTCGAATTACCGGAGAGTCAAGGAAATACCGTGGTCTGTGTGGTCACGGACTTGTTCTCTAAACAGGTTCATTTTGTGCCTTGTTCCAAAATCCCTTCAGTTAAATCTTTAGCTAAATTGTTCATTACACATATATACCGTTTGCATGGGGTGCCGGAACGCATAATATCAGATAGAGGGGTACAGTTCACCTCCCTGTTCTGGAAGGAGTTTTTGAAGTTGATTGGCTCCGCCCAGGGGTTAAGCTCCACCCACCATCCTCAGACTAATGGGGCTTGTGAAAGGACTAACTCTGTTTTGGAGCAGTACCTCCGGTGTACCTATCCCAGAATTACCCCGTGAAAAGCCACAAGTCTTATCCCTCTCCGAGTGGAGTGACCAGCTCCAACAAGTCTGGCCCATAGCCCAGAAGACATTGGAAGCTGCTCATCGAGCACACAAGAAACAAGCTGACAAAAAGAGGGTGAAAGAAAGGGAGTACAAGATTGGGGATCAAGTTTTTCTGTCTACCAAATTTCTCCAAACTACCCAAAAGTCGAAGAAATTAGGGCCTAAGTATGTTGGTCCATTTCCTATTGTGAAGGTCATTAATCCTGTTTCTGTGCGGTTGGAATTGCCAAAGTATCTCAACCGTATTTACCCTGTGTTTCATGTTAACCTTCTGAAACCAGTGCACACTTCCTCTGTTCGGACACCCGTACCGCCGCCACCTGCCCCTCTTTCATTGAGATCAAGGAGATTTTGGACTCCAGGAAATGTAGGAATCAGATTCAATATCTGGTCTCCTGGAAACATCCCCCCCAAGCTGAATGGGTTGATAAGTCCCATGTTAGGGCTCCTAGTCTTTTGCAGAAATTCTACTCTACCTATCCCAATAAACCCTGACTCATGTTGACATATATATGTCTAAACTGTCTTGTTCCTGTTTTTTTTTTTCTACGTTTTTTCTTCCATGGATGATGTCCTTTCCTGAGGGAGGGCCGGATGTCAGCCTCTGCTTTGCTGCTTGCTTTCTGCTTCCATTGAAACAGGGAGGGGGGGATGACATGGTATTTGGGAGGGGAAGCTTCAGCACAGGAGTGAATGAAGAAGGGAGTGTTTTTCTCACCATCTACTGCACATGCTGCAGATAGTGGAATTACTGCCGAGGCAAACCGTCCGGTGTACCAACCTGATGATGGGTTTTGAAGATGCAGCCCACGTGACACCTGTGGGGTGTACGGATTGGACTGGGTGATGGGGTTACTAGGGGGAGGGAGTTGGGTCACATATTGATATCTATGATTACACACGCTTTTGCCACAGATCTTGCTTTGCCTAGCTGCTATCTACTCATAACCAGTGAAAGTACTCTTAATTCTGAAAAATGGAGTTGAGTGGTTTCTTTCTTGGTTATTGATGGAGGCTGCCCTGACAAAAGGATTGTTGGGTGAATCCTCTACAAAGCAAACAAGCTGGAATTGTTTCTAGTGGAGAACAATGTAGGGCACCCCATGGCGTAAATTCTGATAACTTCATATTGTTTTGAAAACCAATTCTATATTGTATTTTTTAAAGGAAAAGTCTCAGCTTTTGCATTTGTCTGTTTAACTTCTAATAAAAGGAAAGCCTGAGGTATTGTTTGGTTTTTAGACAGTATTTGACAGCATTAGAGAGTCTATAGCACCAGCTGAGATGTGGTTTATTTGCCTCCAATGATTCTCAAAACCAACCAAACACCTCCTGAACATTTGGGGACGGACGGACTCTGAAATTATTTCAAGGTTAACAAACATGAACATTTTGTAAATAAAAATATTATCACACATGTATTATATTAACAAATTTTAGTCATAGAGTTGTTACCAGACCTTATTAGTGAAGACACATGTTTTTGAAAGCTGCATTTTTGCTAACACGTGGATTAATAAGAGAAACTAGTTGAATTCATTAGAGACAAGTCTCTCTGTACAGGAAAAATATTGAAAAAAATATTGTTTCTTAAGTTCCATAAGGTCAACATTACACAGTTGTTTTAATGCCTTAGAATAAAAATTATTTAAAGGGACCCTGACCTATATTTCATTGTGTTATACTGCTTCTTCTAAACTGTCAGAAATATTTGCACTTTTGTTTTTCTTTAGTGGTTCTTTAGCATACATTATAAAGTTCTTTTAGGTTTGGTTTGGTTTGCCGGAGAGTCTCTCCTTTGTCCTTAGAAAAAGCTTATTCTCAGTGTATTTTATTTCTTTCCCTGTGAAGTAAACTCCATCTAAAACTCTTCAGCAAAACAGAAATAAAATGGTTCTGTCTTTCAATTCATGGCTAAAAGAGTCTTTCTTGTGATTTTTAGGCCAGGAAAAAAATGGATGCATGTATGAATGAGGAAATATGTGTGAGTGAATGTGTACATGGTGCAGCAGTGAGGTGTACATGTTGCAGAAAATGACACGGCTTAGACATCTCGGGATTCAAGGAGAAGTTTATTGGCAGCCAGCTTCAGAAAACTAGTCAATGGCTAGTATTGCAAGTTCTGAACAACCTTCATCATCGAAGCATGCATTCTTATACATTCTCAAGAGCAGTGCAACACAGAAACACTTAACTCATTTCTTATTGGTTATCTTAAGGAAAGAAGCCTTATAAGTAGATATTGTCTTCTTCTCCTTTTGTCTTGGGCCATAGGTACTGACTACATGTCTCTGTCTTACTTCTATATTTTAATTCACATTTTTACCCTGCTTTATCCCCCCCTTCTAGACTATTAATAGCTACAATTGAGTCTAGCCCATTACAGAGTTTTTGATTAACAATACAAGCATACAGAATACACATCAGTGGGAGAGAAAAGAAACAAGTAATTCACATAGAATAATTCTTAGGGGTTATCTTCTGGAGGCACTTTCTCCACTCCCAAGAGTGCAAGTTGAATATACGTGCCAGTATCTGAAATTTCATTTTCATCATAGCGACATGGGGCAATCCTATGGTCAATAAGGCTTTCCATCAGAATTAATTCCCTTTCAACCCGTATTTCCCTTACGGACCTCATAACAAGTTGCTTGAGTAGGGGTATTATGCAAGGGAGAAAAGCTAGGCTTGCGATCCCACATAGCAGAAGAAACAGCATTTGGTTAATCCAACCTGATCCCAGTAACCAAGAAAACCATGTGTCTGTCCCTTGCAGTCTTTGCCCAATTGAGGATGCTCGGTCCCGCAGTTCTTTGACTACCCCTCGGACCGCACCTGATCTTTTCATATAGAAACAGCAGTATTCTCCCAGGAATACACATAACCCACCTTTTTCAGCAGTTAAGAGATCTATGGCACGCCGGTTTTGTAAAACCACTGCTGCCAAGGAGTCTATTTGATCTTGGACCTCAACTAGGGTGCCAGCAATTTGGTTTCGGCTTTCTTGGAATTCCTCTGACAGCTGCCTAAACTGTGTGATGGAGTGGGTCATTCCACCCACACCTGTTCCAACTGCTGTCCCTATTCCCAGGATCGCTAACAGTGGGATTAGAAGCAGCACTCTTTTCTGGACATGTCACATTAGAGGTACATGGAGAGCCTGTTCCCCACATACCACACCCATTTTAGGGAGGAGGTGTATTAGGGTGCATGTGCTAATCCAGTTAGAGGATAAGCATAGATATGTATTTTTCCCACATAGAAAGAAAACTCCATTTTCTCCTACACATATGCCTACGTTCATGGAGAAGGCATGGGCTCGGAGGTTCCTTTCATTAGTCCAGACCTGTAAGGCTCCTGCTAGGAACATACCAGTCAGGGGCTGTATTGGAACTTCTTGGTTAGGGTCCATTAGCTTATTTCTGAGGACTGGACCTTCAAAGAGATATTGGGAACTGGTGTTTCCAGGGGGAAAGTAAAGACAAAATCCCGTAGTGGATTGAATCAAAAGCCAAACGGGGAATCAGGGTGGCGGAAATGGCCTTGGGCATCTTCCAGTAGTCAAATTCCCCTCCCAATGGTTGAAAACGAGTGGGGGCGGAAGTGAAAAAGTGACCTTCTGTTGGAAGAGATTGTGAGCAGAGGGAGACATGCTGCAAGTTAATTTCAGGTCCACGTGTGTCTTCCTAGGGGCAAGGTACATTTCAGATGGGCACTGTTCTTCTGACAGTGACCCCACAGGAATGCCAGGTTCCTGATAACGTTTGATGCACAAGGAGGGTGACCCTATAATTTCTACACCAACGGCTATGGAGCCAATGATGGGGAGACGACTCATCCCCAGCCTTTTGAGTGCATTATACAAATCACTTTGCAGCTGGGCTTCTGCCACTTTGGTTTCCCATCTACCTCCCTTGTCAAGGACTATCGTAGCCTTGGTCTTTTCCCAAAGATCTGGCTCAACTGGAACAGCATGATAAGATGAAGGTCCAGCAGATAAACACAACCAACATTTTTGACCCAGGGCAGGGTCGGACTGATTGGTTAAGCTTTGACCTAACTCCAGCACTCTTAACATATAGTCCCCTTTTCTCAATTGTTGCAGGGGGGCGTTTTCCCTATGCTCTGCCCCTTTTCTGACATGGATTGTCAGATAATTGACTTTAGGTGTTGGAATTGGCTTACAGTTCTGTCCCCAAGCATAAATGATGCGCTGTTGGCAGGAGTGGACCTGTTCCACATCCTGTGACTTAATTTTACCCTGTTCTCCGGGATTTTTAACATCCTCAGACCTTTCTTCAAGAGCAAGGGGGGTTGCTCGGGTATTTTTGCAACATTGGGAACTAATATTCAGGACGTTATCACTTAGCAAGCCCTTTGCCAATAGTAGCCAGAGCCACAAAAAGCTCATAATTGTCCCTCACTCAAAACTTCTCCTAACACAATTCTTTTAGCCTACAGAATCACCACGTCAGGGAGAATGCGGGGATTATATATAGTTTGAGGAAGGCCAATATCAGCTTTGGGTGCTCCACAAGACCAAATCTTATTTGCTAGAAATACACAACAAATCAAAATAAGGATAAGCAAACTTACAAAAGCAAAAGATAGTGCGGCTATGGATATAAAAGCTTGAACTGCCATACCCTGACAGGTGCTCAAACTTTCTAATTCATCTTATATCTAATAACTGGAATGTTGTCTTCCTCCTTCAAATCTTCAGCCATACGTAGCGAAGTCAGCTTCCAGGTGTGACTTCAGTAGGGCTTCTTCTGCCCCATAGTAGTCTACCCGTTTCCAGTAGGACAGTGATAGGGGGCGCTTCTTTAAGCGTATCACTAGAGAATGGGCTTCATCCCAGTTAGCTTCCCAGTACTCCTCAGCAGCTGGCTTAACTCATGTCCAGTGAATCCAAGGCTTGGATTCTAACACTTTTACTGCATGCAGAGAACACATAACTACAGTATATGGGCCCTTCCATCTAGGTTTTAGATTCTCCCCTTTCCAGTGTTTCACCCAAACTCTGTCCCCCAGCTGAATATTATGACTAGAAGTCGTCAGAAATGGTGGGGTGAGAGAAACACAGCACTGTTGGATTTCTTGTATTTGCTTATTTAATTCTCCCACCATTTGATTCGCCCATGAGGTCCCCAGCTGTCCTAGGTCCTCTATATGATTTTTCAAATTAGGGCTTATAACCGGTGGCTGTTCAAATATCATTTCAAAAGGAGATAATTTAAGTCCTTTACGTGGAGTACATCTCACAGACCAGAGAGCCAAGGGTAAGGCATCTACCCATTTAAGGTGCGTTTCAAGACACACCTTGGTTATCTTTTCCTTAACAGTGCAATTCGAGCGTTCAATGCGGCCCCCACTCTGGGGTTGTAGAGAACAATGAAGCCTCTATTGGGCCCCTAAATATTTTGCTAGCTTTTGAATTACTTGGTGCACAAACTCAGACCCGTTATCTGATGATATGAACGAGGGAACTCCATATCGGGGCACAATGTTTTTAAGAAGGATCTTGGACAGTTCGCGTGCCTGCTTCGTCTTTGTAGGAAAACATTCAGGCCATCCAGTATAGTTACACACCATGACCAGCATAGCTTTATAAAGTCCACATTTGGGCATATCTGTGAAGTCAACAACTACTCAATCCATGAGGTAATACCCTTTAGGTTGGCTTCCAGTCTAGGTCCTTGCCTTGAATTAACTTGGGCACATGTGTTACATCTTTCGCTTGCATGGGCACATAGAGAGTGGAGGCAGTCGATGTAAGCTATACGTTGAAGCACTTCGGCTAACACAGTTTTGCCCATATGCGTTGTTGAATGAGAGTCTTTTATTACTGTCCAGGCTAACTTGGCCGGTACAAAAATCCTTCCATCTGGAAGTACATACCACTTTCCTTGTTTATGTCCCCTCAAGTCTACAGTTGCTTGGAGTTCCTCTGCCTTGGAGTATCTGGGGCTCAGTCACTTCGGGTTCTCCAATGCTACGTAAGTGGTTATGTCAGGGTAGCCCTGATTGTCTCGGGTTGCCGATAACCTTGCTTCTTTGTTGGCAGCCCTATTCCCTCTGGCTATGTCATCTTGCCCCTTCTGGTGGCCCTTGCAATGCATAACAGAGACTTTCTTTGGCATTTTGACAGCAGCTATGAGCCTCTCAATTAGGAAGGGGTGTTTAATTTCTTTCCCTGGGGCCGTTAAAAGACCTCTTACCTTATAAATGGCCGCATGGACATGTAAGGTAAGGAAAGCATACTTAGAGTCAATCCAAATGTTCACACTCTCATTCTTTGTCCTTTCTAGTGCCCGGATCAAAGCCCACAATTCCGCTACCTGTGAGCTAGTGCCTTTTGGAAGTGGTCCGCTTTCTATGACTCGGTCAAGAGAAACTATTGCATAGCCCGCATAGCGCTCTCCCGTAGTAATGAGGCTCGACCCGTCATTAAACAAGTTATGGTCTGCAGGTTTCAACGGTACGTCCGTTAAGTCCTGCCTGCACAAAAACTGGCTCTCAATGACTTGTATATAGTTGTGCTCAATTTCAGGTCCCGGTATTGGCAAGAGAGTGGCTGGATTTAGGGCATTTGTTTGTTTTAAGGTTACTTGTGAATTCTGAGTCAGGAGAGCCTGATACTTGTAAATCCTGGGCTTTGTTAACCATAAATGGCCCTTTGTCTCTAAGATTCCTTCGATTGCGTGGCTGGTATAGATAGTGGTAGGCTGTCTGAAGGTTAATTTATTAGCTTCCTCCATCAAGAGGGCCGTAGCGGCCAGGATTTTAAGACAATGTGGCCAGCTTTTTGTGACGCAATCCAACTGTTTGGATAGATAAGCCACAGGTTGTTGCCAAAATCAAATCAAATCAAAATCAGCAAAATTCTCCACAAGCACAATATCAGGACAGCCTTCACCACTGACCAAAAAATAGCCAACATCTTAAGAAACCCCAAAGACAAAATCCAGCTAGAAAACCAAGGAGTCTACGAAATACCATGCAAAATCTGCCCAGCAATATACATAGGACAAACAAACAGGAGAATAAATGCACGCATCACAGAACACAAAAATGCAGTAAGAAAAAAAGAAAAAACTTCTTCCCTTTTCCAGCACCTTAAAGCTACAGGACACGAAATCAACTTTGAAGGAGCCAGGTTAATCTCCAAAACAGAACACCTCCACAAGAGAATAATCATGGAAGCCATCGAAATAGAGAAACACCCCCACAGCATGAACAAACGTGATGATACCTCCCGCCTACCAAACATCTGGAAACCAGCCCTAGCCAACAAACGAACACCACCCACCACCCAAGCCATTAAAATACAAAACAACAATGCACACACAACCTGCACCAATCAGCACCAATCTACCAATCATGATACAACCACACAACCAATCATTCCACTTACTGAAACAAAGCCAGCACCCCATCCCCTCCCACCAAGACTTACAGAAAGACGGCAGCTCCGTTCCCATTTTAAGCCCACAGCTTGAAGATGGCAGGTGTGATCCTGCCGAAACGTTGCAAAGACAATCTCAACCTTACACGGGAAAAGACCCGAATACAACAAAACCAGCATATATATCATATATATATATTCTTATGTTGTTTCATTGGTATAGTAGTTGGGAGGGGGGAATAGAAAGGAGTAGGATTGTGGAATGTATTGTTATGGATTTTCTTAGAAGCTCAAGGTCGTCTTTTTTCTCCGCACCTCGACACCTGGCCGGAAGAAGAGGGGTGTACATGCCAGCGTGGAAGATGAAGATTGGACCATGTGATGAATTATGGGGTGTGGGGATAGATGATGAACTTTTAACTGAGTGAACTCACGGGATGTACGTTAGAGTTGAAATTTCACAGCATAATGCCAAAATGTCTGTCTTATTAAATTGGAGTTTTAAGGATAACTTTGCCTTGGACAATGATTTAATTCTGCATGATATTTGGAACGCTAACAGTCTGGTTACTGAGATATCATCTACATATTGGAGTAATACAATACAATACAATACAATTATTGTAGTACATCTCCATCTTCGCAAGGCTGGAAATCTTCTAGGTCTGAGGCTAAGTCTTCGCCAAAAAGGGTAGGTGAATTTTTAAATCCTTGGGGAAGCCTAGTCCAAGCATACTGCCTCTTTCGACCTGTTACTGGGTCTTCCCACTCAAAAGGAAACAGTTTTTGACTGTCTCTATGTATTGAGATGGTGAAGAAGGTGTCCTTCAAATCTACCACTGAGAGCCAATTGGCTGAGGCTGGGATCAGGCTCAAAAGTGTATATGGGTTGGGAACAATGGCGTGGACCGTGATTGTGGCTAAATTCACAATCCTCAGGTCCTCGACTGGCCTGAAGGAGCCATCAGGTTTTGGTATGGGTAGAATTCGAGTATTCCAGGGGGATTGTATTGTTCTTAGAATGCCCGCCTTCAAATATTTGACAATATGATCCTGAATTGCCTGTGCAACGGGGCGAGGATAACTTTTCTGTCTGAGGCAGTCAGGCATGGGTAGAGGCTTCACTTGTATAATTACTGGTGCATGATGAGATGCATGGCCTGGTAGATTATCTTCTGCCCACAACTGGTGCACCTCAAACTCTTGCCAGGTATTGGGGACCTGGCTCTCTTGAGTCACCATTACTCGCCATATCTCATCTGGGGGGGGGGGGTGCCTCATCATCAGGGCCATCTTATCTTCCTCAAAGGACAGGGTAGCGCCCATTTTGCATAGGATGTCACAACCCAAAAGAGGAACTGGACACTCAGGCATATAGAGGAACTGGTGTTCTATATCTCTTCCATTCAGGGAACATTTCAGGGGCTTTAATACAGGACGACGATTTATTAGACCATCAACCCCTTGGATATTTAATACATTATTGGAAAAGGGAGACAAGGGCTTTGTAATCACGGATCTAGACACTCCTGTGTCTACCAAAAAGGTTACATTATTGCCCCCTATCTTCATTCGGACCAAGGGTTCAGGGGGGGCTTGACTAAACCCTGGTCCCCTTCAGTCTTCAGACCACTCGTCTATTGCAGCAAAGCCTATAGTTTCTGTCCCTTTTTGGTGCCAACTTCGACTTTTGCCCTGAAATCCACGGGACTTCATTCCTCTTCCACTTTTTCCTCTCTGGGAATCATAAATCTTGACCTCTCGAGTCAATTGACCACGGTCCATTCTTCTATTCTGTCCTCTTCCCTGTCCCTATTCCGACTTCAAGTCTCTTGGGACACTCTAGTATACAATGGCCTTCTTCCTTACACCAATTACATTGACCTCTGCTCTGGGTTTTGGAATTATTTGACAACATAACTGCCAGCAATTCAGCTTTATGTTGCATCCTGTCATCTTTCTTCCTTTCTTCTACTTTGTCTCTATTCACAAAGACCCCTCGTGCAATTTCCATTAATTGGCTCATATTCATTCCTAAGGCCCCTTCTTGCCTCTAGAGCTTCCGTTTAATGTCCAGGGCACTCTGAGATATGAAAGCCATGGCTAACATGCAGGCATTTTCGGGATACACTTCAACCAGCCTTTGGAAGAAGGCTTTGGGACTTTCATCCGGTTTTTGGATTACAAGAGAAGGCTTGGACATATTCACTGGAGGTTTTGCAGCCTGTTCTAAGCCCTGAAGAATTAGTGCCTGATAGTCCCGGAGGGAGGTCATGTCTCCGTAGGGATCCCATTGTGGATCTTGTCTTGGAAACTGTAAATTTAGCGCAGCCTGAAGGCTTCCTCCGTCCGCGGGCTTTAGGATTTTTCCAATGGCACTACTTAATCTTTCTCTCTCTTCACTATTAAGGAGAGTAGTCATCAACTGTTCCAAATCCTGCCAGGTTGGATTATGGGTTTTAATAATAACCCTGAACAAGTCAATAACATCCTGAGGCTTAGCGGACAACAGTCCATAATGTTGTTTCCAATTTAATAGGTCTGTACTGCTGAACGGGACATATTGAAATAGGGGCTGAATTTCTGCCTGTCCCTGTCCATCTATAATTCTTTGAGCCACTTGGCGAAGTGGGGCTAGGAACTGACTTCTGGTTCGGGCAGCAATGGGAGAAGTCCGTTGGGTTGCAGGAGAAGGGAGTCTGCTAGAAGGACTTTCCACTTTTTGCTTTTCCCTCTGGTCACTTTGTCCTACTGCCCCTTGGTTTTTATCACCGCTAGCAATTTGTTGCTGCCTCGGATGATAAAGAGCGGCATATGGAGGGGGACCTTCCTCTTCATAGGGTGCGGTCTTTAGGATAGGCTTCTTTTCGGGGTGACTCTTTTTGACCTGACATTTGCCATTTCCTCTCATTCGAGCCACACAGAGCTTTATGACTTCCGTTCTATATTTACGAAGCCAGTCAGGATTCTGTTGTACTGCTATTTGCCACTGGTCAATATACTGATACTGATCCGGGTGGCCAGTTTTAGCATCTGTTACGATCTGATGTACTTTTGAAATGATGTCTGGATTAAAAGTGCCTTCAGGCTTCCACCCTACATTGAATGTCGGCCACTCATTCTCACAGAATCTTTTCTTTTTGTTTTTAATAAATTTTATTTTGTTTGTACAAACGTCACATCTTTGCAACACAGTGTTAAATCTATCCCCGTTAGGAGACTAGAGTTCAGCAGCGGAACGTAGTAATGAATAAGCCGTTTAATAGTCACTCACAGACACCAAAGGTAAAACAAAGAATAGCTTTACTTGCATAACAAAAATAGGATAAATAGTCTCCAAACAGACTATAAGTAGTCTTGAAGTATATAAAGTCTATTTACACCTCATTGAAGTTACAGTTGCTCAACTCACAATTCACCATGTAGACAGGTAACTTAGTTACAGACTAGCCACCATCCAATACACGGTCTTCTCTCTAATACAAAGCTCATACAGTATCAGTCAGTAACAGTCAGGAACATCAGTAGCTATCCGGGGAGGAAACCGTAATAGTTCCTTCCTCCTTATATGGCTGCTAAAAGCAATTACCATCCAATTACATCTCTCTAGCATTTGAAGTAACATATACGTTTGTTACAATCATGGCTTATATACATTGCCAAGCCAAGACTAGGGTTACATCCCTAACATTCTCCCCTCTTGGGTTGTCAATGTATTTGCACACAACTTCACATTTTCAATCCATAATCATCACATTTTTTGTGTTTTATAGCAGCTTGTGCCTTAGTAATGTTGGAAGAAATGTCCTTCTGGGTTCGGCTCCAAGTGGGGAAAAAGACACTGGAGACATGGAGGCTGCTTGGAAAGATGGTTTTAATGGTGGACAGGGCCACATGGCTTGAGTCCTGAACAGAAAAGGTGATCACATGCTTCAATGTTGGTGGAGAAGAAGAGAAGGGAAGAGAAGGACTGAAGAAGGGCTTGCAGGGATTTTTATAATCTGTTCGGCCCCACCTATCTGTTTCCTGTTCCTGTGTAAGAAATGTATTCTGATTGGTTGCCAGACTCCCATGGGCCCGTGCAAGGGCAACCCTCTATAGGCTGTTTTGAATTCAGGTTTGATTGAGTTCAGATGCCATGTGGTCAGTTGAATGAAGGCTTATATTATCCTGCCTTATCCCATCACTCTGGAGTTGAAGAGGAGAACTCTTTATTATGTAAAGTGGACTAGCTTGGTCTTCTTAATGGCCCATTGACAAAGTGGGGATGGGCTGGAAGCTGTAGGAATTTACTTTGTGTTTAAAATGTGTTTCTCCCTTTTTTCACATCCAGGAAAATATAATATTCTGCCTTTTCAATATTTCCTAGGATATTTCATTTTTCTGGGAGAGGGCTAGGTGATAACTTCCTACAGTAAAATTGTCAGCTATATTGTGTTCAGACATACAATATTCCAATACAATCATTTTACTTTGTATACACTGTCGCACATTCAGATATCGCAAATCAGTATGCTTAGATCTGGTTTTTACAGCAATATTTGTAGCCATTTGTATAGCTGCTTGGTTGTCCTCATAAACAATGATAGGATCTGCTTCAGTTATTCCCATATCAAGCAACAATTGTTTATAACACACAATATCAGTACATAATGTTGATAAACAGGAAAATTCTGCCTCCATTGTTGACAGGCTAATGTGTTTTTGCCTAATAGACTTCCATCCTATTAGAGCCTTACCTAAAAACACAGCAATATCAGATGTTGACTTCCGTGTCTTAACATCTGTGGCAAAACTTGCATCAGCATAAACTGACAACCTAAAATCATCTGTAGGTTCCAGATACAATGCATAATGCATAGTGTTTTTCAAATACCTTAGTACTCTTTTTACAGCTTGCCAGTGTCTCTCAGTTGGTTCTGCATTGAACCTGGCTAGCTGGTTCACACTATATGAGACATCAGGTTTCGACCAGTTGCTTAGATATGATAAACTACCAATCAATGATTGATACAATCCTTTATCAAACATAGGACTCTTTACTTCCACGTTGCCAAACTCCTGACTCATCGGTGTTTTAGATGGTTTACATAATTCCATTCTAAAATTCTTTAGCAACTGATTTATTTTCTCTGTTTGAGATATCTTAAAACCTCCCCTTGTCTTTACTGTTTGTAATCCGAGATACTGCCTAATCTCCCCAAGATTTTTAATAGTAAATTGCTTTTTCAACAGTGAAATTATTCTATTAGCCTCTTGTTCCGTTTTTGTAATTACGGCTATATCATCAGTAAACAAGAGTAATAGTGACTCTATACCATTGTTCTCCATTTTAAACAAACAAGAATCAGCTAGACCAGCCTTAAACCCTATTTTGTTCAATACCTTAACTATACATTGATTCCACTCAAATCCTGATTGCTTCAAGCCATAAAGGCTTTTCTTCAATCTCCAGCAATCAGTGGTTTCGTCAGCTTTTAACCCCAATGGCTTTTTCATATATATATGGTATGCTGCAGCGGTGCATGCAGATATGCAGTTTCCACATCCAAATGGTACACTACATACTTCTGCTTCGCTGCCCATACTAATGCATCATAACTCTCATCCAGCAACGATAGTATAATGTAGACCTGGTGCATGTCAGAAAATATTAACTCCTTCTCATGCAGCTCCTGGAACATTGCTTTCATGCAGTTCAAATGAGCCAACATGTCACCTCCTTTCTGGAGCCTTGATCTGAACAGTCTACGTGTCAGATTAATATGTGCTCCCACAGTGTCACGTACATATATTCTTCTCAATGTATCCCAACACTTTGTAGCTGATTCCTCACCACAGATATGAACAAGTTGTTGGTCCACTAACGTGAGTCCAATGCTGAACATTGCTCATTCATTGGCCCGGTTAAACTCAGCTAACTTCTTGGCGTCATCATCATTCTGTGGATCCCAGGCAGACACATCTGGCGGGTTATGCAAAACATTCCATAGCCCTTCACTTTGCAATAGCAGACTGCATTTCGTGGATCATGAAACGTAGTTTGTGCCATCCAGCCGGGTGACGGACGACAAATTCATCGCCTGTTCTTTCGCCATCATCTTAGGGATCTTCGTTACCACAAATAGCTATCTTGTTACGGTGGTGTACAGCGACTACAGCTCCCCTATCGCTACTAATGGTACTCTGGGCAGACTGGGCCTTGAACCAGTGGTCAGACTGGGCCCATAACCAGTGTTAAGTCTATCCCTGTTAGGAGACTAGAGTTCAGCAGCGGAACGTAGTAACGAATAAGCCGTTGAATAGTCACTCACAGACACCAAAGGTAAAACAAAGAATAGCTTTACTTGCGTAACAAAAATAGGATAAATAGTCTCCAAACAGACTATAAGCAGTCTTGAAGTATATAAAGTCTATTTACACCTCGTTGAAGTTACAGTTGCTCAACTCATAATTCACCATGTAGACAGGTAACTTAGTTACAGACTAGCCACCATCCAATACATGGTCTTCTCTCTAATACAAAGCTCATACAGTATCAGTCAGTAACAGCTGGGAACATCAGTAGCTAGTAATAGTTCCTTCCTCCTTATATGGCTGCTTAAAGCAATTAGCATCCAATTACATCTCTCTAGCATTTAAAGTAACAGATAGGCCGGAGGAAAGACCATAACTCGGCTGGAGCGGCGTTGGGGCTTGGAATGGCTGCTGGGAGTTGTTGATCCTCCCCTCACCCACCACGGACCATCTGCTAGCCCCTTACATCGATCTTCCAATCAGCTTAACATCTCCCCATCGAGGACTACTGGCACTTATCCATCTCTTCTCATCCTGGAGTCCTGGCTGTTAATCTATTCTGGTTCCTAAGGCATTTATGCCCAACATCATCAGCACCCAGAACAATCTCAGGCCCTATTGAAACTATAATTCATCACGTATTTGAGGTCTGACCTGATTCTACTGCGGGAGTCCCCCCTCTCGCAGGCATGGCCCTCCGCCCTTTCGAGGGCCCACCTTGATGACGGATTTATTAATCCAGAGAGGTGGAGGAAGCAGAGACTCAGGGGGTTTTTATGTAAAACTGTTTTAGGGGGTTCCAGGGTGGGGGGAAGGGTTAACCAGGCCAGGAATGGGGGTAGGGCCAGGCGAACAGGTGGGGCTGGGAGGGAAGTGAGCGGAGTGGGGGAGGGGAAGGAGAACGACGTTCCTGTAGGGGGTGCTTTTATTCCAACGGTCGTAGGGAGGGGCGGATGTGACGACAGACGGAGATCCTGTACTCGGTTGGGAGACCGTGGCTGCTGGATGCGCCCGGTCATCTGTACCAACCCCCGCATTCTACAGAGGACTTACAGAGCCAGGGCCTGAGGCTGATGGTGTGCAACGCAAGGTCCGTCGTCAATAAGGCCCCTCTCATCTACGATTTGTTCTCGGAGGGGGAGCCGGACCTTGCAGGGATTACGGAGACCTGGTTGGGCCACGAGGGGGGCTTACCCCTCGTGGAAATGTGCCCACCAGGATACCGTGCATTCCATCAGCCCCGGGCCCGGGGTAGGGGTGGTGGGGTAGCGGTAATTATACGGGAAGGTCTGGAACCGCGAGAATTCACTGTGCCACAGATATCCGGGTGTGAGTCTTTTGGTGTGAAATGGGGCCCAGGGAGTCAGTTGGGCCTGCTGATTGTATACTTGGCTCCTTGCTATACATCAGCGGCCCTGCCAGAGCTCCTCGAGATGATCGCAGTGATGGCGGTTGAAACCCCCAAGCTACTAGTTATGGGGGATTTCAACCTGCCATCGGCGGGCGAGTCATCCGAGGTGGCTCGGGAGTTCATGGCTTCCATGACAGCCATGGACCTGACCCAAATAATTCAGGGCCCCACACACGAGGGAGGCCACACGCTGGACCTTATCTTTGTCTCTGGCCAGTGGAAGAGTGATCTGGGAATAGGGGACTTAGTTATTGCACCCCTGTCATGGTCAGATCACTCGCTTCTCCGACTCGACTTCCCAGGCGCTACCCCCCATCGCGGGGAGGCGGAACCAGAAGGTCCTAGATGGTTCCGCCCCAGGCGACTGATGGAACCTGATAGGTTCCAGACGGAGCTTGGGCCACTTCCTGTAGCCCTGACCCGCTCCCGGACGGAGGACCTGGTGGCCGCATGGAACAATGCGGCGGCCGGGGCCTTAGACCGGGTTGCGCCTTTGCGGCCTCTCCTGTGGCAGCGAACCACCCTGGCCCCTTGGTTTACCGAGGAGCTAAGGGTGATGAAACGCCACAAGAGACGCCTAGAGAGCAGATGGAGATCCTCTCGCTCCGAATCTGACCGAATACAGGTAAGAGCCTACTTACGGGCCTACCTTGTGGCATTAAGGGTGGCCAAGCGTCGATACTGCACCACCCTTATTGCATCCGCAGATAACGGCCCTGCCGCCCTGTTCCGGGTGACCCGCTCCCTCCTTTCACAGAGGCAGCGGGAAGCCCCCCTGCAGGGTAGAGCAGAGGAATTTGGGGAATATCTGCAGGACAAAATCGCTCAGATCCGGAGTGAATGGGTCTCCCTCAGTGATCCAGGGGAGACGTCGGAGGTGAGCCTTGAGGGTCCATTCTGGGAGGAGTTTGACTCTGTTGCCGCCGAAGATATGGACAGGTTACGTGGGCGACTGCGGGCCACCACATGTTTATTGGACCCGTGTCCCTCCTGGCTTATACTGGCAGCCTGGGAGGTCACACGAGGCTGGCTCCAGGGACTAGTGAACGCTTCGTTGAGCGAGGGGTCCTTGCCGGCCGTCTTGAAAGAGGCGGTGGTGAGGCCCCTGCTTAAGAAGCCTTCTCTGGACCCAGCAGAGTTAGCCAATTATCGTCCTGTCTCCAACCTTCCCTTCTTAGAGAAGGTTGTAGAGAGTGTGGTGGCGCAACAGTTCGCTCGCCACCTGGAGGAAATTGATTTATTTATTTATTTATTTATTTATTATTCACATTTATAGACCGCCCCCTCTCCCGGAAAGGACTCCGGTTTCCGGCCCGGCCACAGCACGGAGACGGCTTTGGTCACGTTGGTGGATGATCTCTGGAGGGCGAAGGATGGGGGTTGTTCCTCCATCCTAGTCCTGTTAGACCTCTCAGCAGCTTTCGATACCATCGACCATGCTATCCTATTGCGTCGGCTGGAGGGGCTGGGGGTGAGAGGCACCGTACTGCGGTGGTTCTCCTCCTACCTCTCCGGTCGGACGCAATGTGTGTTGGCAGGGGAGCAGAGGTCGACCTTGAGGCCACTCACTTGTGGGGTGCCACAGGGGTCGGTCCTCTCACCTCTCCTGTTCAGCACATACATGAAACCGCTGGGCGAGATCATTCGAGGGTTCGGGGTTGAGTATCATCTGTATGCCGATGATACTCAGTTATACATCTCTACCCCGAACCACCCCAACGAAGCCGTCGAGGTGATGTCCCGGTGCCTGGAGGCCGTACGGGTCTGGATGGGTGACAACAGACTCAAGCTTAACCTTTCCAAGACGGAGTGGCTGTGGCTACCGGCGCCCCGCTTCAGCCAGTGCGTTCCATCTCTGGCCATTGGGGGTGAACAACTGCCCCCCGTGGACAGGGCGTGCAATTTGGGCGTCCTCCTAGATACCCGGCTGTCGCTGGATGACCACGTGCCGGCCGTGGCTAGGGGGGCGTTCCACCAGGTTCGCCTGGTGCGCCAATTGCGCCCCCTGCTGGAGCGGGATGCCCTGCGCACAGTCACCCATGCCCTGGTGACATCTCGCCTGGACTACTGCAATGCTCTCTACATGGGGCTCCCCTTGAGATGCACCCGAAGGCTGCAGCTGGTCCAGAATGCAGCCGTGCAAGCAATTTTGGGGAGTTCTAGGTACTCACATGTAACACCGCTCCTGCGCGAGCTGCACTGGCTACCTGTGGCTTTTCGGGTGCGTTTCAAGGTGTTGATTATCACCTTTAAAGCGCTCCATGGCTCAGGACCTAGTTATCTGCGGGATCGCATCCTACCCCACACATCCCTGCGACCAATCCGCTCACACAGAGAGGGACTCCTCCGGGTACCATCCGCTAAGCAATGCCGGCGGGCGGTGCCCAGGAGTAGGGCCTTCTCTGTGATGGGCCCAACCCTCTGGAACGACCTCCCCCCCGATATTAGAATCATTGCTGATCTCCGCTCCTTCCGTAAGAAACTCAAGACCCACCTGTTCCAATCATCTGGCCTGGCCCAATTACAATCACAATCATAATCATAATCATAATCATAATTTAATCCCCGACCTTCCTGGCCGGTATTTTATATTTTAAATTTTAAATTCTGGGGTATTTTAATTGGTTTTAATTACTAGCTAATTTCATGTTCATTGTACAGACTTTGTTTAATTTGTTTCTCTGTGATTTTGTACTTCCGTTGTTTATAGTGCACTTTATTCCTGTCTGTACACCGCCCCGAGTCCCCTTGGGGAGAGGGGGCGGTTTATAAATCGAATAAATGAATGAAATGAAATGAGATACATTTGTTACAATCATGGCTTATATACATTGCCAAGCCAAGACTAGGGTTACATCCCTAACACATATTACATTTTTTTACCTATCTGTTGTGTCTGTTTTACCTATACCAATAAATCTTTTTTAACTATGACTTCAAATATTTGTGCATTTACATTATTTCATACATTTTTTTTCATTCTATATATAATATTCTATATGTTCTATGTATAGCAGTTTTTACTACATTTATGTCATTTTGTAAAGTATATAATATATTATTATATTATATACTTTATATTATAGCAAAACTTCTACTACGCATGCCCAAGATTGTGTCCTGTCACGTTTGAGGAGAGCTTCGGGGAGATAATTGTCCTTCTTGGGGCTTGCAGGGGTACCCTATTCCATCGTTGGTTCCAGGTCCAGTTATGAGAACTTCCTGGGACCTCGGGGGTACCCTTGAGCTGCGATCTCCTGCCTTATAGCCGTACTATCGTGAGTGAAATGGGGTGGTTAGTGGTGAAAGGAGAATGGAGAGCGTCAGCGGCAGCCGGCGTGGGTATGGTCGGCAGTGGCGGCGGGACGCCCGGTCTGGGGTCTCTACAGCTGCCGCTCCCCACGCCGTGGTGTTATCCTGGTTGCTCCCCCCCTCCTCCTTGCTTATGAACATGATAAATTAGATCAGCGGGGAGGGGCTGAGGCAGCTGGCATGGATACTAACGCCAGCAGAAGATGGCTTCGGGAGTTGGCGTGGGCGCAGTTGGAGTGGGGGGGGGTCCTTCGTTGTGCCCCCCCGGTATTACCGCCGTTGCCTGGGCAACCGTACTGTGCCATTTGGCCATTTGCCCCCCCCTCCTGTGATATTATGGATGGGTCAACGGAGTGTGGCCCTGGCGATGGATGTGAGTGCGGCTGGCGTGGGCGGAGCTTAGCTGTTTTAGTCGGAGTTGGAGCAACCACCGATGCCACCGCTGTCCTCGTTGCCGCCATCACTGGCCGCTTCACCACCTCGCAAGCTAGCATCTGCTGCGATTTTGGACAGCTGTCCGTTACCCTTACATATTGTCCCCAACACCGACTATTTTTATGATGGACATAGCTTCCTGCTACCCCCTTGAACACTGCCGGCTGCCCCCCCCCCCTGTGAACATGTCATCTCCTCGTTCCATCTCCCCATGATGTCATCCCGTTTGGTTGATGCCACACTCTCCTCTACGTTATACTGCGACAGAACTTTATTCCCTCCGGGAACTCCCTTTTTCCCCGGGATGGCCTTCTGACCTATCTAGACGCTTCCTTAATGACGGATCTTGGGATCCCGAGAGGTGGCATGCGAAGAAGAGACTTCTTAAGGGTTTTTTACAGGGGCTTTTAAACCAAATTTTAAGGGGGGGAGGGCGGGTTGATTCGGTTGGCTCAGACAGGCTTGGGGGGGAGTCTGCCAGGGCACAGGCCAGAGCTAACTAATGGGCGCGGGTTGGGAGGGCTAGGAAGGGTTGGGATTCCGGGGGAGACATTAAGCCATTCCATTGGGGGGTTCACCATCTCTACTGTTTGTGGGAGAGGCAGATATGGTGGGGGCCGAGGGCCAAATGATGTTCGGTTTGCTGTTTAAGAGCGATCGCGCGTTCCGACACTCATCGCCCTTCTCGCACCCCCGGGTGCTCGGGATTACAGGACCCTGGCCTCCGGCTGGTGTCGCTTAACGCCAGGTCCGTGGTACATAAGGCTCCCCTCATTTACGACCTCATACAAGAGGGTAGACCTGGCGTGCATTACGGAGACCTGGTTGGGCCATGGGGGGGGGGTGCCCTTTAGCGAACTATGCCCACCAGGCTTCTGGGCGTTTCACCAGCCGAGAGCCCAGGGCAGGGGCGGGGGGGTGGCGGTGGTTATTCGGGAAAGTCTCAGACCTCAGGAGGGCACTGTGCCTCAGATAGGCGGGTGTGAGTCCCTCTTTGTGAAGTGGGGCCTTGGAGCTCAGGTGGGCCTTTTTGTTACATACCTGTCTCCCTGCTACGTTTCATCGGCCCTGCCGGAGCTGCTGAATGTGTTAGCTGGATTGGCGGTTGATTTCCCCAGGCTTATGATCCAGGGGGATTTCAATCTGCCTTCCATTGGTGAGACATGCGAGTCAGCTCGGGAGTTCATGGCTTCCATGACAGCTATGGACCTAACTCAGTTAATTCAAGACCTCACCTATAATAGAGGACACACGCTCGACCTGATTTTTGTCTCTGGGCAGTGGATGAATGATCTGGATTTAGGGGATGTTTCTGTTCAACCCTTGTCATGGTCTGATCATTTCCTCATCAGGCTTGACTTCCATACCGCTACCCCTCGCCGCAGGGAGGCGGAACCGACTAGATGGTTCCGCCCCAGGCACCTGATGGACCCCGAAAGGTTCCTGATGGAGCTTGGGACTTTTCCTGAATCCCTTGCTCACAACTCGACCGAAGCCCTAGTGGAAGCCTGGGATAGGGCTGCCGCTGGGGCCTTGGATCGCGTTGTGCCTTTGTGGCCTCTGACCCGGTGTCGATCCCAGGTGGCTCCCTGGTTTACCGAGGAGCTCCGGGAGATGAAACACCAGAAAAGACGTCTAGAGAGTGGCTGGAGGGCCAGCCGGTCCGAATCTGATCGAACACTAGTAAGAATTCATATTAAATCCTACTTAGTGGCGATAGAAGCGGCAAAACGGCAATATTTTTCCGCTCTTATCACATCCGCAGATAACCGCCCAGCTGCCCTGTTTAGGGTGACCCGCTCCTTACTTAACCAAGGAACTGGGGAAGACCCCTTGCAGGGTAGGGCTGAAGAATTTGTTCAGTATCTGCAGGATAAAATCGCTCAGATCCGGACAGGCTTGGACTCTGACTGGGTAGATTCGGGCGAGCCGACGGGGATGAATCTTGTGGAGACAATCTGGGATGGGTTGGACCCTGTGACCCCCGATGGCATGGACAGGATTATGGGGAGACTCAGTGCTACCACTTGTGTGCTGGACCTGTGTCCCTCTTGGTTAATTTCAGCTTCCCGGGAGGTGACACGAGGCTGGCTCCAGGCGATTACCAACGTTTCATTGAGAGAGGGGTTCTTTCCCACCGCCTTGAAGGAGGCGGTGGTGAGGCCCCTCCTTAAGAAGCCTTCCCTGGACCCAGCTTCTTTAGCCAACTATCGTCCGGTGTCTAACCTTCGCTTTGTAGCAAAGGTTGTCGAGAGTGTGGTAGCACGTCAGCTTCCCCAGTACCTGGATGAAGCTGTCTACCTGGATCCGTTTCAGTCGGGTTTCAGGCCCGGGTACAGCACGGAGACGGCATTGGTCGCGTTGGTTGATGATCTCTGGCGGGCCTGGGACAGGGGCTGCTCCTCTGTCCTGGTCCTATTAGACCTCTCGGCAGCTTTCGATACCATCAACCATGGTATCTTACTGCGACGACTCGGGGGGTTGGGAGTGGGGGGGCACCGTTTTACGGTGGTTCTCCTCCTACCTGTCAGATTGGTCGCAGTTTGTGTTGACTGGAGGGCAGAGATTGACCCCCAGGCGCGTCACTTGTGGGGTGCCCCAGGGGTCGGTTCTCTCACCCCTCCTGTTCAACATATACATGAAACCACTGGGCGAGATCATCCGTGGTTTGGGGGTACGGTATCATCAATATGCTGATGATACCCAACTTTTCATCTCTACCCCAAACCACCCAAACAATGCCCTCGACGTGATGTCCCGATGCCTGGAGGCTGTGCGGATCTGGATGGGGAGGAACAGGCTCAAGCTCAATCCCTCCAAGACTGAGTGGCTGTGGTTTCCGTCATCCCGATTTGTACATCTTGTTCCATCTTTGACGATAGGGGGAGAAATTTTAGCCTCCCAGAGAAGGCTCGCAATCTGGGAGTCCTCCTGGATGCGTGGCTTAGTGTAGAAGAACACCTGATGGCCGTGACCAGGGGGGCCTTTTACCAGGTTAGCCTGGTACGTCAGTTGCGCCCCTTCCTGGATCGGGATGCTCTGTATACAGTCACTCATGCCCTCGTCCTTTCTCGTCTGGACTACTGCAACGCTTTCTACATGGGGCTGCCCTTGAAGAGCACCCGGAGGCTTCAGCTGGTCCAGAATGCGGCTGCGCGAGTTGTCATGGGGTACCTAGGTGCTCCCATGTTACACCCCATTTAGGCAGCCTGCACTGGTTGCTGGTTGTTTTCCGGGTGCGATTCAAGGTATTAATTATGACCTTGAAAGCGCTCCATGGCTTCGGCCCAGGGTACCTGCGAGACCACCTACTGCCACCAGTAGCCTCACACCGTCCAGTACGATCCCACAGAGCTGGCCTCCTCAGGGTGCTGTCAGCCAGGCAGTGTCGGCTGGTGACCCCCAGGGGGAGAGCCTTCTCTGTGGGAGCACCTTCCCTCTGGAATGAGCTGCCCCCGGAGCTTTGCATAATCCCTGACCTCCGGTCCTTCTGACCCTCCCTAAAAAGTTGGCTTTTCCAGCAAGCCGGCCTGGCCTGTTAATTTTAACTCATTTTAAAATGTATTGTCTTATAAATTCGGTTTGGTTTTTTTGGGATATGTATTTAATTTCTTTTTAACATTTGGGATGTGTGTTTTTTAATGTTGTACGCTGCCCTGAGTCCTTTGGGAGAAGGGCGGCATATAAATCCAATAAAAAATTTTTTTTATAACTATGACTTTATATATTTGTGCATTTACATCATTTCATACATTTCTTTTCATTCTACATGTAATATTCTATATATTCTATGTGCAACAGTTTTTACTACATTTACGTCATTTTGTGTAATATTTATTTGCTATAGTCTATCCCATATTTTAATCTTTTAATCCTTTTCCGGTTTTGTAGTTGTCTAATGTTTTGTTGATCTTTCTTCCTTTCTTTTTTGCTTTCCTGCTTTTCCCCTCCTTTCCTCTAGCCAATTGTACAATAAATCCCATATGGAGTAGCATTCAGATTCGTCTTTCTCTTTTAGTTCTTTCGTGAGCCTATCCATCTCTGCACATTCCAATATTTTTTTAATTTCATTTTCTTCTGTTGGTATATAATTATTTTTCCAGTTTTGTGCGAATATAATTCTCGCTGCCATAACGATGTGCAAAATTAAGTATCTAATATTGTTTTCATAATTTCCTTTTATAATCCCTAACAAAAATAATTTGGGTTTTAATGCAATTTGATGTGTAGTAATCTCCTCTAGCCAATCTTTTATTTTTTTCCAATACTTTTTTGCAGCTGTGGACGTCCACCACATATGGTAGTATGTTCCATGTTGTTTGTTGCATTTCCAGCAGATAGGTGAACACTCCAGGAACATTTTTGCAATTCTCGCTGGTGGAAGGTGCCATCTGTAGAACATCTTGTACATGTTCTCTCTATAAGCCATTGCCATCGTTAATTTGTAGTTTATTTCCCAAATTTTTTCCCATTCCTCCAATTCTATACTATACCCAAAATTTATCGACCATGTTATCATCGTTTCTTTCACAGTTTCTTCTTCCATTTTAAATTTTAATAAGTAGTGATATATTTTTTAATCAATTTTTCTTTGGTTCCCTGTAAAATTTTATCCAGCTCTTGCGGCTCCTTATAGAATGTGTCTCTTTCCCTGTCTTTTTAATACCTTGCCTGCAGTGACGTGCGGTGAGGTTTATGGCTGGTGAGGCACTGACACAGTGGTGGGTTTCAAATTTTTTTAGACTTATGGACTTCAACTCCCAGAATTCCACAGCCAGGCATGCTCAGTTCCGATTTAAAGCGACAGCATTTGTTTTTCTCCTTTGCTCCTTCTTTCTTTTTCTTTTTCTTCTTCCTTCCCCTCCTTCCTCCCTCTCTCCCTCCCTCCCCCCTCTCTCAAACACACACACACACACAGAGAGAGAGAAGTTGGATTGGACTATCTCTCCTACCCCCTTCCCTCTCTCTCACTCACTCTCTCTCAAAGAAACACACACACACACACACACACGAAGTTGGATTGGAGGGAAGAGCACCAGCGAGGAGACCACAGGAAGAGGCAGGAAGCCAGTCAAAGAGCCATACTGGAGCACACACACTTTCCCCCAGCCCCGGAAGGATCCAGCCCAGCTTCACTGATTACAGGTTTGAAAAGGCAACGTGGCTCTGCCTGCAATCAAACTACACTTGGGGACTGGGGAGCACAAGTGAGCCAGAGTCCTTCCCTCCAGCCTTTGCCCAAAGCCCCGCACCAGGAGGATGAAGTTTGAATTCCTCCCCCTCCCTCCGACCCACACGTACCTTTTCCAGCAGTTTCAGAGAGGATTTCAACTCTGCTCTTGCCTCGGGTCCTCTGAAGAAGCCCCGCCCAAACGAGCGCCCTCTACTATAAGGCAGGAGAACTGCGTGCCTCACCTACATCAGGAATTTTTAGGCTTTTAACCCTTGCTTAACTCTGCTCGAGTGATCATAATACGCCTAAAGTCAGACTAGATGAGGCATGCAGTTCTCCTGCCTCATAGTAGAGGGCACTTTTTTTAGAGGCTTTATTAAACAGTTAAGCAGAGTCATCCACGGTGAGGCAGCAACTAGCTCAGCCTGACCTCAGCTCTCGCCTTTTTCCTTTTACATTTTTTTTTCTTTTCATGATGACAGTGGTGAGGCTGTGCCTCCCTTGCCTCACCTGACTGCACATCACTGCTTGCCTGTATTTGTAAATAGGGCCACCAGCCAATATCTGTTCCCTCATCTTTCAGTTCTTGCCTTGTTTTTAGCCTTTCTTGGTTGTCTAATATGTCTTTATATCTTATTATCTTGTTTATGTCTAATACGTTCGGGTATATCAGAGCTTCCATGGTGGATAGCCAGGTTGGGATTTTATTATAATGTTTTGTTTTGATTTTTAACCATGTTTGTAGTAGAGCTTTTCTAATTAAATGTTTTTGGAAAGAGCTATGAATCTTGTCTTTCCCATCCCAGATAAACCCAATTCCAAATTATAACCTTCTATTGTTAATAATCTTCTGTTTTTTAAATTGATCCAGTCCTTTATCCAGGTGAGAGCTGCTGCTTGGTAATAAAGCTCCCAATTGGGAAGTCCGAATCCTCCTCTTTCTCTACTATCTTGTAACAATTTTAATTTAATTTGTGTTTTTTTCCCTGACCAAATAAACTGTGCAATTAATTTATTTAAATCTATGAAAAAAAATTTCCCTAGACTAATCGGCACCACTTGAAATTTAAAAAAAAAATGATAGTATATTCATTTTAATGATGGCAATTCTTCCCATTAAGGATATTTGTAGTTTCCTCCAATTTTCCAGATCTTTCTTAATTTTCTGAATAGTTTTAACATAATTATCTTCTTTAATTTTTGAGCATTTCCCTGTCAGCCAAATTCCTACTTTACTTTTTTTGCTATTTGCATTCCCATGTTTTCCTCTAATTCTTGCTCTTGTTTTTTAGTAAAATTCTTTGTAACGATCTTTGTTTTGTTCTTATTAATTTTAAGTCCCGCTACCTTACCAAATTCCTCTATTTTTTGGATTAAATTCCTGATTTTAATGGATCCTCTAATATGCATACCATATCGTCCGCAAATGCCTGTGATTTATATTCCTCTTTTTAAATTGTTAATCCCTTCATTTCTTGATTGTTTCTAATTTCTGTTAGTAGCACTTCCAGTGATAGTATAAATAATAAAGGTGATAATGGACAACCCTGTCTCACTCCTTTCCATATATTAACTTCTTCTGTAGTGTCACTATTTATTATTATTTTTGCTGTCTGGGCTGAATAAATTGATGCTATCATTTTTATAAATTTTTCTCCAAATCTCATCATTTTTAACTGTGTGATTATGAAATGCCAATTCAAGTTATCAAAGGCCTTCTGGGCGTCTAAGAAGACCAGTGCAACTTGTTTTCCCGGATTCTCTTCATAATATTCTAGTGTATTTATAATTATACCCATATTGTTTTTTAATTGACGTTTTGGTAAGAAGCCATTTTGATCTGTGTGGATAATTTCATTTAATATTTTTTAAATTCGCTCTGCCATTATTGATGTAAAGATTTTATAATCTGTGTTTAGTAAAGAAATTGGTCTGTAATTTTTTATTTGTTGGTGGTCCAAATCGTCTTTGGGTATCAATGTTATATATGCTTCCCTCCATGATTTTGGTAACTTTGCTTCTATAAGTGCTTCATTAAATAAGTCTAAAATCACTGTTTCTGTTTGCTCTTGCATGGCTTTATAAAATTCTACAGGTACACCATCCGGGCCCGGTGTTTTATTATTTTTTTGTCTCTTCAATGCTTCCTTTAATTCTATCACTGTGATTTTTTTTTGTTTAGTATTTCTCTTCTCTCTTCTTCAATTTCATGTAGATTCCTTGTATTTAAGTATTGTTTGATACTGTCTTGTAATATATTTTCTTTGCTGTACAAATTCTCGAAAAATTTATGTACTATTTTTTTTCATCTTTCCGGTATTGTATGTTTCCCCTTTCATCTTGTAAGTGATGTATTATTCTTTTTTCTTTTTCTTCTTTCAATTTGTGTGCTAACCATCTTCCTGGTTTATTCGCATTTTCAAAATAGTTTTGTTTTGCAAATTTGATTTTTTGGGCCATCTTTTCTTGTGTCATCAAATTTAATTTGTGTTTTATTAGTTCTTTTTTCTCCTTTATTTTTGATTCTTGTGGGGTTTTTTGCAGGTCCATTTCCAATTCTTTAAGTTCTTTCTCTAATGATTCTTGTTTTTCTCTCTTTTCCTTCTTTTTCCTTGCCAAATACGCTATTGTCAACCCTCTTGTAAAAGCTTTTGTAGTATCTCATAAATTTTGTAACAATGTTTCTTCTTTCTTATTTACTTCGTAGAAATGTTTCAATTCTCTTTCTATCATTTTTATATATTCTTTATCTTTCACTATTCTTTGATTCATTGACCATCTCTTTTTCTTTTTTGGTCCTTTCCATGCTATTTTTATTGGGTTGTGATCCGCCCAGGTGTTTGTCATTATTTCAATCTGTTCTGTATCTCTTCTCAATTCTTGGGTTGACCAAATCATATCTAGCCTTGACCATGATTTGTGGGGGTTTGAATAATATGTAAATTGTTTGTTTCCTATATTCCTTTCTCTCCATACATCTTTCAGGCTCAATTTCTGCACCATTTCGAAAAAGGTAGATGGTAGCATTCTTTTTTTCCCCTTATTTCTTTTGTTACTCTTGTAGTCATCGTTGATATCTGTTATAGCATTGAAGTCACCAGTTAGATATATATCCTCATATTCTATTTCTGTTATTTTTTGGTGGATCTTCTTGCGAAAAATTTTTGGGTTTTTATTGCTCTGAGAAGAATTTTTTTTTGTTCTGTTTCTATTTCTATCATTAAAATCCTCCCTTCTTCATCTGCATATATATTTTTTGCATTTATCCATTCTTTGATGTATATTGCAATTCCTCTTTTTTTGTTGTGCTAATGTTGTAAATAGTTTTCCTAACTTTGGATATTCTAGAAGTTTGTTATATTGGTTTTTAATATGTACCTTTTGAAGGCATACTATGTCCATATTCATTTTTTGTAATCTAGTCAAAGTTTGCCTTCTCTTTTCCGGTGAGTTTAATCCATTTATATTTAGTGAGAGTAACTTAATTTCTTGTTCCATTGTGTTATTTGTGTGCCGCCCTTAGTTTCCTTGTGTTTCTTGTCTCCATTCCTATTTTACTACCTTGTTCTATTTGTTCTCTTTCCTGTCTTCTTCTTTGTTCTCTTTCTTCCTCCCTGATTTCAACTGACTGTTCTTCTTGACTTCTACTCTCTGGTTCCTCTTTACTTTTTTGTTCTTCCTCAGCGGTGAAATGATGTTCAAAGAACTCATGTGCTTTCTTGACTGTGTCTATTTTATATCTTTTATCCTGCCAGGTAATCATCACTCCCTCTGGTGTGAGCCATCTGAACATTACATTGTACCTTATTAGTTGTTGTGTAAGGAACTGATATTGCCTTCTCTGGTCTCTCACTATTTTCGGGATTTGTCTCAGGATTTGTATCTCTCTTCCTTTATATGTTATTTGTTCTTCTCTCACTTTCTTATATACTTCATCTCTTACCGATTTTCTAGCAAAGCGTACGTGGATTTCTTTTGGGAGCCTGTGTCTCCTGGCATAATTTGTGTGGATTCGATACACCTCATCTATGTCCCTTCTCATTTCTTGTTTGTTCTTTTGTAATATGTTCGCAACAATCTCTATGATTGTTTCCCCTAAATCCTTCTCCTTTTCTTCTACTATATTTTGAAAGCGCAGAAAGAAGCCAGCTTTTTCAAGTTCCAGAAACACTATTTTTCCCCTAATTGTCTGTTTAGTGTAGTCAGCTTCTCATCTACCATCTCTACTCTCTTCGTTTTTTCTACCTTTGTTTCTACTTTTTGAATTTTTTGTTCATTTTTTGTTATTTCACATTGCATTTTCCCTATTCTATCATCTATTCTTCTAATCTCACTCTTCATTTCTCCCATTTCTAGTTTAATTTCTTCAGGATTTCTCCTAGTTTCTTCGTGATTTTTTGTAATTGTTTTTTGTGTTTTCAGCATTGTTTCTTGTATCATTGCTAATGCATCTTGCATACACTGAAGGTTCGTTGTTGAACTCGCTTTCTCTATACCCAGTGTGCTCTCAATTATGCGCTGATTTGAAGGTGAAGATGTTGCTGATGTTGGATTGGATACTGCGTTTCTATTCATTTTACTAATTGTTGTTGCACTTGTCATTTTTTTAAATTTCCTTACAATTTTTTCCCACAATAACATATACTTCTCTCTGCCCACTGCTTATTTTCACTCTCTTATACCAGCCCCTTCAAACTTTGAACTTTCCCTCTTCCATGCACATTTCAATTTAATTCAATATCATTCAATCCTACAATCTAACAACTTAATTTCTATATATTCAGGTTAGTATGCAAGTCAATCCACACAATATTCATGCAATATTGAATATATTTAACCTAACACGTTCTTTTTTTTTTTTGAATTTTTTTTTTATTGGTTTTACAAAATTTTAAGGAAAGGGGTAATGGGTATGGGTACAAATTTTGACAGCTACATCGTGCAGGAAATGGTATTCCCCCCAAGTCTCATAACTTTTACAAAATGATAAACAAAATGTCATTGCTTAACTAGATCCTGACAGCTTATTTTTACATTATATCTTTCAATAATTTCAATCATTTACTTTGTATCTAACAAAAGGATTCATTGTATCAGCAATTGCAATGTTTTTATTAACTTACTTTTGTGATCTGAGTTTTCTCATTGTTGCCTCCTCCCCCCGCCTGCCACCTAACACGTTCTTAATTTGTTTCAGTATGCAACCTTATATCATCTCTATAATAATTTCAAACTAACATCCCCCACTTCAACACTATATTACTATTTTTTTTCTATTCTCTATGTATACAATATGTTTAGGCCAATATATCCTGAATTTTAATTCTTATATAATATTATGTCATCTATTTATAACATTGATAATTTCAAAGTTTGTTTGTTTGTTTGTTTGTTTTATTGGATTTATATGCCACCCTCCTCCCAAAGGATTCAGGGCGGCGTACAGCATTAAAAAACACATATTACAAAACTTAAAAGAAAATTAGAAACAATCCAAGAAAGAAACTGAATTAATATAACACTAACATTTTAAAAATTGGATAAAATTAACAGGGCAGGCCGGCTTGCTGGAAAAGCCAACTTTTTAGGGTGCGTCGGAAGGACCAGAGGTCGGGGATTATGCAAAGCTCCAGGGGCAGCTCATTCCAGAGGGAAGGTGCTCCCACAGAGAAGACTCTCCCCCTGGGGGTCACCAGCCAACACTGTCTGGCCGACGGCACCCTGAGAAGGCCAACTCTGTGGGATCGTACTGGACGGTGGGAGGCTACTGGTGGCAGTAGGTGGTCTCGCAGGTACCCTGGGCCTAAGCTATGGAGCGCTTTAAAGGTCATAATTAATACCTTGAATCGCACCCGGAAAACAACCGGCAACCAGTGCAGGCCGCCTAAAAGGGGTGTAACATAGGAGTACCTAGGTACCCCCATGATAACCCGTGTGGCCGCATTCTGGACCAGCTGAAGCCTCCGGGTGCTCTTCAAGAGCAGCCCCATGTAGAGAGCATTGCAGTAGTCCAGGCGAGAAAGGACGAGGGCATGAGTGACTGTGCACAGAGCATCCCGATCCAGGAAGGGGCGCAAAGGACGTACCAGGCAAACCTGGTAAAAGGCCCCCCTGGTCACGGCCATCAGGTGTTCTTCTAAACTAAGCCGCGTGTCCAGGAGGACTCCCAGATTGCGGGCACTCTCTGAGGGGGCTAAAATTTCTCCCCCTATCATCAAAGATGGAACAAGATGCACAAATCGGGATGACGGAAACCAAAGCCACTCAGTCTTGGAGGGATTGAGCTTGAGCCTGTTCCTCCCCATCCAGATCCGCACAGCCTCCAGGCATCAGGACTTCACGTCGAGGGCATCGTTTGGGTGGTTTCGGGTAGAGATGAAAAGTTGGGTATCATCAGCATATTGATGATACCGTACCCCCAAACCACGGATGATCTCGCCCAGTGGTTTCATATATATGTTGAACAGGAGGGGTGAGAGAACCGACCCCTGGGGCACCCCACAAGTGACAAGCCTCGGGGTCGATCCCTGCCCTCCAGTCAACACGAACTGTGACCGATCCAACAGGTAGGAGGAGAACCACCATAAAACGGTGCCCCCCACTCCCAACCCCCCGAGTTGTCGCAGTAGGATACCATGGTCGATGGTATCGAAAGCCGCCAAGAGGTCTAATAGGACCAGGACAGAGGAGCAGCCCCTGTCCCGGGCCCGCCAGAGATCATAGACCAACGGGACCAATGCCATCTCCGTGCTGTACCCGGCCCTGAAACCCGACTAAAACGGATCCAGGTAGACAGCTTCATCCAGGTACTGGGGAAGCTGACGTGCTACCACACTCTCGACAACCTTCGCTACAAAGCGAAGGTTGGAGACTGGACGATAGTTGGCTAAAGAAGCTGGGTCCAGGGAAGGCTTCTTGAGGAGGGGCCTCACCACCGCCTCCTTCAAGGCGATGGGAAAGAACCCCTCTCTCAATGAAACGTTGGTAGTCGCCTGGAGCCAGCCTCGTGTCACCTCCCGGGAAGCCGAAACTAACCAAGAGGGACACGGGTCCAGCACACAAGTGGCAGCACTAAGTCTCCCCATAATCCTGTCCATGTCATCGGGGGTCACAGGGTCAAACTCATCCCAGATTGTCTCCACAAGATTCATCCCCGTCGACTCGCCCGAATCTACCCAGTCAGAGTCCAAGCCTGTCCGGATCTGAGCGATTTTATCCTGCAGATACTGAACAAATTCTTCAGCCCTACCCTGCAAGGGGTCTTTCCTAGTTCCTTGGTTAAGTAAACAGGGTGGCTGGGCAGAAAAATGTTGCCGTTTTGCCGCTTTTATCGCCACTAAGTAGGATTTAATATGAATTCTTACTATTGTTCAATCAGATTCGGACCGGCTGGCCCTCCAGCCACTCTCTAGGCTTCCTTTCAGGTGTTCCATCTCCCGGAGCTCCTCGGTAAACCAGGGAGCCACTCGGGATAAACACCGGGTCAGAGGCCGCAAAGGCACAATCCAATCCAAGGCCCCAGTGGCCGCCCTATCCCCGGGTTCCACTAGGGTTTCGGTCAAGTTGTGAGCACGGGATTCAGGAAAAGTCCCAAGTTCCATCAGGAACCTTTCGGTTCAGGTGCCTGGGGCGGAACCATCTATTAGTTCTGCCTCCCTGCGGTGAGGGGTAGCAGTATGGAAGTCAAGCCTGATGAGGAAATGTTCAGACCATGACAAGGGTTGAATAGAAATATCCCCTAAATCTAGATCATTCATCCACTGCCCAGAGACAAAAATCAGGTCGAGCGTGATAGTGTGTCCCCTATTATGGGTGGGGTCTTGAATTAACTGAGTTAGGTCCATAGCCGTCATGGAAGCCATGAACTCCCGAGCTGACTCGGATGTCTCGCCAATGGAAGGCAGATTGAAATCCCCCAGGATCATAAGCCTGGGGAAATCAACCGCCAATCCAGCTAACATATTTAGCAGCTCCGGCAGGGCCGATGAAATGTAGCAGGGAGACAGGTACGTAACAAACAGGCCCACCTGAACTCCAAGGCCACATTTCACAAAAAGGGACTCACACCCATCTATCTGAGGCACAGTGACCTCATGAGGTCTGAGACTTTCCCTAATAACCACCGCCACCCCCCCGCCCCTGCCCTGGGCTCTCGGCTGGTGACCCGCCCGGAAGCCTGATGGGCATAGTTCACTAAGGGGAACACCCCCCTCATGGCCCAACCAGGTCTCAGTAATGCATGCCAGGTCCGCTCTACCCTCTTGTATGAAGTCGTAAATGAGGGGAGCCTTATGTACCACATACCTGGCATTAAGCGACACCAGCCGGAGACCAGGGTCCTGTAATCCCGAGCACCCAGGGGTGCAAGAAGGACGATGAGGGTCGGAACGTGCAATCGCTCTTAAACAGCAAACCTGCGTCCCCCAAACACCATTTGGCCCTCGGCCCCCACCATATCTGCCTCTCCCACAAACAGTAGAGATGGTAAACCCCCCAATGGAATGGCTTAATGTCTCCCCTGGAATCCCAACCGTTCCCAGCACTCCCGACACGCGGCCATTAGTTAGCTCTGGCCTGTGCCCTGGCAGACTCCCCCACCCCAAGCCTGTCTGAGCCATCCGAATCAACCCCCCTGCCCCCCCTTAAAATTTGATTTAAAAGCCCCTGTAAAAAACCCCTAAGAAATCTCTTCTTCGCATGCCACCTCTCGGGATCCCAAGATCTGTCATTAAGGAATCGTCTTGACAGGCAAGAAGGCCATCCCTGGGAAAGGGGGAGTTCCTGGAGGGAGTAAAGTTTTGTCACAGTATAACATAGAGGAGAGTGTGGCATCAACCAAACGGGATGACGAGAGGGTGGGGCTTACGTCGCAGCGAGAAGATGTCTGTTCCAATCTCTCTGGAATAGCCGTCTAATTCGGATCATCTGTACGACTCAATCTGAGTCTAAGCCATCCCGAAGAAACGGTGAAAGGTAGGGGGAGATCCAGTGGTCCCAGAGACATTCGCAAAGTCTCTGGTGATCCGGAAAAAGCCCCCTTTGCCAGTGATCGCGAGTCAGCCACCAGGCTGCTGAAGCTGCTGACAGCCCCTACACGCAAGCGCAGGAGAGAAGCATGTCGTGTTGGTGAGAGTTTTTAAACCCTTTTTTCTATTGGAAAGAGAACACCCTGAATTTGGAAACTTAACTTAAAATAAGGCTGACTAGAGAGAAAAGCAGCCGATATCAGTTTACCAATTAAAGCTCTTTTTTTTCCCTTTTTACTTTTGGAAGCCAGGCTGGACTCTCATCGTAATTCAATGTGGATTGGCTCATTGCGTTTTTTAGGCTTTTAATTTTGGACCTTGTGGAGGGCTTTGAACACACTTAAATCTTAATTGCCCTGAAGATTCTTTTCTCCTTTATTTCTGGTTTGGCTACTCTTGTTATATCGGTGTTATTTTGTTTATAAGAAAAGTTTTTTAAAAAATTTAAGACCGAAGAAGCAAGCATTGAGAGTTGATACAATTAACACTGCCATCTAGTGGACTTGAAACATTGTTACTAGAGAGAATTGATTCCCTTAAAGCAGTGCTTCTCAATTATTTTCTGTCATGCCCCCCCTAGGAAGAAGAAAACATTTCGCGCCCCCCGCGCAACTGTAAATAGTATCATTTGTCTATAAAATTGTTATAAGTACACCTCTGCATAACACTGTATCCTTATTAACGTATAAGAGAATAAAAAAAGAAAGAAATGTGGATCAATTTACAACAAAGAATAGCTTTATTAACTGTAGCAGAAAAGATTTAAAGGAGCACAGGATTTAAAGGAACACAATATTAAAAAAAACTTTAACCTGCAAAACAAAAATATATAAAATAATTTGAGCTGAGCCCCCCTTTACGGAGCCTCGCGCCCCCCCTGGGGGGCCCGCCCCACTATTTGAGAAGCACTGCCTTAAAGGTTCAGGGCTGAGAGAGGCAGAAATACATTTGTTTGAAGAGCTGTTTTCTGTGGAATCTTTCAGTATCTGGAAACTTACTTTAGACTAAATAGAAGCCTTAAGGGAAAGCTCAAAGTGACCTTGAAAAGACTCTTATCTTAAAAAAAATAAAGAGACTGAATCTATTCTTTTTTTCTAGCTTGGTGGCAGTTTTTATACTATTTTTATATTATCTTGCTGGGAAGATGGTGATATTTTTTTTTGGCTCTTTGAAGTATTGATTTTTGATTTTTTCTTCTTCCTTGCTCTCTCTATTTTATTCTTATTTTTTGAAGATTTTAGACATAAATGGATGGTTTGCCTTAAATATGAGTAAATTGGATTGAAGATTTTTTTACTATCCTCTTTTTTATTTCTTTTATTATATTCTATTCTTTTTTACTCTCCTCTCTTTTTCCTTTCTCTTTCTCACTTTTCTTTTTAAGTGAAAGATCTTCATTTTTTCTTCTCCCCCCCCCTTTTTTTTCTCCCCCTCCACTTTACCTATAAAATTTTATCCTCATAAGTTGATGTTTAAATCTTTGTGATATTAACTGGACTAGATTGTAGAAGAAAAAAATTAGAAGATGAGTAGAAAAACAACACCTGTTGGTTCTACAACAACAACCCCTGCCTCCTCACCAGCAGGAGGACAAAGATCAATACAATCGATGCTTCAACAAGAAAAGGAGAAGGGAATAACTTTAGACTCAATTATGCAAGTGATACAGAAATTACAAGCAGGAGCTGATAGTAAGGATGAAAAGTTAGATACCATTGTAAAGAAGACTGAGAACATAGAGCAGCAAACTCAAAAAATAGAATAAAAAGTTGCTAAAATGGAAGGAAAAATGGAAGATATGCAAAATTGGATAATGAAATATGAAAATAGAGTCCAAAAAATTGAAGAAAAAGTTCAACAAGAAGAGAAGAAGGTTGAGGAGTTAGACAGCAGAGTGAGCAATGTGGAAAGGGAGAGCAGTGGAATATTAGGATGGGAGATGGATAGGTCTGAATTTTTTTTTAAGATTTCAAAACATAGAAGAAGAAAAAGGAGAGAACTTAGTACAGATAATATCTGAGATATTGATAAATGGTTTAGAGATATCCCAAGAGAAGATGATGGATGGCATAGATGAAGCATTTCGACTATATACAAGATACGCAATGAGAAATGCTCTTCCAAGGGAAGTCCATGTAAGATTTACCAAGAAAGCAATCAAACTACAAATATTACAGAAAATGAGTGATAGAAAATTAGAATGCAAAGGCAAGGAGGTTGCAGCACTGAAACAAATTCTAAGAGTGAGAGAGAAGAGAAGAGAATTTCAATTCTTGACTAAGGTTCTGATCAAAAAAGGCGTTAATTATAGATGGCTCATACCAGAAGGTTTATTATTTACATGGCAAGGACAAAGATACAGAATAGACACAAATGTCAAGGCAGAAGCTTTCTATGCAGAACATTTTAGAGAAATGGCTGAGAAAACTGGAAAAGAAGAATTATTGGTGCAATCACTGGAGACACCTATAATTGAGACTGAAAAGGTAGAAGAAGCCGTAGGCAGAATTGATAAGGAAGAAGGAGCGGTGGGTGGTGTAAATCTCAGAGAACAACGAGAACCCAGATCAACTAGAGCTATAAATCCTGTATATAAAGTATAAACATGGAGGGAAAAAAATAATTACAATCAATATAAATGGACTTAACTCAGCAATTAAAAGAAGGAAAATATTTCACAAATTAGAAAAACTAAAATGCGACTTAATCTGCCTAAAAGAAGTGCATATTCAAAAGAGACATGAACACCTACTAACACAACCAAAGCTTGGGAAAACATTTACTACACTGGCGAACTGCAAGAAAAGAGGAGTGATCTTCTATATTAAAGATAACATTCTAGCAAAATTAATTTATGCAGATGAAGAGGGAAGAATTTTGATGGTGGAAATTATGGATAATATTAAAAAAAATACTTCTAATTGGAATTTATGCTCCTAATGAAAAGCAAGATGAATTTTATAAAAAACTGCACAAAAAAAAATCGGACTTGGACTATGTTGATATTTGTATGATGGGAGACTTTAATGGCATTGTAAGCCAGAACAAGGACTATAAAACACACAAAACAACAAAGTTAAATAGAAAACTGCTTCCGAAATCCTTCTTTAGGATGATAGATGAAATAAACTTAAAAGACATATGGAGAGAAAGAAATATTACAAAAGAACAATATACTTTTTATTCAAATAGACATTCATCATTTTCCAGAATTGATATGATATGGGCTTCAACAGAATTGATTTGTAATGTACAAGAAATTGAGATTGAAGCAAGCACATGGGCGGATCATAATCCAATTACAATTAAATGGAAAGGCCAAAGGATAAGATCTAGATGGACATTAAATAATATCATTTGGCATGCAAAGAAGAGACTTCTTAAGGGTTTTTTACAGGGGCTTTTAAACCAAATTTTAAGGGGGGGAGGGCGGGTTGATTCGGATGGCTCAGACAGGCTTGGGGGGGGAGTCTGCCAGGGCACAGGCCAGTGCTAACTAATGGGCGCGGGTTGGGAGGGCTAGGAAGGGTTGGGATTCCGGGGGAGACATTAAGCCATTCCATTGGGGGGTTCACCATCTCTACTGTTTGTGGGAGAGGCAGATATGGTGGGGGCCGAGGGCCAAATGATCTTCGGAGGACGTGGGTTTGCTGTTTAAGAGCGATCGCACGTTCCGACCCTCATTGCCCTTCTTGCACCCCCGGGTGCCCGGGATTACAGGACCCTGGTCTCCGGCTGGTGTCGCTTAACGCCAGGTCTGTGGTACATAAGGCTCCCCTCATTTACGACCTCATACTGTCAGCGTTCCAAATATCATGCAGAATTAAATCATTGTCCAAGGCAAAGTGATCCTTAAAACTCCAATTTAATAAGACAGGCATTTTGGCATTATGCTGTTGAATTTCAACTCTAACGTACATCCGGTGAATTCACCCAGTTAAAAGTTCATCATCTATCCCCACACCCCATAATTCATCACATGGTCCAATCTTCATCTTCCACGCTGGCATGTACACCCCTCTTCTTCCGGCCAGGTGTCGAGGTGCGGAGACAAAAGACGACCTTGAGCTTCTAAGAAATCCATAACAATACATTCCACAATCCTACTCCTTTCTATTCCCCCCTCCCAACTACTATACCAATGAAACAGCATAATATATATATGTTTTAAATATGTGGCAGGCCAAAGATCCTAAAAGGAACAGAATTACAGGCCTGACAGGCGGCCTCTCCTCAAGAGAAAAACGTTTCCTGAAAAGAGAATAACATAAATATTAACCTATCAAAATTTAACCACCTCTTCCTCCCCCAGGGGGACCCTTTGGCTTATCAGGGAATTTCTCATGGAATTGCTTCACTAATTTATCTGCTTTCAGATCCCAACTTTTCACCCACGTAGCTTCTGACAAAGGGTATCCCTTCCAATGCACTAAATATTGTAAGCGACCTCTATACAGCCTGGAATCTAATATTTTTTTCACTTCATAATGTGTTTCCCCTTCTACCACTACGGGAGGAGTTGGAGTTTGGGTGGATGGTCTCGTGCTAGACTCCCTTACCGGCTTCAATAAGCTACAATGGAATACCAGGTAAATTTTCCCTAAGAGTCTGGGTAGGCTGAGTCGAACTGTAACTGGGTTAATTATCTTTTCTATTGGGAAAGGACCTAGAAATTTTGGACCTAATTTCTTACTAGGCATCTTTAATCTTATGTATTTAGTAGACAAAAAAACTTTGTCCCCCACTCGAAAGGGGGGTTGTAGGGAATGATGTTTATCAGCTTGCTTCTTGTAGGCTTCTGCCGCATCTGTTAGCGCCTTTTTGGTATTCTCCCATCCCTTCTTTAGTGCCTCCAGCCATTCATTCAGGGACATGGATGAGGGAGGTTCCTTAGGTAGTTCAGGCATGGGAACGAATTCCATGCCACTGGTAATCTGGAAAGGAGTTAATCCTGTACTGCTGTGAACCGCATTATTATATGCTACTTCAGCGAAAGATAGCAAGTCCGACCAATTGTCTTGCTGATAGTCCACATAACACCGGATGTACTGTTCCACCATCGCATTGGCCCTCTCTGCTGCCCCATTTGTGCTGGGATGAAATGCTGAGCTGAGTCCCTGCGTGGACCCGATCGATTTTAGGAATTCTCTCCAGAACTTGGTGGTGAATTGAACTCCGCGATCTGAAATGATCCATTTTGGAACTCCATGTAGGCGATAACTGTGTTTCACAAACATTTTCGCTAATTTCTTTGCGGATGGTAGGCTTGAACAAGCGATAAAGTGTGCTTGCTTGGAAAACAAATCAATAACTGTCCAGATTACTTTATTACCACTGCTATCTGGAAGTTCGACGATGAAGTCCATTGCTATCTTGTCCCATGGTCAGCTAGGGTTGGCCACTTGTTGTAGTACTCCAGGGGGCTTTCCCGGACGGGTTTTCATTGTTGCACAAGTAGCACAGCTTTTTACATAATCTTCCACCTCCGACCTCATCTTCGGCAACCAAAATTGACGTCTAGCGAGGTGGAGAGTTTTCAGGAATCCGAAATGACCTCCTAGTTTCGCATCATGACTCCGCTGTAGCACTTGCAATCTCATCTCTGCAGGGACGTACAGTTTGGATCCCTTCCAGGCTATGCCGTCATTAATCGTTAGGATGTCCTTGTTGTTGTTGAACCATGGGTCTGTCTGGAGGGCTGCTTTCAGTTCGGTTCTCAGTTTATCTTGGCTTCGACTGGTGACTTGAGCTGCCTTTTGGTGAGAAGGAGATATGATGGGGTGGAAAATTTCTTCCTTCTTACTGTCAAACTGGGGTTTTCTCGACAGTGCATCTGCTAACAAGTTCTTCCCTGCGGGGATGTGTTTAATTTCAAATTTGAACCTTTGGAAATATTGGGCCCAACGGACCTGTTTGGGGGATAACTTTCGATGGGCAAGGAGAGTTTCGAGGTTTTTATGATCAGTCCATACCTCGAACGGTATATCCCCCCCCTTCCAGGAGATGTCTCCAGGTGAGCATGCTCCACCTGATCGCGAATGCCTCCTTCTCCCAAATGGCCCATCTTCTTTCTGTAGTGGTGAGTTTTTTGGAGATGTAAGCACATGGAAAGAGGTGGCCTTCTTTATTCTTTTGTAGTAGCACCGCGGCTATCGCGACATCACTGGCATCCGTTTGGATTATGAAAGGTCGCTCTGGATCGGGGTGTTGCAATATGGGTTCTTGGGCAAAGAGCCGTTTTAATTTCTCAAAAGCCTTTTGACAGTCGATTGTCCATTTTAATGGTTGGTTTGCTTTTGGTTTAGTAGGGGAAGGCCCCGTTCTTAATAGGTCAGTCAATGGTAGGGCAATTTCAGCAAAGGTTGGAATAAACTGCCTATAAAAGTTTGCAAATCCAAGGAAGCTTTGTAATTGTTTGCGAGTGCTTGGAGGTTTCCAATCTAACACCGCTTTCACCTTTTCTGGGTCCATTTCTACTCCTTCATTGGAGATACGATATCCCAGATAATCTAGCGAGGTCTTGTGGAATTCACACTTTGACAATTTTGCATAAAGTTTGGCAGCTAGAAGTTTTTTCAGGACTTGCCGTACCAGTTTCACATGTTCTTCCATGGTCTCAGAGAAGATCAAGATGTCATCTAAATAAACGAGTACTGCACGGTACAGGTGGTTGTGTAGCACTTCATTTATGTACTGCATGAATACTGCGAGTGCTCCTTGTAGTCCGAAAGGCATGACTTTATATTGGAAGCTGCCTAAGGGAGTATTAAAAGCGGTCTTCCACTCATCCCCTTTCCGGATTTGTATACGGTAATACGCTTCTCTCAAGTCCAGCTTGGTGAATATCTTGCCCTTTGCCAAGTGGTTCAACATATCTTTCATGAGAGGGAGGGGATAGGTATTCTTTTCGCATACCGCATTCAAAGCTCGTAAGTCCACACAGAGGCGAACCCCCCCATCTTTCTTTTCCCTGAAGAGCACTGGGGCCGCTACTTTTGATTTTGCTGGTTCAATAAACCCCCTTTTCAAATTGGTGTCGATGTACTTCCTCAATTCTATCATCTCTTTAGGCGTCATAGAGTACATTTTGGGCTTTGGTAAGGTTACCCCAGGTTTGAACTCTATGGCACAATCTTTGGCGCGGTGAGGTGGAAGGTAGTTTCCGTCTTCCTCACTGAACACCTCCGCCAGATCCCAATATATCTTTGGGACTCGTTGGATTCCCGGAGGTTTAGTGTCTGCTGCGGTTGCTGCAGGTTCTGGATGGGTTGGGCTGTTAGGTTCCAATGTTCCTGGGTGGCCTTTTGGTTCCACCGGTGGTAACGGCCCAAGTCCAATAGTCACCTTTCTAACGCCATCCTCCCACTTTATAGTACGTTCCCACTTGTCCAACCATGCAAGCCCTAGGATAATTGACTCCTGCATTCCGGGGGCCACGATGAATCTGAGGAACTCATAGTGGCGGCCTATCACCAGTTTTACTAACTCAGTGATCTTTGTAGCCGGAGCTCCCCCAATTAGGGTTCCATCCACTTGTTCAAACGGAATGGGTTTTTTCAGGGGTCTGGTGCGTATACCTAGTTGCTCCACTATTGACATGCTGATTAAGCATCGGGTGCAGCCGGTATCTATAATCACCCCAACTTCCCCTTCTACCCCCGTTTTTGGTATTTGGAGTTTGGCTTTTATTTGGAAGGGGCGGATGGGTGCACTCACCATTGGGTCGTCTTCTGGGTTTCCTTCCTCTTCCTCCTCTGAGGTGGCCAGGGCGTTTTCAGTGGCTCCGCTCTCTGCCCCTGCTGGCTGTTGTGCCAGACGACTTTTTTCTGGGGGTTTTCTGGGGGTTTTCTTGACTGTGCTGGCAGGTGGTTGGTGTGGTTGTGGAACTGGGGCTGGAGCCCAGCATGTAGATGCCCGGTGGCCAAGCTGACCACAACGGTAGCACTTTATTTTGGGGCCCCAGGAACGAGGGTTTGGCGGGGGCTTTTCAGTTTGCTGCCTCTGCGTTCGGTGGGCTAACGGTTTTTTTTCAGGGGTTCTGGTACCTGGCTTTGGATAGGTGCTAATCTCGTGGTCCAGTATGATTGCAGTGGTGTACCATTCTTGGATACGATCTGGGGTCCCCCTTATGGCACAAGCTTGTTTCAGTTTGGGATCTAAGGCCTTTTTGAACGTATAGACCAATAGTCTCTCTGGCCAGTATCGTTGTCTTCCAGCTATTCTCCGGAATTCCCAAACTAATTCTTTGACCGGCCGACCCCCCTGTCGTAATTCCTGGATCTGGTCTTCAGCATCTACCTTTTGGGCCACATCGTAAAATCGGGCCCGCATCAGTTGGATGAACCCCGTTATGTCATCTAACTCAGGAGCTGCTTCTTCATGGAGTTCCGCTATCCATTGTGCTGCCTCTCCTTCATTCATCCCCTCTGCTATTTCTTGGATCAGTTCTCGATCCGTCAGGTATTGTGGGCCTACTTGGTCAACGTACGCCAATACTCGATTCATAAAGTAAGCTAGTTTGTTTCGGCTGCCATCATAGGTTGCACGGAACCTTGGAGGTGTGGGAGGAGGAGGGGGTGCTGGTGGTTGAACCGGAGCAACCTGTCGGCCTGCTGCTTGGGGTGGTAAGCTTCTTTGTGGGGCCACACCCATCGGTTGGGCAAAAGCCTGCTGAGGCATTGGTGGGGGGGCTGGACCCTGTGGTGGTCCCAGTCCCTGGCTCTGCCTCTGGGCAGCTATTTGGGGTGGCGCCATTAGTTTGGAAGGGGCAGGTGTCCACTGGCATTGAGCCCATCCATGACCCGGGAAGAAAGCCCACCCTGGATTGGCTTGATTGATGGGTCCAGAGCCATCGCTTTGCAGAGGGGGGGGAGGTGAAAGTGTTCCAGGCCCCTTTCGGCTGGTTAAGTTTTACTTCCCAACTTTTTTTCACTCCAGGAGGGGGGGGGTGCTGATTCGCTGGTGGCTGTGTGGAAAGAACCAAGGTCTCCACTCCAGTGCGCAGCAGTTTCTCTGCTGGGAAAGGATCATGTGGGCTTTGCTAGGCTCCACCCGGGTGGTTCTGGGGGCCCCAGGGGGTTTTGTTCACTCACATTTACGCGTCGGAATTTGTCCTGAAGGCCCATCAAAGACTGGCTGCGTGAGAGCGACTGAGATCTCCATTCATTTGCTCTTCTCCCCATGCTCCAGTCGTCTGTCAGAGTTCCCTTGGGGGGCCCCTCTCCTTCTAGCAGGCATTCCTGAGAAGCAATAAATCCCGAAGCTTCCTCTCGCAGGTCTAACTCCGTCTGTGAGGAAAATCTTGGTTTCGGTTCCTTTCGCCGGGCGCCCAGCTGAAGTTCCCTTTCCTTCGCCTCTGCTTGTTGAACTATTTCTTTAGAAGGTGCATAGTTTCGACAAAAATAAGCGATCCATCATCCTTAGCTTTCTCTGCTGCATTCTTTCCTTCCTCCATCTTCACTGAAATTTTGTCCTTCCCAGGGTTGGGTCAGAACTGGGATTCGGTACCCCGCTGAAAGAAATTTTTTTTATGAGAGAGTTGAAATAATGTCAGCGTTCCAAATATCATGCAGAATTAAATCATTGTCCAAGGCAAAGTGATCCTTAAAACTCCAATTTAATAAGACAGGCATTTTGGCATTATGCTGTTGAATTTCAACTCTAACGTACATCCGGTGAATTCACCCATTTAAAAGTTCATCATCTATCCCCACACCCCATAATTCATCACATGGTCCAATCTTCATCTTCCACGCTGGCATGTACACCCCTCTTCTTCCGGCCAGGTGTCGAGGTGCGGAGACAAAAGACGACCTTGAGCTTCTAAGAAATCCATAACAATACATTCCACAATCCTACTCCTTTCTATTCCCCCCTCCCAACTACTATACCAATGAAACAGCATAATATATATATGTTTTAAATATGTGGCAGGCCAAATATCCCAAAAGGAACAGAATTACAGACCTGACACATACAAGAGGGTAGAGCGGACCTGGCGTGCACTACGGAGACCTGGTTGGGCCATGAGAGGGGTGTGCCCCTTAGCGAACTATGCCCACCAGGCTTCCGGGCGTTTCACCAGCCGAGAGCCCAGGGCAGGGGCGGCGGGGTAGCGGTGGTTATTAGGGAAAGTCTCAGACCTCATGAGGTCACTGTGCCTCAGATAGGCGGGTGTGAGTCCCTCTTTGTGAAGTGGGGCCTTGGAGCTCAGGTGGGCCTTTTTGTTACATACCTGTCTCCCTGCTATGTTTCATCGGCCCTGCCAGAGCTGCTGGATGCATTAGATGGATTGGCGGTCGATTTCCCCAGGCTCATGGTCCTGGGGGATTTCAATCTGCCTTCCATTGGCGAGACATCCGAGTCAGTTCGGGAGTTCATGGCTTCCATGACAGCTATGGACCTAACTCAGTTAATTCAAGACCCCACCCATAATGGGGGACACACGCTCGACCTGATTTTTGTCTCTGGGCAGTGGATGAATGATCTAGATTTAGGGGATATTCATATTCAACCCTTGTCATGGTCTGATCATTTCCTCATCAGGCTTGACTTCCATACCGCTACCCCTCGCCGCAGGGAGGCGGAACCGACTAGATGGTTCCGACCCAGGCACCTGATGGATCCCGAAAGGTTCCTGATGGAGCTTGGGACTTTTCCTGAATCCCTTGCTCACAACTCGACCGAAGCCCTAGTGGAAGCCTGGGATAGGGCTGCCGCTGGGGCTTTGGATCATGTTGTGCGCAAGGGATGTCGATCCCGTATGGCTCCCTGGTTTACCGAGGAGCTCCGGGAGATGAAACGCCGGAAAAGACGCCTAGAGAGTGGCTGGAGGGCCAGCCAGTCCGAATCTGATCGAACACTAGTAAGAATTCATATTAAATCCTACTTAGTGGCGATAGAAGCGGCAAAACGGCAATATTTTTCCGCTCTTATCGCATCTGCAGATAACCGCCCAGCCGCCCTGTTTAGGGTGACCCGCTCCTTACTTAACCAAGGAACTGGGGAAGACCCCTTGCAGGGTAGGGCTGAAGAATTTGTTCAGTATCTGCAGGATAAAATCGCTCAGATCCGGACAGGCTTGGACTCTGACTGGGTAGATTCGGGTGAGCCGACGGGGATGAATCTTGTGGAGACAATCTGGGATGGGTCTGACCCTGTGACCCCCGATGACATGGACAGGATTATGGGGAGACTCAGTGCTGCCACTTGTGTGCTGGACCCGTGTCCCTCTTGGTTAGTTTCGGCTTCTCGGGAGGTGACACGAGGCTGGCTCCAGGCGATTACCAACGCTTCATTGAGAGAGGGGTTCTTTCCCACCGCCTTCAAGGAGGTGGTGGTGAGGCCCCTCCTCAAGAAGCCTTCCCTGGACCCAGCTTCTTTAGCCAACTATCGTCCGGTCTCCAACCTTCGCTTTGTAGCCAAGGTTGTCGAGAGTGTGGTAGCACGTCAGCTTCCCCAGTACCTGGATGAAGCTGTCTACCTGGATCCATTTTAGTCGGGTTTCAGGGCCGGGTACAGCACGGAGACGGCATTGTTCGCGTTGGTCGATGATCTCTGGCGGGCCCGGGACAGGGGCTGTTCCTCTGTCCTGGTCCTATTAGACCTCTTGGCGGCTTTCGATACCATCGACCACGGTATCCTACTGCGACAACTCGGGGGGTTGGGAGTGGGGGGCACCGTTTTATGGTGGTTCTCCTCCTACCTGTTGGATCGGTCACAGTTCGTGTTGACTGGAGGGCAGGGATCGACCCCGAGGCTTGTCACTTGTGGGGTGCCCCAGGGGTCGGTTCTCTCACCCCTCCTGTTCAACATATATATGAAACCACTGGGCGAGATCATCCGTGGTTTGGGGGTACGGTATCATCAATATGCTGATGATACCCAACTTTTCATCTCTACCCCAAATCACCCAAACGATGCCCTCGACGTGATGTCCTGATGCCTGGAGGCTGTGCGGATCTGGATGGGGAGGAACAGGCTCAAGCTCAATCCCTCCAAGACTGAGTGGCTGTGGTTTCCGTCATCCCGATTTGTACATCTTGTTCCATCTTTGACAATAGGGGGAGAAATTTTACCCCCCTCAGAGAAGGCTCGCAATCTGGGAGTCCTCCTGGATACGCGGCTTAGTTTAGAAGAACACCTGACGGCCGTGACCAGGGGGGCCTTTTACCAGGTTCGCCTGGTACGTCAGTTGCGCCCCTTCCTGGATCGGGATGCTCTGTGCACAGTCACTCATGCCCTCGTCCTTTCTCGCCTGGACTACTGCAATGCTCTCTACATGGGGCTGCCCTTGAAGAGCACTCGGAGGCTTCAGCTGGTCCAGAATGCGGCCGCGCGGGTTGTCATGGGGGTACCTAGGTGCTCCCATGTTACACCCCTTTTAGGCGGCATGCACTGGTTGCCGGTTGTTTTCCGGGTGCGATTCAAGGTATTAATTATGACCTTTAAAGCACTTCATGGCTTAGGCCCAGGGTACCTGCGAGACCACCTACTGCCACCAGTAGCCTCCCACCGTCCAGTACGATCCCACAGAGTTGGCCTCCTCAGGGTGCCATCTGCCAGGCAGTGTCGGCTGGTGACCCCCAGGGGGTGAGCCTTCTCTGTGGGAGCGCCTTCCCTCTGGAATGAGCTCCCCCTGGAGCTTCGCATAATCCCTGACCTCCGGTCCTTCCTACGCGCCCTAAAAGTTGGCTTTTCCAGCAAGCCGGCCTGGCCTGTTAATTTTAATTTTAACTTATTTTAAATGTATTCGTTTTTTTTAAAATTCGGTTTGTTTTTTTGGATATGGATTTAATCTTTTTTAACTTTTGGGATGTGTGTTTTTTAATGTTGTACGCCGCCCTGAGTCCTTTTGGAGAAGGGCGGCATATAAATCCAAATAAACCAAACCAAACCAAACCAATCATATTGAAAGAAAAAGATTTTATACAGAAAATGGAAAAATAATTGGCTTTTTTTAAAAGAAAATAGAAAAGAAGATACATCAATGCAGAACATTTGGGACACAATGAAGGCTGCTATTAGAGGCCTGATAATAGACTATACATGGAAGAGAAACTTAAAGAAAAGACAAATGCATAAAGCTCTAGACAATGACTATAAAAAACTTGAAAAAGAGTTACAGAGATTGCCACAAAAAAAAGATGTTAAAATAAAAATGGATATAATCAAACATAAAATAGATCTACTGGAAAAGGAAGAACTGGCACAAAAAATCAGAGGCACTAAACAGAATTACTTTGAAAATGCAAATAAACCAGGCAGATGGTTGGCATATAAATTGAAAAAAGAGAGAGGCAAAGAAAATCTTCCAATTAAGAGACAAACAAGGACAAATTCATTATGGAAATGCTGAGAAAAAGAAAATTATACAAGACTACTATGCTAAGCTGTATCAACAAGAGAAAATGGAAGAGGGGGGAGTTAAAAAATATTTACAGGATGCTAATCTTCCCCAGATACCAGATGAAACTAGAATAATGTTGGAAAGTAAAATAACAATGATGGAGCTAATGGAAGCACTCAAAAAACAAAATAATGGAAAAGCCCCAGATCGAGATGGATTACCAGTGGAATTCTACAAAACATTTGAAGAAATCTTGTCTCTCCCTCTTTTAGAAGTTATGAATGAAGTGATATCAGAGAGCAGAATACCTAAATCATGGTCAGAAGCATATATTGTATTGCTACCCAAAGAGGAGATATATCTAACACAAACCAAGAACTATAGACCAACATCTTTATTAAATTCAGATTACAAGTTCTTTGCATCTATACTAGCAGAGAGACTCAAAAAGTATTTAAATAGCTTTATCCACTCTGATCAAAATGGATTTTTACCAAAGAGACAAATTAAAGACAATATGAGAATGATTTTGAATACTTTGGAATACTATGAGGCCCATCCTGAAAAACAAATGGCTTTGATGTTTCTTGACGCACAGAAGGCTTTTGACAACGTGAATTGGCAATTCATGTTTTTACAATTGGAACAGATGAATTTTGGTAAGAAATTTATCCAAACTATACAAATGGTATATCATAAACAAACCGAAAAGATAATGGTAAATGGAGAATTGACAGATTCTATTGAAATAAAGAAAGGTACGAGACAAGGTTGCCCATTATCACCGTTACTTTTTGTCTTAACATTAGAAGTCTTCAATAGAAAGATTAGAGAAGAAGAAGAAATAAAAGGAATGAAAATTAAAAAAGAAGAATGCAAGCTACAAGCATTTGCAGATGATTTGGTATTTATTCTTTTTTTTAAATTAAAGTTTTAATAAGTTTTACAATTGTTTTCTCCCTCCCCTCCCTCTCCCCCCAACCCTACCCCGTCTCCATCCCTCCCTCCCCCCGACCTCCCAGAGCAAAGTTCAGGGTATAATCATTTGACAAACATATGCTAACATAAGCTAACTAATTTTAACATTCAACCATTCTTGTGCTTTAACTCCCCCTTTCTCTAGCTAACTTTGAATAATTTGTAGTATTGCTTATGCCTTCATTCATAAGCTAATTGAAGCTTTTTAGTCTGGTATTTCTTTTGAATATAATCAATCCATTTTTTCCAGTCCAGCTTGTATTTCTCATCTGAGTGGTCCTTCAAATACGCTGATATTTTGGCCATCTCGGCTAGGTTTACTACTTTTAATGTCCATTCTTGTATAGTGGGCAACTCCTCCTTCTTCCAATATTGCGCCACCAACAATCTTGCTGTCGTCGTTAGGTTCAAAATCAAGTTAGTTTCTATAACAGTAGAATCTGGAACTATACCTAACAAGAACAACTGGGGCAGGAATTTTATCCTCTTTTTCAAAATATTTTGAATGATCCACCACATTTTTATCCAGAATGCTTTAACTTTTTTACAGGTCCACCAAATATGGTAATACGTGGCATCAGCACTATCACATCTCCAACACTTGGATTGTAAGTTTGGGTACATACACGCTAGTTTTTTTGGATCAAGGTGCCATCTATAAAACATCTTATAAAAATTTTCTCTCAAATTCTGAGCTTGTGTGAATTTTACATTTTTACCCAGATCTTTTCCCATGTTTCCATCATTATTGGTTCCTCAAAGTTTTGTGCCCACTTTATCATGCAATCTGTGACTAACTCTGTTTCGGAGTCTATTTCTATCAATACATTATACAACCTTTTTATGTGCATTGGACCCTGGTCCCTAATTTGCTTTACCAAGTTATCCTCATTTTGAATAATACCAATTTTCTGATCTTTTTGCCATCTAGCCTGCAGCTGTCCATACTGGAACCACGTTTGAATTATCCTTTCGTCTCTTAATACATCCAAAGATTTCAACTGCAGCACACCTCTAGCCATACTGAGAAGTTCTCTATATGTAGTCACATCTTGTTTTTGTTCTATACTTGTATTCTCTATTGCGTGTCTGGGCACCCCCCACATAGGTATCTTGTCATTTAGTTTATATTGATATTTTTTCCAAACACGCAGCAAAGCATTCCTTAAGATATGGCTTTTAAAGATCTTGTCTACTTTTTTATCATATATTAAGTAAGCATGCCAGCCATATAGCAAATCATAACCCTCAACATTCAGTATTCTATGCTCTGTTAGATTAATCCAGTCACTAATTGTTGTTAAAACTACTGCTTCATAATATAATTTTAAGTTAGGCATTTTCAAACCTCCTCTTTCACGTATATCTTGCATTATTTTAAGTTTTATTCTCAGTTTCTTCCCTGCCCAAACAAATTTATTAATACCTTTCTGCCATTCTTCCAGGTTTGCGTCTTTTTTAAGTATTGGCACCGTTTGAAAAAGGAATAAAAACTTAGGCAAGACGTTCATTTTAACTGCTGCTATCCTTCCCAACCAGGACAATTGTAATTTTTCCCACTTGTTCATTTCTGTCTGTATTTTTTGCCGTAGTGGTTCATAGTTATATTTATATAGTTTCCCATTCGAAGTTGTAATGTAGATTCCTAAGTATTTGACGTTTTTTACTATCTCGCATCCTGTTACTCTTTGTAGTTCTTCTTTTTGATTTATAGATATGTTTTTAACTATCATCTTTGTCTTTCCTAAATTTATTTTAAACCTAGATACTTGGCCATATTGATTAATTACATTCATTAAGCCTATAGCAGATTCCCCCGGCTGGGTTAAAGTTACAACCAGGTCGTCCGCAAATGCTCTTATTCTGTATTCATACTGTCTGATCCTAATTCCTCGAAGCTCATCGGACCCACGTATTCTATTCAACAACAACTCCAAGGTTAAGATAAATAATAAGGGAGACAGGGGACATCCCTGTCTTGTTCCTTTCTCGATTTGGAAAGATTCTGTTAGACCTCCATTAACTATAATTTGAGCTGTCTGTTTCTGGTATATTGCTGTAATAGATTGTATAAAATGCTCTCCAAAGTGCATCTTTTGTAAGATTTTTATTAAAAATTGCCAATTAATAATAATAATAATAATAATAATAATAATAATAATAATAATAATAATAATAATAATAATAATAATAATAATAATAATAATAATAATAATAATAATAATAATAATAATAATAATAATAATAATAAAAAAAAAAAAATTGGATTTATTAGCCGCTCCCTTTCCGGGCAGGACTCGGGGCGGCGTACACCAAGACATATATAAACATAGATATATACAAAAGACATACATGCACGGAGGAGGTAATAGATTAAAACATTAAGACAAATTAAAACCATTAACAAATAAAAAATCCAATATACAATAAAAATTTAAAATTTAAAAAAGACAGTCAGGAGGAATATGAAAAGATTACGGTTGAGCCAGGCCGGATGATTGAAAGAGGTGGGTCTTCAACTGTACACGGAAGGAGCGGAGATCGGAAATAATCCTGATGTCACGGGGGAGGTCATTCCACAGGGCTGGGCCCATCACAGAGAAGGCTCTGCTCCTGGATGTCGCCCCCCGACACTGTTTGGCGGACGGCACCCGGAGAAGTCCCTCTCTGTGTGAGCGAATTGGTCGTAGGGATGTGTGGGGCAGGATGCGATCCTGCATGTAACTAGGTCCTCTGCCATGAAGCGCTTTAAAGATCATAATCAAAACCTTGAAACGCACTCGGTAGACCACAGGAAGCCAGTGCAGCTCGCGCAGGAGAGGTGTTACAGGGGAGTATCTAGACCTCCCCATAATCACCCGCGCGGCCGCGTTCTGGACCAACTGTAGTCTCCGAGTGCATCTCAAGGGAAGCCCCATGTAGAGAGCATTGCAGTAGTCCAGGCGAGACGTCACTAGCGCATGGGTGACTGTGCGTAGGGCATCCCGGTCCAATAAGGGCGCAATTGGCGCATCAGGCGGACCTGATGGAACGCCCCCCTAGCCACGGCTGTTACATGGTCATCCATGGACAGCCGGGCATCTAGGAGGACGCCCAAATTGCGCACCTGATCAAATGCTTTCTCCGCGTCTAAAAATAAGAGCACTGCCGGGACCTGGTTGTTCTTTTCCAGATATTCCATTATATTAATGATTTGTCTTACATTGCTTTTCATTTGTCTGCCTTGCATAAAACCAGACTGATCATTATGAATCATTTGTTGCATGATTGGCATCAACCTGTTTACCAGTATTTTAGCAAAAAATTTATAGTCTGTGTTAAGTAGTGAGATGGGTCTATAGTTTTTTGGCTGGGTAGGATCCTGTTCCTCTTTAGGGATCAGAGAAATAAAAGCAGTTCTCCAGGATGGTGGAACTCTGCCTTCCACTTTTATTTTGTTAAATAATTCTTTGAGAGGTTCCACCATCTCTAGTTGTAGCTTTTTATAATAGACTGCAGGCAAGCCATCTGTGCCTGGAACCTTACCCATTTTTAACTGCTTAATTGCCAGAAGAATCTCTTCTATTGTTACAGGTTGATTCAGTCCTGCTCTTTGCTGGTCTGTAGGTATAGAGATTTTCTCTTTCTCCAAATATCTGTCAATATCTAAACCTTGTATTTTGTCACCAGCATACAATCTTGTGTAAAATTCTAAAAAAACCTTTTTAATCATATCCTGTTGAAAAACTTCTTTACCTTTATACTGTACTTTTTCTATTATACGAGACCTTTGTTTTTTCCTTAGCATATATGATAACCATCTGCCTGGTTTGTTGGCATTACAAAAGGTGTTATGCTTAGCATATAGAAGGTTAGTAGCTACCTGGTCTGATATCAACATGTTAAACTGCCCTCGCAACAAGCTAATTATCTCTTTTATCTTTTTATCATGTGGCTTGGATATTAACTCCTGTTCCTTCTTTTTAATCTCTGCTTCTAGTTCCCTACGTTTCTTTTCTTGTTTGTATCTATGGATATTATTCAAATTCATTAAAACACCCCTCATATATGCCTTACTTGCATCCCAAACCATATCCATAGGTGTCCCTTTACACATATTAAAAACAAAATATTCTTTCAATAATTTTTTACATTCCATAACATTTTTCTCATATCTAAATAGATTTTCATTCAGTCTCCATGATCTCCTTGGTCGCTCTTCATTTTTAACTTCTATCCAAACCGGATTGTGATCTGTTAAGGTTCTCGAGCATATCTTGGTCTTCTTCACCCTAGAAAAAAGATCATTTGTAATTAATATAAAGTCAATTCTAGAAAAGGATTGATGCCTATCTGAAAAAAAAGTAAAATCCCGTTCTGTAGCATTTCGCTCTCTCCAGATATCTCTCAGCTCAAAATCATCTACCATATCAAAAAAATATTTAGGTAGTCTTGATCGTGTTCGGGTACTTTGTATGAGCCTCTTTTTATCTTGAACTGGATCCAGTACTCCATTCCAGTCACCCAATAGAACACATGATCTATAACCCCATTGTATTAATTTAGTATGAAGCAACTTATAAAATTTTTCTTGTTGTTGTTTGGGAGCATATACTCCTATTAAAAGTATTTTCTTGCCTTCTGTTAATAATTCAATTGCAATATATCTTCCTTGTGGATCAGCTTCAATTAATTCAGCCTTTAAATCTCTTCTTAAATATATAACTATACCATTTTTCTTCTCCGGAGCAGATGCAACAAAATGTGGTCCCAATTTTGGATTCATCAAATATTTCTGATCTTGTGTTCTAATGTGTGTTTCTTGTAGGCAAATTACGTCATTTTAAAATTGTTTCAGGTAATGAAATATTTTTTTCCTTTTTTGTGGTGAGTTTAAACCATTAACGTTTCAAGTTAGAAATTTAGTTGTCATCTTCAGCACGCTGAAGCTTTTTAAGAGCTGCCTGAAAATCTTCATGAGACTTTACCTTCGGTCTCACTCCCCCCACAGCTTCTGGTATCTGGATTTGTTGAAGCTTTAGTTCTTGCTCTTTACGTTTAGTAACTGCCCCGGTTTGTCTTTGTTCCATAATTCCTTCTGCCTCCTCCAGTAAGCTCACAGCCCCAGCTTGTGCCTGCGAGCCTTGCTGCCTGGGGTCTTCTGTATCTTTTCTTTCTTTGGATCCTGGGGACGGAGGACATCCTGCCTTTAATACTCTGCTGTAGAAATCTCTTGCTTTCCAAACTGTGTTGAGTCGATGTCTTTCTCCCAGATGGTTCACCACCAGTCCTACTGGAGCTTCCCATCTAAATTGAATCTGACGATTTTTAAGTTCATCCACTAGAAACGCATAGTCCTTTCTGGATCTCAGCATTTTGGGGGGAATTTCCTTAAGTACTATCACTTCTTGATCTGCCACTTGTAACTTGTTTTTATAGGTTGCTTGTAGTATTGCGTTTCTAATTTTCCTGGAAACAAAGTAGATTACAATATCTCTTGGCAATTGTCTTTGTCTGGCAGTCCATGAGTTGACACGATAAATTTTGTCCAATTGCCAGGCACATTCGACTTTTGATTTCCCGGTTAATTGGGCAAAAGCATCAGCAAAAATTTCTCTTAGCTTCTCTTGAGAGTGTTCTTTCAAACCCCTTATCCTCAGGGCAAATTCCATTGATCTGTATTGTATCATTGTAAGTTCCGCCTCAGAGTTGTCAATGTTGCTTTGTGCCTCCGTGAATTTATTCTCCAACTTTATATTAGACTCACTAATTTTTTCCACCTTCTCATCAAGGGATGCTACATAGCCAAATAATCCTTTAAGTGCATCAACAATGTCCTCTCTTATCTCTTGGTTACGTGTTTGAACTAAGTCCTTGATTCCAGATATTTCCTCAGAAACATCTTTAAAAGCGTTTGAGATTTTCCCCTCCAGAGCAACTGCTTGATCTTTTAATGCTTTCTGCAAAACCTCCAGTGTCAGAGTTTGTGGTTGTGTTTCCCCCGGGGTAATAAAACCTGTAATTTTTGCCCCTGTGCAGGTGAGTTACCTGCACTTTTGGGAGCATTTACTTTATCTTGTCTAGAAGCCATTTCAAAGTGTTCAAATCAGCCTTTTTTACAACTGATATTCAGCCTGAAAAGTCCAATTATTCTCTCAAGTCTTCCCGCTACGTTAGCAGGCACTTTGTGCTATTCTACTTCCTGCTTCACTTTCGTTTTGCACCACACCCGTTATCTCGGCGCCATGTTCTTTAACTTCGCTTAATTTATAGAAGGAAGTATAAACTAAGGAGTTAAGGTTTATACTTGCTGTTAAGGAGACCTCCTGGTTTGCTCTGCTTGTGTTTTGTTCAAATGTAGATTAACCGGTAGAGCAAAAAGTGTGGACGTAGCCTTTTGTTCTGCAAATTGCAGTCGAGTCCCGAGGTGAGGAGAATGTCCGACTCCCTGGAGAGATCAAACCTTTCACACCACAGAGTTACTTCTGCGGTTGCTAGGAATCTCTATCCCGAGTCAGCAAGCTCGTCTCCCCCTCTTTTCTCGAGGGGGGGATTTTCAAACTGTTAGACAGCTGATTAACGCTGTCCCAGCAGTTTGTTACTCAATCTCAGGCTGGCGCTCTTAAGGGAGCGTCTTCCAAGGACCACGGAGCCACCGGAAGCCAAGATTTGGTATTTATTCTTGAAGACCCATTCGAGACAGCACCCAAATTGTTGGAAAGAATAGAGGAGTATGGAAAAGTAGCAGGCTTGAAAATAAATAAAGACAAAACAAAGATTTTGACAAAGAACATATCATTAAGATGAAAGGAAGAGTTGGAAGAAGCTTTGCAGATTCAAATCACAAGTAAGGTTAAATATCTGGGGATATACTTATCACCTAGATGTAGCACTCTCAAGGAGGATAATTATACTAGACTAAAACAACAAATTGCGACTGATTTGATGACATGGGGAAACCTGCAACTATCAATGTTAGGAAGAATCTCTACAATTAAAATGAACATTTTACCCAGAATTCTATACCTGTTCCAGACAATTCCAATTAGATTGGGCAAGGACTTTTTTGAAGATCTAAATAAAATAGTCTTGAAGTTTATTTGGCAAGGGAAAAAAGCAAGAATAACACTTAAATTGTTACAAGATGCTAGAATAAGAGGAGGATTGGGCCTACCTATTATCAAGCAACAAACCTGATGTGGATTAAGGAGTGGGTAACACTAAAAAATTCCAGATTATTGAATGTAGAGGGTCATGATTTATTGTTGGGATGGCATGCTTTTTATGGCATAAGGGAACTAAAGCACATGGTTATTTTAGAAGACATTATATAAGGGAGGCCTTTTTATTAAACTGGGAAAAGGTTAAAAGATCACACTACTTAAAAACTCCAGCATGGATATCAACTATTGAAGCATTTTCATATCAAATAATATATAAAGAGGAACAAACAGTAAGATATGTTGAAATATTGAATACAGAGGGTGAACTCAAATCTATTCAAGAGTTGAAACAAGAAGGAATAGAAATGAATTGGTATTCATATTTACAGATACAATCTAAATATAATGAAGATAGAAAACGAATAGGTCTTTACAATGAAATGACTGAGTTAGATAAAATTTTAATAGGTGCTGATGAAAAAGTAATTAAAAAACTATATGGATATTTATTAGAGACTAAATTACAAGAGGAACAAGTTAAAGAAACTATGATAGCTTGGGGAAAAAACTTTGGGTATGGGATAGATTTAGAAAAATGGCAGAAATTGTGGTCTCAAAATTATAAAATGACAATGTCAACTGCATATAGAGAAAATTTGTATAAGATGTTTTACAGATGGCATCTATCCCCAACGAGAATTGCAAGAATGTCCAAGAATAAATCGGAAAAGTGTTGGAAATGTCATCAGATACCGGGTTCATACTACCACATGTGGTGGACTTGTATTGAAGCTAAAAGATACTGGACTAAAATCCACATGTGGTTGGAGAAAATGATACACAAACACATAGACCTCAAATCAGAGATCTTTTTACTGGGAATCATACCAGAAATTTACAACAAAGACTTAAAATATTTGATTGTAAACATTTTAACAGCAGCTAGAATTGTATTTGCAAAAAACTGGAAAAACGAAATGATACCAAAACAGGAAGAAGTTATTCGAAAGATAATGGAGTGTGCTGAAATGAGCAAATTGACATTTGAAATTAGAGAACAAGAAGACAAGCAATTTTATAAGATATGGGATTTGTTTTATCAGAGGCTGGAAAAAAGAACCTGGACATGAAAAATGTTTTACTTATGTTTTAATTGAAGGAGAAAAGCGAGAATACAATAATGTTGTTAGACTAATAATAATACAATGAAACACTGACATATATATGAATAATTTAGAATTTTTTGTTATAAAATGAAGGACAAAGATAATAAATGAATTAATGTACATTTGATAGAGGATTGGTAATATAATATATAACTCTAAGTGCATACTATAAAGATATCCTGTTGAAAATAGTGATAGATATATAAACATAAACACTTGGTAAATTCTTTTATACTGTAAAAATATTTAAAATGAGACAATGATTGCATAAAGGTACGTTGTTATTAAGCAGACAATTAAGAATGTAAGAGAATTAAGTTTATTGAAAAGAAAGAAATATTAATCGTAATTGAATATATGCTGCACAATGAAAGTGAGGTTTTTGGTTATATTGGATGTATTGATTGTATATGTAATCGAAAATACGGATGCAAAAACACTTGGAACCAAACGACATGCTGTATGTAATGGATGAAATTTTTTTTAATGTTGTCTTTTATGTTTAAAAAAAAAAAAATCTGACTTCCGGTGGCGCCGCTGGCCTTGGAGGACGCTCCCTCGGGAACGCCAGCCCCGTGTTTGAGTAACAAGCTGCTAGGATAGCATAAATCAGCTGTCCAGCGGTTTGAAAACCCCCCCTCGGGAAAAGAGGGGGAGGTGAGCTGTCTGGCATAGGGTAGAGGTCCCCAGCGGCCCCAGAAGCAATTCTGTGGCGTGAAGGGTGTGAACTCCCCAGGAAGCCCGACAATCTCCTCATTTTGGGATGCTTCTGCCTTTGCAGAAACAAAAGGCAGCGTCCACCCCTGCTGTTTCAATGCTTATTCTACATCTGAACAAGACGCAGGCGGAGCAAACCAGGAGGTCAATATATCGCAAGTACAAGCCTTAACTCCGTAGATTATATCTCCTTCTGTAAACTTAAAGGGAACTTAAAAAAAATGGCGCCAGAATAATAAAGGGTGTGGTGAAAATGAAAGTGAAGCGGAAAGCTGATTAGCACTTGTTAAGTGCTTGTTAGTGCTGCTGGAATACTTGAGAGAATAGGTGGATTTTCTGGACTGAACAAATTGGTTGCTTAAAAGCTTGATTTGAATACTTTGAAATGGCTTCAAAGCAGGCAAAATTCAATGTTTCAAAAAGTGCTGGCAGTTCGCCAGCACAGTCGTAAATGTTGCAGTCTTTACTATCTCGGGTGGAAAGACAAACACAAACCCTGACACTGGAGGCTCTACAAAATAATTTACAAAATGCATTAAAAGAACAGGCAGTTGTTTTGGAGGGGGAAATTGCAAGTGCCTTTAAAGATGTCTCTGATGAAATATCTGGAATTAAGGATTTAATCCAAATGCGTAACCAAGAGATAAGGGAGGATATAGTTGAGGCATTTAAAGGATTATTTGGTTACGTAACATCTCTCAATGAGAAGGTGGAAGAAATTTATGAGTCTAATATAAAGTTGGACAATAAACTTATGGAGGCACAAAGTAAAATTGATAAGTCGGAGGCAGAGTTTATAATGATACAATATAGAACAATGGATTTTGCCCTGAGGATAAGGGGTTTGAAAGAACATAACCAAGAAAATTTAAGAGAGATTTTTGCAGACGCTTTCGCTCAATTAACTGTGGAACCAAAGGTTGAATGTGCCTGGCAAATTGACAAAATTTACCGTGTTAATTCATGGATTGCCAGACAAAGACAACTGCCAAGAGGTATTGTAATCTATTTTGTCACCAGGAAAATTAGGAGTGAAATATTGCAAGCAACCTATAAAAACAAACTGCAAGTGGCAGGTCAAGATGTGATAGTATTGAAGGAAATCCCCCCCCAAAAATGTTGAAATCTAGAAAGGACTATGCATTTCTAGTGGATGAACTTAGAAAGCGCCAGATTAAAGTCATATTTTAAGGAATGCTTTATTGCGTGTCTGGAAAAAATATCAATATAGGTTAAATGACAAGATACCTATGTGGGGGGTGCCCAGACACACTATAGAGAACATAAGTATAGAACAAAAACAAGATGTAACTACATATGCAGAACTTCTTCGTATGGATAGAGGTGTACCACAGTTAAAATCTTTGAATGTACTAAGAGACGAAAGGGTAATTCAAACCTGGTTTCAGTATGGTCAGTTACAGGCTAGATGGAAAAAGACCAGAAATCTGGTATCATCCAAAATGAGGATAATTTGATAAAACAAATTAAGGACCAGGGTCAAATGCACATAAAAAGATTGTATAATGTATTGATAGAAATAGACTCAGAAACAGAATTAGTTAAAGATTGTATGATAAAATGGGCACAACATTTTGAAGAACCAATAATGATGGAAACATGGGAAGAGATTTGGGTAAGAAATGTAAAATTTACACAAGCTCAGAACTTGAGAGAGAATTTTTACAAGATGCTGTACAGATGGCATTTAGATCCAAAAAGGCTAGCCTGTCTGTATCCGAATCTACAATCTAAATGTTGGAGATGTGACTGTGTTAGTGCCACGTATTACCATATTTGGTGGACTTGTAAAAAAGTTAAAGCATTTTGGATAAAAATATGGTGAGTTATTCAAAATATTTTGAAAAAGAGGATAAAGTTCACGCCCCAGTTGTTCCTGTTAGGTATAGTTTCAGATTGTACTGTTATAGAGATTAATTTGATTTTGAACCTAACGACGGCAGCAAGATTGTTGGTGGCGCAATATTGGAAGAAGGAAGAGTTGCCCACTATCCAAGAATGGACGTTAAAAGTAGTAAACTTAGCAGAGATGCCCAAAATCTCAGCGTATCTGAAGGACCATTCAGATGAGAAGTACAAGCTGGACTGGAGAAGATGGATTGACTATATTCAAAACAAATACCGGACTAAAAAATTTCAGTTAGCTTATGAATGAAGGCATAAGGAATTCTACAATTTATTTAAAGCTAGTTTAATAAAGGGGGAGTTAAAGCACAAGAATAGTAACATGTTAAAATTAGTTAGCTTATGTTAGCATATGGTTGTTAAATGTTTATACCCTGAATTTTGCTCTGGGAGGGAGGGGGGAGGGAGGGAGGGAAGAGGGGTAGGGATGGGGGAAGAGGGAAGGGTAAGGGGGGTAATAATTGTAAAACTTATTAAAAATAAAAAAAATGTGAGAAAAAAAAACAAAACAAAACGGGATGACATCATGGGGAGATGGAACGAGGAGATGTCATGTCCATGGGGGGGGGGGCAGCCAACAGTGTTCAAGGGGGAGCAGGAAGCTTGTGTCCATCATAGAAAAGGTCGGTGCAAAGGACAGTATGTAAGAGTAACAGCCAGCTGTCAAAATCGCAGCAGATGATAGATATGTCAGCGTTCCAAATACCATGCATGAAATCAATCAGAGACCAAGGCAGAATCATCCTTAAAGTTCCAATTTAATCATACAGGCATGTTGGCACTTCTGTGGAATTCCAACTCTGATTCTCTTCCTGGAATTCCACCCAGTTGAAAGTTCATAAACTTATGTCCACTCCCATAAATCCATCACATGTTCCAATCATCATCTTCCATGCTGGCATCTACACCCCTCTGCTTCCGGTCAGGTGTCAAGGTGCGGAGACAAAAGATGACCATGAGCTTCTAGAAAGAATGACAACAAAACATTCCACAATCCTACTCCTTTCTATTCCCCCCTCCCAACTACTACACTAATGAAACAGCATAGGAAAATAATAGAAAGTGTGGCAGGCCAAAGATCCTAAAAGAAACATAACTACAGGCCTGACAGGCAGCCTCTCCTCAGAAGAAAAACGTTTCCTGAAAAGAGAATAACATAAAAGTTCACATAACACAATTAACCACCTCTTCTCCTCCCCCAAGGGGACCCTTTGGCTTATCGGGAAACTTCTCATGGAATTGTTTTACTAACTTCTCCACTTTTAAGTTCCCACTTTTCACCCAAGTAGCTTCAGACAAAGGGTAACCCTTCCAGTGCACTAAGTATTGTAAGCGACCCCTATTCAGCCTGGAGTCTACGATTTTTTCAACCTCAGATTGTTTTTCCCCTTCTATCACTAGAAGAGGAGAGTGAGCTTGGGTGGATGCTCTTATGCTAGACCCAATTACTGGTTTCAACAAGGTACAATGAAAATCTGGGTCAATTTTCCCTAGACTTCTGGGCAGACTGAATCGAACTGTAACTGGGTTAACTATCTTCACTATCGGGAATGGACCTAGAAATTTTGGACCAAATTCCTTGCTAGGCATTCTTAATCTCATGTATTTGGTAGATGCAAGAACTTTGTCCCCCACACGGAAGGGGGTTAGGAGCGAGTGATGTTTGTCAGCTTGCTTCGTGTAGGCTTCTGCCGCAACTGCTAGAGCCTTCTTCGTATTCTCCCATCCGTTCTTTAGCATGTCCATCCATTCATTCAAAGACATGGAGGAAGGAGGTTCTCTCGGCAACTCAGGCATGGCAACAAATTCCATGCCACTGGTAATCTGGAAAGGAGTAAATCCAGTGCTGCTGTGAACCGCATCGTTGTACGCCATTTCGGCGAAGGGTAGCAAGTCCGACCAGTTGTCTTTTTGATAGTCCACAAAAAACCGGATTTATTGTTCCACCACCGCATTGGCTCTCTCTGCTGCGTAGTTCATGCTGGGATGAACCTTTGAGCTCAGTTCTTGTGTGGACCCAATGGATCTCAGGACCTCTCTCCAGAACGTGGATGTGAACTGGACTCCGCGGTCTAAAATGATCCTCTTGGGTAATCCGTGCAGGCGATAAATGTGCTTCACAAACATTTTTGCTAATTTCTTTGCGGATGGCAATCCTGAGCAAGCAATGAAGTGTCCCTGCTTGGAAACCAAATCAATAACTGTCCAGATTCCCACTGCTGTCTGGGAGTTCCACGATGAAGTCCATTGTGACCTCTTCCCATGGTCAGTTAGGGCTTTCTGCTGCAGGTTCTGGACTCTTGGATTCAATCATCCCTGGTTGGCCCTTTTCCTCCTCCGAGGCCTCCCCCTTGGTAGGACACTTCATCACCTTAAGTTGGGGATCCTCTTCCAGAGGCTGTTGGCCCAGATGACTCTTCTGTGGTGGCATCTGGGGCCCTCTCTTTACCTCAGTGGCGATTGGTACACACGTTTGTTCTTCAGCAATTCCCTCCTCCGAGGCCTCCCCTTTGGTAGGACTTTTTGTCACCATAAGTTGGGGATCCTCTTCCAGAGGTCGTTTGGGCTTTTCCCCCTCCGAGGCCTCCCCCTTGGTAGGACTCTTTGTCACCTTAAGTTGGGGATCCTCCTCCGGAGATTGTTTACCCTTTTCCTCCTGTGAGGCCTCCCCCTTGGTAGGACACTTCGTCACCTTAATTTGGGGATCCTCTTCCAGAGGTTGGTGGCACAGATGACTCTTTTCTGGTGGCATCTGGGGCCTTCTTCTTACCGCTGTGGCGGTTGGTGTGCACGTTTGTGGCATTGGGGCTGGAGCCAAGCACTCTGACACTCTGTGGCCAGGTTGACAGCAATGGTGGCATTTTATTGGCCCCCACAAGGAATGGAACCTAGTTACATCTCTAAACTTAGGAACCGTCTCATCACATTGGACTGCCTTCCATCTTGCTGCTTCCCCCTTGGTAAACCCTTCTTCCATTGTGGAGATTGCTTCTCTGTAGGAAGGTGGGGTAAGAACCTGTTGGGGCATTGCAGATGCACCTTGTCCCGCTTTCCATCCTGCAGGCCTCCCTTTGGTCATCCCTTCTTCCATGGTGGAGATTGTTTCTCTGTAGGAAGGTGGGGTAAGAACCAGTTGGGGCATTGCAGGGGAGACTGGAACTGGTGGGGAGGTCAATCCCTCGGTTGGCCACTGCCCAGTTTTCTGCCATGGTGCCATCTGCTGAGGGAGGGCAGGTGTCCACTGGCATTCCTCCCATCCATGACCTGGGGTTAAGACCCATCCCGGGGTTGCCTGATTCACAGGTTTCAGTTCAACCAATGATGGCTGGCTAGGGGGGTTTATGTGCCAAGGACCCTCCTGCTGGCTTGGAGGAGTTATGGGCCAAGTAGGTGCCCTCTGCTGTCTTGGAGGGTTTTCCCATGTTGATGGCACAGGAGGTGCCCAGTGGCATCTTATCCATCCATACTCTGGGAAGAAAACCCAATCTGGTGGTGCTTCACTCACAAGCTGCAGCCCAATTTGTGGTGGCTGGCAAGTGAAAGATGCTGGCCAAATCCCTTCTTGCTGTCTGGGTTGAAATTCCCATTTTGATAGGGAATCTGTCTCCCACTCAGTTGCAGGGTAATAAGTCATTTCATTTATCGCTGTCTGGATGGAGTAAAAATCTCCACTCCAGATTTTATTCCAAGCCTTGCTTCCAAGCTGGGGGGAAGGAGAGGGAGCATGCACTCACGTTTAATTGTCCGAAATGGTCCGGGAAGCCCATCAGAGATGATTGCGTGGGGATGGCTGGGATCTCCATTCCTTTCATCTTCTATTTCTTTTCCTCCCCTTCACTGTTTCTCTTGCCAGCTGCAATAAATCTTGAAGCAGGAATTCCTTTTCCTTTGAAGTTAGCAGAGAAGCGTTGGCTCTCAGCTTCTTATCACCAAAAGCTTACTCATAATTGTTCGCTGATATTTTACGCTGTCCCGGTCAGCGTTGGGAATTCAGCACCCCCCTCACCAGCCCCCCCCTGCAAGGGGGGTGCTAGTGATTTGTTTTAAAGAGAGAGTTGGGATAATGTCAACGTTCTAAATACCATGCATGAAATTAATCAGAGACCAAGGCAGAATCATCCTTAAAGTTCCAATTTAATCATACAGGCATGTTGGCACTTCTGTGGAATTCCAACTCTGATTCTCTTCCTGGAATTCCACCCAGTTGAAAGTTCATAAACTTTTGCCCACTCCCATAAATCCATCACATGTTCCAATCATCATCTTCCACGCTGGCATCTACACTCCTCTGCTTCCGGTCAGGTGTCAAGGTGCGGAGACAAAAGATGACCTTGAGCTTCTAGAAAGAATGACAACAAAACATTCCACAATCCTACTCCTTTCTATTCCCCCCTCCCAACTACTCCACTAATGAAACAGCATAGGAAAATAATAGAAAGTGTGGCAGGCCAAAGATCCTAAAAGAAACATAACTACAGGCCTGACAAGATTGCGAGGTGCTGAAGCGACCAGTGATGGCAGCGGTGAGGACAGTGGCGGCAGCGATGGCTGCTCCAACTTTAACGACTCCAACAGCCAAGCTCCGTCCACACCACCCGCGCTCATATCCGTCGCCAGGGCCGCACTCCGTTGACCCAGTCCATAGTGTTACAGGAGGAGGGGCCAAATGGCCAAATGGCACAGTACGGTCGCCCAGGCAACGGCGGTGATACTGGAGGGGGCCACAACGAAGGACCACCCCCACTCCAACCACGCCCACGCCAACTACTGAAGCCATTTTCTGCTGGCGTCAATATCCATGCCAGCTGCCTCAGCCACTCCCCGCTGATCCAATCTATCATGTCCATAAGCGAGGTGGAGGGCGGGTGCAACCGGGATAACACCACGGTGTGGGGAGCGGCAGCTGCAGAGACCCCCAGGCCGGGCGTTAAGTATCACCAACAGTTCATAACAATATTTTATCTCACCACAGTTCAGCTTATATTTATATTTCTTCTTTCAATGTTGTCCTTCTATTTTTTAAATCCAATTTCAGAGATCACAAAAACAAAAAACAAAATCTTTTTCCAGATTGCATCAGCAATATTATATACTGTTATTTAATTCTTATTTCTTTCTCCACTAGATGGCAGTTTTACTCTTCTTTCATATAGGGTTTTTCTTTTTCCTTCGAAAAGTCCAATATTTACTTTTCTATATTTCACTTTCTCTCGAGTATTCCAAAATAGTTCTCTCCTCCTCTTAACAATTGTCACTGTTTTGTCTGGCTCCAATTTCTGTTTATTGTCAAAATCTCTCCTTATTTAGTTCTGTTCTCAAGTCACTCCAAACCTTCTATTGCTATAGGAAATTGCTTGCTTTCCCTCTTCTTGTAGCTGCCGATATTAAGCTGTATCCAGCTAGTTTCAAAGCATTGAAATTCTAGCTCAATGAGTCTTTAATAGAATTTATACCATTTTAGTTGTTTTAAATATTCTCACCAATGCTGCTGTGTTGCTATTTTCTCTCCCTTATGTGCGGTAGTCACCACCCAAAATCGGCCATGCACACCGATTTCTTCTCCGGTGAATTCAAGGGGTTTTCCCTCATCCGATAGGGAAGTTGCTTGCTTCCTCCTTTGGCGCCCGGGTTTCCCCTCTCTCCTATTGATCCCTCCAGGTTCAACTCGTCCTTTTTCAGGATCTTCACAACAGAAACTCGAGCAAAGCTCGTAGAGCTACCATTTCTTCGCCCTCATGGAAGTGATGTCACCACAGAATCTTTTCAAATCCCCGGGATTGGGATTGGAATCTCCATAATCTCCATTGAAAGCTTTCTTAAAGTTTCTCAACATGCATTGAAAAGGCATTCGAGGAACGCTTCCTCCACCTCCCATGTTCTATTTCTAACATACTTTCCACTGACCTGCGGCCCCGGAGACTCACAGTCAACAACAGGAACTGCAGTGGCTTAACTACCCACACAATTCTAGAGCCTCATTAGGATACGCCGGTTCCGTTAGGAAGGTACGCTATCCCAGGCTCAGGGGGGTGATCGGGCCCCCTCTTCCACTCTTAACCGAGTGGGTCTACAATTCCCACAATACTTGCCTGCAGGTGTCTTCTTTTCTCAGCCGGCATAATTTTGTTGACTTGTCCTAATCCCGGTCAGATTCTTGGATCGGCGGGGTCCACTGGATGCCTAAGGGAGGTCGTCTGCCCACTTCCAGAGAAAGTCTCCGTCAGTGCCTAAAGATTGGGCGAGACAGCCTCGATGGGGCACCAGTCGGTCCGTTCCGTCCTCAGTGAAATATCGGTCTAAGTCCTGCTGCCGTCACCAGAATTGTTGCAGAAAATGACAGGCCTTAGACGTCTCGGGATTCAAGGAGAAGTTTATTGGCAGCCAGGTTCAGAAAACTAGTCAATGGCTAGTATTGCAAGTTCTGAACAACCTTCATCATTGAAGCACGCATTGTTATACATTCTCAAGAGCAGAGCAACATGGAAACACTTAACTCATTTCTTATTGGTTATCTTAAGGAAAGAAGCCTTATAAGTAGATATTGTCTTACTTCTCCTTTTGCCTTGGGCCATAGGTACTGACTACGTGTCTCTGTACAAACTTTAGCTGAACTCTGTGGTTTGGGGCTTTTGACATAAGAACTTTTACTGGAACCTTTACTGGACTTCTGTGGTTTAGGGCTTATGACATTTTCCTGTTTTTCTTTACATGTCTTACAAGCAGGCTTTTATCTCTCCCTTCTGCCCCGTCTTACTTCTATATTTTAATTCACATTTTACCCTGCTTTACACGTACACACGTGGAGGTTCTTTTCTGCAGCCCTGAAGGATGATGATCCCGAATTCTCCAGCGAAGGAAGGAAGGAAGGAAGGAAGGAAGGAAGGAAGGAAGGAAGGACTAAGAATTTTCCAACGTCCAGTAAATGCTGTTGTAATTTTACCCCAAATGTAACAGATTAACAGAATAACATTTCTGGATTTTGGCAAACTCACTTATCTTCATTACCACAAACATGCATGTATATCTATATACAAAAGCGAAATATCACTCATGCATCATCACGAAATCTCCAGAACCATAAAGCCTACAAACTTGCCACGTATGTTCCTCTTGGCTTCTAGGTGCTCACTAAGAAAGGTTTTTTTCAAAATGACCAACAGAGTATTAGTATTTCCTCAGTGGTGGGTTTCAAAAAAATTTGGAACCTACTCTGTGGGTGTGGCCTGCTTTATGGGAGTGGCTTGCCGGACATGTGACCAGGTGGGAGTGAATTGCCAGCCATGTGACCGAGTGGGAGTGGCTTGCCGGCCATGTGACCGAGTGGGAGTAGCTTGCCGGCCATGTGACCAGGTAGGAGTGGCTTGCCGGTCAAGTGACTGGGTGGGAGTGGCCAAGACGATGTCACTGAATTCTTTGCCCCAATGGATGATCTACAAAAAGAAGATATAAAAAAGGAAATTTATTATTTTGTGCACTTACTACTTAAATAAGATTAAAATAAGTACACAAAACAATAAAAGAGTACTACTTACTACTTGTATTTCAAAGGGAATACAATACATATTTAATTTTACACATGTTAGCAGCTGCTGGAATTGTGTTTGCACAACAGTGGAAAAACAAAGATATGAAAATGAATAAATATTAGAATGTGCAGGAATGAATAAATTGACAATTAAAATCAAGAAGGCTTCAAATATTTTTTCACGTGGGATTTGTTTTATCAATTGCTAACTAACAGAAACAGCAATTAGAAATCTAAAAATATTAAAGAAAACACCAATTATGTAAGGAAAGGTCACTAAAATGTATAAGGAAATATTATTAGTACTTGATCATTATTAATGTGTAGATAACTGTGGGACGTTACACACCCACACACACAATGACAGTGCCAGGAAAACACCAAAAATCAACAATTTCCCCCCAAAAAACTGCAGATGAAACCAGTTTTTCCCCTAACCCGAAGGACAGGAAAGACAAAGCCATTGGAATAAAACCCATCAAGGCATTGTGGGAAATTATAAAGGACAGTGCCAGGAAGCTCACAGAACCAGCAAACACCTCACAATTACCTAAACAACCAGGTATCACACAGAAACACACAAAATCTGTCAAAGCTGCCTTGCACCAACCTGGCCTGCCCATAGAAAAAAAGCAATTTTGAGACACATAAACCATGCACCAACCTGTACACTTAAAAGCAACATATTGCATCACAAATAAAACATTTGCAAAAAGGAATAACATTTCTTGTAATAAACATTCTATAAACAATAAATAAATAAAAATTCCCTAAAATAATTTTTAAAAAAGATATTCTATGCATAATAAATTAAAATAAAACCATTAAAATATTCTATGCACAATAAATTAAAATAAAACCATTAAAAATATTCTATACACAATAAATAAAATTTGAGATTGTGGAGATGTAATTCTAAGGCAGGTCATTGTGGAAGGTCCTGATGAGGAGATTGTGATGACCATGAGGCAGGAGGCATATAAATTTGATAAATGAAGAAATAAATGCCCTGTGGTCTTGATGGCTTGCTTGCGGATATTTTATTGTCATTGGTGTGATATACCTAGCTGGGTCATGAAATGTCTGCAAGAAAACCACCAAGCTCAGGGAACACCAAGGACCACACTGTCGTCTCCCTCCTCCCCCCCCACCCCTCTTCCTCCTCTCAATATATCCCACTCTTTCTAGCACTGATGATGTTACCTAGTTTGGTAATGAAATGTCTGTAAGAAAACCACGAAGCTCAGAAAGCACCAATGTTCCCACTTTCCCCCACCTCCTCTTTCTCCCTCTCTTTCTCCTTTTTGTCCTTTCTCCTCCTCCCCCCCTCCCTTCTAGCACTGATGTTACCTAGTTTGGTAATGAAACGTCTGTAAGAAAACCACCAAGCTCAGAAAGCAGCAAGGATCCCACTTTCCCCCACCTCCTCTTTCTCCCTCTCTTTCTCCTTTTTGTCCTTTCTCCTCCTTCCCCTCCCCCACTCCCTTCTAGCACTCATGATGTTACCTAGGTTAGGGTTACTGGGCAACGTGTGTGTGTGAGTGAGGCTGGAGTTACGCCCCCCCCACCCTCCCTCCAGGGGGTCGAAGCGCCTCAAAGGGACAAGCAGGCTGCCACAGCTCCACTGAGAAGACATTTCTGAGAAGAAAAACTTCTCCGGTCGGGCTGCACCGGAGCTGGTGGAGTGCCGGCAACAGCCTGCCTGTCCCTTTCAGGGACTCTACTGAGAAGACATTTCTGAGAAGAAAAACTTCTCCGGTCGGGCTGCACCGGAGCTGGTGGAGTGCCGGCAACAGCCTGCCTGTCCCTTTCAGGAACTCTACTGAGAAGACATTTCTGAGAAGAGAAACTTCTCTGGTCGGGCTGCAGCCGTGCGATTGGAGCAATCACGTGGTTCACCTCACTGACTGTCTCCCCGGGCCGGCGATTGCTGGTGCTCCACCAGGTCGGGCACGACCAGAGAAGTTTCTCTTCTCAGAAAGAGAAGAGTGAGCGAGTGAGTGACAGGGGCGGGGCAGGAACTTACTTCCGGGTCCATTGACCATCCAGTTCGCCCGATCCGGTGCGAACCGGCAGAAACCCATGACTGTATTTCCTATATTATTATTAACACACTCTCATGCTAAGGAGTTCTACTCCCCCTCCCAACCTGAAAAGAAATCTGTTCCAAATGCAAAACACAAGCAGAGGACAGGAGTTTCAGTTTCTGTTTTACTTTCACAGCAGCAAGCAGCTTTAGTACAGAACAGTTGAGCTAAGCCACGCCCAGGCTCCTTCCTGTCTCCTTCTTGCTCACACAGCAAATACTGTTTGAGTTTCCAAATACCCCTCAACTCTCACACACTGACAGGATGCTAGCCAGATGAATACCATGGATGCTGGTAGGCAGAGGCAGATATTTTTCCCCTTATTTTCCTCCTCAGTTCAGACAAATCTGTTCCTTCCACTGTAACACCAGTTAAAGGGAAAAGAGGCAAAAAACGCAGAAAAAAATTTACAGATGCGATTAGGAAAATACAAGTAAGGGAAGCTGCACACAAGTATCGTCAAACTCATCCCCAAGTCAGTAGACAGTCTGTAAAAAAGTATACATCTAATAACCCCTACGTTAATCAGTCACAAATAAGAGCAATGCCTTGTACTTATAAGTTTTTGTCTGGTTTTAAATATGAACCTCAGATTGATTAATCCACGGACAAGGTTGTTGATCTTGGACCCCGGTTACCCTGTGCCTGGTGCCATGCTCTAAAGTGGCAGGATGAGAGTCCCGGGATGTGCTGCAGTGGCGGTAAAATCCACCTCCCTCCCCTTCAGCCCTACTCTGAACCCTTACACAGCCTTCTCACCCACCAGCATCCAATGGCAAAGCACTTTCTTTCTGCAGTCTGGAAGTACAACGGATGCTTCCAAGTGACATATTTTGGAGCCAGAGAGGTGAGGGAGGGAAATTTTATGCTAACTTTCAAAGTGCAGGGGCAGGTCTACCACAGGATAGGGAATATCATGGCGGGGCCTCAGCAGCAGCCTTCATTTCTCCAGATATACTTTGTTGGTGATGATGACAATGAGAGGGACAGCCATTGTGGAATCATCCCAGGTGTTAACAACTGGTTAGCCAACTGCAGAAGTTGCTGCGTGAACACAACAAGTATATTCTGGAACTTAAGGCTGCTGTTGATTCTGTTCCTAAGGGCCACAAGGACTTCCAAGTGGTGATGAATGCCGATAGGAAGCCTTCTGGGGAGCACCAAGGTCATTTCAATGCCCCCACGACTACAGAAGTGGCTGTTCTCATTGTCAGCCAGGATTTTGAGAAGAGAAATATCATTATCCACAGCAGAGACAACAGATTGTTACAAATCAGTGAGACGCACCGTGCCTACGACACTCTCCAGTACCCTGTGATGTTCTGCCATGGAGAAGATGGCTATTGCATCAATATACCTCAGTGTGACCCAAATACCAAGGTTCCTCTCAAGAAGACCGTGTCTGCTGCTGCCTTTTACAGCTACAGGATAATGGAACGTGATGGCGAAGAATGCTACATACTGCTCTTTCAGTTCCGTAGCGAAGCACGGGTATCCAACCGACTAGTGTATGTGTATGTGTGTGTGTATGTGTACACACACACACAATCATATGAATATTCTAAAAGGAGAATAAATTATTGCTGGATGCTGGAATTTACACAAGTAGAAGTAGGAGAGTAGAGTGTCATAAAAGAAGAAAACACTGCATGGTAGGCTGCAATAAAAAAAATATGACCGTCATAAAACTTTATAGACTATAAATTTCTGAAGGTTAAGGAACTAAGCAACTGTAAAGCAAACAAGAGTGGGAAACTTTCAGAAGCTCCTAAAGTACCAGAATGCCTTTCAACAGTGGGGGAAGAGAAGGAAGAAGCAGATACATTTCTGTCTGTTTCACCCAGAAATAAGGAACATTTAAAAAGCAAAATGTGATGGGAGAAAATGAAACGGGTGGGGGTGTGAGAAAGCATTTCTTAATTTATTCACTTCTTGTGGGTTCTGTGAAAACCCTGTGTTCTGGATTGCTTCGGCCTTTGTCTGGCATTTATCACTTTCAAGTTTCCAGCATCCTGGATCATAAACTCTCAGCAACAATCCCCTTCTTTGCCCCACCCCCAACACCCCCATCACCGTCACCACCAAATGTAGACACAAACTCCAAGTCCTGGTCAGATGTCCGGTTTGGAAAGCTTTTTCTGTGCTCTGTTTAATCTATTTACAACCAAGCTTTCCCTCCCAGAGCAGAATACTTCAATTGTTTAGTATTGGGCTTTGAAACAATGGTGGTTTTTGAAAAGCAGAATCCCTTTCTCTGCTTTTTATTTCCCTGAAAACGACCAAATGAAAAGCAGCTCAGTATAACTAACCACGACTTATGAGATGGAAACGGTGGTCACTTTCCAGTTACAGTCATAGAAGAAATTTTATACAATCCTCCATCATAGGCAACAATAGTTTAAAATACACACAATGGAAAAGAGGGGGGAACCATCATAGCCAATCTACCTAACCCACCCATCTTTGCTTCTTGGCCATCTATAATTTTTACAGGTGTCTTACTTCGAATGACCATTAGGTGGTGCTATCACTCCATAGTAAAAAAATAACCAGCCCACACTGTCTTTCCCACTTGAGTCTACAACACCTTGATTTCATTACGAACAATAAATGGAATTGTTGCACAAAACCATTGTGAATAAATCCCCTAGTAGAAAATATAGGACTAATCATGGCAATCTTTCTGGAGCATTTCTTCTCAGAAGGTATAAATATTTGGTCGATTACAAGGCAAGCAAAGAAGGATGAAAACATGTCACACAACAGATCTCCTACACACACTCCAGCCAAAGAAGGGCAGTTTGTATAAATGTTCCTGCACAACTCCTGTTTGTCTTAACAGGGCTTTGTGGGAACAATTTAATGCTGAACTTGCAACCCAGAGTATGATTAAGTCTGTGCTTTTGTGTTTCTGCCTCCCCACCCCCACCCCCACCCCGTGATTTAAGCAAACATTTCTTTATCTGCACGGCAATACAACCTGAACAATGTCCTTTGCCCCTTCTGCTTGTTTTGTGATGTCAGAAGGATTTGATATTTCTACTGCCATTTTCAGAATGTAGAATGTATTTAGCCAGAAAGGGAAGATAGCTTGCAAATTTTAGGAGACTACATGTGTTGTCCAGCCCACACAGATCTGGGTATACTTAATGGGAATCGTTGTAGGTCATTATACAGTATGGCAATTGTATGAGAATCATCATAGGTAACCTTAAATATTTGCAGGGTCTTGAACCATTCATTCTCCAGTGTACCTGTCCAGCTTTTGAAGAACGTGAAGGAATTCCCTGGAAACACAATTTCCTGCTCTTTTGTTTGTGATTAGATATATTAGAAAAGGACAGGGACCCTTCAGAATGAAACAGAGGCAAATTTACCTCTAATGTGGTACTTTCAAAATACAATTAGGTCCAAGTAACTCCAACACCAATCACTCTCTTTTTCAAAAATAGAATATCTGTGTGTGTTTGTGTGTGTGTGTGTGTGTGTGTGCACGCACGTGTGCACACACATATCCACATATATTTTTGTGTTTGTGTGTGTATACATATGTTTCTCTGTGTGTACTTGAAACAAGTATTATGCCTCAAAAGAACTTTCAGCTCACATAGGAACCCTAAAAAACAAAGAGACTAAAAAGGAGAATAGGATGTGAAAAAACAGAGATTAAAAACTAGAATTACAACCCATTTTAATAAAGATGTGTTGGAAGAAATGTCCTTCTGGGTTCGCCCCCAAGTGGGGAAAAATACACTGGAGGCATGGAGGCTGCTTACAAAGATGGTTTAATGTTTTAATGGAGGACAGGACCGCATGGCTGGAGTGTCACTGCGTTAATTGTTTGCTAGCTGAACTGAACAGTTACTGCGCAGGTCATAGGCAGGTCATAGGCCTTATCAGCAAGTGATGTACTGCGCCTGCTCACACACATTCCAGAGACTTCTTTACTTTATCTTCTGTTCGTCTGCCAAGAAGGTGGACGATAATTGTTCTTGCCAAAATGTAACAATTAGATAGATTTGTTTATTTTCTTATTTTCATATTAAAAGTTTTGTTTTCATTAGAACATGTTCTCGGGTTTTTATTTTTGCTTTTTCTGAAGATATGCTGTTTGGAAAGCCGTCGATTCTAGACCTCGTTAGCTCAGGGTGAAATATCCCCTGACAATAAATGGTAGCAGAGGATGGTTTAATTTACGGCTTTTTCCTTCCAAGTTATCTTCAAAAGATAAGCAACCAGGCTAATTAGGAAAAGAATGATCTATCTACTGAGGTACGCGTAAATCAACTTCCTAACCATGCAGAGGAAGAAAAAGAAAAAAGGCAAAGATGAAGCACGTTCAGAGTGGTCCCTTACCTCTGACACAGAAGTGGAGGATTTCTCAAGCTGGCTTCCAAAGCACCAAATTTCTTCAACAGCCGGGCCAAAAGAAGAATCTGCTGTGGGGGAAACTTTTCAACAAGAGGGAACCGTTCCAAGACAGAGGTCAGTCATTTTTACTTCTGATTATGCACGTTCCCAAATATCTCCAAGAGATTATGAAATGCTTGGGGCTAAACCAAAGTGTTCCACGTTGCCAGAGCAAATTCACTCTCAAACTCTTGGAGATTATGAAACAATTGATGTCTGGCCAAACCTCTCGCAGCAAGGGCCGGCAGAGAAAAATCACCCCCACGCAGAAAGTGAAACTTATGAATCCTTCTCAGGCCCTGGGGAAGATATGAAAAGCTATCGTGACCAGATAGACTTTTTTGAAAAACAGGTTTTTCAAGCTAGAAAACACTATGAAAGATTAGAGGCAAGTAGGAGGGGTTTCCCCATTTCCAAAATGTCTGAGGACGCCATCTTGCCTTCTTCTCCACAACCTAAGACACACCCCCTAGAGGACATTGCCTCAGGCGAATCAGAACAGAGAGATATGTACACATCACCCAGGTCACGTGATCTCCTCTATTCTACTTCTTATACCACGCATGCAAAAATTTTGCAGCCAAGAAGTGAAGCTGCACTGCCATCTCATGGCGAAAATTTATTAGAGCAACAATTAAAGGAATTACAACAGACTTGGGCAGACCTATCTATAAGTCATCCAGATGATCAAGCAACAATGCAAATGCCTCCAAAGGTTAAATCATCAACTCCCCCTGGTGGTGTTGGATTTTCCCTAGATGGAACAAGGCAAAATCTAATGCGGCAAAGGCAAATGCCAGCCTCTCAAGCAAGCCAATTTAATGTTGCTCCTCAAGCACCAATGGTAAATGTAACACAGAGACCACACGTCACGTTACAGCGCCCCCTGGCACAACAACCAGTATATTTGCACAGCAAGTTGTTCAAATGCATATCCCTCAACAGGCATTTTCCGTCACTCCTTTGACTGGTGAGTCAAAATTAAAGGAGTCAGGACAGAATTATAAAGCCTGGGTCAGTGAGATTGCACTCTTGCTTAGCAGAGAAGGTACCCATTGCATGGTGTTTAATCCTCCTGCCCAACCATGGACTCCTGCAATAAGAGACCTAGAGACTAGGGCTTGCACAACATTGTTGATGTCCATGGATACTGAATTGCAGATTACCTTTCCACCAGATGCAACAGCCCAACAAATTTGTTACCTGCAGAAAGGAACTTTTCACAGAGATGGGCCCCACACACGAGGGAGGCCACACGCTGGACCTTATTTTTGTCTCTGGCCAGTGGAAGAGTGATCTGGGAATAGGGGATTTAGTTATTGCACCCCTGTCATGGTCAGATCACTCGCTTCTCCGGCTCGACTTCCCAGGCGCTACCCCCCATCGCGGGGAGGCGGAACCAGAAGGTCCTAGATGGTTCCGCCCCAGGCGACTGATGGAACCTGATAGGTTCCAGACGGAGCTTGGGCCACTTCCTGTAGCCCTGACCTGCTCCCGGATGGAGGACCTGGTGGCCGCATGGAACAATGCGGCGGCCGGGGCCTTGGACTGGGTTGCGCCTTTGCAGCCTCTCCGGTGGCAGCGAACCACCCTGGCCCCCTGGTTTACCGAGGAACTAAGGGTGATGAAACGCCACAAGAGACGCCTAGAGAGCAGATGGAGATCCTCTCGCTCCGAATCTGATCGAACACAGGTAAGAGCCTACTTACGGACCTACCTTGTGGCATTAAGGGTGGCCAAGCATCGATACTGCGCCACTCTTATTGCGTCCGCAGAAAACCGCCCTGCCGCCCTGTTTCGGGTGACCCGCTCCCTCCTTTCACAGAGGCCGCAGGAAGCCCCCCTGCAGGGTAGAGCAGAGGAATTTGGGGAATATCTGCAGGACAAAATCGCTCAGATCCGGAGTGAATGGGTCTCCTTCAGTGATCCAGAGGAGACGTCAGAGGCGAGTCTTGAGGGACCATTCTGGGAGGAGTTTGACTCTGTTGCCTCCGAGGATATGGACAGGTTACGTGGGCGACTGCGGGCCACCACATGTTTACTGGACCCGTGTCCCTCCTGGCTTATACTGGCAGCCTGGGAGGTCACACGAGGCTGGCTCCAGGGACTAGTGAATGCTTCGTTGAGCGAGGGGTCCTTGCCGGCCGTCTTGAAAGAGGCGGTGGTGAGGCCCCTGCTTAAGAGGCCTTCTCTGGACCCAGCAGAGTTAGCCAATTATCGTCCCGTCTCCAACCTTCCCTTCCTAGCGAAGGTTGTAGAGAGTGTGGTGGCACAACAGTTCCCTCGACACCTGGAGGAAATTGATTATCTAGACCCGCGCCAGTCCGGTTTCCGGCCCGGTCACAGCACGGAGACGGCTTTGGTCGCATTGGTGGATGATCTCTGGAGGGCGAAGGATGGGGGCTGTTCCTCCATCCTACTCCTACTAGATATCTCAGCGGCTTTCGATACCATCGACCATGGTATCCTATTGCGTCGGCTGGAGGGGTTGGGGGTGAGGGGCACCGTATTGCGGTGGTTCTCCTCCTACCTCTCCGGTCGGACGCAATGTGTGTTGGCAGGGGAGCAGAGGTCGACCTTGAGGCCACTCACGTGTGGGGTGCCACAGGGGTCGGTCCTCTCACCTCTCCTGTTCAACACATACATGAAACCGCTGGGCGAGATCATTCGAGGGTTCGGGGTTGAGTATCATCTGTATGCCGATGATACTCAGTTATACATCTCTACCCCGAACCACCCCAACGAAGCCGTCGAAGTGATGTCCCGGTGTCTGGAGGCCGTACGGGTCTGGATGGGTGACAACAGACTCAGGCTCAACCCTTCCAAGACGGAGTGGCTGTGGTTACCGGCGCCCCGCTTCAGCCAGTGGGTTCCATCTCTGGCCATTGGGGGCGAACAACTGCCCCCCGTGGACAGGGCGCGCAATTTGGGCGTCCTCCTAGATACCCGGCTGTCGCTGGATGACCATGTGACGGCCGTGGCTAGGGGGGCGTTCCACCAGGTTCGCCTGGTGCGCCAATTGCGCCCCCTACTGGATCGGGACGCCCTTCGCACAGTCACTCATGCCCTGGTGACGTCCCGCCTGGACTACTGCAATGCTCTCTACATGGGGCTCCCCTTGAGATGCACCCGAAGGCTGCAGTTGGTCCAGAATGCAGCCGCGCGGGCAATTATGGGGAGTACTAGGTACTCCCATATAACACCGCTCCTGCGCGAGCTGCACTGGCTACCTGTGGCTTTTCGGGTGCGTTTCAAGGTGTTGATTATCACCTTTAAAGCGCTCCATGGCTCAGGACCTAGCTATCTGCGGGATCGCATCCTACCCCACACATCCCTGCGACCAATTCGCTCTCACAGAGAGGGACTCCTCCGGGTACCATCCGCTAAGCAATGCCGGCGGGCGGTGCCCAGGAGTAGGGCCTTCTCTGTGATGGGCCCAACCCTCTGGAACGACCTCCCCCCCGATATTAGAATTACTGCTGATCTCCGCTCCTTCCGTAAGAAACTCAAGACCCACCTGTTCCAATTAGCTGGCCTGGCCCAATCATAATCATAATCTAATCCCGACCCTCCTGGCCGGTATTTTAAATTTCAAATTTTGGGGTATTTTAATTGGTTTTAATTATTAGCTAATTTTATGATCATTGTACAGACTTTTTGTTTAATTTGTCTTTCTGGGGTTTTGTATTTCTGTTGTTTATAGTGCATTTTATTTCTGTCTGTACACCGCCCCGAGTCTCTTCGGGGAGAGGGGGCGGTTTATAAGTCTAATAAATGAAATGAAATGAAATGAACCAGAGCCCGAATATCAACAATTGCACTCCTTCTCCAACCACACTTGCAAGGTCGTGGGAAAAGGAACTGTTTACATTGAAGAGCTCGATACATTCATCCCTGATGTTTATTACATACCTTCAGCAACCAGTAATTTTCTTAGTCAAAGTCATTTGTCTAGAGATTTAAAGTTCCAGGTTCACCATCTCGAGAAAGCAAGTTACATAGTTAAAGATGGAGATATTGTTGCTCAAACCATGCTGATTGGTGGTGTTTATTACTTAAAGCCAAAGCCTAAAAGGCAAGCACGGGCAAGTATGCAAACTCCAAAAAGGGACAGCACAGGCCCAGAGAGAGTTGCTTCAGAGAGAGAACCCGTTACTGTTCCAAAGGCTCCTAAAGCCAACAAACAGAGAAAAAGGAAGCAGGTTGCTCAGAGCAAGCCTGAGGTTCCTCATGAAACTGTTAATGTTGAGAATTCACTAACTGGTAAACCTTTGCATTCCAGGTGTATCCACAAGTGACATAGAAGATTGGGGCACGCCAGTTTCCGTGTTCTTAGAAAGATGCTGGAGTTCGCAAAAGGTTTGGATCTAAAGGGGTGTAAGGTGTTTTTGGATTGTGCAGTTTGCAGGAAAGCTAAATCCAAAGCAGCTGCAATTCCCAAACACGCTACACGCCTGTCAACACGCATTTTTGATTTGGTACACACTGACATAGTGGGTCGTTTCCCACCATCATTTGGTGGTAGAAAGTATTTTCTAACAATTGTAGATAATCATTCTAGATATGGATTTGTATATCCTATGAGAGAGAAATCTGAGACCTTTCAGATCTTTAAAGACTTTGCAGCTTTTGTTTCTACACAATACCAAGTTCGCATCGCCAGAATCCAGAGTGACCGTGGTGCAGAATTCATGTCTCAGTGTTTCCAGGACTGGATGCATAAGAATGGAATTCTTCATCAGACATCCGCTCCATATACACCGGCTCATAACGGAGTCGTAGAAAGAAGCCAAGGAGTTCTACAAACCATGATGCGTTGTCTTCTAGAAGATGCCAATCTCGGTAGCATATACTGGGGTGAAGCAATCAAATATGCAAATTACATTGTCAACTGTACTTGGAGCAGTGTAATCAATCAAACTCCTTTCTACATGATGTATGGCTACAAGCCTGATCTCAAGAACCTCCACATTTTTGGTTCATACACTATGGTGAACACTCCCTTAGCTCAAAGAAGAAAGGGAGGTCCAGTAACAAAGAGACTGAGATTTATGGGTATTGATGATAACTCAAAATGGAGCAAGTTTATTGATCCTAAACATGTGATTGTCATTTCACAATCTGCTAATTTTGAGGAAGATATTGACTGGTCCAGGATTCATTCCAATGATCCTGGAGTTTATTTTCCTAGAGATGATGTTGCAGATGCCACGCAGCCTGATGACAACGTACAGGCAGATATTCCTTCTACCAGTTCTTCACAACCTGATGTTCCGTCTTCGCAAGCCGCGGATGCTGATGCTAGTGACGAACATGAGGACGAGGATGAAGAAGAAGAAGAATGGACTCTTGTTCCGAGACGTTCCAAGAGGGTCACAAAAGGTATCCCTCCACAACAATATTCGTGGCAACTGACAAAAACACGCTTGCCTTTGATTTGCAACGTTACTCTTCCTCCTGAGACATTCACACAAATGAAACAGCTTCCTGATTCGGAGCAAGACAAATGGTATGATGCAATGCAGGATGAAATGGACAGTTTAAAGAAACTTAATGTATTTACACCTGCAAAACCTCCAGCAAACAAGAAAGTCATTGGCACTCGATGGGTCTACAGAATCAAGAAGAAACCGAATGGTGAGTCTTTGTACAAAGCCAGACTTGTAGCTCAGGGTTTCGCTCAACGTTATCCTGAGGACTACACAAACACTTACTCACCAACAGTCAGAACTGAGAGCGTAAAAATTGCTTTAACCACTGCAACTATTCTTGGTTTAGAAGTTTTCCAATTTGATGTGGACACAGCTTATCTACATGCAGACCTAGATGAAGAGATCTACGTGAGAAGCCCTCCAGGATTCCGAAAGCAAGAAGGGGATACCTGGTTCCTGAAGAAAAGTCTTTATGGTCTGAAACAGTCAGGTTTAATGTGGTATTTATGTCTTACTGACAAACTAAATTCAATGGGCTTTATTAAGTCCGAAACTGATGAATGCGTGTTCACAAAAAAGATCTAACAATGCATATGAGATAATTCTTGTGTTAGGGTTCTAAATACCATGCAGAATTAAATCATTGTCCAAGGCAAAACCATCCTTAAAAGTCCAATTTATTCTACAGGCATGTTAGCACGGCTATGGAAAATTCCAACTCTGAATTACATCCTGAAATTCCACCCAGTTAAAAGTTCATGATCTATCCCCACACCCACAAATCCATCACATATTCCAATCATCATCTTCCACGCTGGCATGTACACCCATCTTCTTCCGGCCAGGTGTCGAGGTGCGGAGACAAAAGACGACCTTGAGCTTCTAAGAAAATCCATAACAATACATTCCACAATCCTACTCCTTTCTATTCCCCCCTCCCAACTACTACACTATTGAAACAGCATAGAAAATTATAAGAAAGTGTGGCAGGCCAAAGATCCTAAAAAGAATATAACTACAGGCCTGACAGGTGGCCTCTCCTCAAAAGAAAAACGTTTCCTGCAAAGAGAATAACATAAAAGTTAACATACAAAATTAACCACCTCTTCTCCACCCAGGGGAACCCTTTGACTTCTCGGGAAACTTCCCATTGAATTGCTTTACTAACTTCTCCACTTTTAGGTTCCCACTGTTCACCCAAGTAGCTTCAGACCAAGGGTAACCCTTCCAATGCACTAAGTACTGTAAGCGACCCCTATTCAGCCTGAAATCTACAATTTTTTCCACCTCAGATTGTGTTTCCCCTTCTATCACTACAGGAGGAGATTGAGCTTGGGTGGATGCTCTTCTGTTAGACCCAATTACTGGTTTCAACAAGCTACAATGAAATTCTGGGTCAATTTCCCCTAGACTTCTGGGTAGACTGAGTTGAACTGTAACTGGGTTAACTCTCTTCACTATTGGGAATGGACCTAGAAATTTTGGACCCAATTCCTTGCTAGGCATTTCAAATCTTATGTATTTGGTAGATACAAAAACTTTGTCCCCCACACGGTAGGGGTTTAGGAGTGAGCGATGTTGATCATCTTGCTTCTGGTAGGCTTCTGCCGCAACTGCTAGAGCCTTCTTCGTATTCTCCCATCCGTTCTTTAGCATGTCCATCCATTCACTCAAAGACATGAAGGAAGGAGGTTCTCTAGGCAACTGAGGCATGGCAACAACTTCCATGCCACTGGTAATCTGGAAACCAGCTAATCCTCTGCTGCTGTGGACCGCATCGTTGTACGCCACTTCGGCGAAGGGTAGCAAGTCCGACCAGTTGTCCCGCTGATAGTCCACAAAACACCGGATGTATTGTTCCACCACCGCATTGGCTCCCTCTGCTGCGCCGTTCATGCTGGGATGAACCTCTGAGCTCAGTTCTTGTGTGGACCCAATGGATCTCAGGACCTCTCTCCAGAACTTGGCTGTGAACTGGACTCCGCGGTCTGAAATGATCCTCTTGGGTATTCTGTGCAGGCAATAAATGTGTTTCACAAACATTTTCGCTAATTCGTTTGCGGATGGCAATCCTGAGCAAGCAATGAAGTGTGCCTGCTTAGAAAACAAATCAATAACAGTCCAAATTACTTTATGTCCACTTCTGTCTGGGAGTTCCATGATGAAGTCCATTGCGACCTCTTCCCATGGCCGTTTAGGGCTCTGCTGCAGGTGCTGTAGGTTCTGGGCTCTTGGATTCAATCACCCACGGCTGGCCTTTTTCCTCCTCTGAGGCCTCCCCCTTGGTAGGACTCTTTGTCACCTTAAGCTGGGGATCCTCTTCCAGAGGTCGTTTGCCCAGATGACTTTTCTGTTCTGGCATCTGGGGCCCTCTCTTTACCACCGTGGAGACTGGTACACACAATTGTTCTTCGGCAATTCCCTCCTCCGAGGCCTCCCCCTTGGTAGGACTCTTCGTCACCATAAGTTGGGGATCCTCTTCCAGAGGTCGTTTAGGCTTTTCCCCCTCCGAGGCCTCCCCCTTAGTAGGACTCTTTGTCACCTTAAATTGGGGATCCTCCTCCGGAGATTGTCTGCCCTTTTCCTCTTCCGAGGCCTCCCCCTTGGTAGGACACTTCGTCACCTTAAGTTGGGGATCCTCTTCCAGAGGCTGTTGGCCCAGATGACTCTTCTGTGGTGGCATCTGGGACCCTCTCTTTACCGCCGTGGTGGTTGGTGCGCACGTTTGTGGCATTGGGGCTGGAGCCAAGCACTCTGACGCTCTGTGGCCACCTTGACAACAATGGTGGCATTTAATTGGGCCCCACGAGGAATGGAACCTAGTTACATCTCTAAACTCAGGAACCGTTTCATCACACTGCCTTGCTCTCCAACTTGCAGCTGCCCCCTTGGTAAACCCTTCTTCCATGGTGGAGATTGCTTCTCTGTAGGAAGGTGGGTTAAGAACCTTTTGGGCATTTGCAGATGCACCTTGTCCTGCTTCCCATCTTGCAGGCCTGGCTTTGGTAATCCCTTCTTCCATCTTGGTGATTGCTACTCTGTAGGAAGGTGGGTTAAGAACCACTTGGGGCGGAGGGCTTCCGGTTGTTCCTGGTGCCGATGGCAGGCTTTTCTTTGAGCCTGTCAGATCAAGAGACAGTTAGAGGTGTTTTTTTACGATCTTTAACACCTCGGACACTCGTAAATTCTTGGAATTTATGAGGGAGAGATTCAGCTGCTGGGTTGAGCCCTCGTGTACCCTCCAGGAGGATTTATAGCCTCCGGAGTCCGACGAGGTTTGCCCCCCTTCGCAGTTGTTGTTTTCTCCTGCCTTTTTGATAACCTCTGCTATAAAAAGCAGAGCCAGTCGCCGGGAGCAGCCTTAACATCTTAACATCTTAACATCCCAAGAAGGAAGCAAGACTTTTGCAAGTATTTTAAGTTTTAATTGGGGGAAGAAAAAAAAAAAAATCTCTTTAAAAAGAACGCTACTGCTGAGTTCGAGAGGCGGGGGCTTAGAACAAAGGACTCAAAATGGCGTTGATTTATAGCTGAAAACCTACAGAAAACGAAAGCTAATTACCTGCTGATAGCCGGGGCAGTAAAGGCGGAACGGCTGAAACAACCCTAACTATTAACAATCTTTAAGCCAGTTTACATAACCTGAACTACTTAAATGTCAAAGTTTTAATTTCGAGCAACTTAGAAAGAAACATTTGCAAGTATTAATTTACAGCTGAATACCTAAGGAAAACGAAAGTTAATTGAATGGTGACAGCTAGAGGCGGCTGTAAGAATTATTAATTATGGCAACGGGAAAAAAAGCTTCACCGGGTGCTACAATAAATTATCAGGATCTCAAGGACTTTATAAGGGAAGAAAATGCTTTTTTACGCAAAGAAATTAAGGAGGTTAAAGAAATGGTTCAGGATACCATTAAAAAACATGATCAACTTGATAAAAAATTACACACTTTAGCCACAGGTCTGTCAGAAGTTGTTCTTAAGGTGGACAGCAAAGTTGATTATCTGGCTTTGGATTTGGAAACTAAAACGAAGGAAACAGATTTGAAATTTGTTGAAATGGAAGGGAATATGCAGAGGATGGATAAGGAGATTATCATGATGCAATTTAGATCTATGGAGTACGCTGTTAGACTGAGGGGTATCAGAGAAAACCCTAGAGAGGACTTAAGAAAAGTTTGTGCTGATGCTCTGGCCACGTTATTGAAGATCCAGGATTCTTCTGAGATTTTTGCAAGGATTGACAAAATTTACAGAGTTAATTCACGTATTGCATCACAAAGGCAACTACCAAGGGATGTTGTGATATACTTTACTGAGAGAAATCTTAGAAATGATATTCTGCAA